>NC_135656.1:40343580-41013037 GCF_964188315.1 Podarcis muralis | reverse complement strand
TGGTCCTGCAAGGAAGGATTAAAAGTGAGAAAGAGACACACACACTGATGCAGTGTGTGCAAACCACACAGGGATGGGCACCACTGTGGCATACTGGTTAATGTGGTTAGGACTGGGGAGACCCAGGTTCAAATCCCCACTCAAACATGAAGCTAGCTGGGTAGCCTTGGGCCAGTCACTGTCTCTCAGTTTAAATCAACCTCACAGGGTTGTGGTAGGCATAAAATGGAGGAGGTGGAGAGAGAAGTATGTGTCCCACCTTGAGCTATTGGGGGGGGATTTAAGTATTAGAGAATAAGAATCTAAATGGTAGATAAGGACCTAGCAACTTGGCAACCTCAAGATATTTGGAAGGACGCAGCTGTTACTTGAAATTGCTTTTAGAAAGTTGTAAATTGTACTTGTGTTTAGATGTTCTAAATTATAATTGTTTTTAGAATGTTTTGATTTGTTTTTGCTTGTAAATTGTTTATCTGTTTGCTGCTATGCTTGCTCCTTAGGGGGGAAGGACAAGGTATTAATTCAATTATTATTGTAAATAATAATAACAATAATAACAATAATAGCAGGGTCAGCATGGAAGGCAAATTCCAGAGTAGCTGGCTGTGCTCCTTGCTGTCTCTTCCTTAACTTCTGGTACCTTGGTCCTCCCCCTCTAGTTTAGCAAAATAGTGCTAGATCAGCAACAGAGGAAATTAACACTGCAAGGCTGTATCCAGATGGCAACACACTGCAGCAGCACAGCTAAAAAAAAGTTGGGTGGCAGCAGCACCCACATTTGCGGCTGGCAGCTTAAGATGAGCTTCAAGAGATGTTTTTCTTGGAACAGAAACAGTGAGTTCTCTTCTGAGGACTGCTTGCCTTCTCCAGCAAGTGCTGCCTGTGTAGGGTGGCATTGATGGTTAGCATTTCCTCTCTCGGTTCTCTGAAAGGCAAGGGCAGCTCATGGCTTGCAACCAGCAATTGCTGTGAAACATTACTGAGATGCTGTAACCACCATGGCTCCACGTATGAGCTGCCCATGCCCCACTCCATGCCCACCAAACCCTGGAGCAGGCCAATATAAAAATGTGAACCTATAAAGCTGCCTACCATTGCATCAAGTGGTATCGCAGCACTTTTAAGTGCTGCATGGTGTAAATGTCGCCAAATATCTTCCTGCCCTCCGCTCTGTTGTAAGAAAGAGGTTGGAGCAAAAGTCAAGAATTTTGAGGCTCAAAAAAACCACCCCACAATCCTTAAAAGCCATGTTGAAAACTAAAAATTGAGGCTGTAGGATGAGGATTTCAAATCAGTAAACTGGCAACATGGCTGCATAGCCCCAGTTAGCTTCAGATTTCTTTCTGAAAACATGTCCCATCATGTGGGGCGAGAGCTCAGCGCAATGGCCTGGTTTCCACACCACAGTAAGTCAGAGCATAGCTTAGCAAGACCACATGAGAATACTGGCTTCCGGAGATCAACATGCGCCCATTTGGCCCCTCTTCCCATGCTTTTTAGGTCAATGGAGGAAAGCAGCAAAACCAAGGTTAGGCTTAGCACGTCTTCCAAACCCAGCATTGTGGTTAAGGTCTCTCCTCCTCAACCACAATCTCCTATAGTTTAAGGCCATGGTTAAGGAGGAGACACACAGCATTCGAGGTCAAACCTTGACGTAGCTGCTGCACTGCGCTGACCTAAAAAGCCCAGGGAGGAGCAGAGCAGCTGCAAATTCTTCCTTGGGAGCTACTGCATTTGCACTAAACCATGGTTTGCCTTAGTGTAGTGTGCTAATGTGGCCACTGTTCTACTGATACTAGAATATTTGGGAACATCTGTGATGTTCACCTTATTCCCCAAATTATCAATGAGACATTTTTTACTAGCAGGTGGTTGGTTAGGCTTTCAAGCTCTTTCACTAGGAGGAGGAAAAATCAAGAGAGTTTGGGTAAGAAGGAGGATTAACGTCAGTTCGTTGTTTAAATGTTGAATTGCTTCCCTTTTCATTGGTTAATAGTTTGACCACAGATGAGCAAACATTGCTATTGCAATAAGAATCACTAAAGAGTGGGGGAAAGCCTCCAAATATATTTCAATGACAAACTGAAGAGGAAAGAAAAATCATCCTGGTATGGTGATGGGGTTAGTCACTTACCAGTCCAAGTGCTAGCAGAGAAAGTGCTTCTGCTGAGGCCATGAAGGCACCTCTCCAGTGCATGGTGGATCCTGTCCTCTGTGCACGTCGTGTGCTGCATTTTAATTCATCTCCTGTAGATATAAAAAGAAGTAAGTCAGAGTTAGCCACACACAAGTGGTAAACATAAATCAAACCCAGTTTTTAGTTTACTCCAATTTTTCCAGTTGGTGTCTAGTCTGCTTCCCAATCTTCTTCTGCTCATGATCATGTAGGATTTTGAGATGCCAGAAAAAGGGAAACAGTTGCCTTCATTTTGACTCCTCACATAACCCAACAGGAAAGCTTTGCAACAAGAGGGTAAATGAAAATCCACAGCTCTGCACTTCCTATACTTTCAAAAGGCATCAAGATAAAAGAGAGGAAAGGATCCACAGCTGAGCTGTGTTCTACCATGTCGTTGCTCCTGTTCATACACATCCATTTTTTATACCAGGATTGGGGAACCTGTGTTCCTCCAGATGTTGTTGGACTACAACTCCCATCAACACCAAACAGAATGGCCAACTGACCAGCTAGAACTCATGCAATCAGAATTTCATGGCTACAAGAATCTTTGAAGTGACCTTTGAAGAGTCAATTTCCTTGCATTTTGACAGGAGTCACTGCATCAAAGTGTTACCAATAACTTGTGCAAGTTAGACAAAGAGTACTTCCACAGGAGAGGTGCATCTAGGACAGGCAGCCAACATGCCCAGGTGGCTTAAAGGTCTCCATACACACACAACACAAGACCATCCTTCTATGGGCAAGTTTACCACTCTAAGATAGCACCAGTACAGAAGAGATTGTGTACCCAAAGGAGCTCAGGATAGAATAACTAGAACGTGCATCCCCACGTTCTCTCAACATCTTAATCACATTTTCATGCAAATGTCAAGGAAAGTGGTGATTGAACAAGGGGCATGATTCACACCCTGAAAGTGGCCTGGAAATAGTCTTCTCTTATGTCAGTTCCTTATGGGACACCACAAAGTGTGATCAGCAGAAGGCTTTCCTTCCCCAATTGGTCACGCACTGGCAGGAAGTCTGACCAGTCCTCATAGCAAATTTGGTCTCTCTCAAAACCCTGGGTTGTGCAATCGAGAACTGACAGCAGAGATAGGACAGGACATTCCCGTAATGTGCAAAAACCACAGGATGCAGATTCTGTTCCTGTCATCGTTTCCTAACACGATGCCACCAGAGACTCCTGCCTTTACAAATCAGGAAACGGCTTAGATTTCTATATAAAACTATATAATTATATTAAAGTCATGGCCCTGCTCACAAGGCTATGCCTTACTTATAATTAGTCTGCATGTAGCTTTTTTGCTGCCAATTCCCTCCTCCCAATCCCACTTCTGCTATTTTACTGCTCTGTTCTACAGATTTTTGTAAAAGAAAAAGAAAAGTTCCTGCATTGTTCTTTCCCCCTTCAGATCTTATGTTACTCTTTGCTTTTAATTGAATCAATAATATACACACTACACACAGATTGCCAAAGGCTGTTAACGCCATATCTGAAGGTTTGGTGCACAATGAACCTGCAAGATCTGCACTGAACCTCTGTGTCATCTTCCACTACAAACAGAATCATGCCTGGCTTGGGTATCCTGTTGAACAAGTATAGAAGCATTTGGCACGTGGCTTCCTGGGGGGGAAGGCATTTTGCACCACACCGGCTAGCATTAGTCATACTTGTCATTGCCATCATTTCAGGCCAAAAAATAGGAATGTGACAAATTATCAGTGGGTGACTAAGTATAGTCACTAGTGGAGGAAGGGGGTGCGGTGGGTGCGGTCCACCCCAGGTGTCATCCCTGAGGGGGGTGACATTGCTGTCCTGTCCCCTGGGTTGCTCGCCGCAGGCAATGCCCCCCTGGGATGCTAGCCCCGTCCCTGGGTGCACAGCCTGTGCGCCGCTCCAGGTGATGGAGCAGCTAGCTCCGCCTCTGAGTATAGTTCATACATCACCTAAGTGCGGTGGTTTCCATTTCCACCCGCCCACCTCTCATATCTATCCAGAGACGTCTCAGAAAGGCCTTATTTATACCTGAAGTGGATAGTTGTGCCTTGAGAAATAACCACTCTGTAGTCTCCTCATTTCAAAGAGTACTGGAGCAGCATGGAACATTGTCAAAAATCTACAAACACCCCACTTCAGTAATGCAATCCATGCTACATAGCACTGAAACCTATTCATCACATCTCCAGGTACAACCTGCAACATCAAAGAAGCCATTTAGAGCTGGGGTGTAAAGTGCTATAGACTCCAGCAAGTGCCTGGTTCATTCTAGGACTCAAAATTGGCAGGAACTCAATTCTGCTGCCAAATTCCAGCCAATGCAGAATTTGGCAGCATATATATTCCCAGCTAGTTACTCCCAGCACCATTCAGGGGTTACTAATTATTCATCAAGGGCAATTGGCCAGAGTTCATGTTGTTGCTAAGTTGAAAGCAACTGTCACCACTCAGTCCCTTTCTTTATAGCCCTATAGAGATAGGAAGAGTCACAAGCAAAACCAAGACAAGCTTATGCATCCCTTAGTTATATAGATCCAGCGATGGAACCCCTTAGATATTTCTCACCTCTGTATTATATCTTTTTAAAGCTTTTGAAAAAAGCTGCTGGAGTAAAAAGAACTAACTAGGGGGTTTTTTTGCTGCAGGTTGTTCAAACCGAAGGGAGATTTATGTAGAGGGGAAAGGCATAAATTGGTAGTAGAGAGGTCCAGAAGGTGGCAACACTGAGAATGGGCCTTTTTGGCAGTGACTCCCTGTTTGTGGAATGCTCTCCCCAGGGAGGTTTGTCTGGCACGTTCACTATACATCTTTAGCTGCCAGGCGAAAATGTTCCTCTTCAACCAGGCCTTTGGCTAATTAATATTCTACAGCCTTTTAAGTAAGTGTGTGTGTGTGTGTGTTGGGAGGGTTGCTTTTGTTTAAATTATTTTGGGCTACTGATCTTTGGATGAAGGGTGGTATATAAATTTAATAAATAATGATAATAAACAATAAAATAGTTGTTATTATTACTATTGGGCCAAAATAAGCAGCTTACAACTATGCAATCAATACATAACTAAAACACACAACAATTCTATTGGGGTAAAAACCAGTTACAGGGAAAGTTCAGTTCAGGGGAATGCTTGCCTAAACAGGTGGTGCCTACAGGAGCCAGCGGAATGCCAATACTGATAGGGCCCCTCTTATTTCAGCAGGGACAGCATTCCACAACACCAGTGCCACCAGTGAATATAAGTTCAGGAATATAAAGGGAGGGAGAAGCCACTAAAGTGTCTTCTGTATAGGAAGTAGCCTCAAGGGTAGGTTCACACATATGCTTTCATTATTCCATGATTGCAGCATCAAGTAAATATTTCCATGTATGAAACAGTCAGATAGTTCACACTGAGTACCACCTCAAACAGAATACCCTGCTGGGCAGTGAAATGTCAAGACATGTATACACATGTGCAAAAAAGCATTAAGCGGGAGGAGGAATAAGATTGATTTTTATCTGTCTTACCCACCCACTTCCTAGAGATGGCAAGGGTAAAAAAAGGGAAAGTTGTGTCATATATGGTGTGAATGTCAATTAGCAAAAGCAGGTGGGGGAATTATCCTATAATAGTTGTTATTAGACAAGATCTATCCTGGCCCATATGTCTGCCTGGGTTAAACTACATGGGTAGCTTAATTCATCAGGAATATAGCCTTGTACATAGTTAAAACAACAAGAACCTTATATGCCAAAATATGGTGATTAGAAGTTATGCCTTCAAAAAGTGACACAAAAGACATGGGAATTTGTGCTTACAATGGAATTAATGCATTATATCAGAAAGAAAGAAAGAAAAATGTCAATGGTAGGATTCATAACAAAGGGATCTTGTTTTCTGAATATAAAAGGATTTGCTGCTTTCAACCACTCACCTAAGTTAATATTTGACTTTATTTATTTATTTTGGTTTTGGTTTTTTAAAAGAAAAGAAAACCACATGTGTGAGGAATATTATCTATCACCTTATAATAATAGAAATGAGTTATATTTTATGTCAGAAATTACTTGTATTTAGAAAAGATTGTGTTTTGTTGGTTTTCAGTTTCAATTTAATTTTTTTGCATTTACATTTACATTTCAAGTAGTTCTTACATTGAATGTCTAATGGATGGCGAGAAGAAGGAACATTGGCAGCAGGACAAGTGAAAAATGGGTACTCCTGCCGAACTGTTGCAGAGCAGAATCTTGCTGATAAAGGCCCTATCTACAATTCACTTATACACGCTGATGATAAAAAACAAAACAAGGAAACCAAAACGGTACAACAATAGGGCGGGTTTCAACTTTCTGAAATCAGCTAAATCAAAAGGGTTCAAAAGTCACCAAAAGGCTGGTAGAGAACAGAATGATGCCTTATATTACAGAAGTATCTGCTATCATACAAGTGTCCCTAGAAACCCAAGGGAATGTTATGCCTGATTCAAGTTTTTAAACAGTTGCTTGGTTCTGGGCAAGGAAGAACAATGTCCAGACAAGCAAGCTTTCCTGAACCAAAAGATAAGCAAGGGTTCCTCCAGATGATCTTTACAGCTTTCCCAGCTATATGAATAAGTCTCTGCTACAGGAGTCTACTTTGCATTGTTTTTAAAACACTTTTGTTATATTTTTGTGCTACTTTTAAAAGCTGTTTTTATTTTATCCTGTGCATCGCTCTAAGACACATGTGTGGAAGCCGATTAATAATAATAATAAAGTCATCCTGATCTGCTTGTACAGATGTTACATTGTATCCAGTCTTTTTAAACATTCTTTCCCATTAGTTTGTAGGGATATTATACAACAATGAGCATTCAAGCTGCATTCATCGTTATTTGCTTGTGTCTTCATGTTAACCATTTGTTCATTCCATACTTTCCAATGCGTTTCCCCATCACTTTCCCAGCTGCAAAATATCTGTTTCTTTTTTGTGCTGGGGCAACAGAATGCTTTAATCCTCTTCAAATTGCATAAACCCACTATATTGCAATGATATGCAATATAATGCCATTACCAAGCAAATTTATTGAAAGATGGGTCCTGTTCATTGAATTTTGGAATCACAAATGAAACACCTCTTTATAATTTGTTCACACAGCCCAGGGCCTCCATACACACTGTCCAGGCTTGCACCCTGGAGAGTTCACTTCAGAGCTGCTAACACAGCAAAACAATGCAGGAGGCTGCAGTTATGAGTTACCAATCTCTGCAGCCACAGCAGGCGCTGTGATTCTCCATCCCTGGAGGCACATTCCAGTCTCTCTCAAGGTAGTTGGATGCCAGCGACAATTTTAATTTTCTTTCACACTGAAATCACTTCTACCTGTTCTAAAAAAAAAACCCTTTCCTTGCTACTATTTACTTTTTATTATTGAACTGTGTTTTTTAATGCATAAACTCTAATTTCTTGATATGTGCTTGAATTGCTCCCACAACTCAAAACTGACATTCTAGAGGCATCCAGGTTTCCTCTCTACTCAAACCCGCCTCTTTTTCAGCCACTGATGTGCAATGAACTAGGTGTGGGTAGGTTGTCAAGTAACTGCAGTGGACTCATTCCCAGAGTCGTTCAGTCGGTGGGAGATTATGCTCAATCCCAAAAATGTAAGACGCTAAACATGACTAGCCTGAAGAGCTAAAGAAAGCGATTACCCAAGGTTTAGCTCTTTGTGATCCCACTCATGCAGAAACTCCTGAATAATGAGGGCCAACAAGTATTCTTGGCTACTGTTCAACAATTGATGATTTTCTTTTCCCTAGGAGATTTGACCCAAAAAAAATCTAAGCCTTTTCCAGGGGCAACATAAACACACCTTTGTATGTAGATTGACATTTGCTTACCACAGTCACATGCACACAGAACTCCCCTAGACTAGCTGTTCTTTTAATATTTCCATTTTTTTTGCAGAGTATGCACACTCAAGAGGTTTATGATAAAGTAAGTTCACAAGTCTAAAGTCACATTAACAACCGGTAAATGCGTCAACTGATTAACATTCTTCCCTAAAGCAGGACTGGCTCACGGACAACCATGTTTTATGAACCGCACTCAAAGTACAGCCAAAGCATGTACTGGAGGATGGGGGGCAGAAATGAGCAGCTTTGGCATTCAACCCAAGAAAGCATCGCCATTGCTTATGGTGAATAGGCCATTGGCCTACACAAAGAAGACTCCTGGGGGCCACTACATTGATGCTGATTTTTCATTAAGTAACATTATTATGACATGATAGGCCTGCCATTCTGAAATGGAATAGTTAGTCTGCTGCATAACACAGGGATTCTTAAAGGGATAGGCCTCCTATAAAAAAAACTGACAACAGAAGTCTTAATTCTCCTCTTATCTTTGAACTACGCACTCCGTATAAACTAGCTGTGACTAACCTGGACTCCAGCTTCCATCAATCCCAAACAGCATGGTCAATAATCAGGGATGGTGGGCATTGTAGTGCAACAATATCTGGTGGGCCAAAGGTCAGTTATCCCAATACAGTGGTACCTCGGGTTAAGTACTTAATTCGTTCCAGAGGTCCGTACTTAACCTGAAACTGTTCTTAACCTGAAGCACCACTTTAGCTAAGGGGGCCTCCTGCTGCTGCTGCTGCACTGCCGGAGCACGATTTCTGTTCTTATCCTGAAGCAAAGTTCTTAACCTGAAGCACTATTTCTGGGTTAGCGGAGTCTGTAACCTGAAGCGTATGTAACCTGAAGCGTATGTAACCCGAGGTACCACTGTATAAACCATGATGATTAAATAAATATACTTCACTCACAAAATATAATTTTTAAGTAAAGAAAGAAAGAAAAGAAAGTAGAGGGACTGAGCTTATTTCTAAATTGCAGCACTGGAAACCCATCTTCTGGTCAGAGATTTACTTGGAAGAAGCCATAACAACCACAGTCAAAGCCTTGCCATTTATCCCTGCTCTTGCAAATTTAGCTATCGGGAAGCAGTATTTTCCAAGTCTAGACTCCACAGCATCAGACTTGCACATTATGAATGCAGTCTATTTCCTAATTACCTAGAGTATGTTTTTGTGTGCATATAAAGTTCACTGTCATTAAGTGAATTGAAAGAGGAAACACAACAGGAAGGAGAACATGGCTAGGGAAAATATCACCACCGCATAAATTCCTTCTGCTGAAGGTAAAGCAGAACAGAACAGCAAGGCTTCAAATCTCCATACTGGCGATTAACAGTATTAGCTCAAGGTTCAGAACCAAGTATCTGGAAACTGCAATCTTGACAAACCAGGCGAATACTGCACATGTGTGAAGACTGTGTGCTACCTTCTTACAATTAGCAAAGGCCAAACCCACTAAGTAAGAGATACTGTTGATCCATCTCTATGAAAGCAAACTGTATGGTCTCTAATGCCAGGGTAAGAGACTTTTTTCAGATCACAGACCACACATTCCCTTCCAGGGGCCACCTGCCAGTGGTAGTTCAGGCCAGAGGAAGAAGTGGGCGGAGCAACACAGACACTCTTACATTTGTACAGTAGGCTACATTCCAGCTACACAACACTCAATGGCTTCTATATAGCAGGGATAGTCAATGTGGTGCTTTCCCGATGTTGCTAGACTACAATTCCCAGCCTGCATGTTTTGGGGGCAGACATACAGTACTACTTTGTTTCCAGTTGATGCATGTCCTGCAGCTTCCTGCTGAAATCTTGAAACTTGTCGTACCACAAATGTTTCAGGTGTGTGTTGCTTTGAATGCACTACAGTGCAAGAGTGCCCCTCCCAATGGCAATAATGCAGAAACACTGGGCAACCATCTCAGACCAACTAATAAAGTAGACTGATAGGTGGGTGGTCCAACATAAATACTTAACTAATGCAGTATTATTGTATCAATGACATGTTGAAAAAACAAAATGAACAGCAATTTGGAGGGGCCCTAACACTGAATTGTGCCTAGAGAAAACACAACAAAAGTCACCATTGTTGACAAGGGCTAGAATAGCACCTACTCAGGAAAGTATTATTAATATAACACTATATTTGGGGGGGGGTGTGCGCTGAGAAGCTATTTTAAATTATAACCCAAACGCATGAGACTACATGAACAACTTTTGCACATGCATGTATTAATCAACTTTTAAAGAAGCATCCAGTACACAAATCTTTTGGTTCATAATTCCTGGACTAATTCTGAGCTCTTTTGCTTTAAAAGTGAAGTGAGGGAAATGCACAGAAAGCTGTTTTGCCCCCCTTTCCCTAGCCCAGGACAAAAGCAAGGCACTGGGCCAACCGAGAAAGACTAGTCAAGGTGCAAATAAGAGACTGTTCATCGCTAATCCACAGCATGGTCCATGGGGGTTGAGGGAATGGATAGGCCCCATCCTGCAAGCAGGAGACTTTAAAATAAAAAGGGACAGGATCCTTGAAACATCTCAATATGCTTTTGCCTGCTCAAACTAGACAGAGCAGTGCTACAATTGCCTTTTATTCCCACCCGCCACCAAATGGCCATCAGTCAAGATTGAAAAACCATAGGAGGCCAAAAGAGGAACCCTGAACTGTATAGCCTTTTGAGAAAAACATTCTCTCTAGATTCTCTGTAACAAGCTACTGAACTGAAGATGGTAGTTCCAAAGAAACTGACAAATGTGGAACTAAGATGTTAGGCTTTTGACCACAACACACACTCACCCCCCCTTCTTCCCCTTACCTGTTGGCAGTCCGTCTTCAGTCTCTACTAGGTTATTGCTACTGCAGACACATTAAGGAGAGCCTGGGTTTTGCTTTGTTTTTTTGCCTCAAAGCAAACCAATTAAACCGAATATCTCGATACAAACAAGGCTTTGTTTATTGCCCTGAGAGGCAGGCTTTCAGTGCAATCACTCTTCTGTTCTTAAATACAAAGAAACGCGTTCATCTCTGGCATAGACTCCATTCACATCAATGGTTTATTACTAGGATTTAATGTGGCTCCAAAGACACACGGTAATGAGAATATAAGCACGCTGGTGAGATCCCTTCACCTCTCACTGGCCGGCATTTATTAGGAACAAGGACACAACGTACAAAATGCGTATCGTTTGGCTTCAGGGGCTGCTGAGAGGTTTTCGTGATTAAGCAGCATCCAAATAGTGTCAAATAAAATCAGGAAAGAACTGGCAACAGTGGAAGCACCACCTTCTCAATGCTGTTGCACAAACTCATTGATCTGAACAGAGCATACACATATTGCAAATATCATATGCAAATCTGTTCCAGAATCCAACCTGAAAGGAGACTTTTTGAAAGCTAGAATGAACATTAGTGGACACTGTAGCAGCTTTAGCAAAGAAGAACAGCTACGAGATATATTTCCAGTGACACAATTTGTTTCATTCATGTGCCTGCACCTGCGATGCCACCTTCCAACTCGCACAATAACAAGTATGCTCGGTGGGACAGGGCCCCACTTTTCCTCCTCCCTTCCAATGCCATTTCCTTTTGTGCTTCACCTTTTAGATTGTAAGTCTGAGAGAGTAAGGAGTATGATGCTACTGATATATGTTAAGCTGCTCTGGGAGCTTTTTTTCTGAATCATGGAGCGGAAGTATTTTAGCGTTGATTCCTGCATTGCAGGGGGTCAGACTAGATGGCCCTTATAGGATTCAAACAAGCAAATAAGCGAAGGGTGAGGATGGGTGCCAGACCCCACCATTCAGACTTTGCAGCATATGCACAATGTTGAGCAAATACAGCTGTGCCTCATGGATCGTCCTCTGTTGGCTTTGGCAGAATAGGCAATGTCAATAGTCGGCAAGGAAGACACTTCCAAGTTCAGGTTGCATTGTTCTCTTCACGGAAAGAACCTCCTTCTTCCTTTCCCATGCAGGCATTCAACCCTTGCCTCCCAACTCTCCATGGATCAGGATGCTTGACCAAGCCAATTTAATTGGCTTGAAGGCCACTAGACAGAATTAACTGGGAGGAAATATAAAAAGCAGCCTTCTCCAAGCTGGTGCCCTCCAGATGGTCTGGACTACAACTCCCATTAGCCATGGCCAGCTTGACTGGGCTGGCTGGGGCTGATGGAAGCTCAGGTCCAAACCACCCAGAGGCCACCAGGCAGCTGATCTAAGAGATTTTCAGCAAGACTATTCAAAACCTTAATCTAAAGACCTACCCTGCAAGGTTGCTGTCTCTCCCCAAACCTGCACTGAAAATTCCTCATTCTTTCTGTACAGCCTCATTCACATTTGTCACCTTGTTATAATATAATAAAATAATAATAATAATAATAATAATAATAATAATAATAATAATAATAATAAAATAATAATATAATAATTGTTGTTGTTATTTTTAATTTATATCCCACCCATCTGGCTGGGTTTCCCCAGCCACTCTGGGCGGCTTACAACATATAAAACACAACAAAACATCCAACATTAAAAAAAACAAGATATCCTATACAAGCAACAAACAGACCAATAAAACAATAAAATCAATAACAATAATAACAAGCAGTTTACAGTTATACCCAAATTAAAGTAACCACCAACCCCAACTAAACGTTTAACCAACACCAACCCAAGAAAAATGAAACAGAGGAACCAAAATTAGAACCATTTAAAACATTTTTAAACATTTTAGCCAGTTGCCCCAACCCAAGAGTGGTTCCAACAATGTCCCAGTGGCCTCTTTTAGCTGTTCAGGGTGAGTAGTGAGCCCCGAACCCGAGGCCAGGTGGAAATGGGCCTTTCAGCAGGGAGCAGGTCTTTCTTCCAGCACTCAGGCACCGTGCTATCAAGATTTTGAAAAACATAAAACCTTTGAACAGTATTTACTTCACCAGCACACGCCATAAGCACATCTGAAACCACCCGGGGTGGTGCAAACATAGTTGTGGCCAATATAGGAAGGATGAGGCTTACAAGAATTTCTTAGAAATGCAGTGCACTGTGAGCCACATACTTCTGCACTCACGATCAGTTTTATCCTCATGTTTCCTTTTCTCTCACTTGAAGAAGAAAGAGGAAATGGTTGAAAACTAAACAAATCTTATACAAGACAGAAAAAAATATAGCTCCCTCCATTTGCAGTAACAATAATGACCTACTTATCAGTGTGGGCATAAAAGACAGGAAAAGATTATAGAAAGTGAATTATGAAGTAGATCACTGCAGTCTTTTTTGTTCTGGGAGTTGAATTGCAAGGCTCAGAGACATTTTGGGGAAATACAGTCTGCAGGCAGCTTGCAGCCTCTGTCACCAGAACCAGGTTGAGCATGGCTGGTTAACCACCCCAATGGAAGGGTGAAAGACCATCATCATCTGGTAAAGTTACCGTGTGTGAGCACACACACCTGCACAAATGCATGCACACATATGCAGGCAGGCCAGTAGGCACCTTGCTGAGGATCCCCTGAGAAAATCCAGTCCACATCCAGTACATTATTTGCAGTGCAAGCACCATCAATTATCTTTGCTCAAGCTTTGAGAAAGTCTAACGTATGGATGAATTCCAGCTTTGCAACCTCTTGCATTATCCCACATCTCAAGCTGCCCAGAGACCTTAAGATCAGAGACAGAGTATCCACAGAGCCCCAAATGCTCTGTTGTTGTTCCTGTGCACTCAGAGTCTTAAATATGCTCCTTTAAACACACAGGGACCAAAACAAAGCAATCAAAAGGGCCTGTTGGAAGTTTGTTTACTAACATGCAAGTGGATTTACTCTTTCACAGATGGACCGATAACCACTATCTTGGCAATATCATTACAAATGCCAAAATACATATATGTGTAGGTCCTCTAAATTAACACAAGCCCAAATCAGATGATACATCTCCCCTGGTCCAGCCCAGAGCATGGAAGGGAGAAAGCATGCGCAGCTGCTCCACATGCACTGTGTGTGTTAGCCCTGCCTCCTCCATATGGATTGTGTGAATGCCACCTAACCATCTTTCAGCCAACAAACTTGGGTGAAAAGTCATATGGACCATTTGCTATGTGAAAGGAGGAACTCAACCACATGATTTGCAGCTGTGTGTGTTGAACTTTATGCACAGATGTCAGCATTTGTATGTTCTGTTCCCATGTGTAGCTCAGTGTTACGAGCATCTGCTTTGCATGCCCTGGCATCTTCAGGTAGGTGGCAAATATCTCCCATCTGAAGCCCTGGAGAGCTGCTACCCATCAGTGTAGAAGACAATAATGTGCAAGGTGGACCAGTGCTCTGGCTCAAGGCAGATTCGTTTGTGCATATGGGGATGGAAAAGGAAGGGCTGGCATACTGGGAGGAGCTGTGTGCACTCCCCCACCCCCGCCCGTCCTCCTTGAGCTGGATCGGGGAAGACATATCCAATGCATTGCACATATTGCCACAAAGCGAAAACAGAGCAGTCCTTATGCAAGAGAAAAAAATGAGTGCAACTTATCCCAAGGAAAGAATTGCAAGAATTAAGGAATGGACACTGCTAGTCAACAGGGAGTCTCATTCTTAGGTGTAACCCCTTGGCTACAAAGGAAAGTTTGCCTCCTATATCCATGTGCTCCTTCAAAAACTGAGTTCTAACATGGAATGTTAACTCTTTGATTTGATGGCACCAGAGCCAGATAGCATGGTTATTTATGCATTGCCAAAAAAAGGTGAAAAAGACAAAATACATCACCAAAAAATGTGTTGAATTATGTCTGGACATAAATCTAACTTAGCCACACACCCTCTACTTATCATTCTGTGTGTCATGCCTGAAACCAACAGGTAACAGTATTGACCTCTTTCACAGAACTGAAGGAATTAATGTTTGCCAATGGCTTTGTATTCTTAATGTGCTACTAAAACACCAGTTTTACTGATCATTAATAAACTCAGGTGTAAAGGGAAAGGAAAGATTCTGGAATCCAGAATTCAAGGTTAGGGGGCTCATTTTGTTTTGTTTTGTTTTTAAAAAAACTTGATTGAAATGTTATGGGTCATTTGAATAAGGGTGTCTTGCAATAGCTTATTTCATCTGTGAACAACCAGGATGGGAGATGGTCTTACTGTTGGGGGTCTGCGCCTGGAAATGTGTTTCAAAACTGTGTAGCCATGAACGTTTTTGAAAGGAACTAGAAGCTGACCTCATTACCGTGCAAAAAATTCTTCATGAAATTGTTTGTGAAGCTGACAAATGTGGATTAAACTTTTTTAAAAAAAGAAAACAAGCACAAACAATTTTAAAGAGGTTGCATTTAACCCACAAGAACCACTTGTCGTAACCAGAGCATCCTGCCATGGGAAGCAAAATATGGCCAAATCATCAACCCATGAAGTTACTGAAGAGCTAATTGGGTTAAACAAACAATGTAAGTGCAGGGGTGGATACATGGAAGTGGGAAGAGGTATCTCAGAAACATCTGTACATATAGGTTGCTAGAACTTCCGTGTGAAATGAAAATTGACCTATAAGAAGGGGGCGGAAACCTACTTTGTCAGATTTGAAACTTTTCTGCCTAATGCTTTATTTAAAGGGTTCTTCTGGCAGCTGCCCCTCCATTTTTGTCACACAAAAAATTTGCTTCAATTTCTGGCAGAAATGCAACATAAAGAACAGAACAGGGTTGCTGTGGCTTAGTGGTTTTATCTGCTTATTTCTTATATAAAGGTTGACTGGAAAGTAGGTTAAAATTGTATCGATGGAATAATGCCATAACCACCGCCCAGGTGACATTTGGTTGTGGGCAGAGACTTGATGACAGCACCAAAAATGACAGCAATCTATAGCACCAATAGATGATTATCACACAAGGTTATTTGGAGAACTATGGAATAAACCCTGTAATTTAGAGAAAAGTCCAAAACATTTTGAAGTCATGTGGAATTGCCTGAGTCAGACCATTGACCCATTCAGCTCAGTGCTGTCTACACGGACTGGAAGAACCTTTTGCATGGGAAGTAAATAATTCCTCTCTCACACAAAACACAGACCTGAGAAGCTGTAGACAGAAGATTTTAAAAGGTTATCTGTTCCCTTACAGATGAGCAAAAGCATCTCTAGTTAATCACAGAAGAATCTGAAATGTCACAAAGGAGGTCCACCTCAAGGCAACATCAGATGCCATTAAGCAATTAACTCAAGGCTAGATCATCTGGGCACATCCCATTGGCAGAAAACAAGAGATGGTAGCTCAGCAGGGCCCACTCTATAATTTGCCATAGTAAGATGGCACCTGTCAGGCAGATATCATGAAAAAGCAGCAAATTGTTGGCTTATTCATTATTGTTGTATTTTTACTGCTAGAATAGGGAAGAAGCACTTGTAGGTTTTTCATCCAAATAACTTGAGTGACATTGGGTATTAGAATGAATTTGAAGGAATTAACATTTATTGCAGCATTGGCTATTATGCACCTTGACTTATGTGTTGGTGGTGGGAGACTACGTTTACTACTCTGACTCAGACAGAAAAATCTCTTGCACTAGCACTGTCACAATTGCAACCCTCATGCTACCATTTTGGCGCAACACTGGCCAGTCACCAGGAAACACACAGGCATCAGCTGTATATTTTTGTGACTCACTTTCCTATGATGTGACTATAGTGTTCATAGTGGGAAGTGGGGCGGGGGGGGGGGAGAAAAACAGTACTCAACAATCAGAGAGAACCCCAGGAGGAAATACTGCCATACAACAGTCAGGTTTCCTTGGTGACAGCAATGGTGAAGAAATCTTTGACTCTCTTAGTTCTGTGGATTTGACTAACTCTTCCACAAGCTGCAAGGTTATGGGACATTAGTTCTCTCATGCTCATAAACTGTTTATTGTGCTTCCATGGAGGCCCATCAAATGGTTGCTTCATCAAAAGTGATCCTACCAGCTTTCCATACTTCTGTATTTTATAAATACAGCAATTGCTCCCACATAAACCACCTTCAAGGGGAAGCACCGGATTCTGTGCTGGGAAGTGTCTGTTGCAGTTTCCCAATCTGGACTATGACTTCACATCCCCCTTTGGCTCCAGCCTCTTCCAATAACAGCCTCCACTGTACCAGGCAGGTGAGGACCCATGTATTTATTAAGAAGCCAAGACTGTTAAGACTAGTCTATGGAATGTCAAAATGGCCAGTTTGGGATTAATGCATCAAAGTGCATACTTATTAGGGCAATCTTACCCACCAGAGCAGCCAACCTCTGCAGAAAGCAGTGCTTGCAGTCCGTGGCAATCCATGATATGTTGACTCACTAGAAGAGGTTCCTTCTGGAAGACAGAGACCTGGACACTGGCATCCATGCCTTAGTGATTTCCCATGTAGATTACTGTAATGTGCTGTACATGGGAATGCCTTTTATGATGGTTCAGAAATTCCATCTAGTACTGAACGCCATTACCTAACCACTGTTGGATGCTTGTTGTGTGATTACATAACTCCTATTTGAAGACATATGCAAGTATTAAAATGTTTCTTTCCCCATGTCCAATGCAAGGTACTTGGTTTTAACATTACAATGCCTTAAATGGTCTAGGTCCACATTATCTAAGCATCTTCTCCTATAATACTTTCCATCAAGCATGTGTATCTAGAGATTCAGCTCTCATTCAGGTTCTATCTTTTCTGGATGCTATCTTCTGCTAGACCAGTGTTTCCCAACCGGTGTTCCGCGGCACACTAGTGTGCCGCGAGACGTTACCTGGTGTGCCGTGGGAGGGAGGCGGGCGCTTTCTCGTTCGCGCCCTGCAGCGAGAAGGGCAGCGCAGCGCCGCAGAAGAGGCCCAGGAGGCAGCAGGCGCCCAGCGCGCGCCCGAGTCCCGCCCAGCTCGCCATGTCCGCCCACAGCATTGGCGACCCGAGCCAGGCTCCGCGCGCGACGCCCATCTTATGGCGCGCGCCTCTGCCGAACGCTCAGCCCCGGCGCGAGCGGCTTAGCAACGCCGTCCAATCAGGGCGCATCTCGGCTGGGCGGCCGCGGCATTCTGGGAAATGTAGTCCTCGGGCAGCAGCGGCGTTCTGAGAAGGCGCGCTTCTTCGCCGCTGCGCCTTTTCTTCCTCATTCCTTCTTTGCTGGCAACGCAAAAAGAGGCGGAGGAGGAAGAGGAAGAGCTGCTGGAAATGCCTGCGTGGGCATCGGCGCCCCCTTTCGCTGCAATAAGACTCCGCTAAAAACTGCAGTTGGGCAAGCTTTTGTTCCACCCTCGTTTGAACTGCGTTTGCAAAGGCTCTTCCACACCATGATAAACAAAATCCCACTCTCACTTTTTTACAAAATCTGTGAGTTTATGCTTTAATGGCTTTGATGGATTTTGTTAGCCCCTTAAAAACACAGAGAGAGAGAGAGACTAAGCCACTTCAGATTGCCAAATTCTTTGTTTTCAGTCATCCTTACCACTCCGTACCCTTTGATGCGAAAGGATTTATTTAGGATCCTGCATATTTTCATAATTTTGAAAGCACTTTAATAGTATAATGCAAACAAGCAGTTAGGAGCCTTTGCTGAAATCCAGAAACCTCCGCCACGAACAGATGTAATTTTGAACATACCATGCAGCAAAATCCACCGGCAATGAGGGCTGATTAAAACTTGTACTTTTGCACATTCTGTATCATGACTTTGACATCCTAGTACAAATTACTAGGGGCTGTCAATAGGTTTAAGTAAGCATGAGGCCGTTGTGGTCACACATTAAATTCTTATATTCTGGAATATAAGAATTGTGGAGGAGGTGTTTTACGCCCTCAAAACAGCAGGTTCACATCCTGGAAACACTCCTGGTTCTAGATTAACATACCAATATGAGTCCAGTTTTGGGAAATTCACTTTAAGGATCTTCTGGTGGATGAGAGGCACTTTAGCACTCTCTCCCCAAAACCCTATAATTAGGATTAAGGCACTTTTGTGGGGATTGCTTAATTTCGTTGTGGGCGCTTTGATACGGTTTCTTATGAGTGCATTTGGGTAATTATGTAAATATTGCCATGTCGTAAGCCGCCTCGAGCATGGTTTTTAACTATGGAAACAGCATGCAAATGACGATGATATCTAGGAAGGTTTCAAAGCCTTTGTAAGCAGAGTGAAGGAAAGAAATCCAGATGTGATTGTTACGCATTGTTTTTTGCACCGTGAGGCCCTCGTAGCCAAGACTTTACCAGCAGACCTAGTTCATGTGTTGGATGATGTTGTGCGCATGGTAAACAGGCCCAGGTTGCGCACTGAATAAAGTATTTTATAATTTTTCATATTTCTGTTTACTTACTATTTCATAATAAAGTAATTATAAAATACTATCTTTGTGTTTATTTGATTCCTATTAAAGAGAGTTACTTTATATATAGTCAATATAGGCACAGAGTTAATTTTTTAAACATTTTCTAATGGTGGTGTGCCTCGAGATTTTTTTCATGAAACAAGTGCGCCTTTGCCCAAAAAAGGTTGGGAAACACTGTGCTAGACTCAGGCATCTCCTAGAACAGTCAGCATTATTCTCTGTACAAATAGACAGGAGGGAAGTGTGTTTGTTTGTTTGTGTATGGAATGGAAGAAGGGTGGGCTGGGGGAATCCAACAGCATCAACCAAATGATAATTTAACATTTTGCCCATTCAGTTCCTCTTTTTCTCCCCACTTCTGCTTTTCATTTCCAGTGCACCAACTCTGCTGACAACAAAGTTCACTTTCTCAATTGGTTTCAAACAAACGTTCTCCATTCATAACTATGTGCAGCCCAAGTCCCAGATTAAATTCTGCTGTACAAGCATCATGTGTTCTGTGGCAGATTTGACTTCTTTTCATTCTGCAGCACTTCAAGGGAAGGGAACCTAAAAAGAAACTGAATTATGAGTGCCCAGTCTCAATATATGGAAAAGAGGCTGGTTGATTAAGCACCAATACAAGTTCCAAAACCTATAGCTGGATTTGGGGGAACAGGAAAGCATGAAGAAATGTGTTTAATAATTTACTGTCATAATCTGAAAGTTGTTGGGTGGAAAGGCAGCACACCAGCAATCACAAAATCACCATTACCCATTAACTCAACACAGAAGACTCAAACAGAGTGATCAACTCCTTAGACATTCCCATCTCTGGCTACTGGTCATAACATCTGGAGGGGATCCTGGGTTGTATTCAATCCATTAATTTCAATGGGGCTACTCTGAGTAAAGGTTAGGTATTTACAACCCCATGTTGGCTATTCCTGAAACAAAATCTTCTGAGCTATTGCCTTATCTATGCTTTTACTGTATTTCCAATTACAATTTGTTTCATTTATGCTTATATCTGTTCTTAGCACACATGCTAAGAGCTTGCACGAAAGTAATGCAGATGTGTTTCAGTAAGAATACTTGACTACCATTTGACCAACATGTCACCAGACGGTTGACCTTTCTCACCTTGTCAAGTGTTTGTCTCTACTGCACAGATTATTGCAGAATAAATTAATACAACCTATAGGTGGAAGTAGGGTAAGTGCTACAAGAGTTCCCCATTTTAGATCCATGAAGTGTTGGAAGGTATGACATCTCAGAAATCCACAATTGCACAAGGCATGCAAAACTGACACATACATGAACTATGTGGAAATGACTCTTTCTTGTGTAGTACATATTCATCTTCCGTCGGATAGAGGAAAGCACAGACGTACAGAAGCAGCTCACAAACTCTGAGAGATTCTGTACACAGTGCTTTTAATCATTTTTGCACCTAGACAGCCCAGATTTTGTACCAAATGCAGCTAGATTCTACAACTTGTTTAAGTAAGGCAATTCTTTACTGAAGGGTGGTATATAAATAAATATGTCATTTTGTTTCTGTTAATGTTCTGCTGAACTCTTGGCTCAAAACTTTTAAGAACAACTGAGTGTATGTAAAATACACACACACACACCAGACATTACCAGTCTCCCTCCTTATGAACCAGCCAAGACTGCATGCACCAAATTCTACATGCTGCACTTCTGTATCACAGAGCACATTCAGCATCATGGTGATGAAGTGCAAAGATTTTACTGACTTCAATATCATAGTGTAAAGAAGCAGAGCTTAGCAATTAATCTGTTACTGGAGAAGATCCAGACATTCTCCCTCCAAAAAGCACATCTGTCATTCTATTGCTGTGAGAGATCACACCATCATTACAGGGGAAAACCCTCAGTGCTTTGTTACAGAAAAACACAATTTCCCTTCCTTTTTTATATCACTGTCGCCAAATGTTGCAGTTGTGCAAATGGCATGAACACATACTGTCAATAAGGAAAATGCGGACCCAGCTCTTCCCACCACCACATCGCAGTGGTGATAAGATGCCATGAACACCCCCCAGCTTCAGCAGCCTTGGAAATGTTTCTAGAGGGGCACAAGCTCCCATCCTAGATGCTCCAAAGCCACAACCACCTACCTTTGAGGATTATCTGGCACTATTCTAGGATACAGGAGATGTGTGTGCCCACATCCTTAACAGCAGCCACTAGAGAGACTTCAGAGGCCTGCACCCCAAGGCAGAAGTGGAAACTGGTTTGCAGAAAGAGTAGAAGCAGAAGTAGTCAAAGGGAGGGGACCAGAAAGAGTGAGAATATTACACAGATTGAGCTTTTAGATATATTCATCCAACATAGAATTTCCAGGTTGCTTCTTATTTTTCAATGTTGCTAAAAAGGCTTTTCAGCTGTAGAGGCTGTAAAGCTAATACACACACAGGACCACACAGGACCCTGCGGGGAGCACGACAAATATGCTGGAGGCCTAAGTGCAGCTAATCCATAGAACCTATGAAGCACAGTCGTTGTTATGCCACAGCCCCATTCCCTGCACCTGCCTGTGGAGACATTTAGTCATCATCACAAAGGCCTGTTCTTAATTCCAGGAGCAACCACGCTACTGTTGGTTCCACGATCGGATACACTGGTGGCTTTATTGCCAATAGAAGCATCTGGACACCCAACATTTAGGAGCGTGTGTAGGAGAAAGGAAGTGAGGCTGTTGTCATAAACGAAAGGAGTCTCTCGCTTCTCCAACATTCTTTAAAGCAGCCATAACAGAGAGTACCACGAGGGTTACCATGAAGAAGACAGTTCCCCATAAGGTAGGGTTACTCAAGGTTAAGGGTTTGATGCCATGTGAATAGTTTCTTACGTCTTGCTATTAACAGACTAAGCCTGCTTCCAGACAGGGGACATCCATTCCTCTGCTGTGATCTGCAAGTGGAATTGCAGTTGACTCTCCACGCTCTCAGGAGTGTCAAACTTTTTCTATGTATACTTCCCATACCAGTGGGCACACCCTGGCTGCTGTGGACAAGGCCATTTGCAGTTTAGAGAACACTCACTATAACCCTGGTGGTGGTGGCTGTCATTTTATGAGCTTGTTTTTCTTGTAAATAAATATTTTAATAATGATCACCAACACACTTTTCTGGCTTTTGTAAATGAAAGAGGTTTAGGGTTGCTATAACCATACCGCTATGATGCTACAGTCTAATGACACATACTATAATAATGCTGTAGCAGGGCAGAGGGCATGGACACCTGTAGAGGAGGTGGGCTGAGGAGAAGGAAATGGGACACCTCATTTCATGGGCTGCCTGGCCCTGTGCTATATATAGTATGATGGTGTTATAGTGCTATGCCTCTCTTAATAATAATAATACAGTGGTACCTCTAGATACGAACGGGATCCATTCCGGAGCCCCGTTCACATCTAGAGGTAAACGTAACTAGCGACGGCATGTCTGCACACACACGCTTAGCTTTTCACCGCTTCTGTGCATGACGTCATTTTGAGCACCTGCACATGTGCAAGTGGTGAAACCCGGAAGTAATGCGCTCCGTTACTTCCGGGTTGCTGCGAAGCGAAACTCGAACGCGCTCAACTCGAAGCATCTTCAACCCGAGGTATGACTGTAATAATAAAAGTTATAGCCAAAGATGGAAGGCGCCTACACCATCAGAGATCGTACTTCTCTTCCATTTTTCTGGGTGGGGAAAGTCAGACTTTTTGTGGTTTGACAAAATGGGGAGGAGCCACAGAGAAAATGTAGGATGGCATCATAGGAGAACGGCATTGTGTGGATGTAAGTGAATGAAGCAAAACTATTCTACCCTGGAGTAGAAGCAACCCACATTGAATGGCAATATCTCACATCTCTCCCCAAGTATAGATCAAGACCTTCCCAGGAGAACTGAAAGGAGGAAGTAGAATTTTAATTGTTGTTGTCGGGTTATTTTGCTTTATAGTTTGCACCTTTTTATTATGCTGGGAAACTACTTTGGGGCCTTTTTGGCGAAAAGCAGTGAATAAGTTCTATTAAAACACTGATTGACTTCAAACCCTTTCATCCAAGGCAGGTAAGGGTGGTGGGGATGGAAAGATGTCTCTTAATGGAAGAAGCAGCATAAAGTAAGAAATTAAGCATGTGTGCATAGATAAGGATGACGGAAGCAGATGTGTGGGTATCAGTAAGAGAAACCTTAATTTCTGCACGTAGAAATATGTACTATCACCATGAGCAGTTATAAGCCAGCAAAGTGTGTATTTTTGTTTGTGGTGGGTTGCTATGTCTTTGTGGTTAGATTAAGATCTTGTGTTTATAAGCCAATAGCATGACTTTCTTTGTCTTGCTGGGGGCCACTAGCACCCAGACAATTGCTAAAAGCCTCAGTGCACTGCTCCCAGGATGGTTTTCTTGCATTTGTGTTACAAGCAAAACAAATTGGACAGTACTCATTCTATAGAGCAGCATCAGCTATCCAATGGGTCATGCTGGCTGGGCTGATGGAACTTGGAGTGCAACATCATCAGGGATGAGGGGGGCAAAAGTTTCACATCTCTGGCCTAAATGAACTTTTAGAGAGGTCTTTAGCAAACATCCCTATATTTTATTTTGCAATCCCATGCTTCCTCCAGACTTTTATTTATAAACCCTTTCTTCATGACCATAATGTCACAGGATTTCATGTTTTGATGCAGGAAAGAAAAACAGGGAACTTCCCCACCCTCAGACCACTGGCAGAATGAAGTAATTTCTCAGTATGCTGAAAAAGTTTCTCAAATCTTTCCCCAAACTGCATGATATATGCAAAAATCCCCTTCACCTCCTGCCTCACATAAAACGTCCAGCTTACATAGCCACTGATACCCGCCCTAAAAAAAATTAAGTGTACCCCAATGCACAAACACCAGTGATCATAACTTAAGACAGTATTCCAAGTGCACCATATATTTATACTAAGTCTTTAAGATATTAGAAGTTTTTTATTTTAAAAAATAATTTCCTAATGGTCCCTAATGTGGAATTTGTTCATTAAGCACACTGGCATTCTCTCATTCCTAGTACCACCTTGCCTCAATTGCAGTCTGCATTCTAGTAGCAGAGCTTCTATTATGGTAGTTTACAACAACTTCTCCCAGCTTTATAGAGTGAGTTGTTATTGTTATTATTATTATTATTAATTGAATTTATATACCACCCTATACCTGGAGGTCTCAGGGCAGTTCACAGAAAAGATCACAACATATAAAATCAGAATAAAAACAACAACCCAATACCCCCCCCAAAGAGCCAAATTTTAAAAGGTTATAGGATGTCCATCAGATCAACCAAAGGCCTAGTTAAAAAAGAACGTTTTTGCCTGGCGCCTAAAGATGAAGGCACCGGGCGAACTTCCCTGGGGAGAGTATTCCACAAATGGGGAGCCACTGCAGAGAAGGCCTGTTCTTGTGTTGCCACCCTCCAGACCTCTCAAGGAGGAGGCACACGAAGGAGGGCCTCAGAAGATGATCTCAGGGTCGGGGTAGGTTCATATAGAAAAAGGCAGTCCTTGAGGTACTGCGTTCCTGAGCAATACTCGGCTAATGGATATTAGCTGTCAAAATGAATAACAACATATAATTGTTCTTTGTTATAGCTACACCATACATTTAAAGCACTCTTATGCCTCTTTAACTGTCAGGCTTCCACAAGAATCCTGCATACTGACCTTGCAGACTTACAATCTGACCTTGCAGACCTACAAATCCAAGCACCCTTAATAATTCCTACAGTTCTCCTGACTGTGAAAGTGGTATAAGAATGCTTTAAATGTACGGTGCGGATGTGACACTTGTATGGAAAAGTTCACATTAAAAAAATATTTAGATCAGAACGCTGTATTAACTGGAGAGCCAAATCACTTTCCCTTTCAACTTTCTTTTTATCAATCCCCTCATTTGGGGGAAGTTTCCTCTTTAGAAGTCAAATGTGACTGTGTTGGACTTTCTTGGCAATTGCTCACCTGCATATAATGTGTTGAATTTGACAGCGCTGTGGTCACTGTCCCAATCAGCCAAAGAACACTTGTACATCACTTAAGTCCTGAGCACCACTTAGGATTAAGTTCAAGGTTGCCTCCCCTCCTGCTCTCTTCCATTGCATTTCTTCATCTCCATTCTTCTATGTTAGTAGCAACCCTACCATTATACCTTCACTGGCTTTACACTGTTGTCTTGCCTCTTCTAATCAGCATCCACTCCTCTTGGTTCTTGAACTTTGCATGAACCTCTAGGTAGAAGGCCTAAAGTTTGACCTATATAGCTCAACTATTAACTACTATTCTACCTCAAACCTATTGGCTGGCAGGTCATTTCCACAGCTCTGCAAAAGATGAAAGTCCAGCTACTTAAAGATTTAAACACTTCTACCAATGCAAAGGAATGAGTCTGGTCCAGTTCACCATTCTCAACCCTGTGTGAGCAACAAAATTATCAACCAGGGCAAAAACATTGCAGTGTTTTATTACACAGCCTGCATCTCATGCCCCCATGTATTAACAGATACTGTGAGAGGAGAAGTGTGGCAATGGGGATTAGCTAAAGAACTAGATGGGGCTGGCTAACCACCAGCTCTCCGTATGCTATTGGACTCAGATGATGAAGAGTTATAGTCCAACAATATCTGAAGGGCCACAGCTATTCCTGGTCATAGGAAGCCGTATTATATGCAGCCAGATCACTGGTCTGTCTAGCTCAGTGCTGGTTTGCAGAAGCTAGTTAGGGTTTCAGGCAAAGTTTTTTCACCCAGCTGTAGCTGAACCTTCCAACATTGGATGGACCTGAGTTCAGAGGCAGGTTTAGGGAAGAGCAACCAGTTCACCCACACTGGTGGTCACTGAGCTGAGCCAGCACTGTAGGGGGCACTGCAACAATGACTAACAATTGAAAGCAAAAGGAAGGGGAGCACTAAATTTTGGCACCATTGCACACGACACCACAGAAATTTTTAAGTCCGAAGAGGTGGGAGGGGGAACTTTTCCCTATCCACTTTCTCTACAGCCTGCATAATGTCCGGAGGAAGAAGGTGATCTAGCCTTTTCTCTTTGCAATGAGGCCCCAATTTAGTAGCCCCACAAGATTGCTTTTCATCACTGACTGGGGAAAAATAGGAGAATAAAAGCTGTACAACAGTATCAGGCAGCAGATGTCTTGCAAATAATTTTCCTCTACAGGATGTTGTTCACTGTTGGCTCTTTTGAAGGTAGCAGGACATGAGCATGTGCCCTTGTTTAGTGGCACAAAAAAGACAAAAAATGTTTCTTGCCTCAAGACATGATTTATATAGTGCACTACGGCATTTTATCATATTGTAGACCCTGGCAGGGACAACTCTACCATTAGACAGAGCAAGGCAACTGATCTGAAGCAAATAATAATAATAATAATAAATCCAGTGAATTGTTATTGGCCCCATCTGCACTATACATTTAAAGCAGTATCATACCACTTTAATCAGTCAAGGTTTCCCTGCAAATTCCTGGGAACTGTCATTTATTAGGGGGTTTCCTAAGAACTTTCAGCACCCTTAATGTTTTTATTATGTTTTTATATATGCTGTAAACCACCCAGAGTGGCTGGGGAAACCCAGCCATACAGGTGGGATATATATTATAAAATTATTGTTGTTGCTGTTATTATTATTAACAAACTGCACTTCCCAGGATTATTTGGTGAAAGCTATGACTATTTAAAATGGTATGCTTCTGCTTTAAACCTATAGTACAGAAGAGGTAATTTTTTGTCATTTCTGCTCTCAGGGAAAGAGGGAGCCAATTGTGGGATATTCTGTCTCAGGTGCCAAAATACCTTGACCAGTTTTGGAGATTATGCACCTTCATTTTAGGATGTGAGAATGTGTGTTGCTTCACCTCAGGTAGGAAAATGTCTTGGGCCAGGGTCTGGAGCCTGGCCAGTGTAAATCCCAGATCTGCTCTCCTATGAATTGACAAACACCAGGAGTACAAGGCAAACTATTGCATCAATACATGTGAACTGTTTTTTAAAAATCAGCCAATATGTTTCATGAATGCAGATGGCCAAAAACAATGGAGGAAATAGAAGGAAGTGGCACCTGGAAGGATGCTTGTTTTGTTTACACAAAGTTCCAGATCCAGGATACAATCTAAATAGATATACTATGCTGGTGTCTTGGAATAACTCCTCAAGGGAACAGTCAACATCAAGCAAAAACAATGGGAGGCATTTTGAAAGATTTATAACACCGTAACTTTAAAGTCATAATTGACAGTTTACAAATTGAAGGTGTGATAGAGCAGAAGAGAGAATGTACACAAACATCTGTAGCAGTGCTCTGGAATTTTTTGCTCCATTGGTTTTTGTTCTTAAATATATAGGACAAGCAGGTGAGTAGAGGACATTCCCGATGTCCATTGAGTTTCGCGGCTCCTTCCCACGAGGTTTCCCCACAGTTAAGTCCCATAGTGATGGACCTGCTCCCAAGTTGCACAAATAAGATGCCTGCTGTATTCAGGCAGCCAGATTCAATTCAAGGGCAGAGACTAGATGGTTCAGGAGTGATGGGAGATAGCTCAGCTTGCAGAGCATGAGACTTTTAATCTCAGGATTGTGAGTTCCAGCCCCACCTTGGACAAAAGATTCCTGCATTGGAGGGGGTTGGACTAGATTATCCTTGTGGTCCCTTCCAACTCTATGATTCTGTGATAAAGAGGTAAGGAAGGATAAATAAACATCCAAAGAGTGAGCAGCCAATTAGATCAATTCCCCCTGCAACACAAAGTCTGCAGACTTTTGACACACAAAGTGACTGCAGCATGGAGCATTTGGGGAAGAGGGATCCAACATGAATGTACAGTTTCATGTATGGCTGGGGGAGGAGAGAGAAAGATAAACAGCAGATGAGGCACTGAAAACCAGGAGGAGACAACAACTTGGTGTGGAGTGTCAGCCTCATGTTAAGATTCTCTTGCTTTAAGGCCACTTTTTCTGCTTCATATGGGCAATCGTTTAGCCTGTGCACTCATTTAGGTAAAAATTGTAAGAGGTTTTCCAACACTCACTAGAGCTCAAGGTAGTCAAGAGTACGACATAAATCAACACACCTCATATGTTCATCCAACTCAACTCTAAAATGAATGAAGCTTTTGTTCCCATGACTGTTCTCAGAAGGGTATGTACATCTTTGACTCCCTTGAGACTTAAGCCTTTCTTTGGACTTCAAAACTATTTTCATTTAGAGATAGTGGATGTTCGTCCCGTTCTCCCCCACCCCCACCCCCACCCCCCATCCACATTCTTCTTTACTTACAGGGGAAACATATGTATTGCAAAAAGCAAACAAAATTAAGGCTCTAAAAAGCATTTAGAAAATTGATTTCATTCATTGACTTCCAAGGGTATTCTGTACATTTTTCTATTTGCTAAACGGGGAGGGGGGATGGAGGGGTGAGCAAAACATGGGTTTTACCAACAAAGCTTCATAGAGGACACTAGAAGGGGTGAAGTGGGGGTGGAGGGAGAATTGTGCTACCAAAGTAGCAGTTGGCAGCTGGGTTCTTCAGCCCCATAATGGCAGTGTAGAAAACTGTCTCATTATGAAAGCAGCGTACCCTCCCGAGTTCTCGTTTCTTAATGAAAGCTCCACTTTTAGCTACTACAGAAACTCACAGCCTCCTCTGTGATACCAAAGCTTCATATAAAGCCACACTGTAATTGAAACTAGTATTGGTTTCTTTAAAAAAAAGGATAGTAGCATCAGTCCATAAGCGTTTGAAATGGCAAACGCCTTAAGCAAGGAAGCCCAAATTCAAAGCTTGACTGTATCGTTTATTTAACCTGATTTTGATTTCGTAGGCCCCTTACACAAAATTAGTTCTAGGTCAACTCACAAAAAGAAATTGACAACCATAACAATAAAATATGCAACACCAAAAATAAAGAGATACCTGCAAGACATCACCAGCATTAAACCAATTAACACTAAATTTAGCCCGTCACATACCACCAAATGCCTAGGAGTAGGGAAAGTAATGCTTGGGCCAAGTGAGCCTCAGTGAGGAAGAACCTTCAAACTGTAGCATCTAAAACTGTTGTTAAGCGTTTGTTTCTTAAATGCATTTACTTCTAGTTAATACATATGCAGCAAAAGCCTGTCCATGTTTACTTGGAAGGTAAGTCCTACTGTGTTCAGTGGGACTTACATCCAGAGAAAGAATGCATAGCTTTGTAGCCTCAATGTTGCAAATAGATCCTTTGTTGGTGTCACATTCCAAAACTGGACAGATCAGTGGATACAAGATGATCTAGAATAACAGTAATAATAAAAAGTATCCTTGCCATGGCTACATGAAAAGAAGTTTGAAGGCATGACCCTGACTGATATTTCAAATGAACAATAAAATACAGTATTTAAACGAGCAAAGCAAGCTATATCGCAGGATAAGAATGTGAACTCCTCTAGAGTTAGGCAGTAAAAACTAGAAGCAAAGTCTTGGGGTGGGGGTGGGAATTGCACCCCTCCTGGAATTTAAGGTCAGGTATCTATGTGGTTTACAACCCACCAATGATCATTTGATTATGTTTCAAATTAGTCAAACAACTGAGCTGTGGAGGAGGATTGATAAAACAAGATAAGGAGCTGAGGGGAATGGGCAGGCTAGCAGTGGAAGACAATGAATGTGGAATTTAGACAAAGCACTTGTGACCAGAAAACAACACTGCATTTCACAACCTCTTAAGCAAGCTGCAAGAGCAAACCAAGCTCTGGGCACCCTGGAACGGACTGGCTAATGCAATACACATTCAAGAGTGCTTCTGTATTTTTACACCAACCAATTGACTAAATTGGCAAGGCCACTTCCCATATTAATAATTATTATCACACTGCAAACACACACACACCACCTTATGGTGAAGTGGGGGCGGAGGGGTGACAAATATAAGAAACATAATCAACCTTTCTACAAAGTAAAGAAGTCATTATCTTTTTACCATGCAGATACAAGTATGCGTTAACACTGAATACCATCTGATTCTTCAAAGGCCACATCATGTTATTTTTTTCAGACATGTCCATCAACCTTGGAATAAGCAGTGTGATCATATACTCCCTCAATAATAAATAATTGCCAAAGTGAGGTTAGGGGACTTAAGAGTGCAATCCTTAACCCACTTATCTGGAAGTAAACCCAACTACACTGTTAGGAACCAACAGATACACACACACCTGGAGTAAGCCCAAGTGACAAACAATAGGATTGCACTGTTAGTGTCCACACTGGAAGTCACCACCTGCACCAACTTCCTGAGGCATATAATGCAGGTGTGTGGAGAACCTGTATGGCTATTCATATACTGTTGGACTCCAATTCCAATCCGCCCCAGCCAGTACAGCCAATGGTCAGGGATCCCCTGAGTGGCAGTCCAGTGGCATTTGGTGGGACATCAGTTCCTGGTATAATGGAAAGAGGAAATAACCAGGTGGTCCTTCACCCCAGATGAGAAAGTACACATCCACACCAATCACAGTTCTAGAAGTTGTGTATACATCCTATACCTTTAAAGCACACTCAAAGTAGTTCCCTTCCCAGCAGAAAATAATCTTGGCAATTGTAGTTTGCCACTCACAGAGCTATAAATCCCAGCACCCTTAAACTACAGTTCCCAGGATTCTTCAGGGGTGGGTGGGTGTGCTTTAAAAGTCTAGTGTGTACAAAATGCAGAGTATGAAGTAGCCTGAACCTTCCATATTTTTCCTTGCACCTCTACTGACAAATAAATACACATTTGGTTACATTTTAGGGAAGCAATGTATTTAGGACCCCCCCCCCCAAGATATGCCCCAAGTTGATTTTGCAACACATAAGGGGGGGGGGGAGCTGAGAGCTAGAAGAGGAAATTGAAGGAAGTGCTGGATATAGTTTGCTGGGCTCTCATCAGGGCTGTAATTTTGCAGAGTACAGAAGGGGAAAACTTGGATTCTGGTTTTGGGAACAAGATTCAATTTCTCTAGAATCTTTCTTTTAAAAAGAGCGCGCTTACAAGTTTCTAGTCCTTACGGACGGAAGGTAAACTCGCAAAGTTTGCAGCAAACTACCTTCAGAAATCTCAGAAGGGGACATTTCAGCCAGAGGGGAGGGGCTGAAAAAAGAGTTCCGGTAGTTGTGGGGAGGACGCCCTCCGTGCCTTGAATAGCTCCTTCCTCCCTAACCGGAATAAAACGATGCAAAGCAGTAAACACAGCAAAATTGTATATTTAAAAAAATAAAAAGTTGTTCCCGTGGGCTCAATGTGCAAGATATATCCGTGTCCGCGTTCCTTGACCCAGAAACTGGATTGAACTGATGCAGGATTCACACCCTGACCCTGACCCGTGAGAAGCAAGTCCTCTATTGGGTTCGCAGGGAAGCACGACGAAGCGGGCAAGCAGATCGCCCCCCCCCCCTCCATCCATTCACCGTTATTCATTTCCAAGAAATGGTACGAGGCAATGCTCACCGGTGAAATTATCCATTTTATATTCCCTCCCACCCACCCTCAAAAAAAAAATTAAAAAAATCACACACACACACAAAGAGGGGCTTCAGCAGAAGTCTGGAGGAGGACCAGGGATGTTGCAAGATTTCCTCACCGAACCGGGGCCCGACTCGATGGCCTCTGCGCTCCCTTCCCAAGGCAGAGGCGGCATCCGTGTGGCCCCGAACCAACAGGACGCGTTTCTGAAACGGAGACGCCTTGCCCAGGCGACCTCAGTCAGGATGAAGCTCCACTGACAGCCGCCGGGCTTCTCAGTCCGCCTCGGAGACAGCCAAACGCGCGCCCCCCACCCCGGCCCCCTCCCAACGAAGCCTGGTCACGGAGCCGGGAGACACCGGGACGCGCCCTCCCGCCACTTTGGAGTAGCCGCGAGCTCTCCAAGCCCCAGCTCAGTGCTGCCACGACGACCGACCTGCTCTGGGCGCCTCCTCCCTGCGTCTCGCCCATCCTCGGCGGCAGCCCAGCAGCAGCAGCGGCGGCGCTTCAAGTCCTTGCCATCGCTGTCCCGCCGCGAGCAACACTCCGCAGGCGTCGAGCTCAGCTGAGGGAAGAAGAGGCGCGAAGCGGCCGCCCCGGGCTGGCCCCGCCCCTTCCCTGGGCGGCCAGGTGGCGGGCGGAGGAAGCGAGCCCGGCGCCCTCAGAGCTGCCGGTGGGGCTGAGGCGCGAGGCGTTGTTTGTTGACCGACTCGGTCGCTATCTCCGCTGCCTTCCCCCAACCAAGTAAACCCGCCCTTTACTTCCTCCTTCCCCGCCGCTGGTTTCAAAATGTCAGAGGGTGAAGTGATGTAGCGCCCGGCAGTGGCGTAGCGTGGGTTGTCAGCACCCGGGGCAAGGCAAGTAATTTGCGCCCCCTAACCCGTGGATTTGCGCCCCCTAACCCGTGGATTTGCGCCCCCTAACCTGTGGATTTGCCCTAACCCCAGATGTTGCGCCCGGTGCGGCCGGCCCCCCCTGCACCCCCCACGCTACCCACTGGCGCCCGGCCTTCTTCTGAAGAAGGCTGCTGGTCGCCACAGTCTGAGGCGCGCTTGACTCCGAGGTCAGCCCGCTGAGTCCGCTGGAGTCGCCCTCTCTCCTTGGTCGGTAGCGCTGCAGCCCATAGGTTTGATGAGGCCCTAAGCTACTGGAGGTAATGGCGCCCTTTATATGTCCAGCTGTCCTTTGTCAACAACAAATTGTCGCTGGTTTTTGTGTTGAATATATGCTATGTGGTGATTTATGGACCTAATTGGTATCATTTGCACATGTTGCCATGCAACCAGTCCATGACGAAGGTAAAGGGACCACAAACAGGAGTTTGCCACCCAAAATAACAGCCCTGAACTGAATTCTTCCTTTACTGTGAGGGATGTAAAGGTAAAGGGACCCCTGACCATTAGGTCCAGTCGTGGCCGACTCTGGGGTTGCGGCGCTCATCTCGCTTTACTGGCCAAGGGAGTACAGCTTCCAGGTCATGTGGCCAGCATGACTAAGCCGCTTCTGGCGAACCAGAGCAGCGCACGGAAACACCATTTACCTTCCCGCCAGAGCGGTACCTATTGATCTACTTGCACTTTGATGTGCTTTCGAACTGCTAGGTTGGCAGGAGCAGGGACCGAGCAACAGGAGCTCACCCCATCGCGGGGTTTTCAACCGCTGACCTTCTGATCAGCAAGTCCTAGGCTTTGAGGAAGCCAGTGATATTTTAGCAGAGCAGGCGGGGCCCATTACTTACATCATAGCAACCTACACAACACAAAACACTGTTGCTGTATGTAGGTTTTATTTTATTTGTTTTTTATCTTGCATTTTGGAAATGTACATCCAGTTTTTTCCCCTTAAATTTTTTTGGGGGTCCCCCAAAAGAGTGGGGCCCTAAGCTATAGCTTGTTTAGCTTATGCGTAAATCCGGCACTGCTGCAGCCTGAAAACAAATGTCCCTTGACGACACCGGAAAGCATTTGAGCTTTTGGTTTGGTGCCATAAGATTGCACGATGCTCTCTCAGTCGCTGCACACTCTACCTTTCCCCTCAAAGAATTCTGGGTACTGTAGTTTGCATGCCAGGGGGTTGGACTAGTTGACCCTGCTGGGGGTTCCTTCCAGCTCTGCAGTTCTGTGATTCTATGGTGAAGTGTTGCTGGGAACACTTACCCTGCGAGGGGGTCAAACTACAGGGCCCAGAATTCTTCAAGGGGAAAGGATGTGCTTTAAAGGTACAGTGTGTGTGTGTGTGTGTGTGTGTGTGTGTGTGTGTGTGTCCCCTGCCTCAAACTGAAGGGTCATGCCCCCAAGTCAGAGAAGGAGGGAGGAGGCATGTCATTCAAATGCAAAGATGATCTTGTGCTATGGATGTGGTCACCACCTTGGACAGCTTTAAAAGAGGGTAAGACAAATATGTGGACTGGAGAATAAGGCAATGGCTTCTAGTGAGGGTGGCTGTGTACAGCCCCCAGCAGCGGAGACAGTATGCTTCTGAAGACCAGTAGGTGGTAATCATGAGGAGGAGGAGAGGGTGCTGTTGTGCTCACTTACAGCTTGTTTGCTGCTGTGAGAGCAGAGTGCTGGACTACAGGGGCCTTCGATTTGATCAATGAGGGCTCTTCTTACATGGATTGTGTAAGCCCTTATGTGACTAAGATACGTTGAGCCTGGAAGGATGACTACCCACTGTCTTACTACGCAATAGTCTGAGGACCTCACTGCTCTGGCAACATTCAAACATATTTCATATGGGCATCAATCTTGTGTGGATATCTGCAAGGCTTATATTAGCTCATGTTTCATTTAAGATCTGTGTACTGATGTGGTCTACTGTCATTGTTAGTATTGTTTCATTATTATTATTATTATTTTCTGTTGGCTCACTCTCTGTTCTTTAATTTTATTTCTTCTTTTCCTTATTACATATGCATTAAAAAAAATTGAAGGATGCTGGGCTTGATGGGCCTTTGAAATGATCAAGGAGAGCTCTTTTTATGTTCCTGTGAACAATGCGGATATCATTACTTTTCTCTCTCTCTCCCTCCCACCCTGTTCAACATCCAGCCTGAGGCCTTTGGAATTTTTCAAAATAAAAATGGCAGACTGACCCTTAGCCATGCTTGTTCAATGTAACCTACCTCTTCCTCTGCTTGGCTTATTTAGTGGCTCTCTCTCTCGCTCTCTCTGAGCAAAGTTTGTTTATTCGGCATGGCATGTGGTGGATTGGCAAATAGCACCACAGGAGATGGTGTCATAGTCCCTACTGTGAAATAAGTAGTGGTGTTTCATCTCTACTCCACTGCACCACTGCATACCATGCTTCTGATCTGCATTGCTTGCACTTGAGCCACATTGAGGATGAGTGTTGCTAGGTGCTTAAAGGACACCATGGCAGATTTGCACAAATGTATAGGGTGCAGAGTTGTAAAGAAAGAAGGGGAGTTTTAAAACAGGGGGGAACAGGCAGGAGATCTGGGGTCAGCTCTTGGGCTTTCAGGGCCACTCCCTAACATTATCACTGGTGCCAGGTCCCAAAATATCTGATTCAGCCTGCATGTGTTTCTCTTGTGTGATGTGCAGCAGCAGAAGAACTTCCCTTAATTCTTCAACCTGTGCAACGTGAAGCTTCTAGAAAGCATGCAGTTCTGTGAGTTGTGAAGTCATGTCCTGAATGTACAGCACTGCTAGCTGCGGAGCTTTGCATGGTCTGCTCACCATAACCCACAAGTCGGCTCAAGGGAATTACTCCTTGGCAGGTTGCCAGCCGAAGGGGATTACCGAACATGGCCGTAGGCTCTGGGGGCTTCATGCTGGGAGGAAGGAAGTGCAGAACAAGGAGGAAGGTGGTTTTCCGGGCCATGTGCACTGGCTGGGAGCTTGCTGCAATTGTCAGCGACAAAAGATGTAAACAAGGTGGCATCTATCCTTAAGCGGAGCTATAGAATTGGCATGGTATGATCTGGGCTGTGTCTGTAATCCCCCAGGAAAAAACAACTCAGCAACAGAATTAGCTTCCACACCTCTACAAAGAATTGTTCAAAGCAATATGCACTCCCATAAGAAATCTGAAATCAATTCCTTTTAAGCAATTCCTTCTTTCATTAAGGAGATTCCTTCTTAAGGAGACTCCTTCTTAAGGAGATATATACAGTACACACACACATATATACATACAAATTCCACCTGAATACTAAAGCTGGTTTTGAGTTTTCATTTCCTACTAGCACTTTTATTTGCAAATGTAAGCAAAGCTTACAAAGTTAACAACACTGTCTTTAAGATAATGATCAAATGGCACCGATCCAGCTAAAGCTACTAATGACTAGGTCCCACTGAAATTAACGAAAGCAGTTACTCATGACTAATTTGCCCCACTTCTTTCAGAAGGGCTTAAAAGGAGAGTGGATGGGGGGGGGAGAATACGCCTTGCAGACCTTTCAATAGTGGTGCAGAAGAGAGAATTTCAGCCGTTGTGTGTCTCAGGACAAGCTATACCTCTTAAACACCCTTCTTCTGCACAACCATGGCAGGTGCAGGAGTCCCATCCCGTTTTTTCACATGACCACCCCAGCCGCATCTGAGACCAGTATAAGTAACTCAAGACGTACAAATTCATCATTTGTTCCTGGTACTCACGTGGCATGACTATTGGCTCTCTTGGCTTCTTCTTTTCCCATTGATTTCTTTGGCCCCACAATATCCCTAGAACCACAAATGGCATTTTTCTGCAGAAATAGATTTGCATAAAACATAGCCCTTCTCTAAGCAAACCTATCCTTAGAAATATGCAAAGTCGGCATCCAAGCGATAGGGAGAACAAAGAAGCAGCAAATATTTCCCCTTTAGTCACATTAATTAAGAGAGTGCACTGTTTTTCAAAGAGTGAGGCTGCACATACACCGTACATTTAAAGCACACACACAAATGGCACAAGAATCCTGAGATCTATAGTTTACACTTCACAAAGCTACACTTCCCAGCATCCATAAAAAAAACCCACAGTTCCCAGGATTCTATGCAGTGGGTGTGTTTTAAATGTTATGGGAATAGCCTCAGGTGATTCTAGCATCCAGGAGGGCACCTGTTATAGTTTCTCCACGTGACTGAGCCACACTGAAAGAATGCACGTAGGGGTGGGCTTCCTTTGAAAGTGGCCAACATGAAAATCTTCCTGCCATGGAAAGGAAATCCAACATAGAGGAGGCTAGGCTAGATGCTTTGGCTCAAACTATTAGCCTGTGAAGGACAGCAGTTGGGTGAGGAACCCATGCCACCCGCACCCACCCCCCGTGTTGGACTCCCAACTTGTATAAACTGCAGCCAGCAAAGCCAATGGCCAAGAACGATGCAAGTGGGATCCAGAAAAGTTTGGAAGGCCAAATAGCAATCCTCCCCCAATCCCTAGACAGCATCTTAAAAAGGAGAGACATCACCTTGCAGACGAAGGTCCTTGTAGTTAAAGCTATGGTTTTCCCAGTAGTGATGTATGGACGTGAGAGCCGGACCATAAAAAGGGCTGATTGCCAAAGAATCGATGCTTTTGAATTATGGTGCTGGAGGAGACTCTTGAGAGTCCCATGGACTGCAAGAAGATCAAACCTATCCATTCTTAAGGAAATCAGCCCTGAGTGCTCACTGGAAGGACAGATCGTGAAGCTGAGGCTCCAATACTTTGGCCACCTCATGAGAAGAGAAGACTCCCTGGAAAAGACCCTGATGCTGAGAAAGATTGAGGGCACAAGGAGAAGGGGGCGACAGAGGACGAGATGGTTGGACAGTCAAATCAAATTTTATTAAACGGTCACAGACCAGGTTAACTCGTACAGCTAGTCAGCGAAGCATAACACCAGGAAAAAACAAAGGACAATTTCAATACAGATTAGGCCATAACAGCAATTTGAAATTAGACAGCATAAATAAAATTAAGTATTTGCCTTCGCCTGCATATTGACATTGGAAAGCTCTTGTTTCCTGCGCCTAATAGCGGCTACACAGAATTTGGCAACATTGATCGTAATTTCAGGAACCTTATCTTCTACCAAGGCTCTCATACGTTGGGGTTCTGGTACATTTTTAAGCTTTTGTAGAACTGGGGCAATAAAGGTCAGGCGTAGATCCTTGTAGTAACTACAGTGCAGCAATACATGCAGACTTGTTTCCACTTCCGATGAGCCACATGGGCAAACACGTGACTCATATGGTTTGCCCTCATATCTGCCTAGCAGCAGGGCAGAGGGCAGAACGTTAAATCTGGCCAGGGTGAAGGAGTGTCTGTACTTAGGTATTTGTAAATCAGCCAGATAATTTGCGGGTGAGAACCCTCTTCCAAAGTCTCTAATTGTGGCATGTTTATCCATTTTGCCCATATGACATTGCAGCTCTATGTCCCTAATGCGTTGGAGCACTTGACTTCTGGCTCTCTCATATCCTGCCGCTATCAAGATCTGCGGGGAGAATCCCAAGCTTCTTATCTTTTCAAACAGGGAAGCTTTCCAGGTAGAATGAAAGGTGTCTAAGAGTGTTAAAGGAGCCAAACCGGCCGGGAAAAAAATAAGTTTTAACCAGTAGTGTATCTTTAGAATCCACAACCGCGCGTTAACGGGTGGTTGTCCAACTTCTAAGCGGACAGCTATATTAGATACACAGGGGGGGATCCCCAATAAACACCGATAGAATTTTGTTTGAAATGCCTCCATAGGCGCAAAATTTTTAAAACTGCAAACCTGGGATCCATAAGTGAGTTGTGGGAGTATTTTTGCAGCAAAAACCTGGGAGGCCGCCGGAACGTATTTACCCCCTTTCCCGTGAAAAAATCTTGTAAGGGCTTTATTGGCCCTTCCTGCGTTGGCAATGGCGTTTTTCATCTGTTGGTGCCACGAGACCCTTTCCTGAAAAGTTATTCCCAGGTATTTGAAAGTTGCTACCTGGTCAATAGGATGTCCATTAATTCTCCATTTGTGTTTCCTTCTTTTTTTTGAAAACACCATAATTTTAGATTTGCTATAATTTATTGATAGTTGTTCCGCTTGACAATAGTCAGCAAGTGATCTCAAAAGCTTCCTCAAGCCAACGCAGGAAAAGGAGAGCAGGACTGCGTCGTCCGCATACAGAAGCACCGGGAGGGGCATACCTGCCAGTTTGGGAGGGATGGTTGGACAGTGTCCTCGAGGCTACAAACATGAGTCTGACCAAACTGCGGGAGGCAGTGAAAGACAGGAGTGCCTGGCGTGCTCTGGTCCATGGGGTCACGAAGAGTCAGACACGACTAAACAACAACAACATGGCAATCCTCCCCCAATCCCTATACACTATGGGAGTATGTGTACTGCCTGAGTTGTATATGCCTCAAAGATGGTCCCTTTGCCTGTGCTTGCTTATGGCAGCTGCTCCATCTCCCATGTGGCAAGCAGGTCAAGCAGCAAAGACTGCTTCTCGGTGATTTCCGCACTGTTGTGGAACAGCATTCCTCACAAAGTCCAGCTTGAGCATTTCCCAGCAGCAGCAATGCAATATCTCAGAATGCAAGCAAAGCATGTTGCGGCCAAGGATTGGGAAGGGGATTATGGTAACAGCAGGGTTTTTACAACTTAGTTAAAATGTTGTCAGCCCAGGCCGAGCTTCCTGAGACAGGGCAGGTTAAAATTCAAACACATAGATGAAAACGGGTCGAACTAAAATGCCAAATAAGGGGAATTCAGAATGAATGTGAGGGTCTCAAAACAACCAAGAAGACAGTCATTTGATAAAATCTCGCGCACATGCCCTTTTAATCTAATGGTGTTAAGCTCTATATGATGTGGGCCTTTCTATGTACGTAACTCATGGGGTTTTATGTTATGAGAGCTGACTGTCATTTCCCCCCCATTACTTTGGTGGAGGGGCAGGGAGAAGAGAGATCAGGATCTACTGCTAGCTCTCTGGGTGGTTTGCAATAGGTTGGCAAAGCTTTCTCATTCCAAATCCTTTTAACAATAGCAGCAATAATATCACCTTTGCCAGCAGGCTGCTGAGATGAAGAAAGCTAAACAGGAGTGTTGTTCTGTCTAAAAGGACTGAGAGCTTAGTTCAGAAAATAAATCCCTTTGTTCAGAATGTGCTCAAGGATACCCTGTTGTTCTTGAACACCAACTGTGCACCTTTTGCACTAGGCTCCCATTGGTAGATCTTGGCGTTCTAATAATAAAGCAATCCTGAAATCAGTCTCCTCTTCCTTTGGTAGATGGATCAGATCTAGTAAGCAGCTTCTCTCTCCTACAGGGCCTTTGTCATCAACAGTGTGTACACTAAAAGGAGGAAGCTGGTTTCACAATGTGGCATGATGTATATTTGCATAAGAGCCTGCTCTTTCAGCATTAGTCTCTTCCCTGTACTATGCAACAACTGGGGACAATCCAATATTTTTTGCTGCCTGAGTTGAGGGACCAGACCCTTCCCTCCCCGTTCTATGTATGGAAGCCAACTGGACTGATGCATGAATCTGATGAAGACCTGAGGAAACACGCTAGTTTGGCGAAGAGCAAAGACGTGTCATGTAGCTTACAAAACTCTTTTCTCTAATGGAGAGGAATGGCCAGAGGTCTTAGAAGGAACAAGATGCTGCAATTGCCTCTCTTTGCCTCATGGTAGGGCCAGCCCTGCAACAGTGGAAAGAAGCCAACGTTTGCCTGAGTCAGGTCTAATGAGATAATCTACTGACTGCACTGAGCATGAGTTGTTGTTGTTGTCCCCTGAGGTGGAAGTGAAAGCTGCCCATGAAAAACAATGGAGAAGTCCATTCTGTTAGAATAGCTGTGATTAGGTCCCCTCATTTAGCCAAAGGGAGCAGCAAACACTGGAGTTTCTGTCTTCCACATTCTGTAAACCCAGAAGTTCCCCCTCTAGGCAATGGAATGAGTCATTCCGATTTTTCTTATATCTATTCCCTCACTATTTTGTAAGTCTTGGAAACTTACAATGTCATTTTTAAAAACAACAACAACAAGCATTTTTTTAAAAAAAATTAATTTACAAGCTATTTGCATTGACAAGATACACCTGCTGAAATTCCCCTTTTCTTCAGGGCAGCTTCATTTGCATCTTAGCTATGCTCCTCATAGCTGTGTTCAAGTCCTAGAATAGTTGGGACATCCAATCACGAATCCATGTAGCACAGCATTTGACCCTAAGTGTATGGAGTTTTGGGAAGGAAAGTGCTTTAGCGAAAGAAAAAGTTTGAGGTGGTGGGTGGAATGTGATACGGCTGAATTCTAATGCATCCACAATGGATACTTCTTCCCCTTTGAAGGAAAATGAACAGCGCAGTCCTGTACTATTCAGAAATCCCAATGAGTTCAATCGGACGTACTTCCAGATAAGTACATATTGGACTGCAGCCTAAACTGGTGGATATTTCATGACAGATTGTGATTACTTCATGTATAGTCTGGGAATGCCTGAGAGGACATAAATATAAATACAATTTAAAATATACTTTTAGCTGTTTTCATGGTATGCTTATACATCACCTTGAGGTACATGCAAAATATGCTTATTTTCTTTAAGTAATTGGGTCGTACTTATTTATCTGCTATCAGATGGTGACTCTTCACCTTTTAGACCCCTTCTTGTAAAATTGGACTGCACATTAATCCATCATGCCATCATGATTCACTCAAACAACAAATAACTAAGTGAGGGCGTTTTTCACACATCAAGGCTTATGCTGACTCTTGCTTTAAATCCATCTGTAAAGTAATTCTGCATTTGCTTTCTCTTCCATTTTCCCACGTTATTACCACTCACCCATCCTGTATGACAGAGTCTCAAAAAGTGCTGTTAGGCTGCAATCTTAAAATAAACTGAAGCAAGGCCTTAGCGCAGCGGGTAGACCATGTGACTTGCATGCAGAATGTCAGTCCCTGGCATCTCCTGGTAAGAAATGGTAGAGGCCCCTGCCTGAAACCTTGGAGAGCCACTGCCAGTTAGCAAAGACAATGCTGAGCTAAATGAGCCTACTATGGTCTGACTCAGTACAAAGTCGCATCCTAGGGATCCAGATGTTGTTGGCTTCTGACTCTTGTCAACCCTCCAACCAGGAGCCAGCAACATCTGGATAACCACATCTGGGTTCCCACCTCTGCACTGGGGAGTAAGCCCCATTGAATATAATTAGGATGCCCCTGAGCATACATGCATAAATTCACATTGTTATTGTCTCATAGGGGAATGTTCAGCCATTTCAGTAGCACGGAGCTCTTCGTTTGCTTTGCTGCTATGTATAAGCACTGGGGGAGGGGGAGTTTAGCGTAGTGCTACAGCAATCGTTTCACCAGCACAAGCTATTCAGCTTGTTAGGTGGGACAATCCCCTACTCCTACATGCTGCTATGGGAGTTCTCTTGACCCACGGAACCACTTTGGGGTGTGGGGTAGGGAATAGAGGGAAGGAAAGTCCCTCATTGTGTTAGTGGGAGCTCTTGTGTAGACTTCAACCAATGGAGGTTATTAGCTGGATCCTAGCCAGATGCTCTCCAGAAAACTAGTAGCAACAAATGTAAGCCGTCGTGATAGATGTGGGTGAGAGTGGTGGATCTCAGGCTTAGGAACCAGATGTGGCCTTCCAGCCCTCTTACTCTCAGAAATCTCCCAGACCACCCCATTCTTCGATCACACCCTTCACTGGCCCTGCTTTGTACCCCCAACTCATTTTGTCTGGCTGGAATGTGTCCTTGAACTCAAATGATGCCTTTTGCTTGTCTGGATGGAGGCTAGAGTGTGTGCACAGAAAATAGCCTACAGTACAAAGGTAAAATTCCTATCTGTTGCTCCACCCACTTTTGCCTCTGGCACTGCCCACCATTGCCATTGCCTTGAAGGGAATTCAGCCCTCAGACTGAAAAAGGTTCCCCAGTCCTGTGATCAAGAGAGACCATATTCCCCACATTTGTTTAGGCTGGCCGTTGCGTCCAAGTTGCTGGCCGTTTCTTATATGAATTGAACCTGCCTGCTAGAGACATAGAAGTTTTGCATTTGGGTTGTTCTATTTGTATAGAACGGGACGCGGGTGGCGCTGTGGTCTAAACCACAGAGCCTAGGGCTTGCCTATCAGAAGGTTGGTGGTTTGAATCCCCGCGACGGGGTGAGCTCCTGTTGTTTGGTCCCAGCTCCTGCCCACCTAGCAGTTCGAAAGTACATCAAAGTGCAAGTAGATAAATAGGTACCACTCTGGCGGGAAGGTAAATGGCATTTCCGTGCACTGCTCTAGTTTCCAGAAGCGGCTTAGCCATGCTGGCCACATGACCCGGAAGCTGTCTGTGGACAAACGCCGGCTCCCTCGGCCTTTAGAGCGAGATGAGCGCCGCAACCCCAGAGTCGTCCACGACTGGACCTAATGGTCAGGGGTACCTTTACCTTTTTATTTGTATAGAACACTTTGGGTTGTCCTATTTGCTCAGCATGCATTGACAAATATTCGAGAATTTGCTTTGCTTTGTATTTCTAGTATGTTTCATGTGTTTAATAAAAAAGCAGTAGTTTTACAAAGGGAACAGAGCTTGCTAACAGCGGTGGAGTATCTGTCTCGTGGAGTTATGGCCAGCCCCATCTATATCAATAACCCTTCCAGCTTTACAGTTCTGCTCTATATAGGAAATGTGCTTGCAGAGATGCCAAAGCAGAATAGGAAGCAAAGATTACATGATAAAGGTCGCCATCTGCTGGTACTAAAGCACTCACAATGCGTTTTTAGAAGCCCGGGAAGCCGCTATCAGCTGCTCATGTACAAGAGAAATCAGGCTCCTTCTGGGCTGCATGCTTTGCTTTCCACAGATTTATCCTGCCCTTGCCTTCCCTCCTTTCCACACTTTGTTTGATGACAGGGTAACTCTGCATAGCAGCTCCCTGTTTGAGACGCTCCCTTCACTCATCCATAGGTAACTGCAAATAATGGGCTTAAAGCAAAGTTGAGCCACAATGTTCTTAGAAGACATTTATTTCCCCAAGAAAATTTCTTTTCTTTTCTTTGCAAACTTTGATGGTTGCTTTAAAAAAAACAAAAAAAAAAACCAGTAAACATAAAGTGTTGTCTTCCAAGGCAAATGCATGCATAGATGTTGAGTCTTGTATGCAGTCATCTACACAACATCAAAACAAACTTGTGAGTATAAGAGGACAAGAAATAGAGGGTGCCATCCAGAACATGCAGTTGGGAAAATCTCCAGGACCAGATGGCCTGACGGCTAGATACTACAAGGCATTGAAGGAATGGATAATACAACCATTGAAGGAGGTCTGTAATGAAATTTTGGAAGGGAAAAAGGCACCTGAATCGTGGAAAGGACCTTTTATTTCACTTATACCGAAAACAGAGACTGAAAAGAACCAGGTTAAAAACTACCGCCCTATATCATTACTTAATGTGGATTACAAAATCTTTGCAGACATTTTAGCAAAAAGACTGAAAAGAGTGCTGAAAGGGGAGATTCACAAGGACCAAACAGGCTTTCTCCCAGGGAGACATATGTCGGACAATGTGAGGAACATTATAGACATTTTGGAATTGTTGGAAGTGAACATTAATAGAAAGGCGGTTTTGATTTTCGTGGATGCGGAGAAAGCCTTTGATAATATTTGTTGGACCTTTATGAAGAAGAATCTCCAAGGGATGGGGGTAGGCCAAGGTTTTGAAAATGGTATAGGTGCTATATATTCGAAGCAAAAAGCAAAGTTGATTGTGAACAATGTGGTTACGGAAGAAATACCTATAGAAAAAGGCACACGACAGGGATGCCCAATATCCCCTTTACTTTTTATAACAGTCCTGGAGGTTTTGTTAAATATGATCAGAGGGGACCAATTGGTTAAAGGAGTTCAGGTCGGAGCCAGAAATTACAAATTAAGGGCATTCGCAGATGACCTTGTATTGACTTTGCAGCAGCCAGATACTAGTACTAAAAGAGTATTAGAACTAATTGAGATATTTGGTCAAGTAGCAGGATTTAAACTGAATAAGCAAAAAACTAAAGTGTTGGAGAAAAATCTAACAATGGCAGAAAAAGAGAAGTTTCAGAGTGAAACAGGTTTAGTAATAACAAAAAAAGTGAAGTACCTGGGTGTGAACCTGACTTCTAAAAATGTGAATTTATTTAAAGACAATTATGACAAATGTTGGACAGAGGTGAAGAAAGATCTAGAAATATGGTCAAGGCTGAGACTTTCCTTGTTAGGCCGAATTGCTGTCATCAAGATGAATGTATTGCCTAGAATGTTGTTTTTATTTCAGACACTCCAGATCCTGGACAAAATGGACTGTTTCAAGAGGTGGCAAAAAGACATATCAAAATTTGTCTGGCAGGGCAAAAAGCCCAGAATAAACTTTAAGATCTTAACTGATGCAAAAGACAGAGGGGGGATTGCCCTGCCGGACTTGAGACTCTATTATGAATCGGCAGCGTTCTGCTGGCTGAAACAATGGCTGCTTCTTGAGAACACAGACATTTTGGATCTGGAAGGGTATGACAATAGATTTGGTTGGCATGCATATATATGGTATGACAAGGTAAAAATACATAAAGGTTTTAAAAACCATATTGTCAGGAAAGCACTATACAATGTTTGGATAAGATATAAAGATCTATTGGAAAGTAAAACTCCCAGGTGGCTATCACCAATGGAAGCTAAAGAGACAAAAAAACTTAATATGGAGTCCAAATGGCCAAAATATTGTGAAATTTTAGAGCAAGATGGTGAAAGGGTTAAATTACAGAGTTACGACAAATTAAAGTCTAAAGTACGAGATTGGTTGCACTACCTTCAGATAAACGAGGTATTTAAACAGGACAGGAAAATAGGTTTTCAGATGGAGAGGTCGAAATTGGAAACAGAATTGTTAGAACCCAATACTAAGAATCTGTCAAGAATGTATAATTTGCTGCTGAAATGGAATACACAAGATGAAACAGTAAAATCAGTTATGATCAAATGGGCACAAGACATAGGTCATGACATTATGTTTGATGACTGGGAAAGGTTATGGAATACTGGTGTTAGATTTACGGCTTGTAATGCTTTGAGAGAAAACATAATGAAAATGATCTACAGGTGGTACATGACCCCAGTCAAATTAGCAAAAATTTATCATCTGCCCAATAATAAATGTTGGAAATGTAATGAGACTGAAGGTACTTTCTATCACCTTTGGTGGACCTGCCCGAAGATTAAAGCCTACTGGGAAATGATCTATAATGAAATTAAAAAGGTCCTTAAATGGACATTTTCTAAAAAACCAGAGGCTTTTCTCCTGGGCATGGTGGGCCAATTGGTGCCAAGGAAGGACAGAACTTTTTTTATGTATGCTACCACAGCAGCAAGAATTCTTCTGGCAAAGTATTGGAAGACGCAGCAGCTACCCACTCTGGAAGAATGGCAAGCGAAGGTGATTGACTACATGGGAATGGCAGAGATGACCGGCAGAATCCGTGACCAGGGGAGTGAGACAGTGGAAGAAGATTGGAAGAAATTTAAAATATACCTTAAAAATTGTTGTAACATTCAGGAGTGCTGAGATGTTATGGTGTTAAGAAACAGAGAATTGCAGCTGTAAATCATGAATCTAAGGGAATTATAAAGAAGACGAGTTAATTAATTAAATGGAGGGTTGCTGTTAAAAGGAAAAATAAGGATGCAGAAAAAGGGAGGTATGGGGAAGTCCGAGAAATAAGGTGAAGGAAAATGAGTTTATGAAATTATACATGTTTATTTGTTTGTATGCTTTATTCTGTTTTATTGTTTGTTGTTATTACATGTTTGGAAAATTAATAAAAATTATTAAAAAAAAAAAAAGAGTATAAGAAGCCTGCGCATCATTTATTTGTAATATATGGGGGAGCAAATTTGGAGCTACGGAAATCAAAGGTAACGTTACTAACAGTCTCTGGTATTTCTACCACTCAAGTAGCAAAGCAGCCTCAAAGGTGCTGTCCAGAGTGCTAGAGATTCAGTACTTCTCCTGTCCAGAGAGCAGAAAGGCTGAGGTGGCCAGATGGCCTTTGGGGGAGAGAGAAATTAATGTTCTACAGCCAGGTCTATACAGTCCTGGATCAAGGTGGGGCAAGTGGGGGACATGTGCTTCAGCCAGCTGGCTGGAAGACCATCAAAGGAACATCCTTCCCTGGCAATGATGCAGGCAGACAATCACCTCTTCTAATAAGTGGTACCTAAGGCATCACCAAGCATGTGACATAACTCTTTCCTCCACACTGTATTGTTTTCAGGGTATGAATCCTCTTTTATATTCCTGATCAGGCCCTGATCAGGATGCAGCATGGCTGGCTACAGCCCATTCATGTCTTCTAATAAGCAGAGCTTCTTGCTATGAATAAACTAAAGATTGTTAACAAAAGAAGTCAATGCACAGTGCAATTTCAAGCTGCCACTGAAACCCTAATGACCCCAAGAAGTAGCCCTGGTTCTCTTTCCCTTAATCTCTTTATGGCATGCTGAATTACTACATTTCTCAAACATTTGACTAATTAGTTCAAATCAACACCTGACATTGTGTGTGTGTGTGTGTGTGTGTGTGTGTGTGTGTGTGTCAGTGTCAGTCATAGACACACACACACACACACCAAGTGGTTATTGACTTCTGCATTTGAATTTCACACACTGATTTTACACCAGGGGTAGGTAGAAGGTAGGTTGGAATCTCTGGGCTATTTTTCAATAGATCACCAACAATTACCAACTCTAATTTTCCCAATGAGACAGCTGAAACAAAGGAAACAAGGATTGAGTTTTTGTGTGAAATGACTGGGAGCCTCTTTCCGGTACTGAAAATAAACTCTTGGATTGAGAAACACTCAGAGGTGCTCTGTTCCTTAATGCTAAGTGTGTGCCTGCCCCTCTTTCTAAGCCACTATATTACACTTAACATCAGCAGATAAACCACGGGGCTCTTGGAGAAAGAAAACAGATCCCACAAGCTTGAAATCTGTCCAGTCCTTTTTTACACCAATTTTTGGGGCATGTGGCAGCTGCCAGATCCAGGCCTTTAGACCCCTAGTAGCTGTAAGAAGGGAGAATTTAACCAAGTGCTGCTTTTGGTCTTTTCCAGGGTGATGGAATGACACTAGAGGCAGTAACTTGCAAAAATAAATAAATAAATAAATAAATTCAATCTGTGTGGCTCTTAGTCTCCCTTCTCAATAATGAAACACAGCTTTTCATAGGCTCTGCTTGACATGGACTCACTACAGTTTTTATACATTTTTGCCAGTCTGAGCGGGTCAGGTACCATTTGTATTGCATTTTCATTACATTCTCTCTTAAATTATAAAAGGTAAAGAGACCCCTGACCATTAGATCCAGTCATGGCTGACTCTGGGGTTGTGGCGCTCATCTCACTTTATTGGCCGAGGGAGCTGGTGTACAGCTTCCGGGTCATGTGGCCAGCATGACTAAGCCGCTTCTGGCGAACCAGAGCAGTGCACGGAACACCGCTTACCTTCCCACCTGAGTGATACCTATTTATCTACTTGCACTTTGATGTGCTTTCGAACTGCTAGGTTGGCAGGAGCAGGGACCGAGCAACAGGAGCTCACCCCGTCGCGGGGATTCGAACTGCCAACCTTCTGATCAGCAAGTCCTAGGCTCTGTGGTTTAACCCACAGCGCCACCCGCATCCCCTCTTAAATTCTAGCGTGCCGTAAATTTGATATCTCTTTTCCAGAGCCATTCCCATTGGCTCATCATAATATTTTCCCCCAAATCCTGGGCCTATTTTACCATCACTGTCTTCACTTGCTCCTCCTTTACCTCCCATTCTAGGAGCAAATCATATAATCTGGAAATATGTTTACTTTTAGATTGGATTAAGTACTCATCCAGTCTTGAAATTTCTTTCTCAGATCCTTTTTGTTTATCTTTTGCCAATCTCTGATTAATTTGAAAATATTGCAGCCAATCGTTCAAATATTTTTTAACTTCCTTTTATTCTTTCAATTTAAGTTTGTTATTTTCCTCTTCCAATAATACCTTATATGTTGCCCAATTGTTATTCATATTCTTTCTCTTTACAGTCATGATTTCTAAGGGTGAGGTCCACCAAGGTGTTTTGGGTTCTAGGATCCCTTTATATTTCATCCATATTTTATACAGTGATTTCCTTATAATATGGTCCATAAAACCCTTCTGTACTCTCACCTTTTCATCTATTAGGTATGCATGCCATCCAAATTGAGTGCCTACTCCCTCCAGATCTAACACATCAGTATCCTTTAACTTAATCCACTCCCTTAACCAGGTCAGACCTGCTGCAGCATGATATAATTCCAGGTCAGGTAGGGACATGGACTCTGCTTTTCAGTCTACGGTCTGCTTGACCTGCCTTTGTCTGGGATGCTCTGTGTTCTCACCCCAGCTTTAAGGTGCGCTATGTGAATCATAGTACTTCTTGAACCCAAGAAGGATTTGCAAGGCAAATGGGTAAATGGGAAGGATAAATGACCAACTGTAGTGGACTTACCTGGCTGTCGGAGCAAAGGAAAGCAAAGGAAGAAAAAGTAACCATCCACCCTCTTTCCTCTGCAAAGGAAAGTGTGAAGCAGCTTGCAGTTTACCTTTAGGTTCCTCTCCTTTTCCTTTTGTAAGCAACTTTTCTGGCCCATCTATACTCAGGGTGGAAATCAGCAATACAGCCAGAAAACACATCAATACAATGCAACACAGCAATGTCTTTTTTAAAAGCAGCAATAAATTAGAACCTAAACCAGTGCAGAACTCTACGACTAATGGCACCATACACATTTCTTTTCATTGCTCAAATTGTTGCACTCAAGGCATTCACTATACTGCTATGTTGCAATGTTCCACTAGATGTCAGTGTAACCTTAGGATAAGGGGAAGCAAAGAGAGCGCTCCCCATTACCTAACAGATGTGGAATAAAGCTCTGTCACTGCTGTTTTGATCACACGGAAAAATAATGTTGCCTATGTACCCTGAAAGAGAAGTTGCTGAGACTTTATGTGATGTTGGGCCTCTTTTACTTGAATTAATATTGTGGATTTGGGATCCAATGACCCTCTTCCTGTTATATTGTGTTTCTTGTTTTCTGTAACCATGTGAATCAGGGATGTAAATCAAATCACCTGTGGCCCTCCAAATATTGATGGACTCCCATCATCCCATCATCCCATCATCCCTAGCCACATCCCAATTGTTCTAGCACGACAGGTCCATTAAATCTCATACACCAAATCTTGTTTATATTTGTACAGAAAATTATATTTGTACAGAAAATCTTCACTGAGTTCCCTAGGAGCCAGACTTTCATAGGATACAGTCCAAAACAATTCCTTTTTACTTAACAGTCTTTCATCACCACTGACCTTTTCAATGGATCACAACATAATGTTATTGCATTTACATTGCTCTTCAAGAAAACGTTTTACTAATTGAGGCCCCCTTCTTTGATGCTGCAAGTGGCCTAGATGTCTTTCCTCCATAGATCTGCGGGATAACCAGCCTCATAGAACCAACATGCTTATGTCTAATTAATGCATGAAGTCTAATTAATACCATGAACCAGGACTTTGAAGAGTTTGTAAGTAAACAAAATTTTGACTAACCAAATGTGTGGTCTTTTCCTTTGCTGGTGGCAGAGGAAAATTATGGAACTCACTTAAAAGGGCATGTTTCAAAGGTCTGACAGCCTAGATTTTCCACATGCTTCTTTGCTGCATATTTTGTGACTTTAAATATCTGCTGGGGCTCTCTCACCCAAGAGTACCTGCTCCAAACTTGGGTTTTGGCATCCAGATACACACACACACACACACACACACACACAATCTTATTGTGGGAACATACAATCACAAAAACGACTCCTGCAAGTCAGAATGGACCATGGACCTAATTTCAGGGATGGTGTCCTTGTGAGCCTGGTTGTGTGAAACAGAGTGGACTGAAGATAAGTATTCTTGAGACTTCTATATTCACTATGTATCAACCAATCTTTAAGATTGTTGGTTCTTTTAAAACCACCAAGTGTTTTTTGATGTCAAACGTGGCAGGTCTTGTACTACATGCCATTTGGAACATATGTGCATTTGTAAATCTTTTTGTGACCTGGCTGAATGGGAAAAAATACATGAAATTCTGTTGTTTGCTATTCTTCTTTGAGGAAACATGATAACACATCTACAGATGTTGGCCCTATTCAAGGCTGATTCTACAACCCTAGATGGGTAACCTTTATTATAAAAGTGTCATGGTAAAACTTGTGGTTCTTTCATGTTCTCCTGATTTTCAGACCATTCCAGAGCTCCTCTTCTTTCTACTGACTTCAGTGCTTCCCACTACCACCCTTGCTCATTTCAGTCTCTAACCAGGCTGGAAATCAGATTGAAAGGGGTAGAGAAGCATTTTGCAGTCATGCTACTGGCACTGAGTGGAGCTATATGTCAGGGTAATGCTACAGATAAAAGTCTCATTGTTATCTGGAAAGGCCATCAAGGAAGTGGGTGCATGGGTTCCTGCATGGAGCAAAGGTGATGTTCCCTAATCATAGGTAAACTCTGAGGCCACAATCCTATACTTACCTGGGAGTAAAAAGGTAAAGGAAAAACCCCCTGGACAGTTAAGTCCAATCAAAGGTGACTATGGGGTTGCGGCGCTCATCTCGCTTTCAGGCCGAGGGTGCCGGCATTTGTCCACAAGCAGTTTTCTGGGTCATGGGGCCAGCATAACTATACCGCTACTGGCTCACAGAGGACTGTGACAAATGCCAGAATGCACGGAAACACCATTTACCTTCCTACCGCAGTGGTACCTATTTATCTACTTGCACTGGCGTGCTTTCAAACTACTAGGTTGGCAGGAGCTGGGACAGAGCAACGGAAGCTCTCCCCGTCACGGGTATTCGAACCGCCGACCTTCCGATCAACAAGCCCAAGAGAGGCTCAGTGGTTTAGACCACATAAGCCCAACTGAACTCAATTCAACTATCTTCCAAATGGACACATAGAGGATTTTCGGCGGCCGGCTCTGCACAAGCTTTGGGGGTCTGCTCCTCACAAGCGACAGCGGCCAGCTCCTCAACAAGTCAGAGCAATCTCCCTCCATTTTCCATTTTCAAATGAAGCATCCATGCATCTATTCTTTGCATGGACATATAAAGGTAAAGGGACCCCTGACCATTAGGTCCAGTTGTGACCGACTCTGGGGTTGCGGCGCTCATCTCGCTTTATTGGCTGAGGGAGCTGGCGTACAGCTTCTGGGTCATGTGGCCAGCATGGCTAAGCCGCTTCTGGTGAACCAGAGCAGCACACGGAAACGCCATTTACCTTCCCGTCAGAGCGGAACCTATTGATATACTTGCACTTTGATGTGCTTTCAAACTGCTAGGTTGGCAGGAGCAGGGACCGAGCAACAGGAGCTCACCCCGTCACGGGGATTCAAACCGCCAACCTTCTGATCGGCAAGTCCTAGGCTCTGTGGTTTAACCCACAGCACCACCCGCGTCCCATGGTCATGGACATATACCTCAAGCAATTGATTCATACAGGAAGTGTTTGAGTTGAAAGAGATTGAATCCCTTCAAAATAACTTTGTCAAGCTCCTTGGAGTTTGAGTGGGCAAACAAGGCCTCTTTCAGGTGACTTTGTTGTTTTAAGGAAGATGGATCGGGTAGGACGGTGGTCCCCCAAGAAGTGATGGGGGGTGGGCAAGCTGCTGTGTTTGGGCAAGAGGGAGGTGAATAAGGGTTATCAAGCAGAGCCAGGAATGGAGCTGGCCCTTAGCAAAGGAAACAGCAGCATACTGCCAGTACAAATATGAAGCTTTTGTTCGTTCTGCTTGCCTGAGTTGCATTGGGTTAATTTGCTATTACCCAAAGTACTTGACAGCAATGATTAGCAAAGCCTGCAATAACAGTGAGAATTAAGAAAAGTGGTAAAAGAAGGAAGCTAAAAAGCAGCTCCTAGATAAGGTATCATTCATAGGAAGTGGATGGCAGGATCAAGGGCTTGGGGAGTGTTTGGCAGCTAAAATATCCTGGCAAGTTGTCACCTACAGCTTTCACACATTTCATTATTCAGAAAGTGCAAATACACCTCTTCAAGCTAAAGCCATAATTATTGCTGAGGCAAAGTTAAGCATGCTTGATGGTTAATGTTGCAAAGTATAGATAAGTATTTGGTGTATCCTGGGTCAAGGCTAGAGCTTTGGCAAAAATTCCCCCCCTCCTTTTTTTCTCTTCATCTTTTTGTAGTTCCTGGTGCTTTGAACAGGGCTGCATTAACCATTATGCTGTCATTCCAGACAACCTGGGACCCATTGCAATAGGATGGTTGTTTAAAATAAAAAGTACTCTCATGTGAATTAACAAGTTTATCCCACTCCCACTGCTGGCATCCTTTAACATTTCCCACAGCTCAGAACGGCCATCCCATCAGGCTGCCTTAGTGGGAGGGATGGGAAACAGGGCTTCTCCCATCAGCTTTGCCGAAAGACCAGCTGCATCAGGCACCTCCTACCCCTGAACTATTTCTACACCGGCTGGTCATGATAAGAAATGCTATTTAACCATTAGTGTCTTAGTTTGCTTTCTGCTTCTCTTCCCTCCCTGTTCTTTCCCCCTTGCTTCTCACTTTTTTTAGATTGCAAGCCTGCAAGCAGGGCCTGTCTTATTTTAACTGATTGTATGAAAACCATTCTGGGAGCCCTTTTGGCTGTAGAGTGGGGTCCAAATGCTCTGTTTAAAACAAATAATATAGGGTGGCTGTTCCTTCAGGACATCATAGAATTGCAGAGTTGGGAGGGACCATGAGGGTCATCTATTGTGGTCCAGCCCCCTGCAATGCAGGAATCTTTTTGCCTAATGTGGGGCTTGAACCCGTGAACCCTGAGATTAAGAGTCTTGTACTCTACCAGCTAAGCAATTGCAGCATCAGTGGCCGTTTTCCTAATTGTGTGGGAAATTAAACTCTGCTTACAGAAGGGGCTGCTTGCAACTTGGCAGCAATTTTTGGACGCAGAGATAAGCAGATGTTTGACTGCCTGAGAGACTCCAGGAAGAACAAAGAGCGGCATAGGTATCAGGCAGGTCAGTGCCTGCAGAATGGGATCCCCTTCGTAAACCAGAGCGGCATGTTGGGTTCAAGTTGAGAGTTCAGTAGCATTCTTTAGTGGAATAATGGAAAATAGCAAATAATGTTGCCTGACAAATTTCAAATACATAAACAAAAAAAACCTTGACATTGGTGTATCTTGACTTGATGAATTCAGGGTGGACCAAGTTCCGATGCTTTTGATAATGACATAGAAAGGGGAATTTCAGCAAATGCAGCTTCTGCTACCACTATGACAGTATCCATAGAAGTTGCACTTTCCACAGTTGTTCTTTCCATGCAGTTGTTGTTTTTTAAATGAAGAAACTGACTCAGATAATCCTACCCATCCCCATCATCAAATTATCATGGTCGAAACCAGCCATTCAGGATCAAGCAACACACTGAGGCTGGCATCTTAAACCTATAAGTAAATTCTATTGATTTGCAATAGATTTGCCAAGGCGTCTGATTCCAGAAGGTTTAACACAGCAGCAACAAAAATGCTCCTCCTCTCACTACCTAAAAATAAATAAATAAACTGCTTATGTTAAAAATTACGCACAGGTTATATTTGAAACCTCACCTCCTAAAATTATCATATATTTAAAAAAACATACCCAGCATTATGCTGGAGAGATGCAAAGAAGAGAGGTCATACCAACCTATGTGATGGACATGAACTAAGATAATAAGAATTTGGAACTATGTATTTCAGGAATTGAGCAAATAATAGGCAAACCATTGGAGAAACTTAACAGTTAGCATTACTGAATACATGGATACATAGATACATTCACTGTGGACTGGTACAACTTCATTGTATACACCAACACATCCAGCAATAACAGGATAATTCGGGAAGCATATAGAAGGATTTGGACTGTATGAGAACACTAGGACCGTTCTTTCAGAACCCAACGCTGTTGAATACCCATCTCTGACAAATCCATCTGGAAGATTAAAAAAAGAATTGTATTATGAAAAGCAATAAATATCCTGTGGAAATGCATGTGGTCATTTATATGTATGTTGTTGTTGTTGTTTTGAAAACCCAAATAAAGAAATAATAAATAAGACAAAGATAACAAAAAGAATTAGACTGTTAAAATAAGGAAAGCTTGGGAAGGGGAAAACCTGGAATGGATTTCTGTATGAAAGAACTGTGAGTTCAGTTCTGACACTGAAAACAAATCCCTGGGTCAAGAGTGTGCTCTGACAATGCAGGTGTTGGAAGAAGGGAGAATGTGATTGGTGGCTACCGGATGGAGTGAAAGTGGAGTTTGCTCTGCCAATTTCATTTCAGGAAAATCTGGTGCAATATTTCAAATATGAGGGGACCTCCAAAACGTCTTGATATCACAAGCTATGCACCATTTGGATCCTTTATATTGGAACATTTATCATAGCCAATTAAGCTCAGTTATATAATTTACACCAACCTTTTGTGTTCTGTGACATCTCAGGATGTTTCAGAAATGAATTTTAATTTCCATACCAAAGTTATAAAGATTAAAATCCTGGTTTCCCCCTATGAAAAGCCACCACGCTAATCAAATATTTGTATATGTTCCACCAGTAGTGCGAAACCTCCTGCTCTCGCTGCTATTGGATGAGCTGCCCTGATGTCAGCAGAGGGAGCGACATCAGGGCAGGAAGCAGCAGAGAGCTGAAGAAGCAGTAAGGCAAGGGACGGAGTGGTGAAAGAGGAAGAGGGTGGGAAGAGAAACAGCCACAGTAGGAAGAGGGGAGGGGAGTGGTAGGAAACAGAAAGAACAGAGTTTAGAGAGAGAGGGAGTATGTGTGTCTTGATGAAGATAGGAAGCTGAGTCAGACAAAATGAGGTGTAGTCAGTGGCAGCAGATGAGATGAAGGTAACCCTGGTGTCATGGGAGGCAAGTGAGCAGGGAGGAAAGTGGGTGAGAAAACGAGCTCAGAAAAGAGAACACACATGTCCAGTTTCTGGAGGGGCAAGAAGGGCAAAACTTCAAGCATGTCGCATTATTTTATTTATTAAAGCATTCCATCCCTTATTTCAGCCCAAAGACATCTGGAGGGCATCTCACCTCCATAATATCAAAACCCATTCAATATACATTGGTTTAACATCATTAGAGCCAAATATTGGGCTACACGTCTCTGATGTTGACGTCTACATCCCAAAGCTCATGCACAGTATCTCCTTCCCTCTTTTATCTTCAGGACAAAGGTGCGTGGGGCCAGTCATTGTCATCCCCATTTTAGAGATGAAAAACTGAGGCTGAGGAATCACTCGAAGTAATGCAGTGGCTGCGTGGCCGAGCTGGCATACACTTCCTGGACCAACACATTCACTCCTGGATTTCATTTCCACCTGGACCGAGCCAAAAAGAAAAATGAAAAATCGCCTCTGGAAGAGTGTCGTTATTAGTCGCTGTCCTCTTCCTGCCGTGCTGATGGGACCGTCGAACTTAGTCTTCTTCCCTGTTCACGAGGTGGTTTTATAGACCTACCATTAACTGATGATGCGCCTGATAATGTGATGAGGATCCTTCCCGCTGCCGAGGCTGATAAACCAGCTTAGGGTCACGCTTAAAACGAAGGTAATCTGGGAGTCGAAAGGGTGCCACTGCTCTACTTTTGCTTTTTTCCTGATGCAAAGTACCTGAAAACGCAGGCGCGTTGTTATCGATCCTTGAAGGCACTGCAGCCTCACGCCCTGATCATCTTTAGATCTCGGGTGCATCTTTGGATTGCATCCTGCTAATCCCCTGCTGGTCTAGCCCCAGGTGGCTTTCTTTCAGGAAAAGCAACGTCGGGCTTCCCTCTGGCCCTTGCGATTGTTTTCCAGGCTTTCTAGGCCACCGGGTTTTTTGGGGGTGGGGGTGGGGGTGGGGGGGTGAAGGAGAGAATCAGCACGAGACCGGAAAGGCTTGCTTGATCTCGCCGCAGCCCCGACTACCTGCGCCTCCCCTCCCCCGCAATTCTCAAGGATCATTCCCAGACTCCCCCCACGATTTCAAAGAGGTGAGAAAATGACCCCGACGTAGAGGCCCCGACTGAGAGTGGCTTGTTGCCAGACCACCCAGCGAGCCACGAGGACAGGCGAGGATTCGAACTCAGGATTCCCCAGGTTCTAGTGATTCGTCTATTGATCCAGCTTTCCGAGCCCCCTCTCTCTGTCTCTCTCTCTCCCCACCCACCCGCAATTTCTGCAAGAGGAAATCGTGAGGAGGTCTGAAGGCAGGCTCCCTTCCCAACTCCCTCGATTCCCTTCGCGTCCCGGTGGGTCCACAGCGCGGATGAGCCCCAGAGTGTTTACCCCTCCCCTCTCTGCTCGACATCGGGAGTGGGGACATTTGAAGGGACCTCTGCAGCGGTTCTAGGAACGCAAAAGAAGAAGATGTGGACCCCCTCCTGACCCGAATCCCCCTTTTGGGGGCGAGTCCAGATCGGCGAACCCCCTAAGCGCCCCCCCCCCCAAGAAATCCCCTGAGGAGGGAGGCCCTAGATCATCGCAAACGCGATAGGACGCCAGACACGAAGGACGTCGGGGCTATTCGGGTGGAGACCCCGGTGGGGGTGGGGGCGCGATCCGGAGAGGGATACCCCCTTCCCCAGCGTCTACGAGGGTATTCGGCTGGATCGTGGTGGGCTGACTGGGAACGAAGGCGCGCCATCTCCCCTCTCCTCTCTCATACTGAGGGCTGGAGGGGTGCTGAGTCCCTTTTCCTGTAAAGGTAAGTCCATGGCAGTGAATCGTCGGCAGCCAAAGGGCGCACGGGCGGCGTGGGAATCCCGCTTACCTTAACCCCGGGGGCTGCTGATCGGGGGCAGGGCGGTTCTTTGGGGAAGAAGAGACGGAAAAAGGAGATCCACCCCAGGAAGCAGGATGATCTGGAGGCCCACCACGCGGGGCAAGTGACCGTGTCCGGGTTGAGGAAGCGCCAGCTATTCCCACTACCCCGCCTCGCTTCCCTCATTAAGACCTCGTTGGTCCCAATTGCGAGGTTCCTGTTTCCCTAAGGCGGATCTCTTTTCCATCTCTTTTCTATCCTTCGGCGCACGCCTCGCATTGGCTTCTTCAGCCGAAATGTGGAAGCTGCTTCGCTGGTCCTTAAAAATACTTAGCTCAAATAAGTTAAGCTTAAAAATACCCACACACCAACCCAACAGGATGGGGCAGGTGTTCCTCCTTCCCCTACCCCCGCTCTCTTCCCCAGCCGATTCGCACTAAAACGACCCCAAGAGGCAATTTTAACCCGGGCCAAAGTGCCCTAGATTTCTCTTTTCTTCCCCTCACCCCCACCCTCCGCCAGTTCTTCTTCTTCCTCCTCCTCCTCCTCCTTGTCCCCAGTGCGTTGATTCAGGCCTTGGTAATTAATTTGGCATTTCAGAAAAGCCCCTGATCTGGATAAAGCCGCCATTCATCCCCCCAGCCTAATCTGAACACAATCTGGAAGAAAAGCTTTCAGAGAGACAGAAAACGCCTTTCGCTTCGCGTTCAAAAGAGCTGTCACTCCGTCGGAATAAATCGCTCCTGATTATTTCGAACCGGGGCTCCTGCCTCGCCTTTGCGCCACGAACTTTTTTCTCCCTCGTTCCTTAGCCAATAATTATTTCTTTTCTAACCCCACCCCAAAAAGCCACCACCCCATTTAAAAAACAACTTTGCACTAATAGTTTTTAGAATATTTAGGCTTTTTTCTTTTACAGAAAGGGGAAAATGCCTTCTCTCCCTAACTCCTTTCTCTCTTTTTTGCGCTGCCTCTGGACCAGAAAGAGAGGGCCAAAACAACAATCCTCGGCAGAGGGAGTTGAAAATAAGCGTGTTGTTTCAGAGATGAAAAGAGGGACATGTGCAAAGCGGGAGGGGGAAGAGAGATCACGTCCGAAATCCGGAATTCAATTCAAAATGCGCTGTCTTTCAAAACAGTTCAGTTTAGACGCGCGCACCACTTGAAGGCTGTGATTCCGTTGCAATCAATATAAGGCAATGTACTGCATATTGTGTTTAGCATAGTTTCCTTCGTGGTCTCCCCCCCCCCCGCCCAAATACAACAACATATTTATAGGGGTTAAGTATTCCGATTTCGTTCCATTGTTTTATCAAGTCTCCGAGGTCCAAAAATGAGCCACGTTTCACTTTACTCTGAAAGGTGAAGCCGCTCTGAGGGGTGCGGGGAGTTAAGTATAGGGCCTCCTCTTCCCCATATTGCGGGGAAAGTACCCCCCCCAGGCAAAATTAAGCTCATCCTTCTACCCCCTGGAAAGTATAGGTCAAAAGGGCTTCGTTTGGGCTGCGTGCTCCGCGCTTTCCCCTCTTTAATGGCGAAGCTGCGGCGCAAGAAATCGCCCCGATTGCGCGCGCACACCCCCGAGGGAAGAGAGTGATGGGTTGGCAGCTCCCCCACCCCTGTCCAATCGCTGCGCGGAATGGAGGGTCTCTAACCCGAAGCAAAGGGGCCTAAGCAGAGAGCGCGCATCGGACGGCAAGGCTGACCCCGTCACCCCTGGGCCCTGCGGCAGCAGCCGACGAGGCGCTGGTTTCAGTCGCCCTTGATCAAAACTCGGGGAACCCGCGTCTGGACGAGGGGAAAATGGGCACGAGGGAGGAGGGATAAAAACACCCAGAGGAGAGAGGAAAGCTTGGGGAACGCGGGTGAAATTTTATTATTATTATTATTTGGGGGGAGGGGGCGTGGGAAATCTGATAAACGCGGGATCAAGCGCCAGAAAGTTTGCTTCCCGCTTTCCCCCCAAGAAGTCCTACCATGCAGAAATTCCTTCCTTCTAAAATAGTAAAACGCTCCAAAGAGAACAATACGATCATTTCCTCCTCTTCCTCCCCGCCGCGCCCTTATTCCTTCGCCGTTGCATCGTTCCCCACCAAGGGAACTCTCCAAACCTAGAAATCCCGCCGGCCAGCTTTGCCCTGAAGCCTCTGGGACAGATCAAAACGGAGGTCGGGCTTGTGAGCCACTGAGCTGCGCTTCGCGGGGACCCGCCGTCGCATAAAGAGAGGAGGAGAGGTTTCCATAATATGTGAAGAGACCTTATTGGGAAAGGGTTGGGGAGGAAAGAGCGGTGGCGGGGGGCCGGCTGAGAGACGGGTCGGGAAATTCTGAAATATTGGCAATGGGGTACATCCATGCAGATAAAGATGCCTTCGCACAAGCAGGTATCCCACTTGGAGCCTCATACGTCACTGATCTTAGGAGACACTGGCCTGGCGACAACAGAGGCGTGTTGTCACTGTGCTTCGCCCTCAGTGATGGCGCTTGGTCTTGGGTAATTGTTCTATGTATCCAAGACGCGGCTTGACCTGATGGTCATCATTCAGTGCAAAACACACACGTGGTGGCGACTCCGTCTAGCTCAGGGAATACCCTCCCCACCATGTTGCTGGACTGCAACACCCATCACCCCTGAGCATTGGTCATGCTGGCTGAAGGTTGATGGGGTTGGGAGTCCGGCCACACCTGGAGAAGCACAACTTCCCCACCTCTGGTGTAACACTTTCTTGAGAATGTGGTGGTAGCTCCCTTGCCTTGGAATTGACTAGATTTTTGTTTTGTTTTTTAAAAAAGGAATATACAGTGGTACCTCGGGTTAAGTACTTAATTCGTTCTGAAGGTCCGTTCTTAACCTGAAACTGTTCTTAACCTGAAGCATCACTTTAGCTAATGTGGTCTCCTGCTGCTGCTGCGCCGCCAGAGCACAATTTCTGTTCTTATCCTGACGCAAAGGTCTTAACCCAAGGTACTATTTCTGAGTTAGCGGAGTCTGTAACCTGAAGCGTCTGTAACCTGAAGCATATGTAACCCGAGGTACCACTGTAATAGGGTTGCCTTGTGGAAATCATCTTAATGCTGCCCTTGAACTGTTTCCTCAAAATGAAAGTTAGTTTGGGCTTCCTTGATTCTGCAGCATAAGGATTTTAGCAAACCCAGCAGCAATTGGCCTTAAGGTCCGGCAGGTTGACTAAGCATTGTGCATCGTGATCCTATGCATGTTTACTGAGAAGTATCCCTTACAGTATTCTGTGGAGCTTACTCCCAGGTATCGGCGCATAGAATTGCAGTCATATGCAGAATAGGTCTGGGAGATATCCGGGATTCATTGTTGAAGATTACTATAGAGAATTAAGTGCATACACAAATGTACCTATGTTTTTGCTGCATAGGCACTAACCTGTTTGTAGCACAAAAATGTAGCTTTTTGCAATCCATAAATGTTTGTGCTAGTCGTCATCATCCTGCCCTCCTGAACCCTTGATTAGGTTATCTATGTCTTTTCCTCCCTGTGCAGGCCCCAGCTGAATGAATAAGGAAATGGTGATTGCCTCTTGGTCTACTCTATGCACACCCACAAGGTCATTGGGCAGCTAGGGAGACACGCAAACAAACAAACAAACAAACAAAGAAACAAACACTGCATTGTTGGACACCCCATTGGGTAATGTAGAATAAATATGCAATGAGCTCTTATTTTCAGAATGAAGCCCGTTCCCCAAAAGGGGTTTTTATGGGCAAAAAATATGTGATAGATCTAGGTTATGTACAGACTAGGTAGAAAAAACAAATATTCAGTCTCCATTGATTCGAGAGTGAAATATTGTGTTCACACCACCTAAGTTGGTATTTATTTGTTTTCCTCACTACCCTGTAAGGGGTTAGAAATAAGAATAGGGGGGAAAGTTAGGGATCTCAATCCAGTTAAATCATACTTGAAGTAGAACCATTGAAATTAATGAACTTACTTTGATTTCAATGGGGTTGCTCTGACTAACATTAGCTTTCACCCACAACTCTGTAAAGTGGTTAAGCTTTGTCTGTCTCAGTCAAAGAATTCACACTTTATGGGGTTTGAGTATGTCTCCTCTCCCCCAGTAAGGTTTCCACAGTGAAACCATGACACCATCCAATCCAATATTCCCTTCTGGTGGTTCTGGAGGCATGGACCACTTGAAAATTGATGAGGCTCTTGGCAGTCCACTTAATGATTCTTCTGCCCATTGCAGCAGTTGTAATGTGCTGTGGTAGATGTTGTGTGATTTTTAATTGCATTTGTATTGCTTCTTTTAATTCTTATGTAGTATTTCATTGTCTGGCAATCTGAACACTAAGGAAATCAAATCATAAGTGTTGTTTAGAGGCATGCCACAAAGTCCACCTGAATGAAGCTTGTGGACCACTGGTGGTCTGCAGACCACAGTTTGGGAATACCTAGTATTTTTATCCTAAAGTGGTCACTTCTGGAATTCCACATGAAGGTCCTCACATAGTGTTTGTCCTTAGCTCTCCAGTTCAGAGGTCTCTGTGCCTGGAAGCTCTATTCCCACTATCATTCATCAATGCTCTCAGACTTCCCCATGAATTTGGAAGCTCTATATGCCATGAATTTGAAATCCAAGAAAAGAAAAGAAAAGAAAAGAAAAGAAAAGAAAAGAAAAGAAAAGAAAAGAAAAGAAAAGAAAAGAAAAGAAAAGAAAACCCTAATTCAACCTAGGGGCCATCTCCAGATGGACTGCAAAAACAAACAAACAAAACCAATGATTAAAGCACAAATCGGGGGTGGGGGGCACTCATTAGCCCTGTTAAAAGGCTAACAGTATAGGGTAAGATGAGACTAGCAATAAAAAATATTTTGCAGCACTTCCTGAGTTAAAAACAAAGAAAAATCCACTTACAAATATGAGAGTTTTGCATAAGGTGTCTCTGTTTCCTTATGACAAAATAAGTTATTTGCCAAAAATGTGTCCCGAAACTAGGCAGATTACAGCATAGAAATGCCCACTCATTAATATTATCAATTATGTAGAGGAGCATAATAAAAAGCTAACTTGATCATTTCCCCCACTTTCTATGTCATTATGGTTTATTTATAATCCCCTTGTCTTTGGAATGTTAGTACAGACCATTCTGTTGAAAAAAAAGCCCTGGAAATATGATACCTCACTGCTCTGGTACCTCTACTATTATATATTTGCTGGCAGGTGAGTAGGAATGCCCGTTGGTTTTTGTTTTTTTAGGATTAAAAATTGCAGATCAAGGAGACTCTACCACATTTGTGCCATGTAATCCTTGGCATGTTTACTCAGAAGTAAGTTCTGCTGTGTTCCACGGTGCTTACTTCCAAATAAATGTGTTTAGGAACTTAAAAAACCATGACCAGCTAGTTTGGGCCACGCTATGCTTTAATGCAATCAGAGGTGGATTTAGGGAAGCACAAACAGTCACACACACACCCCACTGGACACTGAGCCAAGGGGGGCACCACAGGGCACCACAACTATGACATTGTGCATGTGCAGAATGGAAGGTGAGAGGAAGGGGGACACTGAATTTTGGCCTCACACAGGGAGCCGCTGAAATTTGAAAGACTGAAGCCCCTGATGCAATTAGGGGCTCAAGTCTTCTTTTGTTAGATAAAATAGAAATGGTTGTTGGGTATGCTGGTTGGGGCTGATGGGAGTTGAAGTCCAAAATATCTGGTGAGCACCAGGTTTGGGAAGGTTGATCCTAATCACTCTTGTGGTTCTTTCCAGCTATTTTGTTATATGATGAGACACAAAGAACAGGATTACAGTTCCCATCATCCCTGACCACTGGTCCTGTTAGCTAGGGATGATGGGAGTTGTAGTCCCAAAACAGCTGGAGGGCCAAGTTTGGCCATGCCTGGTCTAGGAGCAAGCAATGATATTGAAGCTAAGCAGGTGTGGATGTGGCCTGGAGATGAGGCTCCTGGGAGGCACAGATAAGTTGCTATGAGTTTTCAAAGGGGAAGGAAATAAATGCATGAATAATAAAGACAACATAGGGCACCCTGTAATATAGCAACAACTATCAGTAGCGAATGACCTATGCCTAGATTCATATAGTAGTAATGGTTAGTAGCCATTTTGGGTATGTTGCCATTTGAGTTTTCAGTGCCCTTCCCTCTTTGGCTCTCGGAACCACAGCTTTGTTTCATGATGGTAACCTAGGGAGGCTACTTAGGCTGAGAGAAAGTAACTTGCCAAAGGCCATCACCCAGGGAGCAGGGATTTGTATCCGCCTGTCTCTATCTTACCCCAATGTTTTGCCCACTGCTAAATCACACTGGCTGACAAGGCCCAGGACCCATTGCCTCCTCTATGGCACTTAGTTCAGAAAACCAGGGATAATTGCATGCCATCCCAGAGAACCCACCTGCCCAAAAGTCAGGTGTATAAAGAAAGAACTTCCCTCATTCTTCCTTTCATTTGTGCATTTGATTGCAGAGGGCTTTGACTCTTGGAATCTTGCAGCAAATAAACAAGGCTCATTACCTAGAGCAGCTGCTCTGTGAGAAAGTTGCCACCATTGGGCACAATATATAAAATTGTTACTGCTGCTTTGCACAGTTCTACCCTTTCAAAAATTAGGAAAAATTAGGTCAAAAAGTTAGCAGCATTAAGTGAGGATACAGCTAGTCAATTTTGCATTCATGCAAAATTTGGATCTTTTTTCCAATGTGAGTGTGACACATTGGTATTTATTCAGTTTTGTCATATTGCTGGCTATCCAGGACATTTTGAATTTCAGTCCTGTTCCTGTATTTTGTACTCATGTGATTGACTTTTCTTTTCTAATTCATGGCCATTTATTAAAAGTAGCCTGTACAACTTTCGGTGGAGTCCATTTCCATGCAAGGCATTTAGGATCAGGGTGCTAGGCTGCAATCCTAGACCCACTTACCTGGGAGTAAGCTCCATTGAATTTACTGTTCATCACACCAAAGCTAACTTCTCTATCAAAATGTATCTAGTGAGCAGCATCTGCTGCACATTTTAAAGCATCCAGCCTCTGGCTGATGGACCAAGCCTTTATAGTTGCTCCTTGTCCCCCCTCACCCCCTGCCGTTCACCCCTGTGAACTCTGCCATTGCTAGAATTTTTGGAGGGTTATTTTTCTCTCTCCCTTTGAAAGGGTAAAATATGGCAAAGCATTTGTTATATATTGTATCTGTTGGCTGCACCGCTGTTGAGGAAGCACGGGGAAATTCATGGTGTTTGGACAAGACAAACATTGTTTCATCCCTAAACAAACCTCCCTGGAGGTCAGCTTGGTTCATTCCATTGCTGCAGCCAAGAAGCAAAGGGGCATCCAGATGATGTGAAAATCAGACCCTTTCAGTTGTGGAGGGGGAGGATGGGGATAACCCAGCCCCTCTGCAAGTAGACAGGCAGACAGGAAAGCAAGAAAAGGTCTATCTAGTTCCTGGTGCCTGATTCCCATTGCCTGACTCATGCAGAGAGGAGCTGACAACTGATCTAAGGACATATATTAAGAAACGAACCCCACTCATTTTTTTAAAATCCGGTGCAAGAGGTCCAGGTGATGTACTACAATGTTCTGCTGACTCCTCATTTATACATCTATCACCTCAACATAATCCAGTCCATCCTAGTTTACCAATGGCAACATTAAACTGGGCTTTCCTGCTATCAGCTCCTTTTGCACTGAGAACATGGGTAGGGAATCTCAGGCCTGGGGGACAAGTGTGGCCATCTGTACTATGATAATTCTTCTTGTTTCTCTGAATGGAAGATCAAGGGGTGTGTGGGTGTAAACTAGCTTATTGTATAAAAGTGGGCAGAGAAACAGATTAAAATCATGTTTATACAATAAGCTAGTTTACACACAGGTGTATTGACATCTAGGGACGCGGGTGGCGCTGTGGGTAAAACCTCAGCGCCTAGGACTTGCCGATCGCATGGTCGTCGGTTTGAATCCCTGCGGCAGGGTGAGCTCCCGTCGTTCAGTCTTTCACTCCCAAATAACATACTTCTGAGCCAGGCACAAGTCAGAAAAATAAGGAAATAGCAAACTGGCTGCATTTCATACAGTATTTGGTGCAATGGAGGAGTAGCTGCCGCACCACTTGATTGCAAAGGGGTTGATGGTGAGCTTTTTCGGAGATTACCAACCCTGGATATTTTAAGATGGAGGCAGAGGTTGCAGAGAAACCCACTGTCACTTACCTGTGAAAGATGCTTAATAGAGAATCCTGCTCGCTGTGCACTAACTGGTACTAGAAGATAAATGTAGGTCAAATATAAAGAAGGGTAATGGACCTTACCATTAGGCCCAGTCATGGCTGACTCTGGGGTTGCAGCACTCATCTCGTTTTATTGGCTGAGGGAGCCGGCGTACAGTCATGTGGCCAGCATGACTAAGCCGTTTCTGGCGAACCAGGCAGTGCACGGAAACGCCGTTTACCTTCCCGCCGGAGCGGTACCTATTTATCTACTTGCACTTTGACATGCTTTCAAACTGCTAGGTTGGCAGGAGCTGGGACAGAGCAACGGGAGCTCACCCCGTTGCGGGGATTCGAACCACCGACCTTCTGATCAGCAAGTCCTAGGCTCTGTGGTTTAACCCACAGCGCCACCTGCGTCCCTTAGGTCAAATATATATTTTGTTAAATTTAATTTTGCAGTTAAACTGTTTTCCATTCCAATATACTATCCAGTTGTTGTCCCCCCCCCCTTAACCTTAATATATATATTTTTGGTATAATTTGGTAGCGGAATGTTGCATGGTCATTAAGCGAAGAGCTGTGGCAAGCTAGCCAGCTTCTGAAAACTGGCTGTATGGCAACCAGTGGAAGCAGATACCGCTTTGGGGAGTAGTGGGGCTGGCCTGGGCTGTAGCAAGGGTCTGCAGTACACAGAGCTGGATTTGTGCATAAGAAAAGTTAACTACAAATTATGAGGAGCCTCTAAATACAAACAACAACACTAATTGTCAAGATTTTAATAATAATAATAATAATAATAATAATAATAATAGAAACAGGAAAAACAGACATCATTATTGCATCACAAATATATATTTCATGCCTACACCATTAGTTGATATATTGCATTTAAACTTGTACAGATTTAACTATAATATGGTTTCCATATTTGATAAGTAAGAAATCATAAGGTATATCCATTTGAAGTTATTTCATATGCAAACAGGCTTGTGGCAAGCTACATGCTTTAGCTAGCTTGCTAGTTTTTGGCTGCATCCTCAACTATGCACTTGTATTTATGCAAATGTAAAATGTCATTACTTCTATTTTTATTGCCCTTTCTGTTAGACTAATACACATCTTTTGGGTAATGCTCTGGGGGCCTCTTCAACGCGACACAGCTTAGGGCCTCAGTGTGTCTTAATTCAGCCCTGGCAACAAAGCGATGGCTGTGTTGGCCCCAGAGACGAGGCTAAACTGGGCTAAAGTATGCTGCAGAATAAAAACCCCAGAGACGGAGGGATCTGGCTGGAGTGCAATACAAATATCAGAGGGCATCTCTTTAGAAAGGCCTGGGTATGAGATTTCTTGAAATGTCTGGGTTTTGTGAGAAGAGAAGTGGGAGGGGTGAGAAAGGATTGATAGGGATCGTGGGCAGGGGGTGGGTGTAAGGAAGGGGTTTGGGGATATGGGAGGGCTTTGAAGGGTTAGGGTCCCAGGGGACAAATCTGAATAATATGAGCTGGTTGCACAATTGCAAAAGAGAGAGGACTGTTATCTAGAAGGTCTGATGGCTCAGCTATAGCAGGGGTACTTGCTCAAAGGCCATCATCACCACCTCCTTCCTCAAAGTGACCTTTCCATCAAATTAGTTGCTTGCTAGAGGTTTTGTGGAATCAGTATTTTTACATGGAAGACTCACACTGCTCCCCCATTGCCACCCTCTGTAGATTTCAGTGACTGATTCAAGTTGGGTGGCAGATATGATGTTTTAATAAATTGTGGATAGTGTGTCAAGTTGATGCTAGACTTGCTTGTTGTTTTTATGGTGGCTTTTTGACTACCATGAAGCATGGCGGCATTTTGATATTTTTAAATAACACTTGTATTGATGTGGAGGGCAGTTTGCTATTGTACACTGCTTTGCGAAGTATCTTTTCTTTAAAAGCAACTTATAACCGCCTACATGTTGAGCTAAATTGAAATGTATACCTCTCATACAGTCCTTTAGCATCTGATTCCAGGTGACCCCCCCCCAATAGTTCCCAAATTGGCATATATAAATGTCCATTTGTTTTGCTATAGGTGTAGACCCCAGCTGATCTGGGACTCCACTTGCAAGTTACTCTTGCAATTGCAAAGTGCCTGACCCGAACCAAGAGCCCTTCATGGTGTCTGAAAAGCCTTAGGCTGCAATCCTAACCATGTATACTTTGAAATAAATCCCATAGAATTCAATGTGTAGGACTTACTTCCAGGTAAGTGCATGGGGATGGGGACTGTAGCCTTAGAAAGGAACGTCATGTCTGCTTAGAGGGGACCAATTTTGTTATTATTCATAATAATATTTAAATTCCAGCGGGGGTCCCAGCTTTTTGGAAAATTAAATAATCTAAAAACTATACTATTGTAGTTTGACCCTTACTGAGTTATTAGGGGTTTCAGGGGGAAGGGGGTCAAAGAGGTGTGACGGGGGAGATGCTTAGGGGGTGAGTTATTTTTCCCAAAAGGAAGAGGATTATTGGGATCTCCAAGCTGTTACTTGAACTCTGGAGGCAAAGTGGGAGGAGGAGAATTGGGAATAGAAATCACACCAGAGAAGGCCTTCTGGATGTGCAATAAGAGCTGCGCCAGATTTCCTTACTCTGTTTCTTAGGCTGCGATGCGCAACCCGATCCTGTGCGCCTTGCGTCAGAAACTATTCAGCATCCCGCAGGGTTGGACGCGATTAGCGTCTTAAGCTCTCTACCAAATTGCACCAACTTCCTTACTTAGACGAGGGACAGCTATGCGTGCTTGGAGCGAAAGAGAAGAATAAGGGAGGAAAGTCTCTGATTGGAAGTCTTCGCTATAGCGAAAGCAGGCAAAAGACCCTGCAAAGAGAGGAGGGGAAAGGGGGGGGGGGTGCCCACCCGAGTGCAGGTTCAAAGAGGGGACAAAAGTAAAAAAAAAAAGTTCTGCTACGTACATATGTGCCTTCCTTCACCCTATTTTCTGATTGCTGAACAGCGCGCAGCACAATATAAATTGTGGCTAAAGCAGAAAAATCCCGCGAGCCCCTTCCAGCCACCCACAGGGTGTGGGGTGAGGTGGAGAGCCTCTTATTTTAATATTATGGATGGTACCCTTTCTATAAGGCCAATATACTGTATGTGCAGGAATAATATTTGAAGAAATGCCCCTCTCTCCTTTGCATAGGTTCTAGTTGTTGGATATTTTCCTTTCAAGACCGAGAGGGGATGGGGAATTTGCAAAGACCCGTGGAAGGTGTAGATGCGAGTGCAATCTCTTTTAGTAGTTTGCATGCTTCGTTGAAAAATGGAGTTTCGATCAGAAGTCGTTTAGTTTCTCTATTATTGTTGCCTGGTTGTTGTTTTTTGTAAAATGTGGATATTCCTGATAGCCAGCATATTTGCACCTCAATGCTAAATGAGCAGGCTTTGACAGAACTCCTATAGATTTAAATCGAACTGCAAAAGCAACTCTTAACAGCAGGCTTCACAGTTCTGAAAACATCCAGTTAGCAGCTCAGATTCTAGAGGTAGTTCATTTGAAGTATATTTTATTAATCCAAATGGAACTCTGGCTCCACTAGCGCAGCGATACACACCTTAACGATCGGAATATCATTAGAATAAACGAATAGTTTACCTTTAAAACTAAGAATCAGTCCTGAAAATCTGAGAGTGAAAATATTTGTGTTTTTCATAGCAGCTTCATAGGCGGGATGGGGAAGAAACGAGTATCTAGAGGGGCCCATCATCATCATCATCATCATCATCATCAATTGAATTTGTATACCGCCCTTTATTCGTAGATCTCATGGGAAACGAAATTAATTCTACAGTGCCTGAGCAGAGAAATGTTAACAATAGCTTTCCACTAAATATTACAATTTGTTTGTTGTTGTGGAAATAGCGGCTTTCTCTAAATCAAGAAATGTACAGTGGTACCTCGGGTTAAGAACTTCCGGACCTCGTTCCGGAGGTCCGTTCTTAACCTGAAACTGTTCTTAACCTGAAGCACCACTTTAGCTAATGGGGCCTCCTGCTGCCACTGCGCCGCCACTGCACGATTTCTGTTCCCATCCTGAAGCAAAGTTCTTAACCCGAGGCAATATTTCTGGGTTAGCGGAGTCTGTAACCTGAAGCGTCTGTAACCCGAGGTACCACTGTACTTCCATTGCTCGCAAGACTATCACCAGCACATTAAAAAAAACAAAAAACTAGGCTCGCATTGTGCAAAAACTGGGAGCTCGAGCCAATCGACGTTAAGTACCTTTTAGCCCCATCGACTTCGATGTCAGGAAGTTAACTGCCTGTGTAAGGCTAAAGTCCTACAAGCTCCTGTAAGGGAATCACAGACCTGTCGTAGTATGTAGCCTAGACCCTAGTGCGCTCAGCAGGTCCTGCTTCCTGCTGAACATGCTTATAGGTTCATGTCGCCCGTTTAAAAGCAAATGGATTTCAAAGCACTTAATTTTGGCTGGATCTCATTATGTGTGTGATACTTTGGAAATTGTTTGTAATGCGTTTTGAGATTCGTTGCTGCAAGTTAATTTATATATCAATGAATGAATAACAAACAAAAACAACATTATCCAACTCACAGTTTAATTGCAAAACAGCAGCTATTATTGCAGAAGTCACCCTGGATAGGAACCGGCCAAAGGCCAGACTGAAAAGAGAGGAGCTTGGCCCCATATTTTGCATCTGTAATCAACGAATTAATTCATAGTTCGCTGTGGCAGAAGGAAGTTTGTATGAAAGTAGGAACTCGGGCCTATTTAGGATTAAAGAAGCTACAAGAAAATGTGCTGCTTGGGGTGATTTGGAATAATGTAACAGGGTGCTAAGGGACACGCTAGTCCCTGGCAGCCGGCTGGAGCTCGTTTCCCTGCGGTGTTTAACTACAAGGCAATCCGCCCTGCGATTTAGGAATCCCCAACTGCCCTTGCCACCTCCTAGAACCCGCATACTAACTGAGTCAGCTCCTACAAATAGTTTGCCGAGCGCGTTCCGCTTGTCAGCCACAGCATCCAGCGCCTCAAATCGATGGGAACCTTTTAACTTCTCTCCGGAGTTTACTCGGGAGTTTAATCCCAGCGGAGATCTAAGGGTCTCCCAACACGCCCCCCCCTATACATACGTTACAAGCACCAAAGTAACACACGGCGAACCTTGCAAGATTGTATTGCCAGTTACTGCAGCTTGCACTGAACGCTCGGTCAGCGGCTGAGCTTTTGCATAGAAATGTCGCAGACACTGACTGTACCTTCGGCTTCACTGTTTATACCTTTCCCCCGGTCCCCATAGCCCTGTAGAAAACATGCCCTGCTCCAGTTGACGAACTGTGCATAACCCTTCATGCCTCACCCTTCATGCCTCAGGTGCAGCAGTGGATTCCAGTACACCAACGTTTGTGTCACAATGCCTCTAATTTAGTTTGGTGGTGGCAGCCGGGGAGGCGTGGGTTTTTGTTTTTAATTATTATTGCTATAGCAGACGAACAAGGCTACCTTTCTGGCTTTTTCTTCTTCCAGAAGTCTGATCTTGTAGTTTGTTTTCTGCCAGTTAAAAACGCCCGTCCATCGCTATCCTTAGCCCTTTCCACCCGGAAGCAAAGCTTCGATCAGCTGGCGGATCTCAGCTTACTCTGTGTTTATGATTTTTTTGTGTGTGTCTTTCTGGAGAGAGTAGGCGCATCTCCCGTTGTACAGGATCCTCCGTGCAGGATACGGGTGCGTGGCTAGAGCACAGGCACCTGGGTGTCCCAATCCAATCTTCCAGAGGTAGTGGACAGACCCTCGCTTTAAAAATGCATAGGCGGAAAAGAGACCAGGGCTCTCGCGCCTTTAAAAGTTGCGTGGAAGAGGGAATTTCAGGGAGGGTCGGTTGTCTTGTAGCCCTAGGCAGGTGTGCTGCGGGTAACAGAACTGAGAAAGCAACGGATCAGCACTGGGAGTGGGTCACTTCTAGGCCCTGGGCTGTAGCGAGGGATCTAGGCAGGGCGGCTTCTAACAGAGGAATCGGTGCTAGGAGTCGTCACTTTCAGATGTTGCAATAAAACTTATTTCCCGGCCAACAGCGCCAGAGAAGTAATCTCTCTGGAAGCGAAGGTGAGGTGCTGGTGTCCAGCTTTCTCGGAAGAGTCTGGAGAGCGAATGGACTTTCTACGTGGGCACTGGGAATTTGCGTGCGTGTGATGCCTCTTCATCCTTTTTCTTGGCGAGTCGCTTGCGGCCTTTGAATGGGATCCCAAACAAACGGATCGTGGTGTGCGCAGTGCGTGTATTCAGTTTTAACACTTCATAACACGCAGTCTGGGCGAAACTAGGCTGGCTAGCCACCGCCAAACACAACCCAATATACAAAAGTACTTCTCTACAATCACATATACGCACACAGTATGAGAAATTGGCGACGGAGCCAAGACTTCACCCTCTGTATCCAACGAGTCTGACAAACGCTCCATAAGAGTGAGCGAGGTGCTTGTGGGAAGCTAGGACTTGTTAGGAAACGACGGGATTTCGCCACACAGGTCTGCCCAAAGAACAGAGATAACACCGGAATTCCTCCCCAAGGAATTGTAATGAGCACATAATTGGGTGCACAATAAAAGGCAGCTGGATTTATTATGCAAGTAATAGACGAACAGCAGGAAGAGCTGGTAATAGATGTTCTTTAGACAGGTTGACAGGATTCGACACCCTGGAACAACCAGGGGTGTGGGTGTGTCGCTCCAAGTCGGCTTTAAACATCGGAGGAATAAAGGAAGGCAAGGAAAAAACACCGGGTGGTGGGAAGAGAAAGTAACTCTGAGGATCCTCGCTGCCAAAACACCGTCGTTTTGCCTCCAGCAAGGAAGAAGGCGCTGAGTATTTTAACAACTCGCACGAGTTTGCCCCGGGAGGTGAGCAACAGATACGCTTAGTTCACTCAGAGGAGGGAAGAGGAGGGCGGCTGACGGCTTTCTCGAGCCCAGCTGGATGGCTGCGTGTTTTGTCTGGCGCAGTATTTTCGACTAAGTATTTTAGGCTGGTGGGAAGTTTGGCAGCGCAGCGCGACCGGAGGTAGCTAAAGAGACCCCTGTGCGTGGTATCTTTTTGGACACGGGAATTCGGAGATGTCTGATTTACTAAGCGAGAAGATTTGCCCCCCCGCCCCCCGCCCCAGGCGGCTAACCGGCTTGGGATTCACCCAGTCCTTCCTTAGAAGCTCCACCAGCAGGAGCTGAGCCCCAACAGCAGTTCGTCGGGACTAAGCCCAGGCTTTTCCCTTCGCGGGATTTCCTTCTCCACGCAAGCCGGAGCGCGAGGCACTTCGGTCTCCTTTAGGGCAGCCAAGCTCGGGTTTGGCCGCGGGACAGGAGCTTCACGCGTCGCCCTCCTTCCCAGCCGCGCCGCGCAGCTCGGCAGCCCGCGCTCGCTCACCCGGTTTCCCCTGCGCAACGGCTCTTGACTGCCCCGGCTTGACCCTCTGAGCTCGCGAGGAAGGAGCCACCTAGGAGGGCCCGATCCTGCTGCGGCTGGCCAACTCCCCCTCCCCGGGCACCTCCCCCTCCGGCGCCGCCCCTTCTCCCTCCCGCCGCGCGCCCTGCCAGCCCCCCAGTGGATGTCGTCGCTTCTTCCCCCGCGCGAGCCCACGGGGTGTCACTCCTCCGGGATGACCTCAGCCCCGGCCCGAGCCGGGAGCGTCACTAGCTCCGGGCATTCACGGAGCCTGGCCGCTCGCTGGGGCCGGACGATGGGCAGCGAGCGCGACCCCTGAGCCACCGAAGCCCGCTGGCTGCAGCTGCCGCCGAGGAACCAGGTCCGCCACCCGCGAAACGACTGCCCGCCCTCCAGCAGCTGCGGCTGCTGCTGCCAAACCAAGCAAGGTAGCTCGGAGGGACCCTAGGAGGGCGGCGGAGGGGAGCTTCGTGGCGGGAGGGAAGGGCGGGTGGAGGTCTCCTTAAGAGAGTCGCGGCTGCCTCAGCTCTCCGGGAAGAAGAGCCACGCCGGGGCAGAGCCCACGTCTTTGCGCGCAAAAGGTTCCTTCTTTCGCGTCGCCAGGTAGGGCCCCGAAAGACTCTTGCTTGAAACTCCAGAGAGTCACTGTGCGGCGCAGCATTTTTAGACAGATGAACTGTTGGTCGGTCTGCCGTTTTACGATCCTCCGGTGCGAGGGACGGAGTCCTGGGTGGCGCTTCCGGAGAAGTTATCTCGCTCGAACCGATCAGGGACATCCCCGCCGGAGGCTGCAGGATGCTTCCCGGAGCTGGGGAACCTCCCGCATGCCTTGTTCCAACTTTTGTGGGCCGGACGTCGACCTCTCTCTCTCGGCCACAAGTGTGCCCAGATTCCTTCTTGCTAGGGGGGGGGGGGTGTGTGTGACGCTGGAGCGAAACTCAGGCGGCATTTTCAAAGCAGCCCCACGCTCAGTCGCCTTCTCCTAAGCAGGCGAGGGCAGCGAGTTTTCTGGAGCGAAGGAAAGAGCAATTTGCTCTCTTGGCCAATACAGTTGGAAGAACTGGGGGGGGGGGACTCCCCCCCCGAGCCGTTTTGGAGTCCCATCTGCCGCTTTCTGTTTCTCTCTCGTTAAGAGATATGTGCAGTACGATCCTATGCATGTTTACTCAGAAGTCAGATCCAGTGTCTTCAATGGGGCTTACTCACTAGTAGCAGCAGCATTCCCTGAATGGCTCCGTTTAAACCCTGGTAGGTCGGACGAACTGGGTTGTGGATGGGGCTGAGATGAGCCCTCTCCTCACCTTCCACTTTCCCTCGTTCATCCTCTGACGACCAGAACCACAAGCCTGGTGGTAAGCCACATCGCTTGGTTTAGTGTCGCATAGAAGCGAAGGCAATCCTAGGCACGCTCGCTCGGGCGATTCCCACTGAAAGGGCTGAACCACGCACAGGTTCAGGCTGCAGGCTTGTGATTCCAAGGCGGATATCCTCTAAAACTTTCCCGAGAATAAGCACCACTGAACGTAGTGGGACTTGCTTCTGAGTAGACCTGTTTAGGATTGCCCAGAACGCCACTTGCAATGGAAGGAAGTCCCACAAACAATTTTCTGCTGTTAGTCCCTCGCATAGAAGGCACCACCAAGGCTCCTGTGTCCTGAAGCTCATTTACTGTTGCGCTAGACTTATCTAAGAGAGAACCCACTGGTCCAGATGCACCAGAAATCACTGGGTCTTATTTGCGCAGTAAAAAGTTCCAGACATTATGGGACTGCCCACGTGCATGGGTTTCGAAGACCTGAATAAATTGGGTCTGCCGGCTGAAATTCTCCCGCCCAATTTCCCCTAATTGCAGAACAGTTTAATGGCTGTTAAATATTCTGCCTGCATCAAAATGACATGCGTATGTTTGCTTTAAATGGCTCTGGATCTTTCGGGGCAAGGCCCTCCCAAGAGTGAAGGAAGGCGCTCTCTGTGGGATGGGGACCCATATTCAGAAGGGCTAATAGCAGGTGTCTGTGAAGGTGGTCGAAGTACTGGCATGCCTTAGGAAAACTCAGTCTGAAGGCGCCCCGTCGTCCATTTAAAACGGAGTCCTACTGGTTCCGCAGAAGTTCTTTCCAGCCAGTGGGACTTCAGTTGAAGGTAGCTTAGGGCTCTCTCTCATCTGCTTTCTCGCTTGCCGAAACCGCCACACACCCCTCAAGCCACTGGACAGTTTGCGGTGGAAATCCGCGCACCATCCAAGCCCGTTGTGCGGGCGCCCATCTCCCGGATTGCAAGGGGGTTTGCTTGCTCTTAGTCGATGGATCCTCATCCTCATGGCTTCAGCCATTCCATCTCCTCCTCCTCCGTTTAGGACAGAGGCTGTTGCTGGCAAGATAAAATCTGTAGCATTTTATCTTGAATCAAGTCCTCACTCTCAGGCCCCATTCGCGGTACAGTATATATTTAAAGTAGCAGCAGCAATGCCATTTACCTGCGAACCGTAGTTTAAAGGTGCTGAGAGATATTGGGAGACCCCAGTTCACCACCCAGAACTACAATTTCCAGAGTGGTTTAGCGATCAATCGGCAACCCTGGAAATTGTATCCCTGCGAGGAGAATAGGGTTCTCCTAACAGCTTTCCACGCCCTTAACAACCTACAGGTCCCAGGACTCTTGTAGGGAAGCCATGGCTGTTTAAAGTGGTATAATCCAGCTTTATCTGTGGCGATGTGGCCTCAATGACACTTGGCTCATGCAGCAGACTTCTTCACCTTCTCTCCCTCTTAACTAAGAAGCCGCACGGCTCAACGGGCCTTACTCTCGAGTCGACACTTTAGATAGTGTGCCACGTGCCACTTTTCTGTAGCGCCAGCTGTTTTTCCCCCCCGACTACAATTCCCATCATCCCTGACCACTGGGCCTGTTAGCTAGGGATGATGGGAGTTGTAGTCCAAAAACAGCTGGAGAACTCACTTTCGGAAAACGCTGGTCTAGCGCCTAGAAAAACACAGGGAAAAGGCTGAAGGAAAGGCTCTCTTGAGCGCCTTTATGAATACTTCGCAGGTTCCAAGGATGAAAGTTGGGACTTGATAGGAGAGCGAGAGAAACGGCCTCAACTTAAAACTCGGCTGACTCAGCCCCGCTTAACCTGAGCGGGAATCTCCCTCCGCGTTAAGAGGCGGGCGGTGCTGCTTGTCCGTCAAAAGTGGGTCAGCGGCTCGCGCGCTCTGCCTCGCAGGTTCCTCCCCGCGCGCGCGCGCCCTGCCACACCCACCGCTTCCCACTCCGACCGTCACTTAATCCTCCGGCAGGCGCTGGGTCAGCTTGGAAGGCGCCCACTGACCGCTCCTGCTCTTCCGCCCAAACTTGTTCATTGGCCAGCCAGTCTTAATTCAGCCTCAGTGGCAGCACCTGTGACGCTGACGCGCTCTCTCTGTCTCTCTCTCTCTCCACTTTCCCCGCTGCAGGTTCGCTTTCCCGCCCTTTCTTCCCCCTCCGCGCGCCCTCCCGCGGCGACCCGGGATGTCTCCGGCGGGCTGGGAGGCGCTGGTGGCTCTGGCCGCCGTGGCCGCTTGCCTGGCGGAGGGCGTGCGCGGCGGCGGAGGCGGCTACGGCGGAGGAGGCGGCGGCCTGAGTATGTTCGCGGTGCAGACGGCTCCTCAGCCGGACCCTTGCTACGACGAGAACGGGCACCCGCGCCGCTGCATCCCGGACTTCGTCAACGCCGCCTTCGGCAAGGAGGTGAAGGTGTCGAGCACGTGCGGCCGCCCCCAGGCGCGCTACTGCGTCCTGGCCGAGAAGGGCGACGAGCGCAGCCGCACTTGCCACTTGTGCGACGCGGCCGACCCCAAGCGCGCGCGCCCGGCCGCTTACCTGACGGACCTCAACAACCCTCACAACCTGACGTGCTGGCAGTCGGAGAGCTACGTGCAGCACCCGCTCAACGTGACGCTGACGCTGGCGCTGGGCAAGAAGTTCGAGGTGACCTACGTCAGCCTCCAGTTCTGCTCGCCTCGCCCGGAGTCCATGGCCATCGCCAAGTCGATGGACTTCGGCAAGACGTGGGTGCCCTTCCAGTTCTACTCGACGCAGTGCCGCAAGATGTACAACCGGCCCAGCCGCGCCGCCATCACCAAGCAGAACGAGCAGGAGGCCATCTGCACCGACTCGCACACCGACATGAGGCCTCTGGCCGGAGGCCTCATCGCCTTCAGCACCCTCGACGGGCGGCCCTCGGCGCACGACTTCGACAACTCGCCGGTGCTGCAGGACTGGGTCACGGCCACCGACATCAAGGTGGTCTTCAGCCGCCTCCACACCTTCGGCGACGAGAACGAGGACGACTCGGAGCTGGCCCGAGACTCCTACTACTACGCCGTCTCCGACCTGCAGGTGGGCGGGCGCTGCAAGTGCAACGGGCACGCCTCCCGCTGCGTGCGCGACCGCGACGACAACCTCGTGTGCGACTGCAAGCACAACACGGCCGGGCCCGAGTGCGACCGCTGCAAGCCCTTCCACTACGACCGGCCCTGGCAGAGGGCCACCGCCCGAGAGGCCAACGAGTGCGTCGGTGAGTGAAGAGGAGGGACTCCTTGTCTAACCTTCCAACGGTTTCTCCCTATGAGCATCCTATTAGCCATGTACCCTCCAAATTTCTCTGATGTAGAGACGTCCTAAGGGGCATTCCGGGATCAAATCAGAAACCGGAATGGCTTCTGTAAATCTGGGGCTGTCCTTGGGGAAATAGGGACGCTTGGAGGGTTCTGGTAATTGCAGCTTCTTCACAGGTGCGCACGCAGAGAGCCAGGTGTGAAAGGGGCTCCTCTGAGTGGCGCAGTGAGAAAACGGCGAGAACGTTTGCAAAACCTAAGCAGGAACTGGTAGGGTTTCATTTTGGATGGGGGCATGGATTTATGTTGGGGGGGGGGGCGAGGCAGGACACACACCTGTCCTCCTCCTCATCAGTCTTGATCTGCCTAGCTCTGTCTAGCAGATTCAGAGTTTAAAGTTGTTTTAAATTACCCCAGGTGTTAAAAAAATCTGTCACAATCTTTCTACAGTTTTGTAAATTTAGTTAAGTATTTTTTATTTATTTACTTGATTTAGGTGAGAGCAGCTTCCCCCTGGCTATGGCCATGAATGGAGGCTACACCAAGTTGAGATTCCTGCATTGCAGAGGGTTGGACTAGATGGCCCTTGGGGTTCCTTCCATATGAGGGGCTGTGGGAGGCCAAATGCTGCAAGCCTGTTCAGTGGAGTCTGTTCACATGGGTGGGGGTGGCTGTTAGTTGCCAAAATATACAGTGATGTGTCTTGCAATAAATGCGGTAGATTCCCTCCTTCCCACAGTGCAATAATTGCCTGACCCATTTCAGATATTTGGGATATGTCTGGGTTTATGCACTGGAGGCTTCGTACATGCTCAGAGGCATTCTGCTATGTTAGTTTGTTTATTGGCAATATCGCTTACATGTTGTCTGCAAACGGAACAGTTTGTTTTAGCTATGAGTTGCAAGTCTCTGGCCATTCTGAGCCTTAGTATTAAAACCAGATTCCGGGACTGAACCTTCTGGTGTCCTTGCAGGCAGATTAATACCCTTACAGTACTATAATGCTAAATGGGTGAGTGATTTGTGACCTGGCTGGGAAGTCAAACATGCTCAGCATGTGCAGAAAGGGTCTCTCCTTAATAGGTGGCTAAACCCTGCTTCAAGTAAAGCCACACACCATTTTAAGGCTCCTCTCCTTCCCATTCTTTCCCCCAATGTCCTGTGTGCCTGTAAAACACAAGAGACAGAAATACATTGACGCAGCTTTCCCCAGTTGCAGGAAAACTTGACCTACTGAATTTCTAACCCTCAAGACAGTTGTTAGTGGTGCTGCGGTCTTGTGCAGAAACAAGCTGAAGTCCTGAACCCTTGGAGTGTTTCACTTTCTCCCCCACCCTTAATCCCAGGTTTTTTAAAGGGACGATTGGATTGAAGAGAAGGCACCTCGGCAGTTGCCCAGTGATGCTCTTTGCTTTGCTATTCCTGTGACCCATGGAGGAGCATGTGGGGATGAGGTCAGGGATATAAGGTGATTCTGGCAAAGCTGCGAGAAGGCAATCTTTCTCACAACGCAGTTCATCCCGTGTACTTGTTTCCTCAGCTCACTCGGCTTCAGTCCAAGTATTTCGGCTAGTTAAAATAAGCCTGGCAGGAAATTAATTTCCAAAGTTAATAGGTCCCCTTCTTCAACATAGTCTTGGAACAAACTGGTGGAAGAAGGAACAAACTGGTGGAAGAAAGGCAGGGCAAACAGTAGGTTTATCTTGCGTGACCCCGGCTGGCCCCTCACCTCACCCAGCCTCGATGTCTCCCCTAAAGAAGGAGGCTAGGTCAGAGCAGAGTGGGTCTTTCCCTTAGAAAAGATGTGCTTGCAAGCTCGTTTCCACCAGATTCCTGTGGGTCGGGCCGGTATAGGAAGCACAGAGCAAAGTGGCAGGAGGGACTCTCTCACACTGTCTCCCCAAAGCGACTTTGAGAAGGGGGACAGAGCTAGAGTTTACGCAGAGTAAAAGATTAGGGAGCTCTACTGGTTTGGTGGAAGTCCCAACAGTGGTGTGCTACTTTGAAGAGAGCCAGTGTGGTGTGGTGGTTAAGAGCGGTAGTCTCATAATCTGGGGAACCAGGTTCGCGTCTCCGCTCCTCCACATGCAGCTGCTGGGTGACCTTGGGCCAGTCACACTTCTCTGAAGTCTCTCAGCCCCACTCACCTCACAGAGTGTTTGTTGTGGGGGAGGAAGGGAAAGGAGAATGTTAACAGCTTTGAGACTCCTTAGGGTAGTGATAAAGTGGGATATCAAATCCAAACTCTTCTTCGAAATCCAACCCAAGGTCGAGTTTGCGCAGCCTGGTGAACTCTTGTACTGCCTAGATTTTGAGCTGAGCCCTTCCTTCCCTCCTTCTGTGCCGCTGCCTGGTCACAGGGGCCAGGAGTTGCTGTGGGACTCTGCTAATTCAAAAAAGAGATACTATCTGCTCCTTCCAGTCCAATTTCTTTGATCTGTGATGGGCGGGCCTAGGCAGGCACAATATTCAGTCCTCTTTGGCTGTAGTCAGAAAAACACAGAGGGAGGGGTGCAGTCGGAGGGACTGAGAGGAAGGTTGACTGGCCTCAAGCGATCCCTGGATAGAGAGAGGAGTGGGGTGTATCGGGATTATCTTACTTGTTGTGCCAGGTGTATGCTGTTGCTGGGGGAAATTGATAAGGTGATCAAACATCACTTAAAAATGCTTAAAGTGTTCTGGGGGAAATGAAACACTTTTTAAAACTCAACTTTATTTATTTCTCAGTCTCATTGCTAAGCAGGTGAATTTGAAAGCAAACTTTGACTGGTTTTAATGCATTTTGTTTAGGATTACTGTTGGAAGAGGGAAGCAACTCAGGTTGACAAGGAAGGTTTGCATGGAAGCCCTCTCCCCGGAAATAAAACTTGCTTCCAAAATCTTCAATACGTTTACATGTAATTAAACTTTGGGTTGAGTCTTTAAAACTTGCAGCCTTCACTCCCCATGCATAGGGGTTAGAGCTGAAGCACACTAACCTGGTAACAAGCTTCCCTGAGAAGAGACACCTTCTGAGAAAGCAAAGTTAGGGACCTGCTCTAAGGAATACTGTATCGGTTTTAGTAACAATAACTATATAAACAGAGTACCATTAAGAATATTTGTAACTATTTGGAACTAGTATCTATTTGGAACTACCATCTATTTGGAACTAGTAACTATATTTCAACACTTTTCATTCACATACTGATGACAGAATTGTCCAGTATTTGAGCTGCAATTACCGTACCTGTATAACAACTATCATTTATTCCTGGGAAACACGAGAAACGTTTGAGTTAGGGGGCAGGTTATAGGCCATCTAGCACAAACTGCTGTTTATGCATAAATACAGAGCTAGAACCCCTCCTAATACGTGTATGTGTGTCAGCTATCTTTAAAAGGAGAGCCACTATTTATTCAAAAAGGGAGAAACTGTAATTTGGATAGAGAGTATTTTAAATTTTCTGAGGGTTTTTGTTTTTAAAAAAAAATGTGTTGGAGAAGCTTTTTCTTGTTTCTGGGTTTTGTTTTCCACAGGCTGTCACATAACATAAGAGAATGGTAAAGGAATCATTTCTTTGCTAAATGTGTGGTTGTATCCTTAAAAATCCCCCAAAACTCAAAACCTGCAAAGGAGTCTTAAGTAATTATAAAAAGTTCACAGATGGAACAGTTCAGTCATTGCCCGTGCATCAGCCATGACCCCAACTCATACAGTCCCTTTCTTTTCGATTTGTCATTGCTTTGTGCCCTGCTCAAACACTTCCCTTCCCAATTTGTCATACTGTGGAAGGACCAAACAGGTTTCTATCATTTTTTTTAAAAAATGTTTTTATTAAAAGATGTTCCATAAGTAACAAGAGTACATTCAGTGTTTCTATTTTAGAATCATATTGTCTTTCATACAAGCCACTTTGAGACATTTTTTTTTTACTCTTGTCCACTTGTCATTCACCCCTTTGAGTTTCTTAAACCACAAGGATGACTCCAAGGGATTGTGGGTGTTATTGCAGAATATTTCCGATTACTCTGTTCGCTCCCCTAGGTTTTAGTCACACTATAGCAAGGTTCTGTGCAGCATAGATTAAATCCTTGCTTCTGTAATACTGGAAAAGTAGTTGGATAATACAAAAAGAAGGAGGAGGAGTTAGGCTCTGGGTTGCAGGATTGTGCAGGAGGGCTAACACTCTTCCCCCATGCCATTTTGAATTGCTCCCAGAACTTCTCTTTGCACCTCACCATATCAATTCAGATGGGGAAATGGAAAAGAAAGACAGAGTCAACCCTCTCTTCCCAAGCTTTGTGGCTCTAATCTGAATTTCCCCTCTTTCCCTTTTCAATAAATCATAATTTGTCTGCTTGAGTCCTTTAACTGGCTGATCACCCATGAATTCCAGTGCCTTTATTTCCTGTATAACCCAATGCAGGAAAAAGTATAGGGCTTTTCCATCCTCTGTGTATGACTCATTTGTCACTATTGGATCATGTTGTTTAATGGGCAATGAGTGCTGTTTTCTTTGGCCTTTGAATGATTTGCAATTGAATAATATTGCAGAATAATATTGCTGCACAAGTGCAGTTCCATTCTATTAAATGGTACTCAGATGTGATTTTAAAGATATTTCTCATGTCTTTGTCTTGCTGTTGAACACCAAGTTTGTTAACAAAACAAAATATTGTCACCATATGGCTGTTGTTTGGCTCATTGAGATTTATTCCTTTAGAAAACGGATACAGCTGAATATGTCACAACAATGTTAAATACAGACATGCACGGGCTCTTGCAAGATAGTTTGTTGGATTTTTTGTTCCTGTTGAGAGACATCAGCTCCCACATTTTGGTTGAGTTCTTGTAGTGGAGTATGGTTCAATTTGCCTTTGAGAACATACTTGTCTTGTTTTGCTAATATTACATAGCCTTTGGTTTGTGTTGTGAATCAAATTAAATGATTCAGCATTGCTATAAATTGTTCTGGAGACTTGGAAGTTGAATCTGAAGCTGAGCCAGGTCTGAGCTAGCTGATAGTATTACCAATTTCTCTTCCTTCATATTATTGATGTTTGTTTATATTATTGGTGAATGTTTTCTATTATGGTTTGCAGCCTGGCAAATTGTAATGCCTTTGGCTAGTACAACAAACTTAATGATTTATTGAATTAAACGACAGACACATTCTGTTCTTTCTACTGAGATGTTTCACAACCTGCTTGGGTTCAGAACCTGAAGGGGTAGGGAGCCTTTTTCAGCCCAAGATTTCAGCCCAAGATTGCATTCCATCATGGACATTTGGGCCCCCTGATCTGAGATTCCCCACCCCTGCTGCAGACATTACACTCCATCTTACTACGTATTACTGTTTGGTGTGTGTGTGTGTGTGTGTGTGTGTGTGTGTGTGTGTGTGTATGTAGAGAGAGAGAGAGAATGAATGCACAGCAGTATACTATTTCCAGCTATTGCTAAATTCTGGAGTGGAAAACTTGGTTTTCCTGTTCAGTGTTCTCAAGTACAAATTTGCTCTAGAAAAAGTCTAAAAGAGAAGGACATAGCTGTGACGTTATTATGTCCCTTGGTGAAATAACAAGATTTTAAATTCAGCTGCAGCTTTGAGGTACAAATGATGTATACTTAAAAGGTATCATCTGGCATATATGTGTGTAGGCCAATGAAAATTTACTAATTCCGTTCTCCATTGCAAAAAACCCATAAATGGGATTATATAGTAGCACTATCTATATAATCTAAAGCAACACACATGGAGCTCCATGCAATCTTCATAAACTTCCCATCTGTGTCTCATGCATGCAAACAAAAAATTGTTCCTACAGAGTTCAGGCTGGGGAGGTCTGTTGAAGAATATTTCCAAGGGGCGGAGAAACTTGTTTTCCAGAATGAGATGCAAAGTTTGCTGATGTTTTAATCCACTCCTGATGAAGAATGTCCTACTTGGGCGTTTTATTGCTGAAAACACTTAAAATACTTACTTGCAAGGCAAATGCTTGCAGTGCTTCTCAAGTCTGTGGTTGGGCTCAAGTTTAGGAAAACTAATTCAGCGGTCACAGCCAGAGGCAATAAGCATCTGTAATTTAAAACCACAGCAAGTCAGGGTTGTGAAAACCAGCCCCTTGGTACTACGTTGTATTAGCTCTACCTATGAGATCAATTGATGTTAATGAAGCAAAACACACATATTGAGCATTTCCCTGAGCTATCAGAGCTTTGAGGCCCAGAAGATACATGCAACACAAGGTTATTTAAGGTTTAATGCTCCTGAGTGTAGAAAGTACTGTACAAAATAAATAAAAGATTTTTTTCGGGATAGTCATCTGATTGATCACAGAAGGGATTTATGAAGAGAATTTGTTCTGGCTCTTTTTAAAAAATCATTTAACTTTAATTCATTATGATTTGGAATAACTCGTAATGATCTGTCTGAACATATCTTTGCAACTCTTTGGCACTGGAGCTCAGAGCGTTGGAACAGAAAACACAGTAAATGCCCCAAACTACTGAGAATAATGAACTGCAGCAGCAGTTCAAAGTTCAGCATAAAAAATATACAACACCAATTTAAAAATCCTGGGCAAATAAAGAAGTTTTCAACTGATGCTGAAAAGCTAATAAAAATGGTGCCAGGCAAATCTGTCTGGCAAGGGAGTTCTTGGGACATCCTCCAGTTTGTCAATCCTGGGATATGACAGAATCTTGGGAACTGGTTGCTACAGAGAGATCTAGTAATAATTTTCAGCATGCAGTACAGACTTTATCGCCTTTAGTGCCTTGTGAAGACTGCAGTTTGTTTTCACATTTGAGAACCCTATTTTTTGGGGGTGGGGAGAGAGATAAAGCTTTTGTTTAAGTTGCTTTAATTTTGTGCTCTGCTTATCCTGTGACATCTCAAAGGTTTTGCTTCCCCCAGTGCTTAGAGTACCAGCATCTGAGGGGCTAACAGGGTCACGTTATTAGTGATATGGTCTTGGTGGGAAAGGGCATTTTCAGTCCCTTGTGGGAAGTCCTTAAGTACCCTTAAAATGTGCAAACACTCTAGAGCTGTAATTTATCTCCTTTAGCCTGTAGCAGCTGCAGGAGGGGCACTGCTGGGATTCTCATTAACACTTTTGGGAAAGTGGGAGGAGATGCAAGCAATAGCACTGCTTTCTAGCCGGGTCAGCCTTGGCATCCTTGCAGTGAGACAATGTAGAGGGGTTATTTCCTAATATGCCCACCACATTATTATTATTATTTAAATGTAAACAATGCCATTCTCTCATTTCATTAGTTTTAAACTTCATGAAAAATCTGCATTTTTTTGCAATGAGCATGGCACAGATCTAGGAGCTGATAACTGAACCAACACACTTATTTCACATCCAGATTTGACGTAGATCAGGCTGGCATTTAAAAACTACGGTAATTCATGTTTACATTTGGGATTATTCACATCTCAGTGACTGAAGAAGGCCAAAGCCACCCCCCACCCCCTTTGGCTTTAATATCTGTCGTTAGTCACTGTAACAAGTATACTGGTTTTCATGATTATCAGTATCCTCCTAGGATTCAGAACAAACTTGTCTGAAGTGCTATTTGATGCTTTAAAAGTATTCTATATTAATAATTATTGTGTGTGGGTATTACTCTCTCTAGGCAAGTAATGGTGTTTGCTAAACTCCATAGCAAGAGAGCCTGATGCTGATGTGAGATCAGCAACCATTTTTATTATTTGATTTTTTTTAATGTTTGATTTTGTTAATTGTATTTGCCAGAGTCCATGAAAATGCAACCAAAGCACATAAAATGCAGCCTCGTTTTAGTGGTAGCCTATAGATCAAAGCCATAAGGGGAGAAAATGTCAAATATTCACCGGGGCCAACTATCCATGCTGGTCCTACATGGGCCAGCAAAAAGAGCCAAGGGAAAATTTATATACAAATCCCATGTAAGGGGTTCCATCAAAAATAAATAAATGGGGTGGGGGGGGGTTAGACAGAGTCCAGCCCAAAGGCCAAGCGGAACAGCTCCGTCTGGCAGGCCCTGCAGAAAGATGTCAAATCCCGCAGGGCCCTAATCTCCTGTGGTAGGGCATTCCACCAGGCTGGGGCCAGAGCTCAAAAGGCCCTGGCTCTGGTTGAAGCCAATCTAACCTCCTTGGGGCTCGGGACTTCCAAAGTGTTGTTATTTATGGACCTTAAGGTCCTCCACGGGGCATACCAGGAGAGACGGTCCTATAGGTACGAAGGTCCTAGGCCGCATAGGGCTTTAAAGGTCAAAACCAGCACCTTAAACATGACCCTGTACTCCACCGGGAGCCAGTGCAGCTGGTAAAGCACTGGATGAATGTGATCCCGCGGCAAGGACCCCGTAAGGAGCCTTGCTGTGGCATCCTGCACCCGCTGGAGTTTCTGGGTCAGCTTCAATAGCCCTCTCCACCATGAATTTGTCTAATCCTCTTTAAAGCCATCCCACTTCTGTGGGAGAGAGTTCCATAGTTTAACAGTGCATCGTGTGAAGGAGTACTTTCTTTATCCATCTTGAATCATCCAACACTCAGCTTCATTGCATGTCCATGAGTTCTAGTGTTGTGAGAGAGGGAGAAAACTTCTCAATCCCCTTTCTCCATGCTCTGCATAATGTTATAAACTTCTATCATATCACCTCTAACTCTCCTTTTCTCTAAACTAAAAAGTCCCAAATGTTGTAACCTTTCTTCACAGGGGAGTTGCACCATCCACTTGAGCATTTTGGTTGCCCCCCCCCTTTCTGTTTTCCAGACGTATCATCTTTTCTGAGGTGAGGTGACCAGAACTGTACAGAGTATTCCAAATGTGATCACACAAAAGATTTGTATAATGGCATTATGATACTGGAAGTTTTATTTTCAGTTCCTTTCCTAATGATCCCTGACATGCAATTTGCCTTTTTCTTGGCTACCATACACTGGGTGGACATCTTCATTGAACTATCTACTCTGACCCCAAGTTCTCATTCCTGGACAGTCACCTCCATTTCAGGCCCCATGAGTGTATTCATGAAATTAACATGTTTTGCCCCAACACTTTGCACTTGTTTCCAATGAATTGCACTTGTAGCCACAAGGGAAAACAAACTATAAACAAAACAAGGTTGTCAAGACGAGCTCTTTTATGCTTTGATTCTCTCAAGCTCTATTGATTTCAGTGGAAATGTCTTTATAAATAAGTGTATTCAGCATTATACCTTTGGTTGCCATAGTTCAACAGAAAGCATACACAGTTAGAACATAAGCTTTTGTTTCCCTTGGTCATATAGCAAACAACACTCGCCCTTTCCTTCTGCATGAAACAAACTTTATTCCAATTAGGTATCATTCCACCTATTGCTTCTAATGAAAAGCCATACCCTCATCTACTGGGGAAAACAACCTTTGCTATTTCAGGTTTAGCTAATGACTGTATGGATCATGGCATTATTTTATTCAGTCAAAAACATTTCCGTTGCACTGGGGATTGAATGAAGGCTTGCAACTCAGTCTTATGCACGTTTATTCTGGGGAAAGGTCAGTGACTACCGGTAAGTGGTAGAGCTTCTACTTTGCATGCATATGTCCCCAGGTTAAATCCCCAGAAGTTTTATGTCAGCAGATGGCCAAGAACGAAACCTTTTAATGCATGGATAGGGAACCTGTGGCTCTTCAAATGTCCACCATCCCTAATCATTGGCCATGCTGGTTGCAGCTGATGGAAGTCAAAGTCCAATAGCATCTGGAGGCCCACAAGTTCCCTGTCCCACTTTAAATCTTCCCTACATACCCCTCCAACTGCTTTTTTATTCATGGGACAATTTTCCTATAAAATATATGGGTAGTTTGGTCAACCTTGTGCATCATTCTTGGGGCTTGCCAAGCCTAGCAGCAGTCCCTTGCTAAGAGCAAAGTTGCTTCTATCCAAAGAGCAGAGGTAGTCATTGTGGACTCCGACTCCCATCATCCTTAGCCAGCATGACCAATGACCAGGGGTGATGAGAGTTGTAGTCCAACAACATCTGTAGAGCACCACATTGACTACCCCTGCCAAACAGCTTTTGGCCTGTTCTGTTTTTTGTTATATCCATTGGTTGTTTACTCTCCGTTTCCCACTGTAGGATAATAGATAGTAGTTTCAGTTCTGCATAATGTTTGAGATTGCATCATGAAATAAAAATTGTTTTGCTTCAAAGGACATTGCAGAAATAAGCCTGGAAGGGCAAGGGGCATTCCAAAATCCAGTAAACCAGTCACTACCGTACCAGTCTTCTGGCAGTCATTGCTTTGTTAAATTTTAGAATGCCCTTTGCCCTTTCTGGTGCCAGCTTTTCCTGCAAATTGTCAGAACAGCCTTCTTTCATGTACAGTAGAAGCTTCTCCCCCAAGGAAAATTGCAGTCATGAGGACCCTGATCCAGGCTGGGACTTCAGGAAGGAGCAGAAGGTTAAAGACAGAGAGACAGACAGTGACAGCGCCAGGGTTCCAATCCAGATCAGGCTCACTACACTGGAAGTTTATGAAAGAAAAAGCTTGCACTCAAAGACAAACCATGTTATTAACGTCATATGTGGTTTGGTCCACAGTGAGTGAGCTCCAGAAGAAGAAGGAATTCCTAGGAGCCAAAGCCAGCACATTCTGCAGTGAGCGCTTAGTGTTTAATCAGAGATGATGATCAAGACAGGAAATATTATAAGAACTTTTTCTAAGATGAAAGGAAAAATTATTACTGTAGCTATCATGATTATTCTGCTGAGCATCCGCCTAGTTCTTTGAACACAGAGCAAGTTTCCTGCCCTAAATTACTGGCAGTCTCGAGTTAATTTTTATATGAACATTGAGGACAAATCAAAAGTTATCACTGAGAATTTCCAGAGGAGTAGTTGTATTGCTGCAAAAGCAACACAGAGTCTTGTGTTATTTTAAATACTGTCATACATTTTATTATAGTATAAACTCTTATGGATTAGTATCATCCACTTCATCCAATGCATTCATTCTCATACTCCCTCCCTCCCTCCCAGTGGGTGTAAAATAGGGGAAGTGTATAAAGGGTAGAGTGGGACACGGGTGGTGCTGTGGGTTAAACCACAGAGCCTAGGGCTTGCTGATCAGAAGGTTGGTGGTTCGAATCCCCACGACAGGGTGAGCTCCCGTTGCTCGGTCCCTGCTCCTGCCAACCTAGCAGTTTGAAAGCACGTCAAAGTGCAAGAAGATAAATAGGTACCACTCCGGCGGGAAGGTAAATGACATTTCCGTGCGCTGCTCTGGTTCGCCAGAAGCGGCTTAGTCATGCTGGCCACATGACCCAGAAGCTGTACGTCGGCTCCCTCGGCCAATAAAGCGAGATGAGTGCTGCAACCCCAGAGTCGTCCGCAACTGGACCTAATGGTCAGGGGTCCCTTTACTTTTACCTTTGAAGTGTAGAGTAAATGCCATTGGAGTGCAAAAGTACTATCTATCAGAATTCATTTGCATATTTATGTTGCATTTAACTACAGCCCCAATCTGCATGGTGCTATTTCATAGGGTTTGTACTGACTTTGTATCTGGCAGTCTCTTGTAACTGCTGCTGAATTCTAAGTGAATGCTGTGCTTACACAATAGTGGGGCTATTCTATGGTGCCTGTGTGCATGAAAAGAAGCAGCCTTTAAAATAGTGTGAGTTTCCCAAAAGAAGTTGTGCCGTTTCCTTAAAACTTGTTGTGTATCACGCCTGGGGCCTGCCAGTCCTAGAATCCCAGACCCTTGGTGGCTTCTGGTCCACCCCAAATAGCATCCTTAGACATTTAGAACCCACAGAACAGCTGCAGAGTTTTTGCCTCCCTCTTTTGTTTGTGGTTACAGCCTCCCTCTTTTGTTTTCGGTTACAGCCATCAGGTTGTTTACTCTCCCTTTCCTCCTTAAGGATAGTAGAGTCAGTTCTGGCTAATGTTTGAGATTGCATCACGGGGGAAAAATTGCCTCGCTTCAAAGGAAAAGTGGGGAGGAGTTTAGAAGCATTTCTGGCAAGCTTGAGGATGGATGTGTAGATATTGAAAGCGGGTTGGCAGCAGGCTTTGCACTTTGCACAGTCGAGTCCTGACTGTGTGAAGTCAAATACAAACAGTGGCTTGTGTTTGCACATAAGAGCTTTGTGGATCAGTATCCCAGGCCCTATACTTTACATCATTGGATCTGAGAGCAGAGGTTTGCTGGTGTGAGTTTGGCTAGAGTGGGGCGGGTGGTGAGGTGGGGGGGGGAAGGCTCTGCTGAGCATTTTGAAATGAATTGAACTGTGCAAACATTCTGCTGAAAAGCTCTCAGGGTGATGCTTTGGAACAGATACCCAGCCCCTTGCTGAAATTTAAATAGCAACTTTCACGCTGGAGCAAGCTGAACAAAAGAGGACAAATAAAATAGACCCGAATGGGGTTTTGTTTGTTTGTTTTTGTAGCTTAGCTAATATTTCAGCAATTGTTCTGGTCAGGAATGTGAGGAGTTCCCTTCAGAATTAATTTGAGTGAAACATGAGAAGGCTCAGTGTTGGGTAAATGCCACCCCTATTCTCTCCCTAACTCCCACCCCCAAATCTCGATGCATCAAAATCTTAGGCTGTGAAATTGTAAGTCACAGTTGTTCCTTGCTACATTTCCGAAATGTTGGCATTTGGATAGTCATAAGTCAAGGGCAACCCAGCACCTGCACATCCATAAAAAGGAAACTAAAATATCTGACAAAAATTGGATTTAATCTGATTAAATATTGTAGTTGCTTAATCAACTATCTTTAACCAGTCTATCATTCAGTTAAATGTAAATATATTGACATATTTCTAGACCCTCAGTATTGGTTGTCTTTATGAGTTATTGAAGGAATCACGAGTTAATAAAAAAAGATACCACTCATTATTAAAATGAAACATAGTATTTTATATTTCTTTTTCATTCAATATTAAACTTATTACAACAATCCCAAATACAAACAAGATTGCCTTAACTTTGCAGCCTCTGTAATTAAACTTGGGACCAATTAGTTAATCTAGTGAAGCTTTAGTCAATTAACTTGAATAGAATTTGCAACATTATTTTTTAAAATTTATATTTAGCATCAGGCAAACTTGTCAGGTGGTACAGATAATTACAGTGGAACTGAAATCACTGGGATCATGGTTTGTTTTGCCTCTAACACTCCAGGACCTGCAACCAAGGTTTGTTCTTGGCTTGCTAATCATGGTTTGTTAGAGCAAATAAAGCTGCAATCTCTGTATCAGACAAACATGAAGGCAGAGGTCATGGTTTATTTTCTCTGTGTGCAGAGGCGGATTTAGAGGAGCATGACTGGTTTGGTTGCCCTGGACGTGGAGCCTTGGGGGGGGTGCCATAGGGGGCTCCACAACTATTATGCAGAATGGGATGCGGGAGTGGTGGTGGTGAATTTCAGCGTTGCAGAGGTGCCACTGAAATTTGACACCCCAAGGTCTGCCACTCCCTGTGTGCTGGTTTGGAGGAGGGATACAGCCCTGAAAAGTGTGTTCACAATAAACCAGTAAGTATGAACCCATCTGCCTCTCAGGTGTATTCAGACCATTCTTCAATAAGAATATACAGTCGTACCTCGGAAGTCGAACAGAAACCGTTCTGGAAGTGCATTCGAGTTCTGAAATGTTCAAGAACCAAAACGCGGCTACGGATTGGCTGCAGGAAGCTCCTGCAGCCAATTGGAAGCTGCAGAAGCCCTCTTGGACGTTTGGCTTCCCAAAGAACGTTCAGAAACTGGAACACTCACTTCTGGTTTTCGATTGTTCGGGAGCCAGAACATTTGACTCCCAAGGCATTTGGGATCCGAGGTACGACTGTAGTGCAATAGGTGAGGAAGCATCTGGTCAGGTTTGGTCCAACCAAGATAGCTACAGTATGCAAGGAATTGTAAATAATTCATTACCACGACAGAAGGACTCTTATGACTCATATTTTTGTGATCAAGCTTTAAAACAAGTTTTCCAAACAATTACACGTCAATAGATACCTTCACATTGACCAACATGCTGAGGTATTAATAATAAGAGCTAAACTGGGTCCAAAAATGTATGTAAGGGTTCTTTCTAAATAGCTTCCTTTGTGCCAGAAGCCAATGGCTTTCCAAGGGCCATGACCTTCAACTGAGTAGCAGAGCGGTTGTCAGTTTAGCACTGGTAGATGGTTTCCTTCATGCTAGAGCAGTGTGTCTGAATGTGAGAGAGGATGTGCATCCCCTAAAACAGCTCTAATAACTACTTGTTTAGTGGATAATTGCAGAGGTGACCAATTAGGCATATACTGTCCTATTAAAGTGCTGGAAACAGTACAAGAAGCGAGCAAGGTTTGCAGTGTGAACTGAGCTTCCGAAACCTGCACAATATCCAGCTTCAGGGTTCTAATCCTTGGGTGCTGTACGAAGTCTGGAAAATTTAAGGCACATTAATGCTGGAGGACGGAAATCTATAGTAAAAAATAATAACTGCAGGGAAGCACACACACAAAAATGTTTTTTTCTCCTGCTAAATGTTAAAGTTGAAACATTCATGCGCTGCAATCTCCTCAAAAGAAAATAAGGCTTGTTTCAATACAGCACCTTAAGGACTGGTTCAATAGTTTTAGCAGGGCTGAAAGAATTGTAACTGCAGTCATGCAAAAGAAAATGAAATGCTTTAGGTTTTGCGACAACATATTTGCTTTGATTTAATGTTGGATATACACTACACTCTGAATGGAGGGCAAAACATAGACCAATGTATGATGGATTTTAAAACTGTTGGCACAAATTTTGGGAGCTGTCTGAATTATTTATTTGAAATCACAGCACATAGCATAAGGTCAGACAGATGTAAGATCCAGATTACTGTAAGAGCGATTTAACTCCAGAGCATGCACTGGATGTAAGCGTAGAAGAAATAGTAGCCACAATGCAGTTGAAAAATGTGTACAGCAAGGGAGAAAAAGTTCAACAGCAAAGCCATGTTTACTTTGACAGAAACAGGTGAAAACCCATGGGTGTACTGAATTCTTCAGCTTTGGAAGATGTATGAAATATGGATCTTGTCATAAATTTTCACAAAACAATGAATTTCAAAACTGGCCCAAGGAAACAAAGCTCATGCAATTTTAAGTAAAACATTGCAATGGGAGCCACTTCAAAATTCAAGATTCAAATACCAGATTACTCTCATACTCATGGGGGTGGGGAAGGAAATGCAGGTGTTTAAATTTCATCTAAATTTCACATATAAAGTCAAGACAGCTCAGTTGAAATTTCAGGTAGCAGTATACTTTGCCTAAGGGCTATGATTAATAATAACTTTGCAAAAGGAGTTTGCAGAAGGAAAGTTTCCTGCCCTCTGCACTAGCCTGTGTACCTCATCCTATAGTATTCAGTAGGGACTCTGAAAAGACTTTGCAGGGGGTGCAGGCAGCTACAATGGAGGAGGAGGGATGGGAAACTTTCCATCGGCAAACTTCTTTTCATTCACTTTTCTTGGGATCCAAGTATATGTTGGCAACAGAGTTTGGTGGCACAAGATTCCACCAATTCACCCATGAAGAAAGTTTCTATGGAAAGAAGCCATCTAAAAGTTTTTCTTTAGGTATCAATGAAATATATGAACAATGAACATTATACCTGAATTCAGCATATTGGAAATTTCTCGGATAGATGATGGATGGAGAACCCTCAGCCCTCCATATGTTACTCTTCTTCTCCCACCATCCTGGCCATTGGCCATACAGTGGTACCTCGGGTTACATTCGCTTCAGGTTACATACGCTTCAGGTTACACTCCGCTAACCCAGAAATATTACCTTGGGTTAAGAACTTTGCTTCAGGATGAGAACAGAAATCATGCTCCGATGGCACGGCAGCAGCAGAAGGCCCCATTAGTTAAAGTGGTGCTTCAGGTTAAGAACAGTTTCAGGTTAAGAATGGACTTCCGGAACGAATTAAGTACTTAACCCGAGGTACCAATGTACTTGCTGGGGCTGATGGAAGTTGTAGTTCAACAACATATGGAGGGCCAAAGGATTCCACCCCTGTGGTAGACACTGGCCCATATTAAAATCCTCTTTCTGTGTTTGGCAATCCAGAATTTACTCTATTCTCTCACATTAGATCTGAATACAAAAAATTTGCATTGGCCAAAAGGTAGATTATGGTCTACTGGTAGATCTCATAGATGGGGTTGATCATCAATTGTTTAACAGCAGAAATTTTCTTTCCAAATTAGGCTGCTGAAACAAAGGAGGGTGAGAGAAAACTAGGAATAGATTTTTGTATGAAAGGAATGTGACCTCAGTTCTGATGCTGAAAACAAATTCCTGGACTAAGGTGCAGTCAGAGATGACTTGTTCCTTAATTCTTTAGCCCCAGATGGTAGCCCTTGACATCCTAGGAAAAAACAAAGTAGGTCTCTCAGGCTTGAAGTCTTCCCGTTGCTGTATTAATGCATATGGATGTGTGCATTTCTTAAGGCAGGAAATGCGACATGTTTCCCCCTCCATGTTAGGAAGATAATGAGGAGGGGGATACTCACGTGCAGATATTTGTGTGTTGCAAAATATTCACCATGGCTAATTTTAGATACGCCAAAACATTATTTTCACAAAGCTGTGCTTTGGGAGGGAATGAGAAACGCAGTGACTGTACGAAGTTATTTCTTGCCTGCTGCTAGTTGATCTTGTGTATTTAAGAATGTTTTAATTCTGTATATGGCTATAATACATACGGTTATTGTTTTATTTGCATTGTGGGGCAGTTTTTCTTTATTCTTGTATTCCTGTCCTGGGACCAATTGGTGAAAGCCAGGTTGCAAATGCTGTGAATAAACAAACACATTTCTCCAAGTGGAAAGTGGAAATAAAACCCCTCATTCCTGGCAGGAATGTTGGAAACCCACTTTTGCACTGTTGTAAATGAATAGTTTCTGTGTGCAGGCTACATGGCACAAGACCATCTCTGCTTGAAAGTGGATGGGCATTGCTTTTCCCATCTCAGAGGTAGCCTTGGACAAATGCATTTAACTTCCTACCCTTCAGAATTTCAAACATTTTCCAAAAAACTGCTAACAACCAGCATGGTTGGAATTGTTTGTTTTACAATCCCAGCACGCTGTGTCTGTCACGAGGAGTTTTGCTCATTATATACAAAAGCGTAGAGGGGTGGTAGGTGGAACTGTATGTTTTCCAGAAGAAGTGGACAATACAACTTGTATGAATGAATGGCTGTTAGTGCCCCTGGAGCGGACAATGGGGGGAAAACTGCCGGCACAAAACGAACAGGCTTCCAGGCTTCTCAGCGGCTGAGCCATTCTCCTGAGAGTTTAATTTTTTGGGAAGCTTTAACATCACAAGCTTACCCAGCACAGAAAGAAAGAAAGGTCAGCTAATCCCTCACAACATCTGAATGAATTCAGGCCCAGAAGTGAGATTACGCAGATGGGATGAGGAGGACGGAAAAGCTGTGTGGATACAGGGACCCTTCCCATAGCCAGACATGCTTTCTAAAGAAATTGAGCTTTTATTTAAATTTTCTTTCCCTGGGAAGAGGAGGAGGGGGTGGATGGCTAGATGCATTGAGGGAGATAAGGGCCCAAACCATGCGTTCTCTCTCTCTCTCTCTCTCTCTCTCTCTCTCTCTCTCTCTCTCTCTCTCTACCACCAAGAGGCTCAGACTTTCAAACACTGACCCTCTCAAGGCTGTATGAAATCCAACATCTCAGGTGAACATGGGGATCAGCCAGGAGGAGCAGCAGGAGAAAGGCAGAATTGCAAGTAACACTCCTATATGTGAGATATATAGTTTTAGGGTAGCATATATGAATTCTATTTTCAAATTGGATGAATTTGTAATTCTCATGCCTGTTTTGAATCATATCATTTGTTTATTATGGGCTATATAGCACAGTAACAGAACAGTTGACAGAAATAAGGCTAGCAAGTTTTAAATTAAGCTAAACATTTTGTTTTAGTACCCTGAGGGCATGTAAAGGCTGCCTTCCCTGATAGGTAATCAGTCATTTAAATCTTCCGTATATTTAAGTGGTTTTAAATATATGAAGTTTAACCTTTCTTCTCTGGGATATATGAAAACCCTAGTTGACATCAGCTAGAAATGATTTAGAATGGTTTATCATCACTATCCATTTATATCTCTCTTTAAATGTGTAATCCCTATGTTGTGCTTCTGCGCACAGTGTCCCTGAGTAGTAAGTCATTCCCATTTTACAGATGTGAAAGTGAGGCTGAGAGATAATGATATGCCCAAGGCCACACAAGGAGTCCCTGGCTGAGCTGGGATTTAAGCTCCATATTTGAACACTGGTCTTTCAACACAGCGTCTAGTCTATATTGAATCACACTTTCTTAATCATCAACAGATAGAGGTAGACATTTTAGACTATTCACTATTCTGTGAAGCTGTGAAGTGATGGTGAGGGAGACAACTGAAGAACCAGAGGACAAGGTGAACTTCCATACAAGGAAGTTCACAACACTTAACAGAAAAGGTGGGTGCTATAGGAGGCAGGTGTTTTATATGTTTTTAATTCAATTTGCATCCTGCCCTTCATCTGAAGATCTCAGGCACTTCACAGCCTAAGTAGCACCCTATGGTAAGAAAGGAAAACCCACTCTCTATATAACACGTTATTTGAAGGCTTTTCCACACTTCCTCTTGTCCCATTGCTTTCCCCCTGGAAAAAAACACTCTTTAGCACTCAATTGAAGCAAATGGCAATTCAGGTTTCCCTCACATTTCCATTTGTTATGATCTATTGTAAAGAGTGGGTTTTCCCTTGGAAAAGTGTGGGGCAAAGGGAAAACTGCTCAGACCCGTGCCTAGAAAGTGTGAGTCAAGCAGAAAACTGCATGGACCCATGTTTTCTAGCCACGGCACAAGCGGAAGTGTGGATGAGCCCCGAGTTATATTTGGATTGGCACCATTTGTGTAGTCCCAAGAAGGAAGTTCTTTTTATGTGTGGCTTCTGTGGAGGGACCTGTGAGCCATGAGAACTGTCCAGTGCCGTGCAGACATAAGCAGCCAGCTCTATTATGCTTTGCACCCACAATCCATTGTGAACCCTGGGGTGATGACATGACAGCCCCACTAAGGGCTCTCTTTTCTTCTGCAAATCAACTGTCCTTCTCAATGCTGGAAGAGCTGAGTCCCATTGAATGGGGGAGAGAGGCACCCCCCGGGGTGTGGATGCACAGTGGATGAGCCATGGTAACCTGGCTGCCAGTGTGACAACACAGACACCCAGACCTTAGCTGTTCCTGCCAGGCTCTGAGTCCTCCCCAGATTGGGTATTCAGGCAGGAGGGTTTCTCTCCATTGACCCTGTAACACTGTTCTGCATGGGAGAATTCTCTTTCTTATTCTTTCTTTTTGTACCCTCCCACCCCACATTTTTTAAAAAGGAAAAAAAACCCCACAGTACCAAACATTTGCAGCTGAAGGGCATTTGTTACCCACCAACAAATCATTAATTTAATTCAGCCAGGATGTACTTCTCCATACAATGAAGCCTTAATTGGGAGTTTTCAATGCCAGGGTGGAAAGGGATGATTTTTTTGCTACCTATGGACTAGCTCAATCGCATTCATTATGTTCTGATACGACTGCATCGTTTTGATCAGTGCCCAATTACAATTGGTGGTGGACCTCTGGCCATAACAGGTTTGAGTGCTACATAAATGCATGCCTAAGACAGCCCTGCAAATTAATGGTTTGTGTTGTGTGTGTGTGGTGCTTGTGTTTGGAAAGAGTGTTGGAACCTAGTCCAGGTGTTCCGTCTTGCTCCCTAATGGCTAAGTCCTATTATGACCTTGCCGATAATGACAGCAGTTGTTACAGTAAGTGTCACACTTTTAAACCAAAAATGAAGAGGTGCCAGTACTGCGTACCATTGAGTGGCCCCTAAAAAACAAAGCACTGGTGGCACTCCATTTGTGGAATTCCCTTTTTAGAGACCCACCTGGCACACATATTGTTATCTTTTTGTTGTCACATAAAATGTGTTTTTATTTTCCCAGGCATTTTAATGTACAGTGGTACCTCAGGTTAAGTACTTAATTCGTTCCAAAAGTCCGTTCTTAACCTGAAACTGTTCTTAACCTGAAGCACCACTTTAGCTAATGGGGCCTCCTGCTGCCGCCGCGCCGCCAGAGCTTATTATCCTGAAGCAAAGTTCTTAACCTGAAGCACTATTTCTGGGTTAGCGGAGTGTGTAACCTGAAGCGTATGTAACCTGAAGCGTATGTAACCCGAGGTACCACTGTATTTTTCTTTTAACATGCTGCTGTTATATTTAATGGTGAATTTTATCTTGCTTATGTAACACATTGGAAGCTCTGCTGAAGGGTGATATGTCATCTCCAGGGAAGCTGATTTTGGTTACACATCAGGAGAAACCTAACAGTATGAATTGTTTAATTGTGGAATATACTGCTCTCCTTTGTTGGAGGTATTTAAGTCTGGATGACCATGGTCAGTGATGTTATAGTTGCATCCTGCATCGAAAAACCTGTACTGAGCAGAGTTGCTTTAGGTAACCTCCAATGTCCTTTCTGGTTCTGTAGTTCTAGAATGCTGTGTTACAAAAACTGTTTGGGAAAAAAGCTAGTTCCAAAGTCATCTTCTGCAAGTCAAAAATCTCTTCTCTGTACTGCGTGGTTTAGTTACAGTCCAGTTGGAAGATGACTGCAAAGCAGGATGGTGATTGGGTTTTTCTTTGACTGGATGGCAGGACTACAGAACCTCAGTGTAGAGTGAAGAATTGCATTTCTATATGATCCTCTCTAGCTAACACAAGTGTCTGGTGAAAGAAAATTCATTAGTCCAAGAAGCCCTAGTGTTCTCTGATGCATCAACAGCCAGAATTATCTAGGGGGTTTATTAGTCCATAAAAATGTCATCAGCTCATGAAGCAGTGTCATAAAAAAGCCCAGTAAACTTTATCACCATTTAATTCAAAATGGGAGTCTTTTGGCAAGGCATATATAAATATCAACCACTTCCCCTGACACATTCTTACAATAGTTTTGCGGATGGGGAGTGGAGCATCAAGCAGAACACCCAAGCAGTAAATACACTTTGCTGAGCAAGACACCGGTGCTAGAGCTGAGCCTGGGGGAAGACATGATGGATGAGAATATTCAACCACCAGCTGAAGGAGCAACATTCAGCTGATGCAGAGGCCAAGTCATTAGGGCACTTGACTGTGTTCCCAAGGGTTGCTGATTTGTGCCTCCTTCAAGTTCAGCTCTAAGAGTGAATGCAGATGACCTGTTGTGGTCAATTCCATTTCTGACACCTGAAAAGTAAACTTAAATTGCTGCATTGGAGGTCAGTCTCTGATGTTGCACACTTCTTCTTATACAGCTATAAAGTCTAACATGACTTCCTACCAACCTTTGTTATTGTTTAGTCGTTTAGTCGTGTCCGACACTTCGTAACCCCATGGACCAGAGCACGCCAGGAACCTCTGTCTTCCACTGCCTCCCGCAGTTTGATCAAACTCATGCTGGTAGTGGTAGAATTCTCGCCTGCCAAACTCATGCTGGTAGCTTCGAGAACACTATCCAACCATCCCGTCCTCTGTCGTCCCCTTCTCCTTGTGCCCTCCATCTTTCCCAACATCAGGGTCTTTTCCAGGGAGTCTTCTCTTCTCATGAGGTGGCCAAAGTATTGGAGCCTCAGCTTCAGGATCTGTCCTTCCAGTGAGCACTCAGGGCTGATTTCCTTAAGAATGGTTAGGTTTGATCTTCTTGCAGTCCATGGGACTCTCAAGAGTCTCTTCCAGCACCATAATTCAAAAGCATCAATTCTTCGGCGATCAGCCTTCTTTATGGTCCAGCTCTCACTTCCATACATCACTACCGGGAAAACCATAGCTTTAACTATACGGACCTTTGTTGGCAACTTTGCCTAGTGGCAATTTTGCTTCATTGTGTACACAGTCACATGAAGTGCTTGGTGCTTCTTTGTCCAAATAAGGGACAAGAAAGGACCCAGGACTGCATATATTTTTCATATGCAAATTTTTATATCGTTAGATGTAAATTTAGAACTCATTACTATACTTTTAATAGAATATATATGTGGACTACAAGAAGATCAAATCTATCCATTCTTAAGGAAATCAGCCCTGAGTGCTCACTGGAAGGACAGATCCTGAAGCTGAGGCTCCAAGGAGAAGGGGACGACAGAGGACGAGATAGTTGGACAGTGTTCTCGAAGCTACCAGCATGAGTTTGACCGAACTACGGGAGGCAGTGGAAGACAGGAGGGCCTGGCGTGCTCTGGTCCATGGGGTCACGAAGAGTCGGACATGACTAAACGACAACAACAATATGTGTAAATATTTATCTACTAATGAGGATATTGCTTCATGTATCTGTGGTGTGCTCACTTTTTTTTACTACCTTTGTTACTTTTTATTATTTTGGTGGTATTTGTTGGTTTAAGATACTTGCCTGGGATCAGATCCAGTTGTATGCTGGACGAGAGATTTAACTACAAATGACTAAATGAGAAGATCTTATCCCATCACGTTTTGTACAACCTATACTACTCTGAGATTGCTCTGGAATGTTCTGCTCTCAAGAAAGCAGGTCAGTTGGGCTCCCTCTGGTGCCAGCTATCTAGCCCTGCCCTGTGAAGTTGCTGCTTCCTTAAGCACTTCTCAGTAGCCCAACAGACACATCATTCCCACTCCAGAGTAAGCCTGTGGGCTATATCCTCTCTGCTTACAGTCATTGCCAATTTCATTATGTCCTGGCCTAAGTATTTGAACTGACTTGAGCTTTATGGATGAATTTAAATGCAAAAGGTTAGAAATACGGTGTTTATTTTAAGATGAGGCTCAAGAGAGCCAGAAGCAAAAGGAAGTCCCAGAGATGGAGCTACCTGGATTGAGACTTATAATTTTAACATGCAAAGACTTAGCATAGAGGATCAAGACTTGGAATGTGACTTTCACCCAGAGGAGCTTAATGTCTCTTCATTTGATTGACTCCCAGAATTTTAAGGATTATTTTTTTAAAATGTAATCATAAATGCTCCATGGGGGGGGGGGGAGAGGAGAGAAAAGGCAGCAAACCTTAAGTTGTAAGCATTGTTCTCTTCTGTATCTACATGTCCCTTCTTTGAATTCTGGCCAAAACAACAAACACACACACATACTTCAGAAAGTAGTGTGTTCAGCCACGTACAACATATTTCAATTTCCCTACTTGCATGCGGTGTCCACTGAGAAGGCCCTCTGCCTGGTTCCCTGTAACTTCACTTCTCACAGTGAGAGAACTGCCAGAAGGCCCTCGGGGCATCTGGACTGAACAATGGGGGGTGGAGACCCTCCTTCAGGTATACTGGGCTAAGGCCGTTTAGGCCTTTAAAGATCAGGACCAACACTTTGAATTGTGCTCGGAAATGTACTAGGAGTCATATTTTCTTATAGTTTTACTGCCCTGTACTTAACTTTGGATCTCCCGTGTTTCTCTGTGCCTCCCACCATGAGAATAATGATACATTAATAACACAGATAGTTATTACTTATAATATTAATTAATATCATACTGTTATTGTATTACACATGAATAATAATAATACTATACTATTACTCCTACTACATAGGCATTGTATGGGTATGATTACAGCAAATAATAATCTCTGTTAGCAGATTTATATGGTCACCCATCAGATGTGCCCTCGTAAAAGAATAAAGTCCCATCAGGGAAAATGGCAGGGTAAATACAACAACAACAACAACAACAACAACAACAACAACAACAACAACAACAACAACAACAACAACAACAACAACATATTATAGTAAAATACAAGGTAATAATTGAAAGCTTCAAATAAACTTCTGGTTTTTTGACAGAAATAAATACAATAAATGAGCTGCTCAATAAAACAAAACATGGTTAGCATAATGACAGCTCAAATTTTGTTGGTTTAAAATGGTAGTTTTTAAAAGACTCAGGTGAATACAAAGGTCTCCACTTGTTTCTATATGGTCTTTTGGGCACTAGGTGAGTATCTCCAGGGAAGCTATTTTCACAGCTAAGGAAGTTACCACTGATAATGCCCTCTCCCAGGCAGTCACCCACCCACCCACCCACCCACCCACCTCACTTGGTGGGGACACACTGATCAGGGCCTCTGAGCAAAGAATCTAAAAGATTGGGTAGTATCAGGATAATGAATTTGTACATGGTTAAGATTTCCAGACAGACCAGATGGCTGCATGTGAAAGGCAAACATGATGTCAGTGCTTAGCTCATACCTGGGAATGGGCTGAGACGTGCGTTTGGCTCCATGAGTGTGAATTAAATTTTCAAAGAAAGGTAAGGAAGGAACAACGTAAGGCAACAGGTGGTGGAGAAATGCTAATAATGTGAGAACCTAAAAGTATACATTTTGGAAAAGCTCAAGGTCAATCATTTACGTGGGATACATATGTTCTGGCAGGTACTTTATTGTGAAAAAAGCCCCCACTTCCTTTGTTTTGTTATGCAGGATAGTATGTGCAGCCTTATTCCATTCCACCTTATTCCCTAGCCCTTTCCAGATGTTCTTCCCTAATCTTAATAAAGTCATATTGGGTTGAATATAACTTGGCACAAATTGTTAGTATTGAATTGCATGCTAAAGTAAACTGGTCAATGCTGAGGTACTGAGTCTATGGAGGCAGAAGTACTTCCCCTAGTTCTTTTTAGGTCATGAGTGGGGAGCCTCAGGCACCTACTGGGAATAGTGCACAGTGGTGGGTTGGAATCACAGCTGCAGTGGAGGCCAACCAGAGTATGACTGTGGTGGCAATTTAGCCTTTTTGCTATTTTGGCGATTCAGGTCCCACTCCTGTGCTGGTCACTCATTATGTGCCATGTCCCTTTTAATGGCAGCACAGTCCTTTGGGCTTTCTGTACATACTGAAGAAAATAAAGGTTCAACAAAGTCATGGAATGCTCAGAAAACTTCTAGACTTGACAAGTTGGAAAATGCTAAAGCTCTTGTGCCTGGTCCATTTGGTTTCATAGCATGAGTTGTAAAGATTAGTGTCTGACTGAGGGATAAAGGGGTGAGGGAGGGGAGAAAAGATGGAATTAATTAACAGAACTGTGTGAAGACACGATACATGAACATTTCTTCCCAAAACCAATGAGGAAAAAGTTGTGCAATGGCTACATCAGAAATGCATCATGGGATGGAGCCACAGCTAATTACATTCTTCAGTTTGTATGTTCATTAATATTAATTTTCATTTAATATTCACTTTAGTGGCAGATTTAAAACTACAGTTGGTGAAAGCTTTGAACCATCTATAGTAGTATTTCCCTGAAGCCTTTAAATGAAACAGAGCTTGACTCAGGAAATATTAATACGTGGGTGGGGTAGGGGAATGAGTACAGGCTCCTAAATTATTTTAACTTCCTACATTGTTTTCAGTTATTTAGTACTTTGGCCATCATATTTATAAAACTAATTTTTGACACAATGAAAACTCAACTTGAAACACTTAATCACCAGGGTTCTAAGAACTGCTCAAAGGACATTCTAAAATAACACTGGAGGTGGCATGTCTCTTAAGGGGGAGAAAGACCTAAATAATCTCCAACCATTCCAACAAGGAGGAAAATGACTACCTTTGCTGATACTATAGGGAAACAGAAGACAAGAGTGTGGCAGGAAGCTAAAATATGGAAGAAGTCATGGCTCTTGGTTGCTGTAAAGCTGGGCCTGGTATTCTGCTCATCTTGAGAAATGGAGGATAACCTGGGGCTAGTAGAAAAGAAGACATGTGAAAAACTTATAGTTATCCATACATTATGACATTAGGAGGAGAGGGCTGGTCAAGCAGCCTTGCCTCACTTTTGGAGGCAAGACTTAATAGCTCTCCTTAGGTCGTATAGGTTCCCTACCTCAGAACAGTGACATAATGGCAGATTAGGAGTCCCCAGGACACCATTGAGATACTTAGGCTTTCTGAGACCAGCACATGCAGGCCACTTCACGCATTAACTAGAATCTATTGTGCAGTCCATCCCTCCCCTCTGATGCCAAGCTTTCAGGAAATCCAAGCTCTTCCCTTCTTCAGAAGCCAAGCATTTGTGTTGAAGTGGACTTGCTGACAGACTGTCCTTTTATGCACAGGATGGGCTCTCCGGGATCTTTTCCTTAATGCATTGTAGGGCTTCTGAATGGTGGCCCGGAAAAGGGTGGCTCCTGGGGAGTGTAGGGTTTGGGGAAGCCAGAGGCCCTGTTGCATGGAAGAATAATAGCTCAAGCCAGCAGGTGGGACATGGAAGCTGTTAATCTGAGCCATTTTTCTCACTTTTTAAAAATAATTATCACTGGCAAGGCATGGACTCACTGCCTTAGAGACTGATATTATTCACCCCTTTTGTGAACTATACCACATTTGAAATGAGGAACGAGCCTTAACAGCGTGTGCCTCCTGTTCAACTCTTTCCTACCTCACTAGGGAGCTGAGACCTATTCATTCCAGTCTAATCACCAGATTTGATTCTTCCTTTATCTGTTTTAGCTCCTTAACAAATATCATAAAATAGGAGAATAATGATCACTGATTGCCCAGGGGCCCTTCCATATGTGTGAGTCACCTGAGAGCAGCTTACAAAAATTGGCAGTTAATTCAGTAAATGGCTCATTTGTGTTCTACATTAGCTATTAAAGACTGAAGAATGGAGGGCGCCGGTAGAAGTAATGCAATAATAATAATCATCATGGATTTTTACCTTCTCAAAAATTGAGATTTCCATTAAGTGATTAATATTCTCAGATATTCCCATCTATAGAAATAACATGCCCAACATTACACAGTTGGTGTAGCATGGAAAAAAACCAACGTTTCACTAGACTTAAGAACATAAAAAGAGTCTTTCTGGATCAGACCAGAGACTTATCTAGTCCAGCATTCTGTTCTTACAAGCGTTTGAGGAACAATGACAGCATGTGTTTTCCTTTTACTCCTTGGACATAACACATTAAGCTGAAAATGAAATATATTCTTACAGCTTGGTGTATGTTAGGTGCATGAAAAAAGGAGCTCATCTACAATTAGCATGCAAGCAGAAGGGACAATCTATTTGAGCAGGAGGAAGAAATTACACCAGTAGGATTCCTGTTTTGGGTGACCAAAAATGATGTTTCAGTGCTTCTGGTCCCTGCAACCCCATGTAAGGTACCACATCAGCTGCATCAGCAGGAATAGCTCCCTATACATTTCTGTGGGCGTGTCCCATGAAACTGCTACAGCGCCAAGTAAGAAATGTGGGAAGCTAACAGAAGGGAGGATTAAAAGGAGGATTCTAAAGAAAGAGAGAACTGGGAGTCCAAATTGAGTGGTAGGAAACAGTATAAAGGGAGCATTCTCAGTCTACCAAAGGATAAGATCACTGGGAGTTGTTTAATGCATTAGCTGAAAAAGGACTGATTAATGTCTCATTTTTATTTTTATTTAAAGAACTCTCTCTGTGTAGAAAATAATTCTTCTACTAAGGCTAGGCTATAACTCACCAGAAGTCATCACTTACCCTTGTCATAGACAATTGGTCTATTGGTTTTCTTCTCTGTCTCTCTCTCTAAAAAAGTGTATACTTTCTAGATTCAGTGCCAAGAGAACTTGTATTTTATATATTTATTAACCAAACACCAACCTCAAATATGAAAAACAAGCTATTAGCTGACATCTTGCAAAGAAGCAGATGTGATTAAGTGCTATAGTACCTATTACTGGAATGTTGCACTTTTCATTCCCCACACATTATGTAGTGAAACTGTATGGAGTTGGAACAGAGTTGGAAAGCTTTCCTGGCAGAAACAGGAAGTAACCATAGAGTAACTTTAAGCTCTCATTGCCATTTCACACCATAGTCTTAACTTCTCCACAGGAAAAGTAACATCATGTATTGAGCTCACTTTGAGTAATCAAAGTTCTATGTTTTGAGGAGATTAGATTCATTTGTGTGTGTGTGAAAAACACAGAAGTTATCAGATGAGATATATGAATGAAATTGGGCGTGGGAGCAGTAGATGTGTGAAGCAGAGATAGTGACAAGAGGTTGCAGGAAGGAAGAGGGAGATGTAATGGGTGTTGAGGTACTGAACACTGGAAACATAGTGTACATCTTTCTAACTTCAGACCTTGTAGAACAACGTCTTCATGTTAAACTGTTGTTCTTTTTACTGTACTAAAGCAAAAGATAACTGAATAATAGCACAGCTCTAATTCTTATTCATTATACAAATACATGTTGGATTGTTTCTTGGATGTCGTCTGATAATCAAGGAAGGTTTATGAGCGAACTTCTTTTTGGTCCAGGAGAGAGCAAAACAAAGAGAATGATTTTATTTTTATTCTCTAAAAGATGCTCTTCCACAGTCAAAACAGATGTATAGATTTATCTTGACTCATCACTATGGTGTTTGTTCCTTAACCTCAAGGGAAGAGCAAGTATCTCAAAATGTAAAGAGGTCGGTAACCTACGATCCTCTATGCCAACTGCACCAGCTTGAAGCTATTTCCATGCTCTATAAATTTTATTGGGAGATCAGATTCCGTTGTGTTGTTTTTGTGCGGGGGGGAATTATTTCTTTCCCTCTTTAATGCACCATGAAGGTCTTGTTAAAAAGCACAGCTCCTCCTCATGCAGATTAATCCTCCCAAGCAGGGTGACACACACTAATGATATTTCCAGCAGGGTCTGTCCCTAGAGGCGCTTGTTGCAGCTGCTTGAAGCCCAAGTACCGCTGAAGGAGACAGCCTCTTGGATGGCTGAAGGGTTGCTTTTGGCCATGGCCTTCGTTTGTAGTGGATAAGTGCCTGCAGGAGCTCAGGCAGCCTGTGCCTCTCAAAGCTCCCTAGGATGGAGGCTGCACATGTCTCACACTCTGCTGGGACATTGCTGTGGGAGGTAAATGAGTGATGATTCTGGGCTCTTTGACAGTGGTGACTTTCACTTCCAGGGGAGGTTTTGTTATGTGGAATAGCCCCCCCCCCCCCGTTCTTTAGCCTGCTCAAGACCTGACCCTCCTCTTTATCAATAAACAGGTGGTTTTCAATGAAAGGATTCAAAAATCTTGTTTCCTTAACCTAACAGACTGCTCTCCAGCTCCTGCCAAGATTCTAATTCTCTTGGAAGAGTGCAAGCCATCATGGCTTCTGTCCAAAAGAATTGTTTTAATGAACTAACCCCTTAGTCCAAAATCCAATGGCAAAGCAGTAATGGATGGTAGATCCATCTCCACTCTTTCTCTTCCCAAAAGGTCAGGCAGCTGCTTGTCTCTAACAGACATGCCTGTGCTTTCCTTTTGCCGTCATCTTACTATGCCTTGTTCCCCAAGGATCAGTCTACCCATGGTTATGGTGCGTGGACTTGGGTTCATTTTTGCCATAATCTGGTTAGGGTCATTCTAATATCTGCACTTCTCACAATAGCCAAAAAGCATGCCTGGGGGAGATGCCAGCTATGTAGGGTAGCTGGCAGTGATACATTACAGGGCATGTTAAACAACCTGTGTTGACTGGCAGAGAGCTGGCAAATTTAGGGACCTCCAAGCAGGAACAGATACATGATGATGTGAAACAGAGAGGGTGAGCGGAGGACAAGTAGGAGGGATGCCTTGGGATTTAGCACCAGCCTCAAAGCTTAGCAAAACATCCAACACTCAATGTAGACATCACTTGCCTAGGTTAGCATGAACTGCACGCAGGATTGCTAGTCTGGCTGACATGGAGCTGTGCTCTCCTGTGAGGGTCCATGCCATTGCAGCCAAGAAATATATGTGGAGTCTAGGGTACAATGAAGGGGGAACAGTGGGGAAAGGAAATTTGTTGAAAGATGGTTTCCACGTCATCTAAGGGGAATTTATATTTAAACTGGCATGGGGTGCTTGTTTTCACTTAAGCAGAACTATGAGCAGACATCTCATAACTGCCTCCAATGTGAGGTCTTGTTCATTTTGGCCAACACAGCTACACAGTTGAGAGGTGGGGGTAGAGGGAAGCTGCTGACAGTTTCTAGGGGTGGTATTTGGTGGGAGGTAGGTGAGAAAGAAAAGCTAGAGCTGGAGCCAAGTTACATGAAGCTGCTTGGGCTGCTTATTGCAGCCAGTGTGAGGGACACACTATAAGGCTGATGTCAGAGGAACTAAGCTACTTCACATTAAATGAGGATTTGGCCTGAGTCAATTACCATGACTCCTCTGTCATCCCCCCCTGCTGCTCCTCCCCTGCCTGGGTGGTGAAAGATGCTGCTGGTTTAGTCTTGAGGTTTTACCCTTTTGTCTTTCTGTTCTTTTAAAACAAAACACAGGCCAAAAATTCGTCCAAGGTTGGATTAGTGTACGCAAGTCTGCAGTATCTCCCAGCCTACTTTAAACCCTTCCAGATCAGGACTGGGTGTGATGCTCCTGGGTGGTGGGGTTATGATGTAATTACACTGCAATCCTGTCAATGTCTTCTCAAAAGGAAGCCCAGTTAAGTGCAGTAGAACTAATTTCTATGTAAATGTAGATAGGATTTCTGTCTATATCCATTCCTCTAGCAAATCTCATCCAATGTTTGAGAAGCGAGCAATTATTATTAGGTTAATTGATAAGAATGCATTGAAAAATCTAATTCCTATTAATTTATATAATGCTGATACATTAATGCTAAAATCTGCAAATAAAATACCCTTCTGTCTTATACACTAGCACTATGGTAGTTCCACATGTGAGTAAGATACAAATTGTCAGGCCTTTTACAGTTTACTTCAGGCTTCCTCAAATTTGGCCCTCCAGATGTTTTGAGACTACAATTCCCATCATCCTGACCACTGGTCCTGCTAGCTAGGGATCATGGGAGTTGTAGGCCAAAAACATCTGGAGGGCCGAGGTTGCGGAAGCCTGGTTTACCTGGTAATTACTTCCTGAAAGTACAGTGGTACCTCGGGTTAAGTACTTAATTCGTTCCGGAGGTCCGTTCTTAACCTGAAACTGTTCTTAACCTGAAGCACTACTTTAGCTAATGGGGCCTCCTGTTGCTGCTGTGCCGCCAGAGCATGATTTCTGTTCTCATCCTGAAGCAAAGTTCTTAACCCGAGGTACTATTTCTGGGTTAGCGGAGTCTGTAACCTGAAGCGTATGTAACCCGAGGTACCACTGTACTATAACCTACCAAAGTTTGATTGCCCAAGGTTCAACGAAGGGCTTCCCCCCACTTTTTTCTTTTTTACTCATTTTATGCAGTGAGTTCCCAATGGGCATCAGGCAAGCACTTAATGATGTGATGCCTTTGCAGACAGCCAAAGACCTTTCTGTTTACCCTGGAGGTTTCCGACTGTTAACATTGTGGTTCAGGCTGTATGTTCTCTTCCACACAAGATGATTGCAGTAGTGGTGTTTGTGGTAGGCTGGAGCTGCTGTTTTGCACTGGCATCACTTAACCTCTTTGTGGGTAAGTAGTCTGCAAACAACAGGCATGAGAGAAGTGTCCCTGGGTAAGAAACATGCCAAATTGCAGACAAACAGATGTATAAGTTTTGGTGCTTTACAGTTGATGCAGGCAGGGAAGTGGAGAACTCAACCAAATTAGCTTTCCTTCCTGTGGTTTTGTTTGGGCACCTAGTGGCTTGGTGGAAATGCACACAAGCAGCAAAGGGTTTATCCAGAGCTGCACAGGACTTCCCCTTCTCCTCCTGTCCCCAGGCTCCCTCCCAAACCTCTCTGAGCAAATTTTGAAGGTGCACAGGGGACTGCAGAGGAGAAGAAGGTGAAGTTATGTTGTACAGGCAGAAGTCTTCTGCATGAGTGGAACAGCAATGCTGGCTTTGAGGATTAGGCTGGCTTCAGGTACTTGGTGCAGCTGAGCTGGTGGCAGGTAGAGGAGATGCTAGGGAGAGAGTTTGGCAAAACAAAGGGTTGGTAGGTGGTTTGATGGGCTGTAGTTCATTGGTAGAACATTTGCAAAAGATCCTTGGTCCAACCCATCTCCAGGAAGGGTTGAGAAAGATCCCTGTCTGAAATCCTGGATAACGATTGCCAATATTAGTGTCAATAACACTGTGCTAGATGATCCAGTGGCAGTTTCCCAAGTTTCTGTGGTTCAAGTCTAATTGTTGCTGTAAATGTGAGCCAAGATATGGAAAGTATGTATTTTATGTTCATATGTTCGGTCTGAATATATTGCAGCTGGCTGAGTTTCAGGCCTGACTTTTATGTTTTCGGTTATGGGTCCCCCCACCCCGACTCTGCATTCGTTTTCTTTGGGTCTCCTGTGAAGTTACTCTCAAACTATGCAAAGTTCATACTGAATGTTTTCTTTGAAGGGTCCTGCCCATTTTTATCTTTTAATAATTCTTTCTTTGTGGCAAAATCTACTTTGCTATTAGGAGTTTAATTTCTTCATACTGTGCAACACTGTTCACAGGTGACTGAAACAACATGCAGATTTATGCTAGCAGTTTTTAACATTATTTTGGTGATGTACTCCTTTACAATTGATCTAATCAAGCTTTCCCTCCTGCCTCGACCAAACATGAACGTACAAGCAGACCTCTTCCATCTCTGTAATACGCAGATCTTTTGCTGTCTTTGTAACTCCACATGGCCTTTACCACTTGTAGCTGAGGCTTGGCAAGACTTCTAGGAGAATTAATGAGCGGCTGGGAAAGAATAAAATATTATGGACCGTATCAAATGCTTTCCTGCTGGTGCATGCTGCAGGAGCCCAGGATAGGCAGAGTCCCCAGCGCCTAAGTTGGCTTTACACAACGATCCCTCCCATGCGCCAGAATTTTTTTAATAAAAAAACATTGTGGTTTACTCTTCACTGTCACAATGTTGAAGTCTGGCATGGGCTTCACCACAGCACTTGCAGTAACTCTGAACATGAGGAAGGAAACGAATATAATTTACTGAGTGCTAACAAAGAGTAAAGAGATGGCAGTACACATTGTATTTCCTAAGGGCCCAATCGTTTGTAAACACAGCTCAAGTGCATTTGAACACCAGACTGTAACAAAGAAGGAGATAGTCATGGGATGAATCTAAAGAGACATATTATCCAGAGCAGAAAATTGAGAGTTTTAAAGCATTCCGTATGCTACCCCAAGTGTGTTTGTTATACAGAGCAGAATATTATTTTTGTTCAGGTTTGGCTCTGCTGTTAGGCAGAGTGAGGCAGCTGCCTTAGCCAACAGATACCAGTGTGTGTTGAGCAGTGACAGTAGTCTGTCCCCTCAGGTGGATTCCCCTCCATTGGAGGACAGAGCTGTGCATGCTGTGCAGTGAACCCTCTGCTCCCTGAACTAGCTTGCTGTCCTCAGGGGCTGTGAAAGGTCCTGGCCCCATCTTGGGCTGGCCTCATATTTATCTACATCACTGAAATATCACCATGGCCTCTGGGCATAGGAGCCAACTCCTAGGGGCCATGGGGGATTTGGCTTCCACAATAAAATAAACAAGGGAGGGGGATATATTGTTAATGCCTGTGTAAATAGCACAGAATTGTGGTAAACTGTGTTTTTGAAATGCATTCAGTGGTGATAAGTGTGGAGAAGTGAATGTCTCCTTATTCTGCATATTAATTTGGTACATCTGTTGACCAAATGCAGACATGCTTTCTATACACAGTGATTATTTTTTAAAGTATAATGTCAGACCAGACAACCTGAAATTTGCTCTGAGTATGAAATAAGGTTTCCAAATAAGTGTGCTTTAACCGCTGGTGTTTGAAGTCATATACACATAATGTTAGCTACAAACCATATCCATCTTGTAGTTTCTATTGCTGTTTGGTTGGTTTTCCCTCAAACCAGATTCCATTTGATTTGAAAATGTAAAGCATATTCACTTCACAGTTAAGCTGAGGTGTGTATATTTGAGACAGCCATTGCACATTCACAGATCACAGCTTCGTGAATAGGAATTTGGGAGTGGGGGTGGGGACTGCAGTCACTGGAAAACCAAACAAGTAAAGTGCATTGGGTGAAGATATCCTCCCTCCTACAAGTGCAGCTTGAAATGCAGCTGGGGAGTGCGGGAAAGACCTTGCTCCATTTTAAGATGCTAATATATGCAAAGTGAGATGAGAGTCCTCCCTCAGGAAAAGGACAATACAATCAAAGAAGCTGATTTGAGACTTGTTGGTGGTTTTTGGCTTTAGAAAAGTTCTGTTTGCTTGACAAAATCCCAGCCCCATTTTGTTTCTGCATAAAACTTGTAATCCCGCCCTAAGATTTTACCCATGCTCAAGTCATCTCCAGTGTTGCCTGTGGGAGTAGCTGGAGGTACATCATCTCCCCCATCCCCTTGACACATTGGCTTGCACTCCAGTTCAGCACATTGGGATGCAGAAGTGGTACATTTCCTTCTATTTACAATTTCCTATATTGCTCGAGGTAATTCATAGGTTCTTCAGCTAACCTCTCTATATATGAATCTGCATTTTCCCCTATTCCATTCAGATAATGTTAGAAGGGTGGGTTCTGAGGCTGGAGTAGCTACCCTAGTGTTAAATGGACCCCATTGCTCAAAGTGCAGCATTTATACTTCTACAAATGAGCAAGAACTAGATAGGTGTAACAGTTTTCAAGCAGGTATCTAAGGTTGAGGTGGTAACATTGGTGCCACTGCTATATTTTTTATAGCACCAATAACTGCCTGTACCTCCGAGTACAAAAGCATACTCCTGTCCTGAGGAGCTTATAATCTCACTGTTTTAGAAACACATGAATTTTGGTAATATGTATATATTACCTTCTCTCCCAATTGAGAGAGAATATTCTCAAGATACTGAACTGCGTGCCCAACTGATACAAAATTCTGCCCATGTGTGGGGCTTAAATGAGATATGTGCAAAGTTGTTCAACTCTGCTAAATACCGAAGCTGGATCTGCTTGTGAAATGCTCAAAATGAGCATTTTCTCTTTGCTTTCTGTTCTAGGGCCCCTTGCATGTCCCAGAAGCATTTATTAACCAAACATCTTTAAGTGATTTGGTGCTTAAAGTGGCGTAAGGACAAATACTGACGTCTCTGCAGAGTACAACTCTCTTTACACATGGAGGGTGTAGGGAAATGCCAGAGAATTAGGAAGATGGCTTGGCCTGTGTAAAAGCCCTGGCACAGCAGATCAGTTAAAAACAAGGCAGACGCTAGCAGGTTTCTGCTTGCACCAGCCCATTCAGGTCAAATGTGAATTCCAGGAGATTCCCACTTGCCCCCCCTTAAGATCTAGCTCCTTGGTTTATTGTGTATTGTTGTTGAAAACAGTCCTCCTGTTTGTGTAAAGAAATTCTAACTGGGTTTGTGGTTGGGAAGGAATGCACTGAACCAGGAGTTGTTTTGAGGTCAGAAAGCCTTTTGCAGACAATCGATGTTATTAAAAACATCCACACGGCGGGGAAAGAAAACCCCTCTCCCTCCCACAGTTCAGGAAATGATTTGTCAGTGTATCTCCCCAGCAAAAAAACCCAAAAAACAATTAGATAATTTTTAAAAAGTTATTACATGGGGGATGACAACATTTATTAAACCAGATAATTGGAACCGAGTGAAACTTAGAATGTTTTGTCATGAAAAGTGTTTGATGGACTCTTGCATAGAGCTTTGCAATTGCTATAATAATTTGCAACACCTAGCTGGAGAGAGCCAAGTTGAGATAATATGTATGGTGATGCTTAAAGGATAGCACACTGCAAAGCTGCCAGTGGTGAAGAGTGTGTCCTTTTTAGAATCTGGGCTGCCCTGGGAGCTTCTGTGGGGCCCTGCTTTATGTTACGGGGCCCCATCACTTCACTTGAACTGCTGCAGCAATACAGTATACTGGTGGCATTGTGCAGAACTTGTTCTGCTCATGCTTGCAAGGGGTTGCTGTGTAGGTGGTCTTATGCCTTTTCTCTGTCAGGGAGATTCTGTCTGGCTGCTTGTGGCACAGTTCCAACCCATACAGCCCACCAGAGAAAATGCAGGAGTGAGGGAGGCAGATGCTCTCCCACAACTTCCCTGGCAGTACTTTGATCTGCAGAGTTCTTCCGTCCAGTCTCCACTTGGCTGAACTTCATGACGAGAATCACTCTTGCTGCAAAGTCTATGCATATATTGCACAGTGTGACTTTCAAGCAATTTCTACAGAAGAGAGTAATAAAAAAATAGCCTTTTAAACAAAAAAGGGAGAGGAGAATCATATTGGTTCTGACGCCCTGCTTATATGGTTGGCATCCTCTGTTCTTGCCAGTGCCAGCATTTTGAACTAACTTAGAGTTAACAATCTGCAAGGCAGTGGAGAGGGTCACTCTCCTTGTTTGTTTGCATCAAGCTACATTGATGATGTTTCTCTTGACTTTTTAAGCTTTTCACTAAATATTTTAACTGCATCTTTAGGTTAGCTTCTCCCCAGTAACATGAGCACTGCAGAGAAGATTTCATAATGGTAGAGAGAAACTTGGATCCTTCACAAACTACAGACTAAATGATGCAATGACGCCACGTTGCCATAATCCCTCCCTTAGCATTGCATGTAACACTTGAGGCTGAGGCTTTGGTTTCTGAGTCCTTATGTGAACTAGGCTGGTCTGAGATTCCCACTAAGATCCATTGTTTGACTTGCTCTATGCAAGTCAGTGACCCTCAGTCCCAGTTACTCATCAGTTATCATTGGATGGTTTTGAATTCTGTAACTTAATATATTTCTTATTTTAATTTAATTATTAAATATTGTAAATGATTAAATACTGAAATATTTTTTCTTAATTTACACCCATTGTCTTAATAATTATAATAATATGCCTTTTCATTTTACTTACCCTTTTTGTCAAAGACTGGAGTGATGATGAATGTGGGGCCTGCAACAAAATGTTGCAGTGGATTCCCCCGTAAAGCTCTTAGGACTGTCTTTCAAATAAAGACCTCAAGATAAATTTATTACTTGATTTTAGACACTTAATGTATATTTTCTAGTAATTTAATCTGCATAACTTTAAATTAGGCTAAAATAATGCAACAAGTTAATTTTAGTCTTATGTATATTTTATGCGTCTTTTTAGTTAAGAAAAAGAATTCCTTCCTTTCCTTTCCCTCCACAAATAAGAAAAGTCTTTATTGCCTTATTCTGTCCAGTTAGTGGCAGCATAAGTGGGAGTAGAGTTTATGGGAATGGTTTTAGGATGTATAATGGTGAACTGCTGGAGGTTTCTGCTCACCTACTTTTCTGGAGTTCTTGACAAATGCAGCCAGATGGGTGGGGTGTAGATAATACATTATTATTATTATTATTATTATTATTATTATTATTATTATTATTTCTTATATACCCCCATTTCATTTATTATATATATTTTAAAGCTTATTACAGGTTTACCAAATATACAAAATTAAAGATTTCTATAGGTGTAATCCTACATTTCTGGGGAGGGCATCCCACATAGGCCATAGGACAGTGGTTCTCAAACTTAAGTTTCCAAGGAGCACTTGAAAATTCCTGAGGGTCTTGGGAGGACCACTTAATGATTTTTCTGCCTGTTGAAGCAACTGGAATACACTGTGCTAGATGCTGTATGGTTATTTATTGTATTTTTGATCACTTCCTTTATTTCTTATATATACAATATATTTCATTGCATTAGAATTTGAATTCCATAGAAACACCTCTTAGGGTGGGCGATTAGGAACATGTTGCTGTTGTTTCTTGTGAAAAAGTATTTTTATATATTTGTGTAGTCATTTATTTAGAGAACTGATATCCCACCCTACAAAAAGGTTTTTCCAGAGCAGCTTTGCAAAATATAACTTATTAGAGTGCAATTAGTATCAGACTAATAACAGACAAAAGCAGGGGAAAACTAAGCCAACAAACTAAATTTGTTAAATTTGTTAAAAGGGCATGGGAATACAAAAGGGGTTTTTGCCTGGCCCTGAAATGATAACAAATTGTCAGGTAATTCTCCCTTAATAGCTGAGGAGAATCTACCTCATTTCCAATCTACCTCATTTCAGATTACAGGGTGTCCTGAAGAGGGCCCCCAAGGAGAACTTGAAGGCAGGCAGGTTTTCTTCAAAGAGCCTATGGGAGAGTTGCCAGAATTGGTGATTCATGGAAAAATTGCTACAGATTTCTAGATGACATAATACTGATAATTCTCCTTACAGTATTGTTAAGATATAGAGTGATTGCACATTTATAAGTACTAAAATTGTTACTGTTATTACTGCCTTTGTTCTTTCAATTCTTCCCCTCCAAGAACCTGCAAGCTCGAGGGTCATTGCACCTGACACTCTAGAGCTTAAACAGATATCCTCAGTATCTGCTGTTCCTAGCCTGCTCTGCTTCGTGTGTTAGGGAAAGCTCAGAAATTCCCTGGTTTACTTGGGGAAACAAAGCTTCTCTTGAGCACCTTCCACATCCTTCTGAGTTGCTTAAGCTGCCCTGAGGGGAAACATAAGTGATGGAGCTAATTGCCTGCAATAAACTAATTAAATGACTCTGATATAAATCTTTTTTTGGCACACTTGGGATTCCAGTAGCCATGCCATCATGAAGCAAGCGGGTCTTTCTCCATGCTTATCCCTCCTTCCACCCCAGTTTGTCAGCATCAATTATCTAAACCTGCTCTTTTCACTGCCTGCCTTTCTTGTGCTTTTCCTCTATGCCTGGCACTTGTTTGTTGTTGACAGGGAATCGGGAATCCAGGATTATAGACATGGGGCTGAAGGTGTTACAGCCAATCATAACAGGCTTGCAGAGTTCAAAACTCTGACAAGAGCACCCACTAAGCATTCTACTGCTTTGAGATACTGCATGTTTTAATGCAAAGAGATATTAGCATTTAAACAATCAAAGGATATGAACCACTTTAAATGCTTTTCACAAAAGCATGGAAGATTAAATATACCCACGTGCAATTTAGCTCATTCCTGCCACCCCAAGGTTGCATGAGCTATACACTGAATCACATGCACACCATGCATCTTCCTACCAGTTCCCAATTAGCTCATTTTATTTTTATACCAGAATGCTACAGGTGGGTAGCAGGAGCAAACAAAGAACCATATGTCTGTCAGATGTGCTTGCACAGTTGATTCTAGTAAAACAGCTCCAGATGGCTCAAGCGAGTGAGCAGGCGAGTCTAAAATCAGCAGTAGCAACAGGTCACTAGTTAGGTTGACCTTGAAGGTAAAATTGCTTAGCTTGTTTGAAACTAGTTGTGTAGGCACTTGCTTTGAAAGCTATCGACATTTAAGGGAACGTTTCCTGGTTATTCTCCTTACTATGTCACACTCTTCTGCACCTGTTTATCTAAAGAGATTATAAGCCATGTTTGCCAAGTGAAGGACTTGTACCAGCTGTTATGTTACAGAGGTACCTTAATTGGGGAAGGGGGCACACACCAATGTTGTCTGCCACATCCACAGTCCTGCTGGCCAGGATATAAGGTGGGGCCCAGTTTTCCAGCATATGCTGTTGCATCAACTCCAGGCTGACACAGCACAGGGGCCTGGACTGTGCCCCTCTCCAGGAACAGGCCCTGCTTTGGATCTCGCAAATCCATCACTGCCAGGGTCTGCCCCTGCTCCCCAAACATTTCATTTTGCGACCTGCTATCAGCTACTCCCAACAGGAACACCACCAGTAATAGCATGTGCTCCACTGCACTTTTTGGCAGGAGCAATGGGGGCTTCTTTGCTGGCAGAGCCTACCACCATCACCACCAGAACCCCACAGAGTCCAACAGGGGGTACCTCCACCAAACCCCCACCAGTAATGTGGGCCAGAAGTTAGGAGTTATCTGCACATTTTGGTATGGTGTCAAAAGGCAGCTCTCTTGCATGATTTCTTCCTGCTTTCCCCCCATCCCATTTATGGGATGTATATGGTCTCTGACAATTGAAATATTACTTTGTAAGGGTCCCTTCATATATTCCATTTTCAGTTGAACACATTAAGATGTTTTAAGAGTAGATCCGTAGTGTAACTGTGTCAAACCGATATGTCATGCAGGTACGTAGGTCAGGGAGCTGGGATGGGCTGTATCTCTCTGTTGATGGAATATTCAGTGTTGAACTCAGGTCTTATTCAGAGTAATAATGTATGGTATGGTCCCTGCACTCCTGCATCCATACACTTCAGTCAGCAAGTATCTTCTCAAAACATTCACACAGTACATTGACTGCACCAGTCATACTGCATCTTCTTTCCTAATGGACAATACAGTGCGTGATTTGGGCAGAACAGGTTGCTTTGCTGTCTTCATGGGACAACCATGGCTGGTACTATGTTGCTGGAGCTACCAGTGCCCAGTGGCAGAGCAAAATGTTCCTTTTTAAATCTCTCCTTGCAATCATATTTATTTTCTAATATAGTGATTACATTTTCTGATTGCTCTATTCAAATGTACTCAGAACTTTTAACCAACTTCTTTGTTAACTCAACAAGAAGGTGTGTGTGTATTCCTCAACTAAACTGATGTTTTGGTAATTTTGGTTTCATGAAGCAGCAATCCTTTTTCTAATTCTTACTCACCTTGAAGTGTATTGGGTACAGGGTGAACACTCTGTGAATCCCTAAAGGAGCAAAAGGCAGGTAAATGCCCAATACAGGGGTAGCCAAACATGTGTAAGATGTTGCTGGACTACAGGCTCCATCACTCCGACCATTGGCCATATTGGCTGGGGTTGATGGAGTTGGAGTCCAAAACATCTGGAAGGTACCATATTGGCTACCCCTGGCCTAACGAAAGCTTTCTTTGCAGTTCAGAGCTGCTGAGATCAGAGTGCTGATGTCCATAAAAGAGAAAGTGCAAGCTCCCTTGTTATAGGGGAGCAATGGGGCTGAAGTGGACACAGTGGGATGGGTACTGGATATGTACACAGCAATCACCTGCCTCAAAGATTCCTTGGTAATTCTAGAAATGATTTGGTGAGCTTTTATCATTGTTTTAGTTCAAGAAAGTGCAATCCCTGGCATTTCTAGGTAGGGTTGGAAGAGACTTCTATCTGAAATCCTGGAGAGCAGCTACTAGTCAGTGTAGAAAATACTGAGCTAGTTGGACCAACATTCTGATTCAGTATAAAGCAGCTTCTTATGTCCCTATGTTTATGTTCAGAGGCAATATGCACTACATGCCAGTTGCTGGGCACAAAAGTAGGGAAGAGCTCTTGCCTGCATGCCCTGTTTATGGGCTCCGTGAAGGCATTTGGTTGTCTGGGAGAAGCAAGGTGCTGAATTTGATGGACTTTTGGCCTAATCCAGCAGGAGGGGTTTTATGTTCCAGCTTGTGCGTGTTGTGTTTTTAGTTTTGCCTTGGCCAAGTTTAAAGATGCTTTCGACATGCAGATACTGTCATCAGTTTCAGTGTCCGCTAAAGCCCTTAGTCTGGATCAGTAAATGCTGGACTTGCTTTGGATTTTATTTTTGTGTTTTGCCAGAAGGGTTTGCTGCAACCCCAGAATTTGCTCTGGACTATGATTTAGTGCTTCATAAAACAGTCTACCTCAGTCCAAAGCACTTAAGAGGCTGCTAGATGTTGTATTTCTTTTTATTGCTATAACTGTTGCCCAATTTGGTATAAGTGGATAAAATGTGTAGGCATAATAGGCCCTTCTTCTCTTAGGAGAAAGTCTTAAGGGAGGGGGGCATTTATCTCTCCTTTGTGCTTTTCAAGCCTTTCCCTCTCTCTAGATAAGAGTACTCTGTTAATGCTTAGAGGCACCTGAGTTGAGGGCTCTCCTACTCCCTGCCTTAGGCTGCAGCCTTGTAATATATTGCAGAAGCAATGCTGATGTGAGATGAAAAGGAAAAGGTCTAATGGGTTTTCATGGGGAGGGGGGCAGAGTGGGGGGAGCAGGAGGGAGTTGGCAAGCAAAGGACTTAGTGGGGGCAGGAGTGGAGGGTTGGTGAGGTCCAGGGAGTAGGGGTTGGTGAGGTGGGAGGGGTGGCAGGGGTGGCGAAGTAAGCAGAGGTGCAACCTCTAGTAATAATACAATGACTTAAAGCAGACTTAGCTGATAAATAATACAGGAAATATAATATATCACTTTGGATAGACTAAGGTGTGTGCATGCATGTGAAAAATTCACACACAAACACACACTAAGAATTTAATAATGTAAAGTAGACCACGGCTGAATAAAATCACTTGAGACAGACTAAATAAAACAGATTGCTGAACTTACATCAACTCTTCAGACCAGAACTATTCAAAGGGGAAAAGCGGGGGTCCACTGACTCTAATAAGAACAAGCTAACAATGGAAGATTTAAATGTGAAGAAAAGAACTATAGGGTTTAAAAAGAAAGGGAGGGCAAAGGGAGGGACTAGGCTGGACGTAAGGAAAAGAAAAGTCTCACTCCAATTACTCCACTAGAACTCTTTTCATAGCATTCTTCTTTCTCAGAGACAGAACTTCTGAAAGAGCCAGAAGCGCATAAAACCAAGGCTGTTTATTTACCTCAGCATCCCTGCCCCAAAGCAGTGGGATTGGAGAGTCCAGGTAAAATAATTCCTTCTGATGACAAGCTTTGCCTGTCAGTCACCATGGAGCTTTCTCTTCCCCTTCACCCCATGCTAGATGCATTAATAGAATTAGGGAACATGAGTAAGTTAGGTACATTACATTAAATGAACGTACTCTGAATAGAACTTATTTGGATGCAATCCTTTAATTTCATATTTAGCAGACTCTTGTTTGTAGCATTGTTCTGATACCCAAATCACCAAGACATCACAAAATGCTTTAGGGGATCATTGCTTTGGATTGGGGCACCTTATACTGTACAGACCCTGCTTCACTTTTAGAACTCCTGCACTTCAGCTTGGGATTCATCTGCTGCATACTTCTCATAAATACTATCCGATCAAGATAGTATTGGCCGTAGCTAGTATGATTTTGGCAATATCTTGCATTGGAAAACCAGTGAGGAAAATATAGAGTGAACTGGTCAGCAAGAGAACAACATTGGCAAGTAGTTTTTAGTAGTGTCGCCTGGTCCATTATTGAGGGTGTAAGTTCCTTCTAGGGCTCAAAGATTTCCTAAGTTTTAGACAAGAGTATTCATAGACACAGAAAAGGTGGTCCAGACAATTTCAGTGTGGTATGTAAAAGCATGGTAAGTATTCAAGAGACAGAAAAGAAATATAGAGCAGTGCCCTCCATGACACTGTTTTGCTCTGAGAGCAATATACTTGGAGACTTCCATGTAAAGCCTTAAAGCTGCTTTGCTTGCTGTTTTCCCTTTTCTCCTTCTCGTGAAATAATTTTGAAACTGTACTACCAACAAATTCTACATACTCAGAAGCCAGCAGACAAATTAAAATAAGTTTGAATTTATTTAATCATGGTTTCTGAAATTTTATTGGATCTATAACCACACAGAGTTTAGAAGCATTGCATATTTTATATTTTCTCCAAGTTTAAATTTACAATTAAAAAATTCAAAAGCAATTTATAAACCAGGTTATCATGCCTGCAAATGACCTATGTTTCTTATATTATAACATGAGTCCAATGATGACCCTGGGACTGCCGCTTCCTGAAGTGGGGAAAAAATGCCCATTGCTTATTAATACCTGTGAAATCATTTCCTGTAAATGTAGAAACTAATCATAGCGTAGAACTGTGAGTGGCACTTTATTGAAAAGAAGAGAGTCAGAAAAACAGCCAGAATGCCTTAGCACACACCAGGTGGTGACCTCGGTGCTGAACATGTTGCCTGTCGCCGGCTGATGTGGCTTTAGTGAAACATCCAAACAGCTGTGAGGTGTTTGCCCTGACCCAGGACTTGCCCTGACACCTCCCTGTAATGCTTTTCATATCCTAGGCAAGTTGGTGATAACTCTGGCCAGGGTGTCAGTCAAAGAAGCCATTGGGTCTCCTTCTCCCTTAGATCTCTCCTAGATAAAGCCCCTGGGCATAAACTGGCTGTGTTTGCTGAAGGGTCAGCCAGCCCCTGTTCACAAAAGAGTGCTCTGTCAACAATCCTCAAGGGGCGCTAGCATATCTGAGCAAACAAGCTCTTCACACCTGTTTAATGTTTTGAAAGCAAAGCCCAGGCCTGACAAGCTGCATCCAAGGCTGATTCCTTTTTGAAGATAGCAAACAAAAGGAAGGAAAGGGAGGACTGCTGATTTTAACACCCTGTGTTTCAGAATTGACTCTGGCAACACAGAGACTTTCCCTTTGCATCCATTCATGTTGACTTTCCATGGTGCTATTCCGGGGTGGGACCTTGGCCTATGTCTTGCAGGTCGTTAGCTGATTGATCTTTTCTTGTTTGGATATGCTAGTGTTGGACTGGGGGATATGGTGAAGCATATATCGCAGCCCCACAATTCTCTCATTATTCACTGCACTCCCAATTTATGTTTGTACTCTCATAAGCAGAACTATGAGACTGGGCGCCTTTTCTTAGCCTACCAATTAAATTCCATATGCCAGACGTGCAGTTCTTCTGCTCCTCATACTGTATTGGGTTCTAGAATTTTTGAGTATCTTCACAGGTGTGAAGCAGTGACCTTAGGTAAGGAACTCTCACAAATATAAGGATACAGATTTGACTTAAAGAGTCGTGGTGGTGCTGTTTTTATAAAAACATTGCTTTCGTGGATTTAAACTTAACAACACGACAAATATTATCAATAGCCAAAGCAAGTAGCAACATACATGTAGATCAGCATGTCAATCAGAAAAAAGTAACAGAGCCCATTACAGTACAACAGTGATATTGAAAGTTGGTGCAGAATGTCACAGGTGTGAGAAATCTTCAGTGTGGAATGTGTTGCTGAGGATTGACGGCCACTGCATTCCTGTGAATAAAGCTAATAAAAGGGAGCTACACTGATGGAATGAAAATGAAAGAATTTATATATGAGGGATACATTTCATTCACAAAATGGTAAATTGTTTATTTAGAGCATTTTATTTTGTTAACTGCTTTGAGGTTTGTTTTTACAATCAAATGGTTATATACATTTTATTAAACAAAATAAATTTTGAATCAAACCTCCCCTCCTTCAATATATCAAAAGGGGGCTATTTTTGCAATCCTGACAATGTACAGATTTTAAGGCAATGGATTTTAAGTGACGGAAAACTCGGAGATGCAATTAAAAATCTTTTAAAAACCCTGTCATTCTAGCATCACATGAGCTATTCCTATTCTGATTTCAGCTTCATTGCCTGAAATGTGTTCAGCTTTATACTACCTGGGTTAATAAATTTGTCTCCTGGGAAAAAACCCACAAACCTCTTCAAAAACGCTTCTCTACCAAAATCATACCTGTATGTTTTTCCCTGCTGTGAAAATAGTAGCTTGGGGAGCAATTTTCACTGAGCATGGAGTAAAAAATTAACTCCTCCCTCCACATTATGGTTTTGAACCTCTACCCTGTTCACAAATTGCTGGCAAATTTACCCACAAACACTCCTGCCATGTTCCTCATCAACCTTGGTCCCCGTTTTCCTTTCCTTTCCTTTCCCTTCCCTTCCTTTCCTTTCTTTTTTGAAGGAAATTCAGTATCTTCCACTGGCAGGTTATTCTTCACTGTTTCACTCACTTTTTACTTTCTGTGAATTTTAAAACCTCTGCTTCTTTTTCTAACTAATAGGAAGAAGAGTTTCCCCCATTCTTTATTCTGATTTATCTATTTTTACACATTTTCTAAATATTATAGATGAATAGAAATATATTCTAAAATATAAATAGGTTTTTAAAAATATATCTATCATCTAGCTAGCTAGCTATCTAGCTATCTATCATCTATCAGCAATTCTCTTCTCTCTAGGTAGAACACATCCAGTCCTTTCAGCCATTTATTATCTCCAGTTGTCTTTGTTGCCTTGCATAGTAATACCAAATCTAAAAAGGGGTATAGATGTATTGTCGTGTTTGTGGCGCATTCCCCTCACATGTTGCATTTATTGCCTTCTCTTTTCTAGCTTGTTTTTTTGTAGATTATGAATCAAAAGGATTTGCTGGGATGTAGCTTACTGGACAACAGTAAGAGCCACATCCATTATTTGGCCAACTTACTTGCCTTCAGCTCTCCCCACTATTGGAAAGGCTGTAGCCTTTGGGCTGAAAAAGGTTCCCCACTCCTTCCCCATACTAACTAATCTTATAACATCAAGTATACAACACAAGTACATATACACACTGAATCAGACCATTGGTCCGTCTCTAGCTCACTATTGGCTGCACTGACTAGCTATGGCTATGCAGGGTTCCAGACAGATAATTCTTCCCAGCCCTACTGAACCAGATGCTCTACCACTAAGCTGCAACCCTTCCCCAGACTGGTTTTAAAACAGTCACAGATATTTTTCAAAGCTTCATGAACTCAGTTAAATAAACAAACAAACGAAGTGTGCATTTTAACATTCTGAAGTTTTCAAATTTGGATGAATAATATTGACAAATGCAAACATTTCAGAATTCATTCAGGCCTGCCCCACTTAGTGAGAGTCCAGATCCCACCCAGTTACTCCTTCCTTTCTCATATGATCTCTCGGGGGTTCTTAGTGTCCCAATGAACCTTTAGCGTCCTGTTAGAAAACTCTATCAAGGTTGACGTGCTCAGTGGCATCCAGCGCCTCTTGCATGGGGTAGGGAGTAGGCATGTGGAAAAACACAAAAGTTAAGCTTAGAGGAGTTACCACAGCAAACTCAACGGCTGGTCCTTTTTCTCTGATAATCAGCCACACTAGATGTCTGTGGAAAAGCATGAAACCCACATAATGGTTCTCATTGTTCAATATCCTGCCTGGCTCCTGAGACCCCCGCCCCATGCACACACTTTCACAGCAGGAGAATCAGCCACTGAATGATCCTTATCCTGGGCAAACAAATCATCTCCCACCCCCTGCTCCCAAGCTCCACCTTGGAAACTGGAGATCAAGCGTATTTTGGCCAAGTTGTACTACGGCAGCACAAACACTTGGTTTTGCTCTGTTGGGCAGAAACAAGCAGCTTGACCTGCCAACTGTTCCCTGGAGCCAGCTCTACATCTGAGGAAAAACCAGTGCTTCCCAAGAGCTGCAATCTGTCAAGCCTCTGTTAGCATGTCTGGCACATCAAGAGGCTGAGCTGAGGTTTGTAATTCATTGGCATCAGGAGGAGGACCCAGTAAGTGCTCCCAAAGAGCTCACACTGTGTTCTGTTTCCCTAGCACGAGTCAGGAGACCAGGCAGAGGGAAAGTTAGGGTTTTGCCAAGCTGACTGTGTGAAAAAGTCAGTTCTGGTGTGTTAGTGGACATCTTTTGAGTCCCCCCACCCCCAAGGCTGCAAGATTCATCTATAATGGCACAATGTTACACATCAGGTGAAGTTGCCAGTTCCCTCTCCTGGAAGCTGTTGTAACACCCATTCATTGGCAATACTTAACCACTGTACTTGGAATGAAGTGACATTTCTGCATTTACAGGGACCTGATTTTTGAGCTACATGCAGATTACATCTTAGTATTCCTTGCTCATTAAACTGCAGTAATTGTGGTCCACAGACCCAATCTTACGTGTTTAGTTTGCTCACCTATATGAATTGGTTATTAGTAGATATCAAAGTGTGCCAGCAGGTTATCTCCACATATAGAATACAGTTGTACCTTGGAAGTTGAACGGAATCCGTTCCTGAAGTCTGCTCGGCTTCCAAAGCGATCAATTTCCAAATCGTGACTTCTGATTGGCTGCAGGAAGCTCCTGCGGCCAATCGGAAGCCACGGAAGCCCCATCGGATGTTCGGCTTCCAAAAGAACATTTGAAAACTGGAACAGTCACTTCTGGGTTTCAATAGTTCAGGAGCCAAAACGTCTGAGTTCCAGGGCGTTCAACAACCACGGTACAACTGTATAGCTTGAGCCTGAATCCCAACAAGATGGAGGCTCTGTGGATGAGTGGTTTTCAGGTTGTTTCAGTTGGCTGTTCTGAACAAGGTTGCACTCCATCTGAAGAAGCAGATACATCACTTGTGGGTATTCCTATACATCTTTGTCACTGGAATGATAAATTTGTCACTGGAGGCCCAAGCTAGGTGTGCTTTCTGACATCTTCAGCAGGTGTGACAACTTCAACCATTCCTTGATCAGGATAGCCTGATCAAGGGTAGTCCAGGCATTGGTAATCCCCATATTTTTGTAATTGGAAGTTGTTTTAAACTGGGTTTTTTAAAAAAAATATATGTTTCACTGTTGTGATCTGCCCTGAGACCTTCGAGTGAAGGGAAGGTAATAAATAAACAAATAATATTGAATTGTTCTGTGTGATGCTTTCCTTAATGGCTGGTCCAGAAGCTGCAGCTGATGAAAACCTTTGCAGCAAGCTTGCTAAATTAATGGATGATTGGCCTATTAATAAATGCCTATTATCCATGTTGGCTATATGGATACTCAAGGCAATATGACTTCTTCATGTGCCCCTTCCACGAGAGGTCTGAAGGATAGCAACAGGATAATGGGCCATTTCTACAGTGGCTCCACCGTGTGTGGAATGATGGCCTGTCACCATCAGGTGCCGGACAAAAACTTTCCTGTATAACCAGGCCTTTGGCCTTTAACTATCTGTGGCCTTTTATGAGTGGATGGAATGTTTTTAATGTTTTGGTTTTAATGTGTCTATATGGGTGTTGTTTGCTTGTATGTCAGTTGCTTTAGGTTGCCTTGAGAACAAGAGAAAGGGACAGCTGTCACTGTCACCTACATGCTTTGGCCATGGGCTTCCTGGAAGCATCTGGTTGACCATTCTTGGAAACAGGATGCTGGAGTTGGTAGATTCCTGGTCTAATCCAGGAAGGCCCTATTTTATGTTGCTTAACATCTTCATATTGAAACGACGGCAGCAGCCGTAACATTTCAAGCTCGGGGCTAAGGTGTGACCTTAAGAGTGAGAACAAAAATGAAAAAGCTCATCACTCCCAAACTGCCCAGCCATTGGCTCACCCTGTGAGTCACTTCTATCCAGACTGGATTTGCAACATCCCACGGACAATGTGGTTCCTTTTCCAAGGTCTTATCCAAAGCCAAGTAACATGAAAAGAGAACTGATTTTAATCTGACATAAAAAGAGCCTGCTGGATCAGGTCAATGGTCCATCTAATCCAGCTTCCTGTTTTCACAGTGGCCAACCAGATGCCTGCGGGAAACCAGCTAGCAGGAGTTCAGCACAAAAATGCTCATTCCTCCTGTGATTTCCAACAACTGGTATACAGAGTCACACTGCCTCTGAGAATGGAGTTGGAGCATGGCCATCATGGCTAGAAGCCATTGATAGCCTTATCCTCCGTGAATTTGCCCCATCATTTTAAAAAGACACTCTAGTTATTGACCATCACTGACTACTGTAAGTGCTGGTGCCGGGCTATTTTGCACCTTAGGCAAGTCTAACTACTTGCACAGCCCCCTCGCCAATTGCTAACTTGAATTTTCAAAAAACAGATGTCTTGCGGAAAAAAGAAAAGCGAAAAACTTGAAACTGTGAAATTTATTTTAAATTGCAAGAATAAGTAATACAACAGTCTTTGATTATCTTTCTCATATGCAGAAGACAATGTTTTAGCACACAGATCGTTTTGAATAATCTTGTGAATTGTGATATTAAAATTTAAGTCTCTTAAGAAGTTTCAATTTCAGGCACATCAGTATCTCACTTTGTGTGCTGTGGCCTTTGCAAATTTTGTCACCAATTCCTTCTGGTCAAGTGATGATGCTTGGGCATGTTCAGCTAATATAGCTGCCAAGTCAACTAGTCTCTTTCACAGTATTGCTGAGCATTAAAAGATCGTATCTGAGAAAAGCCTGCTGGAATAAGATCACATTTGCTGCTCGGATAATAAAAGTGGGCAGGGAATATATAGCATTTCATGTATCTCTCTTGGCTGTTTGGTCCCCACGACCTCCAATGGTGAGGGGAACCAGAGAAAGGCTGCAGAGGTTGGTTGAAGTGCATAATTCCAAGGCACACAGGGGAGAATTATTTTTTAATAAGTCTATAAAAATGTGGGTAAAAGAATAGGTAGAAACAAATAATTCGAAAATAAGTTGATGAGAATCACAATGGCGCCTCAAAAACAAGGTCTTACTCTCATTATGAAATACAAAGATTTGGAAATTCTAAAAAAAGAAAGTTTGATAGCATCAGCATGTGAGATTAACAAGAACAACCAGCAACAAATCTAGAATATAAAAGCCTTGAGAATATTTGGGAAGCAGGTAGAAGTTGTGTGCAGAGAGGTTCTGTTTTCCCTGCAGCCAGAGAAAGCTGCAACAAAGATCTTAACCAGATAAGACTGTGATTGTACAGACAAATAGCTTAAGCGGACAAATTGTTCCCAAGTGGATTCCAATTGAGTGCTAAAAAAACATTTTGCAAGCCCTTAGGCATTTATTTCTAACTGGACATGCTGCTCTTCGCTTCCCCAACTAAAATAGGGATTTAATGCATTAACCTTGCATCAGGCTTGGCATCTGTATTATCTATAAGCCCAGTTTGCATGAAATGCTAAGCCAAACCATGGTTTAGTGCAAGCCAATTTGTCACTTGCAGGAGTGAACATCACAAAGTCTGTGTACCTCTCCCAGGTCCTCCTGTTGTTGTGCTATCAAGGTCTAAGACATGGTTTGGCTTAGCATCACGTCCAAGCCTTGGCACATCATTTACCTCCCCCTAGACAAACCACAAGGAGTTAAAAGAAAACAAAAGAAAAAAACCCGCCCCAACAATCTTGGCTATCAGCTCATATTGGACACAACCCTAAGCCAAGCCATGGTTTATCCCTGGGTAGTAAGGTAGTAGCAGAACTATAGGAGTGCAGGAACAGCCCATGTGCCCAGCCATGTAAGCAAGCAAGCATTTTTAGCAATATAATTGAGTGGAAAACTGTGGGAGGGGAAAGTGTCAAGCAACGCCCACCTCTAATTTGCTGCTTCACATACCCACTTCAAAAAACTCTATTTTCTTAACCCCTCCATATCCACCCCCCACAAGCACCAAGGCTCATTTAAATGTGAAAATAGCCCCTTGGCTTAGGAAGAAAATACCTTGTCGGATGCCACCCTGAGACTAATTTCCAATTGTTACATTTGTAAATCATTATGTCTGCATTTGAACATCCAGAGAATGGGTGGGGTGACTATATTGGGGAGGGGGCAGTATAGGAGGCAAACTTTACTGACAGGTGGGATTTCTAGCCCTTGCAGAAAAGTTAAGAGAGCTGGAGCATCCTCACCCATCCCCAAATCCCCAAAACTGGACATGGAACTGCTGTGGTTGTGCATGAGCTCTTCTTTCATCATTCTGGAAATATCCCGGGGCTTAGAGGAATAGGGGATTTTTGCTGGCTGAGTGGGAAGTGTAGTGCAGCTTGAGTCTTACCCAGCCAACAGGGGGAGCTACCATGTGTTTTTGCTGCCCTTGCTCCCTTTAAAAGTGAAGGAAGCCTGATCACTACCTTCTGGTACATTGTCTAAATAAGACCCTATTCCCCTCTCCCCTAAGGTTGCATTGGGGCATTGTTTAGTTTCTAAAGTCACCACAAGGACAAGGAAAAGATTTGCCTGACTTTCTCTAAACCTAATCACTATCCCTTTCAGCTAATCCATTTCATTCAGAGTAAGCATCTGATTTCCAATATGTACATACATTCTGCAGTTACCTATTTTGTGGCAAGGGAAGGCAGCAAATGTGTTTTGTTTGTTTGTTTAAAAAAGTGATGCTGTCTTTTAATTGCATTTTCCTATTCGCTAAAATATTGCAAAAGAGAAAGTAGATCTTTAAAGAAAAAAGAATGGGCCATCACCACCAACGAAGTGGACCTAAAAGAAAATAAGGCTCTTGCCAATGGGAGAGAAGCCAGTCTGATCTGTTACAGGAATCATGAAGTATGGGGAGGAGCCTCTTGTGAGACTTTCTCATTTCAAAACCCTTAAAACTATACAACTTTTAGAAGACATCTGAAGGTAGCCCTGTATAGGGAAGTTTCTAATGTTAGATGTTTTATTATGTTTTTAATAGTTGTTGGAAGCTGCCCAGAGTGGCTGGGACAATCCAGTCAGCAGAGTATATTATTATTATTATTATTATTATTATTAGTAGTAGTAGTAGTAGTAGTAGTAGTAGTAGTAGTAGTACACTTGTGAGATGTAGACGCACTACCCCAAAGCAAGCTGCTCCACTCTTCTGGAATTTCCCCCCCCCCCCAACTCCTGTGGGTTCCCTGTGTTCCCTTGAACAAAATGGAATAGCTACGGAAGCAGTTGTTCAGCAGCAGCATGTTTACCAGAGCCACCAGAAGTGAGCAGCTAAGGAGCAACGCCATAATTGCATCACGTCCGGCCTTCCAAGGGAATGGTACATGGGAGCCATAGGATGTAACTCTGCTCCTCCTGGGCCTCTTCCAGCCTTTACTCTTTAGTTGTTTCTTTTTTTATTAAATGTGCCAATGGCATTCATTCTCTTTTTTTGGAAGTTACTGTAATGGTAAGAGTATTTCTTAGCAAGTCCAATTCTTCCACGGGGCATCATAAAGCACAGCAGGCTAACAAGCATAATTGCCAATGAGTGCTGGCTGGAGGCCAGGCCAACCCAGCGGCAGGATTTTCAGAAGCTGGGCATTCAGGGACAGGGTGAAGACAATGGTTTCTAATCCATCCATCTCCACTCCTAATGAAATTAGAGCCTGTATGAGCTGCCGTTCCAATGGTGCCAGCATGGTTTGCAGGGCCTGGTTTCTGCATACAGGTGCATGGTGAAGGCAGGAAATAAGCAGTTACAAGAGTGTCTGCTTTGGATCTAAAGCAGCTAGGATGTGTTGTAATGTGTGGTACAGGACAATGGTGGCAGAACCCCAGACACAACAAAACCCCTGCGAGTTGGCACCGTAGAGCAGCCTCCCAGTGATTACTTGAGCGATAAGGAAGCAGAAACCTTGCTGCATTCCAAACCAGGATTAGAAATAGGAGAGGAGGCGAGATGCAGACAGCTTTTCTGCCAGGCTGGATACTTTATACTGTTTTATGAGTGCTTTGTGTACGCGGTTTAGATATTTTCTAAGATGGAGCGTGCATCTATAGGCAGGAATTCAATCACTACAGCTGGGGAAGGAAACCTGTGGCCTTCCTGATGTTGCTGGATTATAACTCCCTGCAACCAGCATTGCTGATGGTCAAGGATGATAGGGGCTGTTGTTCGGCAGAACCTGGGGCCCCACAAGTTCCCCACCTATGGACAAAAACCAGGCAGGCAGGGCAAGAATGGATGACACCAGAGTTTGTGTGAGAGAAGGTGAAGAAGTTCTACTCTTGTTGTTACTTCTGTTACTTTCTTGTGGGCAGAATAGAACAACAAACTTTGGCTACAGCTTTTTGCTACAGTGTTATCAATGGGACTTTTAACCTTGACTAATTGTATCTGAATTGTTGTTTGCTGGTCTGTAGCACTGATAACAAATCCTACCCATTGCGTGTGGCCTATTGTGCTAGGACTGAATTTAGGAGGCTAGGTTTGGTTGGTGTGTGTGCATGTATTGGGGGAGAAACTGACTCATATTTGCCCTGGGATCTATAAATCCTCTCCCCAGCTCTATGCCGAAGGGGGGGAAAAATCAACATTTTTATTGGCCCAGGTCCTAACATATTTTCTCCTCCCTCCCTCCTATGCCTGGAATGGTTTTTAAACTTTTAAAATTGGGTAGCATTTCCTTTGCTAAAGAAGCTACTTTTTACTTCAAGTGACTGGTTTGTTGCTTTGGGATTGAAGGCCACCTGTTTAAGACCCAGCAGACTTCGTAATATTGGTAAAAGAAACCAACATGTATTATGTAATTTACTTTAAAGTTTTATCACAAGATAAAAGCAAATAGCTGTTCTTTCTTCTCAGTTGAAATAGACGTGGCACACAGATAAACCTCTGGGAGAGCTCAGTCAGTAGAGCCTGAGACTCTTAATCTCAGGGTTGTGGGTTTGAGCCCCACATTGGGCAAAAGATTCCTGCATTGCAGGGGGTTGGACGAAATGACCCTCTATTATTTTTCTATTATCAAAATTCTATTATTATTCGATTTCAATAAGAGATAGTTTGGCAGTCCACATTAGAGTTATGACCACTTAACACACCCACCCACCCACCCACCCACCCACCAAGAAGCTACATTGTAATTCTTAGGACTGAAATGTGATAATTAAGCAAATATAATGCCTTAATCTCCAACCAGCTGTATCAGGTAAACAAAGCAATAGGAGTTTTCTCTTCCAAACCAAACTGAGAAACGATGAGCCATGAGACCATGATCAACCAGGAAGTCCAGGTGTGGATTTGCAGTGTTTGTTAGACATAGATGCATCTGTCAATTTTGATGTATCTTCATTTCTCACTATTTATTTGTTTATGAATGAATGAATGAATGAATTGATTCCTATGAAGCATCCAGAGGTGATGCCACAATACAGTAAAACCATATATAAAGCACTTGCATATATGAAAACAGTTTCAACAATTGCATATATAAAAGCAATTTCACATCCAATACAGATACTGATTAGGATTATTAAAAAAAACCCACACCTTCACTTAGAAAGCTTGTTGAAAGAGGAAACTCTTCAACTGGCACCAAAAGGACAGTAAGAGCAGCACCTGTCTTCTTTGTAAGCCAGAACCTAAATGAATGAGTGTAGATAAATCTTTTCATCCAAGAGTACTTGCAGCTGTTGCACCACAACCCTTTTGATCATACTGGATTAGTGTGAAATCAAAATCCTGGTGACTTGGTTGACACCAGAATTTTCTGTGGGAAAGAAAATTGGAGCCTTGTGTAGTTTGGATTTAATTTATAAATTGTGATTTTGAATTGGTACAAATAATTTATATGCTTAAAATGTGTCTTGTGTTTTCCATGAGAAAACAGAAACTCAGGTATTCATGCTAACTTGTTATACTACCTTGGTTGGCCCTGCCAAACATTTCCAGCTATAAGTTTTCTTGTATTATTTCCTTCTATACTCTGAATAGCAGGGGTGACAACTTTAGGGCTTAGGACACACTTAAGGTGTTCTCAGGTTTGCTCAGATATATTAAGGACAAGTATGTATCACTTTTGTCAAGGGTAATCCTAAATGAGTGCCATAGTCCACAGGCAGCAACATTTCTTCACTCTGTCTTTTTTTGTCTCCTTTCTTTTCAGCTTGCAACTGCAACCTACATGCCAGAAGGTGCCGTTTTAATATGGAACTCTACAAATTATCTGGTCGCAAGAGTGGAGGTGTCTGCCTTAATTGCCGCCACAACACAGCAGGTCGTCACTGTCACTACTGTAAGGAAGGGTACTATCGGGACATGACCAAACCAATCACCCACAGGAAAGCATGCAAAGGTATGTGTGTCAGGGTAGCAGAAGCCAGGGGAACAGCAACAGGTTTACTAATGCCTTTCCTTCTCAGCCCTATCTGTAAGTGTATTCTTTCCAACAGTCTTTGGTATGTTTATTCAGAACTAAGCTCCACTGAGTCCAACGGGGCACATATTTCTGGGTAAATGTGCATAAGATGGCAGACTTATTGTCTGCTTCCAGCCTATTTATATTCAATATTACAAATTGCATCGAATTCTCTGGACTCTTTTGCCTCTCCTCTTTTTCTTCTTTACAGCCACACTCATGGGTTGAGAGTGGGGGAATTAAAGGAAAAAGCCAGGCACAAACAGAGCAATCACACCTCTTCAGAGCCTGATTTGTGTCTACACAGCTGGTCTTATGGTACTGGTAAAGGAGCTACGGCTCATAAACTTGGATATACTATCCATTACTGAGCTTACTATAAAGAACTGAAGCTGAAAAAGTGAGTTGCCTATTCTACACTGATCCCTATATGTGGCAGCTTAGGCTTGCAACACTTGGAAGAAAGGGTCTTAAGTGGGGAGGCTTTTGAACACAAACTACACGTTTGTAGCAGTCTATCATGGGAAAGAAGAGTTTCATATATTGCATGAAAGGAGGAAACATACTAATATCCTAATTTTAAAATGGTTCCTACAACTTTTCCCCCCTGTCTAGCATGCTGAAAAAAGTGTAGCTATCTAACAATGACAGTGTTAGGTAGACACTTCTTTTTGCAGGACCTGGTTCTTAGAGTCCGCAGGGCTGGCTTGTCCAGATGTACATGCTCAAAAGCAGGGATGCACTTAGGTAATGTTAGTCTCTGAACTTAATAGTCTTAGGTGCCTAACCCCCCCCTTCATTTTTTGTAATGTGTGTTACTTCAATGATTTCACAACTTGAGAAACCATCCTGTTCATTCTATTGAACAGGGCCCTGGATCTCTGCTCCCAGAGTCTTGTCATGATGGCACCATTGCTTGAAAATTGAACTATTTTTGTTCCTCTTTAAGTAAGCAGCACAGCCCCTTTTGCAAGCTTGAGGTGTTATTCTGGTTAGGAAAAAAAAAAACAGAATCATTTCATGGTTTTAATTCTGGGTGTCACTGGTGAAGCTGTGGGTATTGATTGATTCTGGTGTGGGGAATCCTAGGCGACAATACACCTCTCTCTCTCTCCCTCTCCTACACTGCCCATGCAGGCTATCCATCAATATGGCACCTGAGGATTATTCTGCTCTGGCTGGCTCTGTGACCAAGAATCACAGTAGCAGTGATAGCAGCAGCAGCAGCAGCAGCAGCAGCTTCTCCCTACCCTCAACAGTGCTTTCTTCTAGTTTTTCCCTACTTTTGTTCAGGATTTTCATGATTCATAGTAGGTGAGGGAGAAACTGTCGGGAACTAGAGCTGGAATCTTACTCCTGAGAGAAACAATCCAGTTTCGAACCTCTCTCTCTCTCTTTTTGCCTGTTGGGCTGTGGGAGAATTGGAGCAGCCCAAGGGATTGACCCCAGCTACATTTCCATGGGAGATGTGTGAGCTTGTGCAAACCTTTACAGACCTCCCTCCCCTTTGAAAGGTATGGAATTTAGCTGTATGAGAAGCTGGTCCTGCAACTGCTATTACAGGAAAGAGATCTGGGCAGTTCAGTTCTGAAAGCTCCACTTGTCTGGACTATGTGCTATGTCCAAGAAACCATAATGCTTTCAGGATTTTTAAGGGGGGGGGGAGAGATCAGAAGTCTGTTTTGTTCAACTTGTCACAGCTTATCAGCCTTTCCCCCTCCTCTTCGCTCCCCCCTCCTCACCATTCCCGCCCTTCAAACGCATAAGCACAGGCACACATGCAGAAACGTTGAATGGCTCACAGCAGCTATTCAGAACACGTGTGACTAGACAAGTAAAAACAAAGAAGTGGAAAAGGGACCTCAGACATAGGAGAAGAAAGACAAAGGTGTGAATGGATTGTTGAGGTTATTCAGATCAGCATATGGGCCTCTCACATCAAAACAAAAGCTCGCCTTCCCTCCCCTTCCCACAGGTGTGCATACCAGCAAACACTGGGCTCCATTCAACAGGCTTAGTATCTGGGAAGACAAAGACTATTTCTTTTGCAAATACACATAGACACAGATCTACCATGCATACACACAGAGAGACAAATGTATCCCTAATCCATATGAAAACAGCTTTATTATCTGGACAAAATAATAGAAAGCTAAAAGTTCCCTTCATTGAGTGGCTCATCATTCAGTGCTTGGCAAAACCCTACAAAGCAAAGTAAGTTTATTTACAACCAAGGATTTTATTTAACCGTTACTAAGCTTCTACCCCAGATTCATTTTCCAAGATGATGTAAAAATGTGCAGTTGCACATATGAAAACTGGAGTTCAGTGGAAAAGAAACAGGAACTTAAAAGACAATGGCAGTCAAGCCATTCCTACAAAGCATTTGGGGCAACCCAGATAATAATGATAACGATGATGATGATGATGATTTCTTCCTGTCAACAGGAGGATTTATACAAAATCTACTTATCTACCTATGTGCTCCATCTTTTAAAATTTGAATGTTTGCTATGCATTAGATGCAAAATCTGTTCAGCATCAACAGAAGAGATAAAAGGCTAGATAAGACAATGCTACCCACACTAAAGTTAAGCATGTTCTGTCTCCTAACTGTAAATGAATGCAAAAGTGAAGGGGAAGGAGGCTGTAGATCAGTGCATTCAGAAGGTTCCTGGTTTAATCCCTGGCATCTAGGCATCTCTACGTAGGGCTAGAAAAGATTCCTTACCTGAAACCATGGAGAGCTGCTTCCTGTCAGTACTAACAGTACATGACTAGATGGACCAATGGTCTGACTTGGTATAAGATAGCTTCCTATGTTCCTAAGGAGGAGTGAGGTATGGGAGGTAAAAACTGTTAGGAATGTGTTTTTGTGTATAGTAGAGACAGGGAATTGTGAACAGGGAAACTGCAAGAAACTTGCATGCCGGAAGCTCCTCTGAGACACCCCCACCCCCGCCTCATAGCTTTTAGCAGATGTTGCTTTTTGCTTTTAAAATGTTATATTTGGAACCAGGAGGGCTAGAAGTGAAAGCTGAGAATCTCAGGAATATGGCAATAGAAGCCAATATTTGAAATTCATGGAATAACTGCAGCCATATACAGTGCCCCTGCTTATGCTCTCCAATCTCTCTCTCTCTCTGCTTTGGGCAAGGCCTTGCATTTCAGCTAAGTGTATGTCTGTGGGAGGCAGATGTATTGTGCACCCACCTCATTCATCTGATAGAAAGGAAACATGCCCAACTAATGTGGGCCACTCAGAACAGCCTGAACCTTTTGAATAAGCTGGAATTTCAGCAGCAGGGGAGGGTGAAACAGCCACATCACTGAATGTGGGCACTAAGTAAGGGGAGAGGGGGCGAGAGAAAAGATCTCTTGACATCATTGCTTGGCAGGTTTGGAATCCACAAGAGCAGGCAGATCTGAAAGAGGAAAGAAAATCAAGCCCGCAGTTGGGAGGGAAGCAACTGTGACACAACACAGTTTTAATATTTTTCAAGCTGCTCTGCTTTCCTGAGGGGGATAGCATGCTTATTGGCAAATTGCTGGCAGAGCACTGGGAAAGTATGTTTGGTAATGAAGCTGACAATTTAATTCTGAGTAAGTAACTCAGCTAAGCAACAAAGGCTGCACGCAACAAAGAGAAAGCTTAACACATGGCCCCTTTCCTAACACAGATGAAGGGGCAAGAGAGATGCAGAGAGAAAGAGGTACAAGAACTAGAGGTAAACCAACATTTCTCAGAATATTTTTTTTAAAAAGAAAACAACCTCCCCCCCCAACACACACAAATAAGGAAATACAGTGGTACCTTGGTTCTCAAACCCAATCCATTCCAGGAGTCTGTTCAGCTCCTGAAATCGTTCAAAAACCAAGGTGTGGCTTCTGATTGGCTGCAGAAGCTTTTTGCACTCAAGCGGAAACCGCATCGGATGTACGGCTTCTGAGAAACATTCGCAAACTGGAACACTTACTTCTGGGTTTGCGGCGTTCGGGAGCCAATTTGTTCGACAACTAAGCCGTTTGAGAATCAAGGTACCACAGTATCTGCAGAATTTTCTGTGGCTATGGGTTTTCCCTACCATTTATTTAGTGACATTCCCCACCTGCCAATGCCCACAGAACTATCATAGGTCTAGGTCGTTGTTGAGGATGCAAAATGTTGACTAGGCTGACAACTGGGTTCGAATAAGCATATGGCTGCTTCAAGGAACTTATACAGGGCTTGGCACCTCTTCAAGCAAAACAAGATTTGGATCTTGGATTTGGATGTCATACATCTACTACCAGCTAGAATCAGGTTCAGAGGGAAAACAGCACCCATATCTTTGGAAATCTTAAGGAAGATAGCGGGTTCATTGGCTTCCTGCTATACACCATCAGAACAACAATATACCACTAGTCCCTCTAACTCAATGCACCTAAATCTGTTATAGGGATTCCCTCAACTCTCTGGAGCTTATTTGGGAAGGGTGCAGTGTGCATGTGGGGGGAGGAGAGAGGGTGGACACCTGTTGCACAAGTGGAAATCCTCTCATGGACAGAATGTGGTCATTGAATATTGCCCAGACACCTTTGCTTTCCTTTGTCTTTTGTAGAATTAATTAGATTATCCAAAATCCTTGGGTTGTTTTATCTCTTCATTTGTGAGGGTCTTTAGAAATGTTGGTGTAGGATTTAAAATTTTAATTGCATTTTACTGGTTGATTCTTTAATTTTTGCAAACTACTCTGGAATCTATTTACAAGAAGGGTCAGTTTAGAAGCTCCATAGCTAAATAAAACATTTGCCTCTTAGTTTCCTTGATTTTAAGGAACCACTTCTAAAGCACTGTACTCAAAGTTTCTGTTGAATGGTTTGCTTATTAATGTCCTCATAACAGTGGGCTTAATTTCATTAATTTGCTTTAAAAAGTAGTACCCTTCTCTCCTCCTCTGAAAAAAAAATTATCAGTGCTGCCCAATATCCGTTTTTCCACTGACACAACAGCAACCTTGTTTTTTTGCCTTCTTATCCTAATAGAAACCTATTTACATTTGACTGTGCAATGAATGTTGCTAGTATTACAATTTTCAACTGACATTCTCTCTTCTAGATGGACTGCAAAGAATTCAAGTTGTTTCATTTTGTTCCTTTAAAAAACAATGATGTCATGTTTGTGCAAGATTTCCAAAACTCTGCTTAGTTTTGTTTAGTTTTTAACCAAGCAGGTGGAAACTATTCAGCTTGGGCCAGGTTAATGTGGTGGCTGGTGCAATGGGGATCAGCACTTAAAACTTGTCTGTGGCCCAGTGAAACAAAAGTCTCGTCCCAACATAACCTGTGCTCCTGACTCTATGGATGTGATTAAATTTCCATGCAGTGGGACAGACATTATAAAACACAGATCTTAGTCATGCTGTACCACCCAGGGCCTGATGATTGATAGAGCACTGAACATTAGACTGCAAGAGTTGTGGGGGACCCCTATACTTTGCTAATTCAGAGTCTGACACTGCATCGCTCAAGTTCCATCAGCCGCAGAATATTTAATCCATAACTATAAAAACCGTAACTAAATGTTTGTCTCCTTTACATCCGGCCGACTGTTTGCTTTGTGAATATTGTTTTGTGAAGTTTGCCAAAAGTCTGGAAAATATTTTCTGTTGAAGTTTATGATTCGGCGTATGAACCTCCCTTGATTTCAGAATGTGAGAGCAACACGTTGGTGGATTTTTCTTCCCTTTTAGCCATGTGAGCCACAGCAAACACATCTGTCAAGGCTAATGGATGTAAAGAGAATGCAGCGCTAGGCTACAGGTTGGAAACCCCTGGCTCAATAGCAGCTCAACACTATTTTGCTGTGGTTTCTTATGGTTGCTGTCTGTTATTTAATGCAAACTGACTGGTGTGGTATTTTGCACGAGGGGGAATTCTTCTGAGGCATGGGCTTTGTCAAAGAGTACTCTTGTCCATCTAGGGATGTTTTGCTTTTGGGACATTTAAAAACAATCGTGCTAAAACAGTTTTGTGAAAAGTTACCTTCTAACAGTCTGAGCCATATCTCTACTGATAATAGTATTAATTTCCACTTCATCAGATAATCTGCCAGTAGGCTGATCTTCGTAGAAATATGAGGTTTGGACACAATTCAGATTAAGAAATTAACCCACTTTCTGCATTTGCCATCAGCTTTACCAGCAACTCATCTTCCATCCTATATAGCTGAGAATGTTTCTTCATAAGACTTGATTCTTTCAACCATTTAGTCCAGATTCATTTGCACTTACATTTAATACATTTAAATCAATGCATCTAATGAAATGTCAATGCCTTGTGAGAGTAAAAGTGAGTAACTGCCTGCCAAGCATGCATGCAGCAAAGTTCATAATTCTTGCAAGTATTTGTTGGCTGATATGAAGTAACTCCTGCCATTCTGTTAAGAGGCTGTGTGGGGTGTTTGTCCATAATAATGCAATTTCATCCATTTACTCTAACAGACATGCTGTGCTAAACTGCTTTCCTTCATCCCTGCGCTTTCCATCTGTCACTTCACCATACTATCTGAGCTGGTATTTCTGAATAGGCAATAGATTCACTGTTAAGAAAACACAGAAAGACTGAGTTACTTTGAAGGTACACTGGAAAAGTAAATTTGATTTGTTTGTTTCTGAAGTTGTATATGTATTTTAATTCTCCATATGTACAAACAGTTTTTCTTCCTTTTAAAAACATATACATGATAGATGTTCAAAAATTGAAAATTTATGAACGTCTGTTGTTTTGTTGTTGTTGTGTGTTTTAACAAAATCCTAGTTGACAGAACGTTTAATTCCAATTTTTGATCTGAAAGTAACATTGTAGTCTTTGTAGGTACAAATGGGAGCTCAAAAAGGAAGAGCTCTTTGCTGCAAAAGCTTCATAAGTGAATGGCACATGAACAGAGTAATTTCAAAAAAGATAGTTCCATGACCTTTAAAACATTAAATTAATGAAGGATAGGGAAAAAAACAAATAATGCAATCCCTTAATTTCAGCAGCTTTCTTTAAAAATCAGCGGGCAAAACCAAACAAAAGTAAACAATTTAATGGAATGTGAACATTTTTATTGGAGGAAACGAAAGACATATGAAATGGGTAATACTTTTCTTAAGAATCTAAAATGGTCAGATTAAATAATTTTTAAATAAATTGCAACTTTATCACTTATAGAATTATGCTGCTTTGTCACTTGTCTGTCCTGCTAGCTTTTCGTATAGAAAAACTTAAGCGGGCACCCTCAGCTCTGCACCATTCAGAGAAGCCAATACTAAGCAAATGGAAAAAGGAAAGGAAAGGAAACCTTTTGCTAGACCAGCAAGTGTGATGAGCTCCTTACTGCAACTTGGAAAGAAGCCACACAACAGGAAAAGAGATGACAGATTGAGTAGGGATATCACATGAAGTGGCAGGGTTGGGATCATGCCAAGGCCTACTGAAGCAGCCTGGAAGCAGAAAAGGAGCCAGGCTGCTGTATGCTACTGGGTGGTCAAAGGCAGAAATGAAATGCCAGTGGTTCAAGAAGGCATCATGTTTGAGAGATGAAGGATATAATTCATGTCCCATAAAATTAATGCAAGAAAGAGTTGCGTTATCACTAGAGTGGTACTATTGGGACTTAGAAATGACCCAAAGCTCCTGTTCTTTCTTTCTCTCTCTCTCTCTCTCTCTCTCCTGGCAGCTGTCCCTGCCCCATCTCACCAGGAGGATTAATTTTTAGCACAGTTTCCAAATTAGTTTTCCTTTTAACCCCAGAATCCTATACATGCCAACTTAGAAATAAATCCTATTGAGTTCAATTGGGCTTACTCCTGAGTAAGTATATTAGTGTTGCAACCTAAGTGCCTATTTTAATCTTACATTGTATTCTCAACAGTAAAACTGTTCATTGAACATCTACCTCAAAATAAGCAACTCTATTTTTCTGCTCTGTCTGTTCTGTTTAGAAGAATGTTTTCATGCAGAACCCTTTCTGTGGTCAAATACATTTATAGCATTGATCCAGGAATGGCTACACAACCTCTGCTACCAATCTATTCTGTTGAAGTACTGGACATGCTGTTGGGCAGCTGTCTACATAAATATGGAACCCTATGGAAACATATGCAGTGTAGGTGGACAATTGCAAGCATGAGACTGCTTCTTGCTGCATATGCTGAGTCTGTGCCACTAGCAAATGTTCCACATCCTGTTTACATATTATGCATTATTAGTTTGTTTATAAAAAGGGGCCTTAAAAAAAGGTAGGCTCAGCTAAAGTTTTGGATTTGTGCCTTAGAAACTGGAGACAAATATGATTTTCACCTTTCACAGCTTTCTCAAAGAGTTCCTGAAGCAGGAGGTGAAACAGGAACATTCACCTTCCTGTCCTCCTAGATAAACCATTGCATTATTTTTATTTCCTCACTCCTCCATATCCGCCCCCATCTTCTTAAAAAGAGTGAGGTTGATAGGGAAGTTCCAAATGACCTTTCTATGTAAAACCTGTTTTGTTGTATAATATATTTGGAATTGGTTTCATAAGCCCCTTTGATTAATTTCAACTCTGATATTTACCAGGCTACTGATACCAATGTAATTCTATTGAAACAGAGCCCCTGTCGAGTTTTATAGTATTTCTGTAAAACTGCTCTGCACACTGGGGAAAGGATTTCCATGCTTTTGATGAAAAAATGATGAATGATATGAACCATGAATGCACTCAGGCTCCACTTGCCAATATAAACCTATTGGGGAGCAGTGGAATTTAACATATGGAAAGGCGGCAAGTTGGCTTAATGTAGGCTAAACTTTTAATTAAGGATGCCAATCTTCCTCCTAAATGTCTGCTCCAGAGATTCTCAGCCAAATTTTGAGGCTTCAGTAAAGAATCATTGCTCAGCTTGCTCCCCCCGGGGAATCAATAGCTGCTGCTCCTTCTCACATGCACAGAGATTTGAGTTTTGTGAAAGGAAATAAGACCAAGCCTTAACCAGTTTTCTTCTATGAACAGCAGCATTTTGAATTATAGTGAGCTGAACCTCAGCTCACTGCACGACCATGGAGCAGTCTGCTTCCTTGGGTTTCTTTCTATGGAAAACAGAGACAAGACTGGCAGGCTCATAATTTTGATATATCCAGATCAAATACACTTTGCTCAAGGTCTTTCTTTCTTTCTTTCTTTCTTTCTTTCTGTCAAATGGCTACAACGGTCTTAAAAGAAAGCCCAACCTTTAAGGGTTTATAACATTTTAAAACAAATTAGCACAGTTCACTGAGAAAAAACTCGTGACATTACAGTATATTATATCTCCATGGTAACAAACAGCACTCCTGAAATATGCTTTCAAAAGATAAATGGTTGCAGTTAAATTTGAGGTAAGAACAAGTATTGTAGTGATCTGGTGCCTTGGAAGCAATGCTTTTCCAGCTGGGTTAAAATAATCTAAAAATCAGTAATACCCACAGTTAACAGTGTTTTATCCCAATCGAAAAAGCATTGTTTCCAAGTCATGATGTCACTACGACACTGCAGTTTCTACACTGAATAACTTGGGAGTAAGTCCCATTTGCCTCAGTAGGGATTACTTGTGACTAGACAAGTAGAGGATTGCACAGCTATTCAGTGTGTTTTGTATATCATCATTGTGAAATCCCTCAGAATTGCTAACAAGCTACAGTTTTATATTTGTAGTCTCTTGTCTATTTAAAGCTTTTGTTGTTTTCTTTCTTCTTAGTATTTGCGACATAAAGTAGCAATACAAAGGGGAAAAGAAAGCTTAAAGGTAAATCATATGCAAATACGAAAATTATTTCCATAGCAAGAGTAGAACAGTGCTATTTGCATAGAAAGCAATGGGAATCAAATATGCATTATCTGTCGTAAAAGAGGGAGAAATAAACATTGCAGGAGCAATCCAGTAGATTTTAAAAGGTTGCCTATTGGATATTTTGGAGCCACAAATCATTTCTAAATGCAACATAGGAAGCTGCCTTCTTCTCTGTATTGTGACTGGCAGTAGCAGTTTCAGGCGGTGTGGGGTGGCAGGTCCATTTCAGCCTACCTGGAGATTCCAGAGATTGAATCTGGGACTTCCTGCATGACTCCCACTGATCTACAGCCCTTTCCACATCATTGGAAAATTATTTGATTTTGTTAAATGTAGATCATTAAAATCAAGTAATGGTTAATTATTTAATTGGTTCCTTTTTTTTTTTTTTACCCAGACATTCTAATCCTTTGCTTAAAAATCTCCTTGTCTCACTCCACCCCAGTCACGCCACATCCTCATCTCTGTTTTTACTATATCATGCTTGGGGCAAAATTCTGAATGCCCAGCAAGCACAGAGAGCCTTTTCCCAAAGCAAGCCATCTGACTTAGAAGAAGAAAGGAGCTGGTGTGAACCTCAGTCCTATGCAGGCTTACTCAGATGTAAGGCCAGTTGAATCCAGTGGGACTTACAGGAATACTAATATTGCAACTTTAGTATTGTAATTTTCCCAGTTATTTTAAAAAGTCTGGTTTCCAGTTTCCCTAAATCTGCTCCTTCAACACACGTGTATAATAGCACACTGACTTGATGGCACGAGGCCCCAGCATGCTTGAAAATGCAGGAAAGAGAAGAAAAAGAGGAGGAAAGAAAAAGAAGAAATCAACTTCTGCTCTGAAAAGCACAAACAGAAAGTTGTGGGGATTTTGCCATCAATGAGCTACAGCAGCAGAGGCCCCAGCCACAGCTTCGTGAATATTAATTGAGCAAACTGAAAGTCTGTCTACATGCAGTGATAACACTACAGTGAAGTCACTCTGCCAAGAATTCAATCATGCTGCAGATGTCTTGAAGCTCCAGAGAAGCCAGTGGTTTCATACACTTCCACCCAGATTACATCTAAGTCCAGTTTTGTGTCCCAGAAAGGATCATCCCGTCACTTTCCCTTTAGACTTGTTATGGTGATATTCTGGAACCTCAATTCTGGCAGGTGGTCTCTTCCCCCACAACTTCTTATCCTTTGTCTCAGCAGACTGGGGACTCTGACATTCTGTTGCTATAAAAAATACAAAGGCAGTGAATTTTCTTCTTCAGCTGAGAAAAGAGTATTACGTTTAAGTCTGCTTTCCCCTGCACTCCAGTTCAAAGATTCTAGGACATCCTCTCCTGGATTTTAGGAATTTATTAAAGCCTGTCGTATTTCCCCTTCCCTGTCAAATGTTAAAAACAGAAAGGCCTTCAGGGGGTGGGGGAACAAGGATGAGGCTTTCCGTGGTCCTTCATAAAGGCCAGAAACACATCTGGTCATAAACAGGACAAAGATTTCTTGGAACTGTATCTGACCTCCGGTGTGATTTCCAGAACATTGTGCTGACATATCTGCTAGACATCCCCTGTGACACAGCTCAGTCAAAAAGTGGATGAGAACTATTCAGGGGTTCCCTGTTTTTGTGATCATATCTTGGTGCACGTGCTTGCAGCTTCTAAAGCGTAGGAGCTCTGCACTTGCACAGATGCTCTCATTTGTCATACCTTTGGTATTTGGCTTCAGGAAATAAGATTATTTCACAGATGAAAATGTAAACAGGGCCCAAATCAGCCACTGCCCAAGAAGAGCTGTGGTAGAGAAGGGAGGAGAAATGCAAAGGGATAGTTGTGGTCTCTTGATCAGAAGGGCTGCTTGTTTATTCCTACATGCTGGGGACTTGTTTTCATGCTCATCGTATTTAGCTGCTTCAGGTAGATGATCAAACCTTGGTTCAAAATTTCTCTGATTTTGTGGGCTTCAGAAGTGTTGCTTCATATCACCTTGTGGAATAAAGTTATCAACTGAACAAAATGAAATTGAATCACTGATTAAAAAAAGCAGCAGCAGCAGCAGCAATACAAACTCAAATGGCAACATCATATGTCATCACAATGCAAGCCACCATGGCAATAACAGAAGGCAAGGTGTGGTCAATCAAGGAGAATTTCTAAAGGATAGCCACATCTATCCTACAGTATTCACCAAAGGGGTTGAAAATTCAGGTACTGCTGACCTCTGTTTCCCCCCACAAACTCTAAGAATGAACAAACCAAAGAAGTAAGCATTTTGCTGTAACAATCTTCACAAACTACCAGTGATTCTGTGTACAGTGCTGGGGCAATTTAATAATGCAGAAATATGGAATCTCACATGAGGACAAAACTATTAATAGAACACAGTCATCTGAAGAATGATAATTGAGACCATTGAAATGTACAGGTGATTCAAATTAATGCACACAAGAACACTGATGTGGAATTTTAGAAGCAATGAAAAGGACTTGTGAGGAAACACATAGCAGCAGAACCTGAGCTGCAGCTCTGTGCACACTTTATTGGCAAAAGCCCCATTGAATTCAATGGGACTTAAGGATCCATAGAATTTGGCTAATAGAATGACCCAAAGAATGGAGGAAAAGCTGGACAACCTTAGCTGACAATTGTGAGGTGCTAATGTAACACTGTGTGAGCCACAATGGTTCTTACTCCTTGCATAGTTAGGGAGTTCTGAGAGTTTGCATGTGCCCACCACTTCTGTAACACAACTTGTGAGGTGGGTTGTACATACATACAAGCATTCACCACCACCACCCTTTGTTGAGGAGAAAGGGTTGAATGAAAAGTGCATAAATTAGGCTTTGGTTAATTAAACAATATATCACCTTTTAAACTGGGAGTTTTGTTTTTGTTTGTTACTATGGTATTTTTGTGTGTGTTTTAATATTGTAAATTGCCCAGTGATCCTCAGATAAAGGGTGGTATACAAATTTAATCGATGATGATGATGATATTGTTGCAGCTTAAACCCTTATAATTATATTATCACTAAATGAATGCAATATGCTTAGAATTCAGAATCGTTGCTCGTTTCACAGCCAGTTATACACAACTTTTTAAAATATACACTGTGATAAAATATAGATATGAAAATGATGCACATAGCCCACTAGTGGTGGTGGGGAGACTCCTATAAATAGTAAGCCATAACCATACAAAGTGACACAGGATTGTTTTAGAACATGAAGACAAATCAGCACATACAAGGTATATGAATACACATACCATAAAAGCTAAAATAATGCTTACTTGTGAAAAATATGTAAGATACATTTAGGCAAATGATCTCTGATACTGGTAAATTGTGTTTCTTGAGTTCGTAAACTTTGTCTCCTTTGACAAAGTATAGCTTCCTGTGTAACAAAAATCTGTTGATCTTAAAAGAATGTAAATTCCTTCTGTTACTCCTTCACTGTTAAATGGTCACATTCTAAATCAATATCTAGCTTGACAGAAGATTTAGTCTTTTCTGTATCTTTCAATACATTGACACACAGAGAGATTAGTGTTTGGAAATTATTGTGACATATTTAGTGAACTGGCTTGACCGACCTGTCTTTGGACAGGCATATCCCAGCATGTTCTAGCATTGTTGACAGATGGATTCTGGGACTTCTGAATGTATGACTATGAACATCTTAGTGACAGAGATAGAAAGAGAAACAACAACCCTAGACCATAAACTCAAGGCTAGACTTTAATTTGGTTTCCAAGTGTCACATTCATTCACTATTTTTGAGCTTTGAATCACACCTCTGTGTCATTGAAAATACGAATGTTTCAAATGCAAAGCAACAAGAAAAGAAAAAAGTCCACCTCAAGAGGGAAAACCTAGATTTAATAAGGGGACTGACAAAAATAAGTAAACAATGAGTACTGAATATTCTTATACATACCTGCTGCTGAAACATATTAGATTTCCCCAACAAGAGCCATGCAACCCCAGTAAAATGCATATTCACAGATAATTTGATTGTCATGAGCTGTATCACTGGAGACTGACTAGTATGACTGATAAAGATTCAATAGCTGAAATGTCAAGCTTATCTTAAAGACTTAAATGAGAAATAATCTGAATTGTGTAGGCTCTGGTTCAGCAAACAGCTAGCTCTAAATGTTGAATTAAGTTTTCAAAAGGTGGGATGACAACATTTCATAATCCCATGAGTCCTGGTTTAGTAGGCAGCTTAACTCTAAAAGTGAAAAGAATGCAAGAAGAATTAATGTTGACTGGTTATGATGGTTATATGCATCCTCTGTGCTTATTTATAGAAGAGGTGGAGCACCTCAGGTCCAGGGGGTCAAATGTGGCCCTCCAGACCTCTCTGTCTGGCCCCTGGAACTCTCCCCAGGCCACACTCATCACTGGCTCTGCTTAACACTCAGTATTTTTGCCTGGCTGGAATGTGCCCTTGAACTCTAATGCATTGTTTGTCCTGATGGAGGATAGAGAGGAGTTTATGTCTTATATATAGAAAGTAAAATTTACATTTGTTGCTCTGTCCATTTTTGCCTCTTGCCCTTACTGGCATGTGACCATCAGAAGGGTCACAGAACCCTTGGGCTGAAAAGGTTCCTTTCCACTGATATAAAGGAATATAGGAAGCTATCTAAAACTGAGTTGCACCATATAGCTAGATCATGTACCACAAACCGGCAGCAGCTGTTCAGGGTTTCAGACCAGGGTCTTTTTCAGCTCAATGTGGAGGTGCTGGGGATTGAACTTTGGACCTTCTAGCATGTAATGTATGTGCTCTACAACTGAGCCATAACCCTTTCCTGACTAGATTGCGAAGGCAGCATGCCTCTCGAATGCCAGCTGCTGAAGGAAAGGAGTGGGGTTATTGCTTTCATGCCTTGCTTGCCTTCTCAAGAGGCATCTGGTTAGCTATTGACAATTTATCGCTGTCGCTTGTTGGCTAATGATGGACCATTGGTTTGATTCAGCAGAGCTCCCCCTGAATGCTCAACAGGAATTTAGCCAGGAGAATTCACCACAATCTGCTGAGTTTAGTTATTGTTCCAGCTACAGAACAGGTGTTTAAATGACCTCTAGAGAGAAAAGGAAACCCTTCCTCTTCTTCTTGCTCCCACCAGCTGTGATGATTGGAGGCTGATAGGCTGGAACAGAATATTTCCTGAAGCACTGAACAAAGAGCAAACGTACAGAAATTGAATGGTGGGGAAATAATTCTAGGTGTGGCATTAGTCAGGTCCACTCAGCAGCAGTAAATGTCTGCTTTAAAACTTTTAAATTCATTTTAGGCCACAAGTATATTAATAATCCTTGTGGTGTAATGTAGTAGCTGGCACTGATTGTCCATCATGTTGCTTTCAGATTTTCTGGGGAAAGTTGCTGTGCTTATAGAGCACTGCTATTAGAATGAGATGATACCTGCAGTCCAGGGCACTGGCTACTCTCACCTCATTCCTATAGCTCTGCTACAAAAAAATCTTGCTGTCTTTGGATACTCTTGCTGGTTGAAAATGCTTGTTCTTTTTGGAAAACCCTTCCTTCCTCTCCAGCTCCTCACCTCTGATCCTCTTGTTGTGTGTTCCCCCCACAGCATGTGATTGCCATCCCGTGGGTGCAGCTGGAAAAACCTGTAATCAAACCACAGGGCAATGTCCCTGCAAAGATGGCGTGACAGGCATCACTTGCAACCGATGTGCCAAAGGTTACCAGCAAAGCAGATCTCCCATTGCCCCCTGCATAAGTAGGTGGATGCGCTTTCCAACATTGGTACCATAACGTAATGGATCCTAAATCTGGTCTGCTTACTAACACCTGATTGGATAGACTTAATTAATTTAGCTAGAGATACTGTCGGCCACTTTTCACATTGCAGTTTTCATGGGTAGTAGTTACAGGTCCACATTGTGAACCTAAAACTTCAGGTTTTAAGGCACATTCACTTCCACCACTATTTCAACTTGCTTTTGCAGTGAAAATGCACACTGAAGAGCTGGGGCTAACAGCAAGGAAAGACGTATATGAACCTGGAAACTGGGATAGGTTTAGTGAGTACACAGTGAAACTGTGTAATGTATACCCATTAAAGCTGTAATTTGTGCAGTGGCCCCGTGTGTTGTATGTCCAGGTTGCATTTTGCATGTCTCTATGTATATAAATATATGGATGAATTATACAGATATCTTATTGATCACACTAGTAAGGTGATGCGAGTACAAGTTCCCACTTAAACAAAAGGTTTCAAAGTTCAAAACATGATTTTCTGTGTTGCAGAACCATTTTTTCTAGCAATGCCAGCAATAAACTATTACTGTTTTTAAATTATGTTTGATTAAAATCATGTTTGGGCGCAGTCAATGTTTTCCTCCTAAAAGCATTAGCCTGGGTTCCATCATTGTTCAGAGCAACTTTCATACCAAAGCAGTTGGTTCTGTCTCTGTCATACAGAGAAAAAGAAATCAAAGACCAAAGCAACTTTGAAAAGCCAAAAAGAAACACAGAACAGCCATATAATGGCCATTACCCTGTTTCCTTAATACTAATGCAAAAATAAATAAGGTCATGGTTGAAAGAATCAAGTCTTTGAATAACTTCTCAGGATGCATTTCTGATAATCTGGAATAGTCACGAAAATTTCATACTCTTACACTGTTATGGATTATTTATGGTCTGAAGGCATATGATGCAGCAACCTCGCTGCAGCTGCCCTCTCCCTACAGCTTCTTTAAAATAAAAGATGTGAGAAACATCTGATCATGGATCCTCTTCATCACATACAGTATGAGACTCTAGAACTCACTACAAGGAACTGAAATTAGATTATTCCTAGAACCAAATATGGCTCCAGGAAATATATGCCTTTCTCTTCTCTGATGGAGTCCTGATTACATCAAAATCATTGGAGACATTGTTCTTGTTTGCTATGGTATTTAGATGGACATAACTAGATGTGCTTGGTGAAGGCTAACTCTAGGTTAGCGCTGCACTAAAATGTACATGCACACACTTGCTGAACACCCTCTCTGGTCCCTGAAAGTTCATTTGCACAATCACATTTTTTTCTGACCACTTTTGAACTTGTGAAAACGTTCATTCCTGGAGAGAGTAACAACTTTTACCTTTTCTTGTTTATCCTTCCCTTGTTTGCCTTTTCTTCTTTACCACAGAGATACCTGTTGTTCCTCCCACCACGGTGGCCAGTAGCACAGAAGAACCTGCAGGTATGTTATACTTTTGTTTTTATCCTGTTCAAATTGTGTGTGTGTGTGGGGGGGGGGAGAATATCCTGTTCCAAAGACAAGATAGATCTGCTGACCAAGTTATAGCAACAACAAAGTAAGCAGAACTGAAACTTATTCAAGGCTTTTTTTTACTGCAGGTGAGGAGGAGGTCATAAGCGTAATATTTTGGTTTTTTCATTTAACAATAAAATAATTAACATTAAATGTCAAGAACGGGTTGTTACATAGCAAAAGAAATAGTGTTTGTGTAGTATTGTATGAAAAAACAGGCTCTGGGAAATAACTAAGTACATAGATTTAAACTGCAAAAAGACATGAAAAAGGCAAAAAAATATATGTGTGAAATGAATGGCTAGCAATCCCAGAAGTCTTTGCACCAACCTTTGAGGCTTGTGGAGAGTTTGAGAGAAAGCTTTGGAGGGAGTGATTGTGGTGGAGTTTGGCAGATTTTGTGGAGTTTGGTACTTCAGGAGACCAGTCTGCCCCCCTTGTCATTTTTTCAACATCATCCTCTAGCGATGAGGAAAACTGAGAGCCCCCATTGCCACCATTCATGCCAGTTTGGTAAGTGCTGCTGGCTTTTCAAGAGTTTCCAGAGGTTTAGAGGGTGTTTACAGGCATTTTAGATGGTGTCCCCCACTATATGTGATTTCATGTATATGTGGAGTACCTGGGAATGTAAACTCTGTGTAAGTGAGTAAGTGAGGAGACGCCTGTAATGTATTACCTTTGGTTGGGTATTTTACAGTCTTGTGGGTAGCCTGACCTGGAGCAGAACAAATTTGACAGACAGATGGAAGTAAAGAACCAGCTGTTTAAATATGTTATTATTGTATCTTTTAAGGAACATTAGCAACATCACTGTTGTGGTACTCATTTATTCTTGTCGTCATCTGCTACTTTCAGTTTAGGCTAAAAGCTATAGAAGTGCAAGCTTTTATTCTCTTTTCACAGAAAATTATTTACAGGGTGGAGAGGGAGTAGTAAACACTCAAACTTGCAACAGTATCTCCTGGATTCCTAAATTTTAAAAAATTATTATTTATTCATTCCCCTGCGTATATCATTTTCAATGGAACAATCCATCTTTTCAGAAGCAGATTGCAGCACAAGGCGCCTTCTCTTTAAAAGCACAAGGAAAGTTCAGCCAAACTGAACAATCTGATTGGCGGTGGGTCCCTAAGTGCATGATATCCCTTCAGTAGCAATTTTATTGACGTTTTTAAGCACCACTTTAGTCAGAGAGGATGAGCTCCCGTATTTTATCATTTTTCTTTGACTGCCTAGCCCACTTGGGAGTGTGGCACCTTTCAGATTCCATCATTGCACACTTCCCCAGAAGTCCACAACACTGTCTTGGCTACATGTCACTTGGCATAAGCGCAGGTGATAGCACAGCCACCCCTAAATGCAATCTGAGGGCTGTCTGAACATTGCAATCCAAAAGAAGAAATCTGGATGGAAGTTATATGTAGCAGCCCATTGGACAGAATCACTTTGCCGCACTTCTTCAAGAGTGTGTGTTGTTGTGGATAGAGTGCTCTGGTCAGACTGCAACATTCAGTTTCAAATCCTCAGTCATGAAACTCACTGGGTGACCTTGGGCCTGTCACTTATCTCGAGGTTTAATCTGCCAAACAGGGTCGTTGGAATAATAAAATGTGGGAATGAATGCCAATGTGGGGAATCAAACTCCTTGGAGGAACGGCAGGATATAAATAAATGCTCAAGTTGAAAGTGGCTCCAAATCTGAAAGAAAATGGAATGTATATTTTGTAGAGAAATCTCAAATGGATCACGAGCCAAGACCAGCTTTAGTGTGAAAGAGAGAAAACATTGCCATTGCTGGTTCTGCACCAGGGTTTGCTTTAGTTATATAACATCTGCATTTGACTGGAAAAGCAATTAAAATTCATTTGCTTTTATAAAATTGCTCTTTGCCAACGTTTTGAGCCAGCAGCCTTGCTGAACATTTTAAGCTGAGCAACCTGGACATTTTCGACTTCTCTCTCATTTTATAATTCTACTCCTAGACCTTGTCTTGCTGCTGGAGGGTAGCAATGGGCAGGTGGGCAATTCATAGGATAGCCGTGTGGCTGCTTAGACAAGGATTTAGTCTCTCACGTTGGTTATTGCAGTGCACCTTCAAAAACACGTGGGAAGTTTGGGGGAGTATGATACAGTGGTACCCCGCAAGACGAACGCCTCGCAAGACGGAAAACCCGCTAGACGAAAGGGTTTTCTGTTTTGGAGGCGCTTCGCAAAACGAATTTCCCTATGGGCTTGCTTCGCAAGACGAAAGCCCATAGGGAAATCTCCGGGGACCTCTTTTAAATGCTAGCGGTGGGGAGCAAAGCCTTCCCCCCCCCCCCGGCCTTCAGAAGAGGTCCAGGAAGGCTGGCGGGGGCCGAAAGGCTTTGCTCCCCACCGCCAGCATTTTAAAAGCAGTCCGGGATAGCAGGGAAGCGCTTCCCGCTATCACGGACGGCTTTTGAAGGCAGGAGAGGTCCGCGAAGCCTGGGCGCGCGGATCTCAGCGCGCGCAGGCTTCGGCATGCCGGCAACTCACCGCAAGCAGCGGCAGCGCTGCCGCTGCTTGCGGAGAGGTCCGCGAAGCCTGGGCGCGCGGATCTCAGCGCACGCAGGCTTCGGCATGCCGGCAACACTCAGCAAGCAGCAGCAGCGCTGCCGCTGCTTGCGGAGAGGTCCGCGAAGCCTGGGCGCGCGGATCTCAGCACACGCAGGCTTCGGCATGCCGGCAACACTCAGCAAGCAGCGGCAGCGCTGCCGCTGCTTGCGGAGAGGTCCGCGAAGCTTGGGCGCGCTGATCTCAGCGCGCGCAGGCTTCGGCATGCCGGCAACTCACCGCAAGCAGCGGCAGCGCTGCCGCTGCTTGCGGAGAGGTCCGCGAAGCCTGGGCGCGCGGATCTCAGCGCGCGCAGGCTTCGGCATGCCGGCAACTCACCGCAAGCAGCGGCAGCGCTGCCGCTGCTTGCGGAGAGGTCCGCGAAGCCTTGGCCGGACAGCTTTTGAAGGCAGGCGGGGGGGAGCAAAGACTTTCGCCCCCGCCAGCCTTCAGAAGAGGTCCTGGACCTCTTCTGAAGGAGGGCGGGGGGGCAAATGTCTTTGTCCTCCCTGCCTGCCTTCCCAGGGGCTTTTAAATCGCCCCGGACAGCGGAGAAGTCCTCCGCTGTCCGGGGCGATTTTAAAATGCCGCCCGCCAGCATTTTAAGATCGCCCCGGACAGCGGAGAAGTCCTCCGCTGTCCCGGGGTTTTTTAAAATGCTGGGGGTGGGAAGAAAAGCCCTTGTCCCCCCCCCCCAGCCTTCAGAAGAGGTCGGGGGACAGACTGTCCCCGGACCTGGTCTGAAGTCGGTTTCCCTAGGAACGCATTAATTGATTTTCAATGCATTCCTATGGGAAACCGTGCATCGCAAGACGAAAAACTCGCAAGAAGAAAAAACTTGCGGAACGAATTAATTTCGTCTTGCGAGGCACCACTGTATGCTGCAGTTCATCTTTGACAGGTTACTCATGACAGGTCTTGGTAAAATTGCTTCTAGCTTTGCTGGCTTCCTGTTAGCTTCTGGGCCCAGTTAGCAGTATGAGTGATGAACTTTAAACCAGGGTACAGGCTAGATCAACTACCCCCAGCATTTTGGAACTGAACATTTTGGATGGGTGTTGTAGTCCATCTGAAATTCTTGGAGGAGGAGGCTGGGAAGAACTTTGTCTTAGGGCCAGTATATCCTACTGATGGAGCCCATCCTGTGGAATGCTCTGCCAGCAGTTGGCTCCTTTGCTGCCGTTTTTCTGGCAGTTTTTAATACGTTGCTTCTCTTTCTTTCTTTCTTTCTTTCTTTCTTTCTTTCTTTCTTTCTTTCTTTCTCTTTTGGCAGTATAGTGAGTAACCAAGGAGTTGGCTTCTGCTGTTTCTTTCTACAATTATGTTCTCAGTGTAGCTGCACTGTGGGGGTGTGCCTGTTGTCCTAGTATTGTGCCTTTGTTAGTGGCAGTACTGCAGGTTTTATAATGATTGTGCACTGCTATACTTGTCACTTTTGTGGTAGAGAATCAATCTATAAATTGAGAAATGTTGCCCCAAAGATGTAATGATTCCAGGGTGCGTTTTTGCTTTTGCTTGTATGTCTGCGTATGTTATGGCTGTTGTTTGTTTGAGTCATCTCAATCTGTTTGCTATGTAAGCACTTTTCTGTGGTCGGTTTGCTCTGTTCCTAGCACATTGGCCTCTGGCTTGTGCAGCAGGTATATCTGTGGAGGGCTACTGAATGGGAATATAGCTCTGGCTTCAAGCAGAGGATTGTATTGTTGGACAAGATGACTAGAAGATGCTCTGACATTCACTCTGAAGGGGCTGACCAGGCAGGAATTTGGCTGAGAAACAGGCACACCAGCCATGTCTGTGTGAGGGATGTGTGTGTCTCTGTGTGTGTGTGTACGTGTGTGCATGTCAGAGAGAGAAGAGGGGGATGGATTGATGAAGAGGAGAGAGAAAGAGAGAGAGAAAAAATGGGGAGTGGGAGTGGCCATGCCTACTTTTTGGCCTTGGCCCTGACCACAAGTGGTATGCAGCCCCCAACCAATATGGCCCCCAGCCCTGAAGTTTGCCTAGCCCTGATTTAGTGCATTCCAACTGAGATTGTAGACATGGATTGTTTCAGCTAAACAAACCGTCATTGACTTAAATGAATTATTCCATATGGCAAACTTGGCCTGTGAGCCACATTACGAAGTTCAGCACGACTTACCTCTCTTCTGGTGCACCAGCATCCTGCCTTGCCAGTTTTCCCTACCAGTTGCTGTTAGCGTCATTCATTTCTGGCTGCAAATTCTTTCCTGGATTATAGAATTGCTGCTGCTCGAAAGGCTAATCTGTATACCCTGGGCAGCTACTGGAAATAATAACTGGAAAAAATTCTTTGCTCTGTTGTAGGGCTAGGGTTTCCTGTAGGTCTTATCATGTTCCTAGGATTTCCCACAAAGTATAGGAGCAGAATAGTGTAAGATATGACCTGCTCTATCTTGGCTATCTGTGTGCTTCATTTGCAGCAGCTGTGATATAATGCAGTTACGCAAATGCTTGGACTGACCTAAGCTGGGCAGGACAACAGCCCAGAGGCCATACTGTAGGGAACATTCTTTCTCTGCCCCTGGAGATGGGCTGCATTTGGCCTTTCGATTTCCTCATTTTGCAGTTCCATAAACACTTTAGCTGAGAGAAATGGGGGTAGGAGAGAGAAGGTGGGGAGAAAACTCTGGTATTTTTCCTGATAATCAGGAAGGCGAACCACTGTGACTCTGGAATGGCTATGTTGACTGACCTTGCCACTAGCATTGTTATACTTTGTAAAATACAAATTCATGTTCTAAATTAAATACATGACAATTCAGATTAGAATGATACTGTAGGTTGGTGGTTTAGAGTTGTTTCATCTGACATGCAACCAGCACAATTTCCACACACACCCCAACAAATATTTTTATTAAACTTTTAACATGAAAATACATTTAATTAACATTTGCAGTGGGATTGTCATTTTACACAGGATCAGCTACATGAAGGATTAGACCTCTCCAGAAAGTTGTATGGGCTGTTGGGAGTAGGCATAAATCCCACTGTTTGCTGATAAAGTCGATGAATGGGTGTCATATAGCATAGAATGAGTCTTTTTTGTGGTTCCCCCTGCAAGCTGGGCATGGCAAATTAGTTTTTCTGACAGGGCTACCTGCCAGACTCTTATCTAGCCACTTGCAGGGAAGAAACTAGGCTTTATTTCACCCGGGTCAAAGACTCACTTTGGTACCCCCTCCCATGCGCATTTGTGTACACACACACACAGAGAGGCAGGGAACCTCAATGGCACCCCTCTGGAGGCTTCACCCAGGGCAAAAAAACTTGGCTACCCCCATAGCTATGGCTCTGCCACTTGTCATGTGAAAGGTGTGCAACTAGTACAAATATGCATGAGGACGCTCAATCCTATGCTTGTTTCTTGGTACTAAGTCCCATGTGGGAGGAAGTCCAGTCATAAGGAGCAGCAAGGGAAAATGTTACTTCAGGTAGCAAGGATACCTTTGAATGGCTGAGGATGGTAGAGCTAGACAAAATGATCTCTTGCAAAATATGTGCAGAAACAAGGACAGATGAGGCTATGGAAGGTTTTGAATGCTGAAGACAAGAAGAGACTTAAAGATGAGGGCCAAAAAGTCAAAGTTTTGAGAGAGCTGAATAATTTTGGGAGGCAAAGGGAAGGGAAGTATATCAAATAGAACACCAAGGCTTTGTGCCTGGTCAACTGGGTGTATGGTGACACTGGTAACGGACAAAGAGATGATGGCTTGGGAGGGAAGATGAGAAGTTTGTTTTTGGTCACACTGAACTTGAGACTATGTTGAAGCATCTAAGCAGAAATATCAGAAATGTAGTTGAAAATGCACACGAAGTATTCCCTAGCAGGGAACCTTTAGTCCTCCAGATGCTGTTGGATTACAACTTGCATCATGTCTGACCATTTACCATGGTCATTATCCAACAACATCCGAAGGACCACAGGCTTCCCATCCCTGCCCCTATTGTTATCATGTTGCAGGGTTCTGTTGGATTCCAGTTTCCTTGCTTTCTGAAATGTGAAGTACCTTGTGATACCTCCATTTGAGCTCTGATATGATGAAGCAGCAAAGTGGGGAAGACAGATGCTGCTGCAGTGGGCTCTGAATGAGATACTCCGGTGCTAAGCAGTACGCTCATGCTTTAATAACAAAACATCTTGGCTGCTCCTTGTCCTTCCTGCCTTCATACCCTAATGGGAGAGAGCCCAAAATGGCATTCAGCAAGTTAACGCTATCCCCTTGCTTTCAGCAAGAACACTTCACAATGGAGCCCCCTTACAATGGAGGGAGCCGAAGGTCATGACAAGGGTTAGAAGGCGCCCACCGGGGGCTATGACTTGCTGTCAAACATAAAGCAAAGTCCTTTGTACACCCCACCGCCACCTCTGGGTTTGAGCCCTTTCATTCTGCTTTGGTTTTGCGGGTGGATATGGTTGCTTTTCCACAATAGGGCATCTTGATAGAAGCTAGAAGGGAAGGAAACAGGTGTGGGTACCCTTGACAACTGCATTCCATTCTCCTCTGAAACACTTCCATATAGTAGAAATTCTTCATTGTCATTTAAAATAGATGTGCATTTTTAATATGCCACTTTCCCACAATTCTTTTACAATACTATTCTAATTCCCAATAATTGTATCATCGTTTTGGGGTGGGGGTGAGAGAGGGGTTGATGCATGATTTAAAAATAAAATGTTTGTTCCGAAGGGAGGTCCCATATGTAAATTTACTCCCCAACCCAACCCAAATACAGTCATACCTCGGGTTGAATGTGCTTCAGGTTGAGCGCTTTCAGGTTGCGCTCTGCGGCAACCCGGAAGTAACGGAGTGCGTTACTTTCAGGTTTCGCCGCTTGTGCATGTGCAGACCATCAAAATGATGTCATGTGCATGCGCGGAAGTGGCAAAACGTGACCTGTGCACGCGCAGTCGTGTCTTACATTCCGGAACGGATCCCGGAATGGATCCCGTTCGCATCCCGAGGTACCACTGTAAAAAGTAGGTGGGAACCAAAGATGGTATAATGATTTCACTTCAAGATTGGCTTTATGAATGTCACATAGGCAGCTTGCACTTTTAGCCGTGGGGTGAACCAGGAAACATGAATGAAATTTTGTGTAGCAAAAATCTATTGAGCAGAGTCTGCCATCAGTTACTCATGCAAGTCCCTTCTCTTAAACTGGTAGTATTACTCTGGATTTGCTACTCTTGGAAGTGCAGTGAAATATGGATGTGCTCCGGCTCTTCTCTGGAGCTTGAAGCTCAGTACAGAAAGGAAGCAGATCATCCATTATCTCACACCACACTTCCAAGTGCCTGGATTGCCTCTGAAGCTCAACATAGTTGTTTTATTACCTGTATGCCTTGTTTTTGTTCTGTGGTGGGATGCAAGTTAACATACATGGATTCACAATCAGTGTGCCATGCAGGCACTGACAAGGATCAGAACTGCTTTGCTTAATCAAGGTTATTGTATCATGTGCCTCCAGACTGTTTTCTGGAACACATAAGCGGTAAGACACTGCCCCTCCCCTGCTAGTGAAGGGTCAGGAATCTGGCAATCACAAATTTTAGCAGGCTATCTAGACCAGACAAAATGTGCAAACCCCTGATGGCCAGGGCTGAAGTAATCCCAAGTGTAACCCACCTTCCTTTTTTGTTCTCTTAAACCCAGTTTCAGTGTGATGGTATCACTTTCCTTTCTGGAGCCCCAGCAGTATGTTCTCTGCTTCTAGAAGCCTCTGAAGGGTGAATAAGAATTTTAAAGAAGTACTGCTGCCACTCAAGAAACAGAAACTTCTACGGTCCCCGTGGCATCCAGTTCAACTCATTGTCCCACTCTTGACCACATACTATTTTCTATCTATCCTTGGACTAACATTTTGCTGCTTCTTTTCATATGCTAAAGTCTTGCACAGTTGGACTTGCATTGGATTGAAAGATGGGAGGTGTATTCCAGCCCTTGGAAGGGTGAGCTGAATACTTGGACAATTGTTGTTTTGGGGTAATTTGGGGAGCCCAGGGAGCAGATGATTGTGCACTCCCCCTTCTGCTACCCGCCATCTTGCAAGGTTTCTAAAAGATTCAACTCACCTTTCACTTGTTTCTTATTCCTGTCTGTGTTCCCCGTCATCTGCAAATGACAGGCAAGGCAGAAAATCTGCCCTATGTTCAGACAGTAGGAAAAATCTCATCAAATTGGTTTCCTATTCTTGCTTTTAACTGGGCAGATCTGAAATCAGCAGGGTTGTATTCCTTAAAGGGAGCCGTAATCAGGAACTCTTAAATTTGCCAGCACACAGCAGTTCACAAGTACACCCTCATGAACTATCATTTGGCAACCCATGAACAAGAAGAAAACTCTTTCTGCTTGATTATAATACTGTGGTGGCTATGAGTATATTCTCTTGGGCTGTAAGGCTGCGGGGACAAGGAGGGGCCACAGACAGATTTATTAATGGTGCCTCGGCTCCCACAGAAGCCTGCCCAAGTCTTGATTTCCGTCCTGGCAGCCCCAAGTGAGAGGCTTTAATCTAATTTCATGCCTTATTTGCGCCAATTTGTTTTTCAATCAATCTTGCTCAGCAAGAAGAAAGGATATAGCTAGGGGCTTATTTGTTCGGTCTTGTTCCAAGGGTGAGGTTAATAGCAGTTATGCTTTGCTGGGATTGCTGCAGGGTTCATGGAGCTTTACTTGTTCACTTCAGCTCCCTGTTTGCATCTGGCACATCTTCTTCTGCCCTAACTTTACATACCAACCACGCTTTACATACCAAGGGCACTTGAACCAGTTTGAGCAGCAGAACCCTGCAACCTGACTTCAGTAGGACTTTTGTTCTTAAAATAGATTATATGTCTCTGCAATTGTTGTTGTTAAATTTATTACAGGCCCTTCACCAGCAGATCCCAAGGCAGGTTACAAATAATTTAAAATTCAGAATTAGGAAGTTACAGTTACTAATAAGAAGCACTACAAAGCTGCTCAAACACGACGAACAGAGCAGGAGCCATGCCAGGCATGCTGTAGAAGTGGCAAGAGAGAGGAAGCCAAACTTCCCCCTTTCCATTCTCCTAGATCTCATCCAAAGGGGTGTGGTGCATATTCACCCCCATGGGTCAGCTGGGTGTTCTTCCACTGCAGGAACAAACACAGTGGGGAAAATATCTATGAAGGGCAGGGCCAATTTACCCTGCTTTGTGTGAGACATGGAAGCATGGGGAGAGGAAGTGTGCTTCTTTAGAATATCCAGTGTGGCTCAGAGGGAGCTGGTATCAGTGAATTAGCATTTCTCAGGACAAAAGCTGTAACTCTGCTCTAGTGAATCTGTAGAATTATCTAGCCAGCCTCCTCGGAATCACCTTGAGCATATGAACTGCACCTGCAACATAGAATGTAATTTTGCACATACAATTTAGGACTAGCAAAATAGTGTCACCCCGCAATCGCTCTGGGATTCGGGGAAGACCACTGTCAGGTTTTAGAGCCTGTTTGTGAGAGCTAGTGCTTTCACATAACAGTTGGCTCTGGTTACTTGTATAGCTTGTTATAAATGACATGTCTGCACAAATGCTGCCCAGTTGCAAGACTGAGGCAGCCTTGCACACTTTAAAAGGTGATAATGGGGGAGCAGCTGGTACGGGCCTTAGCTAGTGCCAAACTGTGGAGGAAATCCATTTGGTTTAGCCATTGTCTCTACTGCTACAAAGCAAGCAAGTAAAAACCAGATGGCTATTGAACTATGTTCTTGTTTCTTACTTCCATTCTCCAGCTGCTAGAAGGTTTAAGGAAGTCTGGACATGTTTAGCCAGGCCAAAAGTAAATAGATATTTATTTGTTTGTTTCTGTTATTTATGTATTAAACATTTGAAAATACTGATAAGCCCTGTACAAAGAGTAGAATAGAAAAATCTCTGCAATAATGGCATTCATTCTAACATGGGCATGCATGATATATATGCTATAGAAAAGGAAGAGTAATATTTGACATGTCAAGTGTGATGCTATTCTTGAAAATCAAATCTAAAAAGATACATTAAATGGTTCCAGAATAGCTTTTTAAAAATTGAATAGCAGAGTCAGACAATACACTAAAAAAAACACACACACAAAAAATTAACAACAAAATAATTTATACAAGTCCCTTTTGATAGTAAAGTAAAAAAAAAAATCAGAAGTGGATGAAATGGATTCATCTATAAAATTATAAATGGGATATAAAAACACAATGTACATTGAACCATGAAGGAAATAAAAAAAGAGAAAAAGGTCTTGCCTGTTCACCGACTCCACCAAATAGAATAAATTTTGATGGGATTTGCTACCCATGTGATTGTGATGTCATATATTTAATAAATAACCCTCTAAACAGAGGAGACATTTGACCTCTCAAATATTACACCAGACTGAAAATCTTCATGTAGTTGGTTTATTGTCTTTCCTCCACCACTGACAAGACTTTCGCTTTTTTAAAATTTAAAGAGAGGTATAATAAAATAATATCAGTCAAAGGAACAAATAAAAGTGAGTTTCTCGTCAGCCTGATGTGAGCCCTGTCTGTCAGTGCCACATGATGACATTCCTAATCCACACAAGGCATACTAAGCAGTTTACACATGTATGACGTCACACAACTTGCATAGAGGTTTCATGTTAATCCTGTTCTTAGAATGCCTTCTATGAGGACGTTTCTTCTTCTGTGAAGTAGTTCTCATGTAACACACAGTTAGCGTTCTGTCTGATAGATCCACCCAGGCTTTGTGCTGAATTATGGTACCAAGGCAGAACCACTGCATGCCATTTTCTGCAGTGGGAACAGCATCTCCAGCCCCCAGCCCCTCAGTGACCCGTCACCTTAAGGTTGCAAAGATAAAGGCAGGCTCAATCAATGAAAGACTTGAAGCAGCAAAACATTTGGAGGAAATTGTAGCTACTTGGCAGAGAAAGCAGACACTGGCTCTGCAAAAGCATTTTTACTGTCACCCATGGAACCATTTGCTGCTCTGAAGTTGATCTTGAAGATATTAAAACCAATAAACTCACTCCAAGGACAGATTGAGCCTGAACATAAAATCATAGAATTGTAGGATGGGATGGGACCTGCGTATCACTGAGTTCTTGTAGCAAGAGTAAGGAACCATCACTAACTGATTGGCCTACTTTATCTGAATTGTATTTTAACATGGGAGATGGAAATGGTGCCAGATATTCTGTTAGTAAAAGAACAAGGTTAGCAAAAGCAATACCCCAGGTAACCTACCTGTGAGGTGTCTCCTGCTTTAGCTTTTGACTTCTCATTGCACCCTTTCCCTCCAGCACTGGCTGCATGATTATGGAGGGTCATGTGGCTCATATTTGTGTTTTGGAGAAACGTCTGAAAATGTTCAGATGGTTTATCTGGAAATGGCTATTCTCTCTAACTGGAATTTGTTTTGGGATTTAGTGGAAACCTAAAGTCAACCCTCGTGTCTCATTCCTTTTTAACACTTTGATGTGATCAGCTATGGAGAATGGGTAATTTTACTAGTTCTTTTCCTGCTCCTCAGAGCAGGATTTTATTACAGTTTTGGCCCATTGTTCAATGACACCATTTCTCCTTCTCTTACATTCTATACCTCATGCTGAAATTGTGGCCTGCTGCAGGATTTGGGGTCAAGCAGCTTCTTATAAAGGGGTTTGGAGACCTGGCTTTGCAGCTGGAACTCAAAGCAGCTGGAGCATGCAGTTCCACAGAGACTGGATTAACTTGAAATTATGCTGTCTGTTGACTCGTTGGCCCATATTTTCACTATGTGTGTTGTACTGTATAGAACTTAGTAGCTACCCAAGCAAATGCATTGATCCCTTTTTAATGAAGTGTGCGCATGGTACCCACTGGTAGTTTTCTTGTCATCTTTAGCTGTTCGATCTTCTCAGGAGACAGGTGCTGCCTGCTCCTGCACACTGGGTGTGACGTAGTAGCACAAGAGAACAAGGAATTTTACAGGCATGGAAAATGTTTAAGCAGTGTTCTTATTTAGGGTGTTTGATTCATCCAGCTGTAGAAACAGAGCCAACTCCTCCAAAAGATCAGCTCTGAAGTCTGCTTCACAGGTAACTTTCATGTGACTTGGAGATTATCTGTAGTGTTCTGTCTCACCTAAGCATGTTATCCTGCTTAAAACTGTATGGCAAATTTTATGTTGGAGCTCATTGCCACACGACCCGGAGACATCATGTCTCTGTGTTCTCCCCATCCCAGTTTGTTTCTCTGTGAGATACGTTCTGTTCCTGAATCAGACACAAGTGCAACAGTGCTGAATAGTTCTGAGAAATCAAGATGATGATATTGATGATGACCATTCTGAGTGGGCAACTGGTGAGCAGCCATGAGAAATGAACCCCAAGAAATGTGAATACATAGGGAAATAAAACATGAAGCAGAAGAAGGAATAAAACAGATGTGCTGTGAACAATATGAACCAATCTCCCACAAAATACAACCAGAATATCATGTACTGCAAACATGTCCACTTTGTCTCTCAAGCATCTGGCATTCCATCTGGGATGATGCATCCCAGCTGACACAAGAAGTGCACTTTGTCATAGGCTCCAAATAGCTCTAGCACCGCTGCTCAAGAAGTGTTTACTGCTGTGCGGTTTTAGTGCCAGGCATTCTGATTATCCTATGATCTCCATCTCCACATGAACACCATCCTATGAGCACAGACAGCAGCATGCTGGGAATTCCTTGTTCAAGGATTAGTAGATCATAGAAGGATCAGGGCAGGGAGGTTTTTCAGGCAAGGCTGTGTGTCAGTTGCTGCCCAGCACATGGAAACCCTAATGACGGGTTTTTAATGATGTCCACACTGTGCAAATACAAGAAGCACTAAAACTGATTTGTGAAGGAATCGTTCAGAAAATAACTAAGCTAACAGATAGGAAAGGGGGGGGGGGGAATGCTCCTGACATGTTCTGAAGCTGCAAATGAGACAAAATAGCCACCACACCTTTTCATCCTGCTTTAAGGATTTTAAAATTATATATATGTTAAAGATACCATTTCTCAAATCTGTTTTGTTTTGACTGGGCATGAGATTTGAGGTCTGAGATTTGGGTTTGAGGTGGCAGCTTGCCAAGGTTGTTTGTTTGTTTGTTTAAATAAGATTAACATTTTCTCCAATCTGGGGAAGTTTATGTGTGTTGTGTTCCCCTGTGGTACCCCAGCTCCTGGAGAGCCTTGCTCTTCTTACAAACTGCACAAGTGGATTTCCACTTGCTGAGCCCCGGTACTTTGGCCTTGGTCAGGGCAGTAGACACACTCCACAAAGCTTCTCTCACATATCCCCCCCCCCCCCCCAGAAGAGTGCTTGGTCCAAACAGAGAGAGAATCAAGATGCAGGAGAGTGAATATGCTGTACATGCCTTGTGTTACAGTGAAGGAAATGGGGGATAAAAGCATCATCTACCACAGCACATCTGTAGTCCTGTTTTGGTTCTGTGCATAGATGCTGAGCTCTGCTCAGAGTCAGAAGTTGAAAGTGCAACAAGTGAATAATTTACTTTTCAATTTTCCTGTGATTATTTATACATTTTTGGCTGATATTAACTGCTGTTGCAGACAGTTTCGTGGACATACATTGCCATAATGCAGCAGGTTAGCAACACTGTCCTTAATAGATAACCTAAATGCTCTCTGTTGTTGCTAGATAGTTTCTGTGTCAATTGTGAAGGGGCTATGTGTAGTTTGAGGTAAGCAGGACTACTAGTGAAAAGTATTTGGAGTTGTACTCTTCCACCCTTCTCAAGCGTTACATCGGGATGGCAAGTGAAATTGCCATCAGTGAAATCTTAAACAAGTCTTCAAAAGATGCCTGAAAGTCAAAAGCAAGGGTATATGCTGAATCTCTGTTGGAAGGGTATTGCTCAGCTTGAGACCAGTGATGCTAAACAGTTAGAAGCAATAACGCCAGAAGTTCCATGCAGAAATAAGGTTCCGTTGGGGTGTTGCCAGTGTACATTTCATTTTCTCAAGCAGCAGTCCAAGGCCTAAAGCCTGGGAGATCACTCACCACCTCAGTATTGTATGCAACACTCTGAGCCTTGCCTTGGTTCCTAGGGGATCAGCCAGAAATATGAGTGATTTATCAACTCAATTGAGACAATGTACTTTTATTGTCACAACAAAGGAAATGGCATGCAGAGGGCAAAACATAGAAAAAATAAGAAACAAAATTTCCTTCAGAAAGTGCATATTTTTGGGTATTGGGGAAAGGTAGAAGTAAACAAAAAGGACTGCACAGAAACATGAATTTGAACCACAATTCCATTTAGAACTTAAACGAAAGCTTGACTTATTATTCAATTATACATCTTGATATATTATACAAGTCCCTTTGTTTCAACCCCAAGCTGACCCCAAATTGCTTTTATCATCTTTTGGTTGAAAATGTCTGTCTTACTTTTCTTTGTTGCTGCTTGCAAGCATGCTCTCAGCTTCTGTTGATGGATCAGTAATTGGAAGCAGTCTGTACAGTGTTCAACACAGTGGATGAGGGCTCTAGCCAACCTGGTAACACACATTCAAGCTTTTGCTCATTGACTTGGGATAGAGAATTCAACTTTTCCGCCAGGACTTGGAAAATGACTATAATAATGCAGCCCTACTCTTACAGAAGACAATGGCAAGACCCCCATTTAATGTAACTGAATTGCAGCCTTTGATAGTGGTAAACTAACTGAGGTTAGGTGAGATGAGTCTTTAAAAAAAAAAATATTGTCAGTAGATCCACAGAACTATTCCATAGTAAATAGTTCAAGGACAAATATATTAGTGTGAGATGGGCCCAGAACAATTCACTGTATGGTAAAAGATGGACCAGGAACAACAAGGAGCATTAGGCTGAAAGAAGCATCCAACCCTTCATTATGTTTGCTTTATAGCAATGGACAGATGGCTTTAACTGTCCGTATGGGGGTGCCTTCCTTCTCCATTTCTGGTCCTTCTAATCCTGATGTGGCCAATGTCTTTCCACAAGGGATACACTCTTATCTTAGGCAATAATTAGAGCTGTTGAACTGTATTTGTACTGAACTATATTTTAATCAGCAGGCAAAGCTCTGCATTAGGCAGTGGTGGAAAAGAAGGGCAGAGGGAGTTTGTAGGTGTGAATGTGGTGGGGCTGGACTTTTCCCTTCCTCCACTGTTCATGAGTATAAATACGAAACATTCTAAGTATTTTTATTACCTTTATCAGTACATCCTGTTTGCAACACAGGTAGGTAATTATACTATATGGATTTATAACCTTAAAGGATGCTGTTCTGGCTAGGAAGGAGGGATATCAGTAAATAATATTACTGTGGTTGCTTATTTCCATTGTATAGTCCCCTATATGGCCATAGGGCCTCTCGTTCTTGAGCATACTGCTTGCAGACAAGCAAGAGGTGAATATGATAAAGTCATAGGCAGGAGACCTATGTTAGCTGATTTGAGCATTCTAAAGTAAGAGCAGGACATGAACATATAATGAACCATAACATTTATCAATCACTGCAGAAAAGCAAGTTGCCCATCATCATATGTTTTCCTAACAGCAAAGTATAATTCCTGACCCATCTGTGCACCAATTGGATAAGCAGGAACACTGCTGTAGAAACACTATACTCTGGCATACCTGGGAAACATAGTGCAGGCTGAGCTATGTGCAGCCCAGCCTTGCCAGAGACTGGAGAGAGAGAGAAATGCCACAGCAAATAACAGTTTTTCATGCTCAGGGTCAAGCTGCACTCCCAGTGCTCAAAAGTGGCATGAAAATAGTTCTAGCACAGCCAAAGCAGGATGGAGGCAGTGCCAAAAGCTCAACACAGCATTACATTAGTGGCACTGGAACACAGGATGATGTTCAGGAGGAGTAAATCCATCGTATCACAGCAGTAAGGCCCATAGAAATGAAGCAGTCCCACTGGGGCATTTTATTTGCACACTCCAGTAGAGTGGACGCCAAAGGCTTTGCTAATGCTTCATAGGCTGCTAATTTCCTCCCTGACCCCTTTTGTTGAGGAGTGACCCCAGCCAGAATCCCTTTGCAATGAATGCCAAAGCCTGACACAGGTCTGGGTTAGGGGGTGACAAAGAGGCCTCTGTGGGCTTTAATCAGACTCCAGTTTGCAGTTTAAGAACTGGGGGGGGGGGGGGCTGTGGCTCTCTAAAGATCTGGGTGGCACAATAAGCGAGGCCCTGGGGTCTCCCATGGAGGCAACCAAGTTGTGGCAGCCTGCAGAGGACAGCTTAAAGAATTTGTCAGGCGGGGATAGGAGGGGAGGGAAAGGGAGAGGAGGATAGCTTCTTTTGTGAGTTACTTTCTTTAGAAAGGAAGGTTTTCAGTGAATGCCCCCATTAGATGACCCAATCAGGTCCTGGCAGATGGATATCACAGGCATGCTGCTTATTCATAGCAGGCTACAGCTTTCACTGTTCGCTTCTCCCCTCACACACACACTCCCTTCTTTTCCCAAGTCTTTCATTCATTTTAAGACTAATTTGTTTTGTTAATGTTTTCTTCTGTCTCTTCCTCCTCGGCTCCCCTGAAGACTGTGATTCATACTGCAAGGCATCCAAAGGGAAACTGAAGATCAACATGAAGAAGTATTGCAAGAAGGACTATGGTGAGCTACCGTCCCTCCTCCCCGAGGGCACCCTAGAGTTAGTGTATGTCTGCCTCTGTTTATGTCAGAAATTTCAATTTAAGTTCAATTTATTTTCTGAAATACCATTGGATTCCTCTCTAGAATTGACGGGCCTGGGCCTGCATTTGTGGTAAACAGGATTTGGGACACTTTGTTTCTGGAGAAGCCCCTGCCAAAGGGTGTAGCAGAGGGGCATAAATACTGGGAAGGTGTGGGAGCGGTGTGGCAGGTAGACAGTTTGGTTTTGCTCAGAGAGCTTCAAATGACCACTCAGTCTTGTCACTCACTGACGGTCTAACTACATGATGGTAAATGCCTCACTGGCAATTTGGTTGGTGGTTTTTATCTAATATTTTGTGTATGTGTGGGAAGGGAGAGAGACCTTCATGCTGTAGGCCAAATTAGGCCCATGAGTCCAGCCAAACATGGCTGCTTTGGCTGGCCACACCCACCTGTCACTCACACGATAGCATATGACATCAGGTGCAGGACTAGCAAAGCCATGACTGCCAAGGAACAATTGGGAGTGCACAAGTGTTTGGCAGCAGGGACTGCCTGAATCAGCATGGAATGCAAACTCCTTTGTGGTCAGTTCCACTTAGGAACTTCAATCCAGAGTGAAGCCAGTCCCAGCAGAAAGCAGCAGGCCTTGTATTTTTGGCAGTGTATTCTGTTCAGAGCGAAAAGCAAAAGTGCGAGAGAAGCAGGAAAAGTGGGGAAAGGAAGAGAAACTTCCTTGTTTGCCAATTTGAAAAAGCTGCTTGATGGTTTATTATTATTATTATTATTATTATTATTATTATTATTATTATTATTCATTCCTTTCTGATGTGATTTGTCAATGGTTTTCCAGCGAAAGTCAGCAATCATGTAATATGCCATCAATTATCCTTTGTTTCATCTGAGGACACAGAGATGGTCACAGATGAGAAACCTAACTAGTTTGCATTTGACGACCATTCATGTTAAAATATGTACAACTGTGCATAAAACCATAGAACTGGAACTAAAAGGACATCAATGGGAACTAATAAGCTATTCTGTACCTGAGGCATGCCCAACTTATTCGTAAGAGTATGGTGTGTTTAACTTTGCTTACTGTTTAAGAACACTGTAGAAGTGATCAGGAGATATTTGAGAGTGTTAAGAGTTTGTGGGTGCTAGACACCTTAAATTCCTGGATTCAAGAATCCTGGAAATTGTATTTACCCCTCAAAGAACTGTAGTTCCTAACACCCTTAAAAAACTACCATTCCTAGGATTCTTTTTTGGGGGGAAGGGTGTGTGTGCTTTGAATGAATGGTGCATATGCAGCCTAGGTTAGAATTCTATACAACACCAGTTCCCTCCCTTGAAAAAAATAGGCAATGGTTAACCTCTGAGTATTTATCCAGATTATTGCTGACGGTACCTTCTTTGCTTAAATAGTGGTACAAAAATCTATACAACTTGAGTCTATTATACCATTGGGCATATCTGAGAAGTCTGAAGTTCAAAATAATTGTTATCATTAACACTATTTATGCATCTGCAGATGCTTGGGGGCAGAAGCATTTAAGGTTTGCTCCTGAGCAGCATTTCTTTCTCCCCAGACTGGGAATGTCCTGCTCAGGCTTGTGCATATCACCCTTCTTTCTTCTAGCTCCCTTACTATTTTACTGGTATTTTACTGGTTTTACTGGTAACAAAATCAATCCCTTTCTCAACCTAATCTCATTCTCAGGCTAGTCCTGGCCATGGTCTGTTTATATTCTAGCAGAACTTGAAAATGTAGCCTTTAAACTGCTGGTATGCCTATTGGTCATGTATGCACATGATGAACTATGCTGATTGCTGGAGGTCTCTGGAAAAGATTCCTTTGCCTCTTCTCTCTCCCCCCCCCCCCCCCCCCCCGGTTTCCTCACTGAATCAGAATTTCCAGCAGCAGCACATTCTGCTCATTTGAAACTTAAGGCACACTTTGGATGTGATTGCAAATGCTGAACTAAATTCGAGGTAGCATGCCTTTGCAACTAAATTCGAGGTAGCATGCCTTTGCAACTTCTTCTTGCCACAAGGGAATTCCTGGCAGTAACTCAGTTTGTTCTGTTCAGGGGACGTGTTGGGATTTTGCTTTGTATCTAGGCAGCTTATTGCAAATTCATGGGAGCAAGATTGCACCAAATAACAGGCAAGTAACAAAACGGCCCTCTCCTTGTACACAAAATCTCCTCCCACTTCACCAGGCCATGGCCACCTGCCCACTCCAGCAAAACAAAATTCCAACTTGCATTTGCAGAGATAAACCCTGAATAATTTATCACATCCTTTTCCCATGGAAGGACAGTGTGCAGACTGTGCATGTATGTGACATTTAGTGAAAAAGTACTGTTGTTAGTTTCTTTGCCAGTCCCCCATTGAGAGGGTCAAATGCAAAAGCTTGTTGTTTCGACTTGCTTTTTACAAAAAGGCAAATGTGTTCTGAAGCCTAAATGAGAAAGCCCCTCCTCCCTTTCTTCCACAATAAATATTCATAACCAGGGCTACAAAGAAGAGTCACATGGCTATGAGCAAACATGAGTTGGGAGGCTATATCTAGCACAGCACACATCTCAATGCCAGCTCTAGTCTTTTCTCTTTTTTTTGGAGCAGGGGGGAGAGGAGATGCCTTCAGTAGGCCTACTCCCTGAGAGATCCCACATCACCCTTCCTTCCATCTCCACTGCTCATTCACATACTCTCCCCCTCTCTGGACCCAACCTACAAAACCACCCAGAGGGAAAGCACAAGGCTGGATATTCCTACATCTCCTCCTCCCCTTGTTACTGCTTGCATACTCAGAGAGGGCAGGTGAAGGGGCAGTGACAGCACTGAGCAGCAGCAGCAGCATGATCAAGAACCCTGGGGGAACTGCAGCGTCCCTGAAGGTGCCCAAATAATTCCATCTCTGATGCCAGTCCTGCCTCCCCTCAGTACTCAGTTCTGATCTAGCTTAGTGCCATCTTGTACTTCTGTATTTTCCACCTTCTCTGTCCTCTCTTGCACTGAGGTGTGATGTTACTTTCTGTTTTGTTAAGTTGCCTCTGCTGTTACATAACCTTACTCTCCCTAGGAAAGTAAAAGGCAATGTTTCATAAAATAGGAAATGTCATCTCAGTTTCTTTTTGAAGCTGAGTAAAACGGGGGCGGGGAGGTGCCAGGAGCCTGTTCACTTAAATTAATGCCTAAGGCAAAGGTGTTGTGTTCTCAACTCACATTCTAAGCCCAGGTGCAATTGCTCTTTTGGCTCTTCTAGAATCCATTCTTTTGAGACTGCAAGCACTATACCCCATTGCATCTCAGTTTTTGGGTCCCACCTATGGACAGGAGGAAAATTTAAATGCAGGTATTTAAATGTTTCAAGCCCCCCCCCCCCAGTTTTAGAACAGATTGCAGATAGGAGTGCTTCAAAATCAAATGATATTCAAATAGGCATGTGAGACCTTGCACACACGATTGTGAGAAAAACTCCTGATACGCCAAGTAACATTCACGTACTAGTAGCATGAAAGTTTCTTGCAGCCATGCCTTTAGGTGAGGGCAGCACAGTGTTCAAAACAGTCCAGCTGCAAAGAAAGTGCAGAGTGGGTTACACAGAGGGACAATAAAGGCTTTTTCGGGACTTCCCAGCAGGAAGCCAATTAGGAGACTGTTTTCTTCAACTTTATGGAATGATAGCAGTTCTGAATATCCTAACAGGTCCTAATTAGATTGAACATGGTTACTTCCCTTGTGAGCTAAATTGGGGTGCTATCATCTGGACAACTAGCTTCTATAGAGCTTTTATCATCATTTTAATTTGCTGGCTCAAAGGGGGGAGTGTGTCTTTAAAAATACAAAACAAAGAAAAATCCTGTCTCTTACTATTATTTATGCCTTTAAAAAAAAGATTCATAAGCAAATTTAATTCTGTTCAAATATTTGGAGCTGAATAATGCCAGAGGGTACTTAATTTCAACCACCTTTATTTTGGCTCAAACCAAAATTGCTTTGGTTTGCCTCTAAGTTGAATTAATTAATGACTTTGCTTAACTTCAACAGGAAGGCTAGGGGGGAAATGAGCTGGTAGACTTGGAGAGTCTGTGAGATTCTGGGACGTTTATAAGTAGCTCATTGCATAGCCACAGAATACTAAAAGGCAGGGTTTGCCATGAGACACCAGTGCTGAAGCCACTGCTTCATGGGCTATGTAAAGAGGTGGCTACTTATTTGCTTCCTTCCTTTCAAAGTGCAAAAATGTTAACAATTTCCTCCTAAAAATCTTCACTGAATCCCTCCCTCCCTCCCATAACTGCTTTTATCTTGTTGTTTTATTCATAACCATTATGTCCCAATTGCATTTTAAGAGTGCCTTAACTACAATGGGCACTATACAAGCTCACTATCTAAAAATATTCTCTTTTGTGCTGTGTTTTAATCAGTGTACATATGCACTCATGCCCGGTGCTAACTTGTAAAAAAAGGGTCAAGGGGAAGAAATACAAACTGAAAACTGCAGCATACAGCACATGCACCAAATTAATCCCAGAAATTCTTCAAGTTAAACCGGAAGGCAGACAGAATGAAATGCTGGGCAGAGCCAAACCACAGCATAATAATGAAATTGAATGGGGGGGATGTTGGCGGGGGAGAGAGATTTGCTCATCCCTAGATTGTACTCATTTCTCATACTGGGCACGTCTGATGTCTGGGCTTGAGGGAGATGTGGGTGAATGCATAAATAGGCATGTGGAGAAGGTAAAGCAACAGCACTAAGTTTGGGCCGAATCTGGTGGGGCATGGAGACACCTTTACACTCCCAGGTAACCATCGCCTTCTGATCAGACGAGTTTGCATCCAAAGGGAATAAACTACCCTTGCACCATAGTGTGCTTGTGCAGCACCACACCTGGACTGGGAAAGGCAAGAGATGGTTTCAGTTTCCTGGGCTGTTTAATCTCTTAATTCTTATGCATTGTTCACACCACTCCTTCTCCTCTGCTGCCTGGACACACATGCACCCCCCCCCTTCATCCCCAGACAGCAGATGGAATGTCAGCGTCTCAGGCAGGCAGTCACTTTGATCTAGTTCACTTCCATGCATTTGTAAAATATTGTAGACTTCTTTTTCCAAGGTGCTTGGTCAACAGTGATGCCTCTGGTTATGGCCCATTAGGGTCACTAAGCAAATGGATGAAAAATAAATAATAAATCATTTGAGGCCCTATTTGGTACTTAACAGAACCAGCCAAACAGGACTCCCCTTTGACTCACGAATCACGAGTAGGAACCTAGCAATTCTCACTGCCTTCCCACCAATCAATTGTCATTTTTATTTATTTTCGGGGAAGGAGCAGGGGTGAGGAGTGAGTCTGGGGGTTCCTATCCCAAAAAGTGATATCACCGTTCTGCCACCTTCAGCCATCCTTGGAAAAATCCTTCTTTCATGGAGACTCTGGTTAGTCATCCTCTTTGTTGAAAGGCACTTTGGCAGCAGTACGTGGAAAAATAAAAAAAAATGTTTTCAAAAGACCTTTTTTTAAAAAAAGTATTCCACATAGAAACCCAAAACTCCTGAGGATAGAGCTGAAGAGGGAGAGGAAACATATGCTGTTCTAATAGCTAGTCTTCCAAACATTAATATGGTGAAACCATATTTCTGAGCTTTGGGGGAGTTTTCTGGGGTGGCAGTTCGTTCATGGTGAATCCTGGGTGTAACTGCATCCATATGTAGTGCATGGGTATCTTTGTGATAAAGGAAAGTTGTGCGGATATGTGCCCTGCCAGGGTGGCCATAAAACTGGATAGAGGGGGAAATGAATTAAATCTTGCGAAGGAAGAAAGTGACTGGATGGGTCACACCCTTCACAAAAAGCAGAGATTAAACCTCGTAAATCTTCAATATTAAACTCAGATGTAACAGGTAAACCCCATAAGCCTTCTAGCCCCACTTCAAAAGTAAGATTTTAATAATAATAATAATGACAAACTTTGCTCCAGAGAGGGGTTGAAACTAGAATGACCTGGTCTAGGCTTAGATACTTTCAAAGAATGAAGGACCATATCAAACATATTTGTTCAGGGCCTGTGGACATCTGGAGAGGATGGGAAGGTGAACGAGGGGAACTCTCAGTGAATTTATTGAATTTTCCTCTGTTACTGTTGTGAGTAAGAAAGCAACTCCTAGCATTTGTGGGGAGAGATTGTCTTGCAGTCAGACCTCTGGGCAATTGCAATCAGATATTGTCGGTCCAAGCAATAATTCCTAAAGAACTTAAGTTTTGCTACATGTCTGGGAATTTCACAGTGAGCAAGATTTCTTGGTTTGTGTGTGTGGCGCTGCATCCACGTTACAACATTTAGGTGCAGTTAAGAGCCCTCAAATAACATGTTTATAAATGCGTAACTTGTAACGTTGCGGAGGAAATACAAGAGGTTTGTGCCTCCTCCCTGATTGTGACCCTTGCCAGTTTCTCAGCTGCCTGAAGTGCTGCAATGCCACCTGGTGGCTGGTTAACAGCACAGTGAAGAACAGAGCCTTGGCCCCGCACTAAAAGGATATGCATCTATCCTCAACACCGCATTTAAAAGCCCTGTAAGAATGGAGGCTGAGAAGGCAATGGCAACCAAACTCCTACAGGGTAGTAGTAGGTAAGGATTTGGTGGATTCTGTTTTCTATTCTTTATTGATGCAGTCCTTTCTCTGGAGACGTCTTTCCAGCACCACAGGTGTTCCTGGCTTAAATAGGCCGTATCCTAGCTCTGCTCATTGCTCAGCTTATTGTCCAGCTATTTCCCAGAAGGCTTGAGCTGTGTAAATTGGCCATGCATGAAGGTTTTTTTTCCCTGTTGTTGTTTTTAAATTTCCAAGAAAGATGACTCCTGGCTGACTTGGCCTTCTCTTCTCTAAACAAGAGTTTAAAAGAAGAGTTTACAAACACCAAGTCTGCTGCTTATTTTAATTGCACAGTAAGGGCCGTGAGCCGATGGCAGCCTGGGGACCCCTGCCCTCTTCTGCTCATATACTCCCAATGGTGCATGCCTGAGATATTTTTAGCAAGGAGCTGGACACACGCCACACCATGTCGGAAACTGGTGTCATCGGGGGCCCAGGCAGCAGCAAGCTCAATGTGAAAGCTGTGACTCATTTTATTTTGTTCTCCCCTTCAGGGGGTACATTGCTAGAGCACAGCAGGCTTGCAGAGCTGCTTACGGGGCACCTGCTGCTTGCTTCATCCACTTGCCCCCAGTTACCAATCCCAATCCTTTTGCCCATCGCATTTTTCCTGGTGCCAGGGCTCAGTCTAATCCACTTTGCTTGTGCTGATTTGACTGGGAGGGGGGCTTTGTAGCTCACAGCACAAGCTCAGCCATGAATGGAACAGAGATGCTGCCCCTGGTGAAATTTTCCCTCCTTCCCTGCTGAGAGAGGTTACCAACCCTGTTAACCAGCTGGCTTGTCAGTTCTTTCCTTTAACCGAATGCTGACTTGTTCTCTTTCTACTCTGGTAGGCTGCTGAAGGATGTGCCAGCAGCTGTAGGATTGTCTGTGTTACTCTTGCAGGGGGGCAGAAGGCTAAAACCAGCATAATTCAGGATAGGCTGTCCTCATTTTAACTGAAGCCAGAGCCCCCCTCCCATCACACTTTACAGTTTAGCAGTAAACTACTGCTTCCAAGCATAGCCAGGCTGCCTTGTATCATTTTGTGCAGTACAGCTTTGCTGGTAGAGAATCGGAGTGGGCCTGTGGTTGTGGGGCTAAGAAGCACGCATATCATTGTTGCTGAATGTTGCTTGTAATTTTTCTACGTGGACTAGTCAGACAGGTCTCTATGAACATAGGAAGCTGCCTTACACAGTCAGGGTTTCAGGCAGGATTCTTTTCCTTCTGCACCTGGAGATGCCAGGTTTGGACCTTTGTGTCTTGGGTTTGCAATCAGCAGTGCCACACTGGGACTGCAAGGTGAAGCAAGGAGGCTGCATTACAGTGCAGCGTATGCTTTTTAAAAAAACAGTTAGTTGATGGCAGCATCTTGAGATATAATCCAAGTATAATTAAAAATATTCAGTGCCTTACATTATCAGTTTGAGACTAGGGTTGCCGTATTTCAAACATTGAAAATCCAGACAGAAAAGTTGTTGCGTTTCGGGGGTGTGGGGGGGGGGGGTGTTGGCCCAAAGTTGCTGAGCTTCTTGGGCAAAATCACTATTTTAATGGAAAAGCAGCAACGTGGGATGCCATACGTCCTGATTTTCCCGATTTCCACCTGGACGCTGCTGCCAACTGCGGTATTCTGGATATGCCTGGGAAAATCTGGACATATGGCAGCCCTATTTGAGACAAGTGATCTCCAAGCAAAAGAAAAGTCAATGCCAAAATGTTCACAAATTGATCTGTCAACCAGTTGGGGGGCGGGATTTGCATCACTCACTGGGTTTTTGGGAAATATTTATAGTGGTCAGATTCATATAAGGTTTGCTGATATTTCCTAGAGCAGGTAGGGTCCCAGATGTAAGAAGAAGCCATTTAAAATTATAGTGACTCCTCTTGGTGCTAAATAGTGAAGTGATGGAAATGAGACTGATTGGATTATACTCAGCTTCTCGATGAAGCAATTTCACTCACAAAGGAAACAATAAAGAGGAATGTCAAACTCAAATGGATTAGAAGGCCAACTTCACCACCCACCACATACAGATACCAGACTCGCTTAAAAAGAAACAAACCCAAAAATGCAGTTCCACCTGAATTTGATACCAGATCATTATGTGGAAGAAATAAAAAGTGTTTGCCTCTGAACTTTCTCAGTGTATTTCCTTCACTGCAGAGCAACCTGAACAAGCCCCAACATATCTAGGATTAAGGAGTAAGACTTCCAAGCTTACAGGAAGGCTTGAACCCCAGCACCTTGCTTTTCAGAAGTTAACCCTTGGCTCCCTCATCCTCCCCCCAACCCCTCCATCCAATCAAAGTATTTCCCCCATTCCAGTCCTTTTGAGTTTGACACTCCAGAGTTAATTAATAGCCATTATCCCTTTTCCTCCAGACCAGAACCATAATTTCCTCCACCTGCCCCTCCCTACTGAATACTAGGAAACCGCCAGCTCCCACACTAAGTAGACTCCGGTGCATCTCATTTTCCTATACCTGCTATCCATGTTGTTAATGGTGAGGCTCGTGGAGGTTGTTGGTATGGCATAAGAATTCCTAATGGCCCTATTCACACAATTCCCTGGTCCTGGTTCCGTCCTTCTGATCCTGACAATCTAAGACATGGGAATGTTAATTTTAAGAGTCAGCCTAGGGGAAGAGTATAATTGTGGAGTTAAGGAACATCACTTGATTTTAGATTGCAGGAATTGTTTTCCTCCTGGAGGATCAAAAATGCTTGAGTTTGGAACTTCTAGTATTTTAACTTTTGTACGCTTTAAAGTATGGTCGTGATTTTTTCACATCTTTATTGTTTTATCTTTTTGTAAACCACTTGAGGGTGTATGAATTTTATGAAATAAATAAAATAACATAAAGAAACACAACCTTGCAAAAAAGAACACCAAAAATCCAAATCAGTTTAGCTTCATTGGGTTTTAAATTGAACCTCCTAGAAATACCCCTTGCTCTCTTTATTTTCAGCAACTTGAAGCACTCCAGCCAACAATCACCCTACTCCCACATATCAAGCAATGCTCTGCTTTCCAAAATGATTTAAGATCTTCCCCCTTGTCACATCATTTACTGTGGGTGTGACTCTTCTCAGTTGTCTAATCTGGCAGAGGAAGAATTCTCAAACAGCCACTTCCCTTTTCAGCAGTACTTAGCCTACTTAGGATGGAGCTGAACAGTCGCCAGCTTCAATTTTTGCATCAAAATTGTGCTTTTGACAGCATAGGAACTTTACAGATTGATTGCCCATTTTTTCTGTGTGAAAGAAAAATTGTTCTCAAAACAAGGGGAGTTGCTCTGCAGCCCAAGAGGGGTGAAGCCCATGGATAAGCCTGGAGGAACTATGCAACCCCAGCTGAAAGTGAGTCTTAAAATGGACCATCCCGGGAAGCTGTTCAGTGCCACAGCAAGACTTGAAGGGGGCACACCAGAAGAAGTTGCTTAGTTTGTGGGGAGCCAGCTCTTGGTCAGTCCTTTTGGAGACTTATATGAGCACTGCTCAGGTCTTTCAGCTGAGTTTCCTCAACCTTTGTATCCATTTAGGGTAAAGGTTCTGTAGCCTATAAGGAAATTTAATAAAAGTAATTGGTGCACAGCATATATCATATTTATTTTAAGCAAAGCTGTGAATGGTTTCTACCCAGCATTACTAACACCGAACATTGAGATTTTAGGTTGGGGCTGTTTTCCTCACCATGAAAATCTTGTGGATTTGAGATGATTTGGTTAGTCTAACAGCGTCTACGCTTGTGATTTGATTCACCCATCTGTAAACTTTTCGCCGGGTCACCCGATTGCCTTTTCATTTCTGTATACTATCACAAGTACGTCTAGGAAGGCAGGGCATTTTTTAAAAGACCCTTACTGGCTGCTACTGGAGATAAGGCAGTAGACTGGTAATCTATTCATCCTACCCAGTGTGACAAATCTTGCATGTTTATGAGCTAGAAGCATTGGGTTAAAAGGTAGGGACTCTGCTCTGTGGGGATGCATTGCAGCGAGATTCTTTTCACAGGCTAGCCCCAGTACATGCCAAAAAACCAAACAGTGTGGCAAAGTTCTTGGTGGGTTTTCATTCCCTTCCCCCCAACCTTTTGCTCAAAATGAAAGGGGTGCCTTTTGTTACCATGGCCACCTTTCATGACTTCAGCCAAACAAGACCCTGACTTCCTTCACATTTTATTTATTTTTTTAAAGTTCTCACTGAGCCTCAAATCCCTAGGTAAGGGAAACATGGAAACGGTTACCATCATACTTAGACTTGGAATGTGGGACACTAGCAGAGACCACAGAGGTCAAGATGCCCAGCATGAAAAGAAGGGAGAGTTGGACAGGGAGAGACTTGTCTCCACAGGCAGAAGAGAGCTGGATACATTATTTCCCAAATGCCAATTTGCTTAGGGCAGGCACATATGTAGTCACAGGAAAGAGTGATGAAGGGTTAAGCAAAGACTGGAACAAAGTAGTTAACCAAACTGAAAGTGACTTATTACAATCAGGAAAAATGGGATGGCTTCTCTCTTTCTTTCTAATGCACATTTCAGTCACAACTCCAGAAAAAATAGGCAGGATCAAATGAAATCTGAATGCAATACAAGTAAGGGCAACTCTTCTCTTAAAACTAAACCCATCTATCGAGGACAAACAGACCAGTTACTTCAATGACAGACAGATGCCGATAGTCCCCCACTGTCCCTCCAATGACCTTCCAGTTTGGGAACAGACTCTGAAGTACAGGCAACTCCTCTCATCTGCTGATTATATACATACAGTCTACCCATTTGAAAATACTGAATACTCGATCCCATTTAAAATATATACATAATGGGTCAATTTCCAAAGAGAAGGCATTGTAAGGGAATCTACTACATATCACACTTTTTCTAGGTAACATAATGCAGTTGGGCAGTTACATCCCCAGCATCCCTCTATTAAATCAGTTACCCCATAAAGGACAGTAAGAACATTTCTATCATGTAACTTACAAGTCTGTAATTTACAGCAATGTGATGTCCTTCATGCATATTTCTGGATTGCTCTTGGTTAACCACTGCTGTTCAAGCCACATTTGCTTTGTCCTTGAGGGGAGAATTGGGGTGTTAAATTGATTGTCCCTGTTCTTGGCTTTCTGTTCCCAGCTGTCCAGATCCACATCCTGAAAGCAGATAAGGCTGGAGAATGGTGGAAGTTCACAGTCAACATCATCTCTGTGTACAAGCAAGGGACAAACCGGATACGGCGCGGTGACCAGTTCCTTTGGATACGCTCCAAGGACATTGCCTGCAAGTGCCCGAAAATCAAACCCATGAAGAAATACTTGTTGCTGGGCCACGACGAGGATTCCCCTGACCAGAATGGCATCGTGGCAGACAAAAGCAGCCTTGTTATACAGTGGAGGGACACATGGGCTAGGCGACTGAGGAAGTTCCAGCAGCGGGAAAAGAAGGGGAAGTGCAAGAAAGCCTAGGGGGAGAGAACTGGAGATGGGAAGAGAGACTGAACATACTGCTTTGCATAGGACTTGAAGCAGACGCGAATGGGATTAGGGTCACTGGCAAGAAGCTCACTTTGCATTATGTGTGACGGGGTGGGGGGCAAGGAAGGGGTTAATAACTTCTGTGAGACATGCCAATTATGTACCTCACAATACAGAAAAAACACAAAATGTAGTGAGAAGTGACAAGTTTAGAGAAGGACAGCCACGCGAGACCCTACTCACCATAGTAACAAATGTTAGGCCAGTTACTAGTTCCCATCATCCCCTTTGACTTTCCTTCTCTCTTTATTTCTGTCTAATCAGAAGAATGACCAACTGCCTTAAGTTCTCTAACATCAACTAGTCTTAAAGTCTAGGCGCATAAAGGGCTCAACCTGTCACTGAAGCAAATATAAAGAGAGATGTTGAAGTTGCACAGAAATTGCCCTTTGAATACATCTCCTCCAAAGGAGATTAAATAATGTTCTTATTGGTTGGAAAGATGGAGCATATGGATCATGGCTTGAAACCAATTTCTGGGGCTACAATCAAATGAACAGCAAACAAGCAGCCTGAGTAGCTCATCCATTATCTGTCATGCAGCATTTAATGGACTGGGTCACCTTTTTATAAGAATCTAATCAAAGTTCACAGAGATATAAGCTACTTACCCTGCAGACAAGGCAGTCAGTAGAGGGGTATGCTTTCTTGAAAATGCAGCCCCAGACTAAGGTCTTATTGCCTGACTTTAAAAGGCACTCTGCTAAGGAAAGAAAGCTGACAGCTATGAAGCATTGATGGAGCAATTGAAATAATAATTACTTAATAGCAATATCTGAAAACATGACCACCACCGATCTAATGGGTAATCTAAAGAATTAGTCAAATATAAATGACTCGGATTTTTAGGAGTTGTCCTTGCACTGCTGCTTTTGTGAATATAGCCCTACCCTGAGACCACTGGATTATTATTATTATTTTTAAATGCATTCACTAGGAAATGAAATAAACTCTGTCTATAATTTTAAGTAGTAATAACTTCTTTAGACACCCACTAGACTATCAATACTCATTTCAAAAGCAGAAAGCAAAAGTTACCATTGATAGATTCAAACTGACTCTACACACACACACACACACACACACACACACACACAGCTACCACTTTTGTGCCTCTCCACAGCAATGGTTATTAATATAAGATCCATCCAGTGCTTCCTCTTTTACCAGGAGGGTTGCTGAGCTGCAGACAGTCCTATGTGCTGGCTCTGCCTGCAGGGAATGAATTGACCAAGATGTGTACCATACCTGCTCCAGGGAAGACCAAGTGGGAAAAGACACAAAAGAACAAAAGTGTTGCTAATGCTTACATGGAGCAAGGAGTGTCACTTCGGACAAGGAAACTCATGTTTGTAAGAACCCAAAATATATGTTTTGCAGCCAATAACATACCTAGAATAAAGGAGATGCCCTCTCAAACACTCCCACAGCAGCTCTCTACGCTTTCCTTCCCCTAACTTCCATTTGAAGGAGATTTTTGTTCCACTCGTGCAAATCTCCCATCAGCCCTAACTTGCAAACTAGGACTGTCTAGGCAGGCGGTTCACGCGTGAGCTCAGGGACGCCTGCTCTGCAAAATACAAACTTCCCCAAGATGTTTCCTATTAGGAAATATGGAAACATCCTTTTAATGACATTTTCCAGTGGTTTTGCCTTGTTTTATAGCATTTGACAATATTTATATAATGACATAAACTACCATAAAACAAACTGTAGCACAAATAGGTGTAAAGTGGCCAGATGCCGGGGAAGCGGAGAATAGGGGGGACAGGAGTTAGGATCCCTGGCTGAAGGCAGGGGGCGGGAACGAAGTGCTCTGACTCAACTGCTCTGCACACTGTTGAGAGTTTCTGGGCTCCCACTTCTTTATATGAACCTAGTTGCTGAAAAAGAAATATGCAGAACATTCTCACAGCTGAGGTAGATTTATCAGTGTTGTTTATACTGACTCTCACTTTAGATTCAGAGGGAATTAGTTTACCTACTAAAATAGAAGACAAAAAAGAGCCAAGCCAACAACTGAAGCAAAAAGTGCTTGTCGCCATGTCCTGTTTCAGCCACACACTGCCCTGATCTACTCATACTGTGAAATTAAGTAGCATAATATAGATAGCAGGGTTCTATATTTTAGAGTGACACCCTCCATAAAATACTCCCTGAATGTAGAAAAGTAGCACAGCAGGAAGAGCTAGAACCGTCCTGACATGCTAGTCTGTTTCCTTTTTTTTTTTTTTTAACTTGCAGGGAATTTTGCATGCCGGGCAGCATTCAAAATGGTTATTTTCTCACCCACGAGTAGTACAATCCATTTTATCACCTCCAGATTCTACCGCCTAATTCTGCTGCATGACAGAACCAAAGTAAGTAACTCCAGAAAAGCTGCATCTTATTAGGTCATTGGTTTTCAAACTTCCTATCTTCAGGATACCTGTTCTACACTGATTTGTCCGCTGAGGAACTGTGCACTCTGTTGTTGGGCAATGTCCGCCATGATCGTTGGGCCTACCTAAGAGACGCTCCCCAGAGCCCACCCAGCATTCTACTCAGTCTGTGCAATGCGAGCAAAGAGGATCTGCTTCTCATCAGGAGAAACCCTGAATAACCTTCTAAGGAACTCTAGGATTCCTAGGACCACAGTTTGAAAACCACTGCTCAAAACTCTTCAAATGCCATCAGCTTTCTTGTATTAGCAACATGTTGAAGTGTACTGTATTGAAAGAGCAGTCTGTAAAATCTTAGCACTGATATAGACTCTGAATGCAGGCCCACCAGTGATAAACATCAGTGGTGAGGTAGGTACTCCTGTATGGAACACTCATTTTTAAAGTAGTAATTGGGTTTAAAGCTGAACTGAAACCCTCTGTTTAGCTTCACTTTTGCTACTGTTGAATTTTTTTTTATTCATGCTTTCAAACGTCCCTCTCAAAATTTCATCTATTTTTCATATGGAACCTAGACACTAAAGAAAACAGAGAGCCTGGTTTTTATTTTAAAATCAATGGAACGCAGGGGTTTTACAAGTCACACAGCCTGGGTAAAACAGGGTATAAAGATACTCTGCCTAGGCTGTAACTTAGTCAGGTTCAAACTCTTCTCTGAGCTGTGCCCTGTGGGGTAGCTCAGTGACTGCATATTTTCTGTGTGTCCTAAAGGTAACAGGGAGGAGGGGGGGGGCTTTTGTCTGAGTTCTCATTAGTGTTCCAGCATTGAACAGAAAACAATTTGATTTTCATATAACGTGCTTAGTAGTCTGACAAAAGATTTATCCTAGACTGAAAATTCAGAAAGAAAAATCAAAGCTCCTAAAAATCCATCTCAGCCTGACGAGTGCACCCTTCTCCTTGACACAAACCTCTCCTTCCTCACTTTCCATATGGAATTCTCTGGCTACAATACAGATCTTGGTGTGATGTTGTTTCCCCTTGACAGTTCTGTTCTGCATCTTAACTACACAGCAGCACATATATATTCCTGTGAGCATTCAGGATCCAGTTCTATGTTTGGTTTTGGGAATTAGTACTGATAACCACTAAATGATTCCTCAAAACAATGTTTACAAGCAGATACCCTCACCGTGTGCCCAATCCCCTATAGGACAGCTGGAAAATGGCCTGCGCTTCCATAGTGGACACCGATATCCGAGAAAGCTGTAAAGGCGGATGGAGACACCAAGATAGCAAAAGGCAGCCAAGGGGAGGGGGCTTATAGAGAAAACCAAGAAAGCTGACTGTATAGTACAAAATGTAAAATAGGCTAGAACTCAGAAATTGTATATTAACCAGAAATGTAATATTTTAGATTACTTTATCCTCATCCCAAATTAGTAATAAGAGCCTTTTCCTTGTCATCTATATTGGCAGGCTTAAGAGTTTGTTTTGCACATCCCACATTTAAAGAATATATCTATCTAGGTGTACTGCAATGGGCATATAGGAGAGTCAGAGAGACTTTCAGCTTCCATCAGTAAACTATGAAATAAAAGGAGTTATATTTGGGGGGGTTGGCTTACATTCTAGAACCCCTCTCTCTATTTTCTCTAAAACAGAAATACAGCAACACAGCCTCGGCATACTTGGGGCTACTTATTTGGTGGCGCTTCAAATCTTCCTACACCATCAAATGTGCTCAGGAGGTAGTATATGGTCAGAATTGTGTCTTACATTTAGGGTTGTCCTTTTTATTCGGAGGCTAACACTCAGTTAGGCAACCTTTCATAACAGAGAATGTCAATAATCCTTTCCTGTTGGTTTCACAGCCAAAATTTAAGGGACTAGAACTCGGCAAGAGCAGCCCAGCAAAGGTGGTGGTTTAGGAAGCAGAATGGCAAGCCGTAATTTCCTAAACTTTCACTCAGAAAGTAAGGACAATGCACACTTAAAATCTAAAGAACTAATTCTTTTTTTGCAGTTGAGAAAATAAGTAAAACTACCACCAAATTTAGTATTTAAATGAATCTCAAAAAAAAGGAAGTTGATGCCTTGCACCTGCTCTAGGAGTGCCACACAGCAGCGGATTGTCAAGACTACATTCAAGGTCTTCTTGAGAAACATTCCAAGCTCTACATTGACAGGGTAAAAGGGCAACACAAACCATTCTGAGAAGCAGCTGAAATGCCAAAACAATCACCACTCATGAGTAGCATTGAACAATGGCTTCCTCCCCATTTTATGTTTTGTTTTAGCTGGTTCATTGTATGCTCATTCCCTTGATCATCTTACCTTTTCCCTATTACACAGGGGAAAAAATCAGCTGTGTTTTGATTATTCCTGTTAATATCATGAATTGTAAATGTTGTTTAGTTATGACTATTACATATAGTTTTGGGGCAATGTTTCTTTACAATGCATACTAATATATTATGGTTATATATATGAATATATTTAATGACATGTGGGAAAAAAGTTGTGGATTTTCTTATTCCCCCTCCCTCCGTTTTCTTTTATTTGTTAGATGGGCTGACAACTGAACCAGGAGCAGCATGTAACTGTGCAGGATCCATTTGATAGGACTAAATCCAGACATCTGTCAAATAAACTCTTGTAAACTTCTACTCACCTTATGCCAGTCTCTTCTGTTGAAACAGGATGAACAAGTTGGGCTAATTGCCATCAACTTAGCTTTGAAAGGGGATTAGGCAAATTCATGGATGATATAAGGCTATCGAATGCTGCTAATCGGGATGGCTGATCCTGATTAACTCCAGGATCAGAGGCAGTCTACCTCTAAATACCAGAGCTGTGGGAAACAAGTGAGAGTTAATTATTGTGCTCATATTCTGCTTGTAGGCGTCTCTTAAGCATCTGACTGGTCACAGTGAAAATCAAGATAGATGGGCCTTTGGTATGACCCAAAGGACTCTTACATACTTAGCAGTGTGATTCTGTGAGCTTCAGGGAATACAATATCTTCCACTGAAAATAAGCAAATATTTCTTACAACTGTTTCCTCTAAGGTTTTGAAAAGTAATGTAAAACAACAATACTAGATCAAGCAAGCACATCAACATAAGCTGTTTTTATGTGTACTGAATTTTGCTTCTGCTGTAACTACAGCCTTTGTGAAGTTCTGAAGCGACTGCATTTTTCTTTCACCTTCAAAACACCCTTCATGTTGAGAAAGCCAATTATTCTGCATATATTTGAACCAAGGAAGGAAGTACACTGGACACCAGCCTTCCCAAGCAGAAATAATTGGGTATTGTTACTCATCATCACAGATAATAAGTATGTTCTGCTTTTGTAAAGGTGGTCCCACTGGGAAGCTTGGAAATACTGCTAGGTTTTCCAGTGGCAACACCAACCTGCAACTGTTGTTGCTCCATGGATTAATTGGAGTGAGAACTTACCTTGACTAAGTCCTTTACTACCAAGGAACCACGAGCAACTCCTCTCCAAAATCTGAAGTTAGGGATAGGCTTCCTGCTCAAAAGGTGACACTTCCATGCACCATTTTAGAAATGAAACACTAGATTTCCATACCAGCTCTTCTGGAAGCCATGGGGGAATACCAGCCACACCACAGGTAATGGAAGAAGCACCCAAGTCTGGTGATGTCTCTTGCTCTTCCCTACATTTAATCAGTACCACACAGTTCTACCAACTTGGGTTCCAATACAGATCTGGCTGGATGCATCTCTTTCTAGAAAAGCTGCTTTACTTACTTTTTGGCTTTCATTTTCTTTATTACAACTTAGAAAGGGGGATCAGGGGCGGGGGAACCATCTATGGAAAAGACCACTTTCAGCCAGCCCCCAGGTTCAAAAGATAACCTCCAGTAGTAAGTGACACAAAATGTTTGAATGATCTTCAGTGGAAAGTGGTGCTGTTACTTTCCAGAAGAACGCAAACAGAATTCATAGTTTAGCTGACCATGTCTCACATAGTCTGCCATGTTTATGCGATCACTGCATGACTGTGCATGATAATTCTCCTTTGCATTCTTTGCTTGCTCTGTGATAAGAACATTGCAAGCAGAAAGTCCAGGGTTCAACCCCTAACCTCTCCAGGTAGGACTGACAATTTCCCTTGCCTGGAGAGATGCTGCCGATACTGAACCAGAAAGACCAATGATTTGACTCAAGAGAAGGCTGCTTCCTATGTTCCCATGTTGTCTTTGGCTATTGTAAGGGAACATTACAATCTCTAGAACCAACCACCTCTATGGAGTCTTAAACAAAAGGGCTATTGATTGCACATGCACCCATCCCCTTCCAGTGGATCATGCAGTGGTTATCTTTTTGATCTAGGATCTCTCACCTTTGCAGTATACCACCCATTCCCAACAGTGGATTAGAGGTTCACTATTTACTGTAGCATGGCCAAAACAACATGCTCTGGAGACTGGAGTATTGATTATAAAAGGATTTGCACAGCTGCTTCCTGCACTGTCTTGGATGTGGGCACACACGTCCTAATGCAGCTTTCTTTAAAAATCTACTGTTCTCATAGAAACATTACCCAAAATTCATGCAGTCAACAAATATCAGAGCTTAGGTGGGTTGACAGCCAGAGGCAGTCTTTAAAGTTCTTTAGATTTCAAACTTCGCTGATCCACAGGAAAACAAAACAAAGAAAAGAAAAGAAGGGCAGAAAATGAAATAATGATGTGCCCAAAGAGTAATACAGAAATTAAGTGTTTTATTCCGTCTTGTTATTGTAGTAAATTGATCAATCAAGTTGGCACATATGTAGCAAAATAATTATTTCTGGAGGTGAGCAAACATTAAATAGTGACTTTTTGTATTGCTACTCTCAACTATTTTAATTTCTCATCTAAAATAGAGATTTTGTAGGAGGAAAACTACACAGCACAGCATAATGTGTTAGTGTTTGCATTTTAGGATAGAAATATCATCTGATTTTCCAAACAATACCAATTTGCTCCTGTCTATATAAATGTAACAGCAGTAAGTGTTCTGTCTCAAGCCAAAGATTATCCAGGATTTATGTGCATCTGAAAGGTTTGTGCAAGTATCCATGTGCAACAGAACATGGATCAGAGCAGCAGTTTGCCTGAATACCACTGCCCTGACATTCAAAACCAAGATGTATTAATTTTAGCCTCAAAGATAATGTTAGAATGAAAACTCCAATATCTTAGCTTGGCATTCTAGAGATTAACTGTAGATCCCACCTTGCAGAGACAGGTGGAATCCGAATTAATTGCATTTATGCTTTGATGTTTGTTAGGAGATTTGCCTCCTACCAGTAACATTCTCAAAAATATCAAGTCCTACTGGATAGAGATTTTTGCAAAATGAATTTCTCCACCAGCCGTGCTTCTGCCAGTGCACTGAGAACGAGTCAAATACAGCCAAGTCCACAGAAAGTGTCAGTAATGAGATCGAATTTTCCTTGCCTCAGAGTGCTATGGCTCCAAAGTAATAACTCCATTGGTTATTTTGTGGGCCACACAGCAACGACGACTATCGCAATCAGCAGTAGTACGATCACCACCATCATCCCTGAAAGGAATCAAAACAAAACCTAATTATCTCTGTAATTATTATAAATCTCAAATACAAAATTAAAGTTTCTAGAAGAACAACTTCACATCATAAAATAGTTCTTCCCATGTAGAAAAAAGCTTCTTCCCGTGTAGCTGATGTAATACAAGAAGGGGCATTTGTAGATTCTGCACAAGTGCCGCTCACTCAGCCCTAGTTTGAAATGGGAACAAAGCTCATCTCCACTAATGAAGGCAATATGATTGTAAATTACATTAGAAGCTTAAAAGAGATTTGCACATGAATAATGCCATGTGAACATTTTCAGTAATTAGCAAAACACAAATGAGTTCTGGAACTTAACTTCTGATCTCAAATAACTCGATCATCTGAGCCACTACTATTCTCATCCCACCTTCCTGATGGCTAATTTCACAAAGAGATGCTGTTTAACCAAGAAGGTAGGCGGTTCGAGCCCATCCAGGGACGGCTGTGGGCAGGGTGTCTGCGTTGCAGGGGATTGCACTAGATGACCCTCAAGGTCCCTTCCAACACTATAGTTCTATGACCCCAACAAGGCTCTTTTATGTTTAGCTGGTGTTCCGGTCCAATTTGGAAGTCTTAGCTTTAAAGAAAACTAAAAATATTTGGAGATGCGATGGCCATTTCGTATGCCACCCTTCACTATCCTTGTGCCCTCCAGATGTTTAGGACTACAACTCCCATCAGCACCAGGCAGCACAGCCAGATGAGTCTGGGGCTGATGAAAGTTGTAATCCAAAACATCTGGACTGCATCAGGATGGTGAAGGCTGTCCTGTGCCATATGTAACTTAGTTCTTTATTGCACTACTTATGCTGAAAGATAGGGTGTACATTTCTCTGCGAAGTATCTAAAGGCACAGTCTTTGCACAAGAGGAGGAAAACAATGAATATTTATATTTCAGTTTTCTGATATGTTTCTCTGTGCCTTTTAAAAATCCTATACATTTTCATTGCTAAATTCTATGTGTTAATTTAAAATCAGTAGTCAAAAGATACAAGATTCTTAGAGAATGAAAGCAGATCAAGATCATAGATAGAAATTTGTGATACATAATATTTCTAGGGAAACTCCCTCAAATAGCCTGAGAGGTAGAATTGTTAAAATATAAGAGGAAGATGAAAAGGAAGGGGGACTGAGATTGAAATCTGGAGGGAAAGCCAGACTAGTATAGCTGGATGGAAAAGAACAAATTTGAGATCTATGCCTCAAAAAAGGGAAGTAGTTACTTTCATGATGACTGAAATTAGGCCTCCAAAGAAAATATGCAAAATCGTGCATGGCAAATGTAAACAGAAATGTACCCCTGAAATGAGTCACTCGGGTCTGTTTTACTCACTCACATACATTACAGAAGGACTGCACAATGATGGGCACTGTCTCCTGCCTTGCAGGGCTTCCAAGTGCCAGAGTCTTGCCAAGTTAGTGAGCAGTTCTCTTGGTGCTTTTTCAACACCTTGGGAATGGGTGATAAAGATGCCCAGGCAAGTTGCTCTTGCTATGCAAAATGTCACCAGTTTTTGAGAGCGAAGATTGGCTGCAACCAGAGAACTGCCGTGCCATGTTATTCTTTTTCATTTTCCTGTTGAAGCTCCAATTAATTAACAGAGTGTCCAGACATCAGAGAACAAACTGTAAGACACAGAGAGCCAATATGGCCCTGCAGATGTTTTGGAGCTCCCAGCAGCCCCAGCCACAACAGCTCATGGTCAGGGATGATGGAGTTGCACTCCAAAACATCTGGAAAGCACCAGTTTAGCAACACTGAACTAGAAGATGAATGCATAAATCTAACCGAAACCCGTCTGCTGTTGCTGTTAAAGAGACACTTCCCCCATGCACTCACCCTTTCCCTTTCTGACATTTTCCTGTTGGGTAGTGATCACTTTTGCAGTCACTTAAGTCAATATTCCACACCCTCAAGGTAGCTTATTTGTAATCACCTGCCTCTCTAGGGAATTGGTCTTGTATTACTTTGTGGCAGCCCGGCTCTTTCACCTGAGTGATGTGCCAGTGTAAACATTTCAAGTGTACATGTGGCCTCCTGCACCAAGGAAACTGACACATTATTACTTTTGACCTCCTTTTAAATGTTACAGCTTGGGAAACAATGTTAACTCTTTAGTCCGCTTTTGTTATAAAGAGCAGGCTTAGGTGAGTGGTTGCTGAAGACTCAGAAAGTCTCATCCAATGGTGAGGGTCTGTATGTAAGCTTATCGGATTGGCTGTTAGCCCAATTCCCAAATCTCAAGGAAGGAACAGGCTTTTCGTTATTCAATTGTCTCCAAAAGACCCCAGGTTAAAATTCACTGCAGAAGCCAGTCGTATTCAAACCATAGCTGTCAACGTTTCCCATTTTTAAAGGGAAATTCCCTTATTCCGAATAGGATTCCTCGCAAGAAAAGGGAAAAGTTGACAGCTTTGATTCAAACCAGTCAACATTCTCTTCCAAATTTCCCTTTACAATTCCCACTAGGCTTATGTGACAGAGGTTCCAAGTAGGTCACTTACACTTTACACATGGGGCACTGAGGCTGAGAAATAGCAACCTACAAAAACTATCCAGGAAGCCTGAGAAAATGTGTAACTGCCTAGAACAAGTTTGGCACCAAACAGAGAGTCAAATCTGTGGTAAAAGAAACACATCCCTTTGCACCATTCAATTTCAGAAGTTGGAAGTTGAAAAGATGTGATTACCGGTATATAAATGGTAAATGTGATGCACAGATGGACAATAGCCCCCAGACATGATGATAACATACTGAAAAAAATCCATTTTAAAAAAAGGCAGGTTTAATGGAACTGCTTGATTACTGACCAAATTATGGAAACCTAGTAGCAATATTTCATTAAAGGATCTTTACCACAAGAACTAAATAAAATAGTAAATGCTTATTTATAAGCCACATGTTTTTAATGTAAATATCTGGATTGTTCTGGAAAGTAGCACTGCTACAAAATCCCACCTAGCATAAAGGGCTTTGTCAAAATTAACACACCATGCAAGGCATAAGTGAAGTTAATGTTTCTCCAGATTTAAAAGTTGGAAGATAAAACCTATTTGTGTAAGCTACCGATACATTTTCTGTGCCTCCTGTGGATGCCACTGGGAACTATAAATGAAATTTGCAACACAGTTGTCAACTAACAAGCGCCGAGTCAGAGACAGACGCTCTTGCTACAATTCTGCCTGCCATTAGCTAAACAAAGGCAGATGTTGTGCAACACTACTTTTTAATTCATTTCTCTTTTTAGCAATTTTATGTTTCTGAACCATATAAAATTATAATGTGGGGTTTCAATTAATGACTGGGCCCGAGCACCTCCAAAAAAATCTCAAGAACCTATATGACAGGTAGGTAAAGGACCCCTGGACAGTTGACTATGGGGTGCGGCGCTCATCTCGCTTCAGGCCAAGGGAGCCGGCTTTCCGGGTCATGTGGCCAGACAGCTTTCCGGGTCATGTGGCCAGCATGACTAAACCGCTTCTGGCGCAACGGAACACCATGATGGAAGCCAGAGCACATGGAAACGCCATTTACCTCCCTGCCAGAGCAGTACCTATTTATCTACTTGCACTGGTGTGCTTTCGAACTGCGAGACTGGCAGAAGCTGGGACAAAGCAAGGGGAGCTCACCCTGTTGTGTGTATTCGAACCACTGACCTTCTGATCAGCAAGCATAAGAGGCTCAGTGGTTTAGACCACAGTGCCACCCACTCCCTAACCCGTAGGAATTACCAGTTCTGGTCTAATTTCTAGTGTCACATAAGTGCAATATGTTGCTCAGGTCTGAAGTGCAATTTGTCTTCCATTTTTATCCATATTTTAACTGATTTAAAATGCTTTAAGTGATTAATAATACTTTGATAAAATAGCTGCAGTTTCCAACTCAGGCTGTATTGTAAACAACAGTTCTTAGTGCTAAATCAACGCCTGTGCACATTTTAAAACTGTCATTCTTCTAGGCACTGTAGACATCCCAAGTGCAAGACAGAGTCTGCCCAGAAGGATTACAACCTGCACCTTTGATTTAATAACATCTTCCTCCAAGGCCACCATCAACTTTATTGTATGAACCGTTGACCTCAACAGCTCCTCCAAGATCAAACAAGGCAAGCTGCATCCTTTAATCACGGAAACACCTGAGATTGTTTTACGCATTTATTTATGATCACCATTCCAGTATGAAAGATTAAAAATGATTAAAGCTATAATCACTCTATAGGAATGCCAATCAGAAATAAATGTGTGCAGATACAACAGTTTCAAATCTTCACAGCCCAATCCAACAGTTGGTAAGAAACTCTCTTTTCTTTTTCACTGAGACTGGCTGGCAAAGCAATGAGAAGAAGAGAAAATAAAAAGCAGAAGTCCATGAGAATTCCTGCATGTCAAACTCAGTCAGAAAGAGTGTGTAGTGAGTTTTCAGTCCAAAATGTTTATTGTCTCTATGATGAAATAATCCCTAGAGTTTATGGTCCCAAACCACATGCATAACCCAACTGAATGAGAGGAAATGAGATAAGTGTTTCCCCTCATCTATCATTGTTAGACCTCCATTTCTAGTTCCATCATATATATATATAATCTGTTGCTACTTTTCTAAAAGAGAAATCAATGCCAGATAATATGCATCGCTATTTCCAAGTGGAATTTCAAAGACGGCCTATTTTCTTTCCAGAAAGAAGAGTTGCTTCAAACCCTCCATTTAGAGCAAACCTTTCCAATCAGAGGATTGCTTGCTTTGAGCATATTTTGAAACATTTCCATTTCATGTAGCAGTCCAGTCAAAAGATATATTACTTTGTCTCTCTATGGTATTTCCAATCATACCTCTATCCTTACAAACACTCAGGTGTGTTCATAACTACTACTTGATAGAGCCCTGTTAGCTTGAAAATAAAATGAAACTCAACAGAGACAACATACATGATTCAGTGACAAACATATAAATAAAAAGCATAAGCAAAAAAGTTATTCACAGGATACAAAATGCCTCTGTATACTGTTGTGGGAAAAGAGTAATTTCAAATGCCTATAGCCCACAGTCTGCAGCTCTAAAAACATAAGGAGCTCCCACCGCTGGCTATGTAATGGGGGAAGCTGTGAGCAAATAAGGATATTAGTTGACCAAAAGTGTAATCTCAGAGCTTCTGTTTACAATATTTGAGAATTCTTGGAGAACAGTCCTTGTGGACTCGAGATGAGCAAATGTTGTTTCCAAAAGATTCCAGCTAAACATTGGGAAGAGTCTCTTGGAAGGTGGTGAACTCTCCTTCCTTGGAGGTTTTTAAGCAGAGGTTGAATGGCCATCAGTCATGGATGCGTTAGTTGAGATTCCTGCATTGCAGGGGGTTGGACTAGAGGATCCTCAGGGATCCCTTCCAACTCTACAATTCTAAGACAATCTCATTTCCTCCTTGGCCACCCCTCACAGAGGAATGAAGAGGAGGAAGTGTGCCTTTTGACAGTGATGGCAGACAAAGGGCTGCAGCAACAGGGAGCACATGAAGACCTGATGGCTCGCCTGCTCATTCGCTCAGCCAGGTTCCCCACTAGGACCCTGGGCTTTCCTCAGCTTGTTGCTTGTGCATGTAAATGAGCCAACAAGCAAGCAGGTGGGTGGAGCTGCCTGCTCGTTTGCTCACTGTGACAATTTTCTCACTCATTCCACCTGCTCTCATTGTGCTGCAGTTCACATGGCCTCCAAGAAGCAAACTGCTGCAGCATGATTACTTTTTTCTTACAAAAACATTCTATAGTAAGATAAGACAATAACTAAAGAGATGCACAGTTTGGTTACCTCCCTACCCTCAATAATGCAGAAGCATGCTGAGATAGCAGCCAGGAAGCACTGAGATGCAAGTGCTGCTTGTATTAACTAGCACCCTCACACTGGGACTGTGCCATGATTTTGCCGTCATGGAAGCCCTTTCCTGAGCCACAACAATTGCTCAAATTGGAACAGTGAGTACCTCCAATTGTGAGTTCAGCAACAGCCACTTGAGCATGCTCTCAACCAAGCTACTGGAACCTGGTCTCTATTCCCCCCCACACCAACAAAAAAACCACCCACCCACAAATGTAGCATAAGCCTAGGGCTTGCCAATCAGAAGGTTGGTGAGCTCCCGTTGTTCGGTCCCAGCTCCTGCCAACCTAGCAGTTTGAAAGCACACAGTGCAAGCAGATAAATAGGGTTTCCTGCTCTGGCGGGAAGGGAAGCGGTGTTTCTGTGCACTGCTCTAGTTCGCCAGAAACGGCTTAGTCCTGCTGGCCACATGACCTGGAAGCTGTACGCCGGCTCCCTCGGCTAGTAAAGCGAGATGAGCACCACAACCCCAGAGTTGTCCGCGACTGGACCCAATGGTCAGGGGTCCCTTTACCTTTTACAGAATAGACATTTTCTCTAGAATTATTGTTGTCTTCATGCACAACATACAAGCAGGCACGTAGACATTCCAGCAAAAGAAAAAGTGAGCCCTGATTCGGGCGACTACATCAGCACAACAAAAAGAAAGGATATTTTGGGAGAAATACACTGGCTGGGGTTTTTTTCCATGTTAATGCAAAAAAGGTCTGTACCCAAATAGAAGGGTATAATGAAAATATTAGATCCTTATGGGCCTTGTGGTCCCTGGAATATTTCTGCATTCTTGATCACAGAATGACAATGAAAGTGATTTTTCTTTAATGCATTCAGTTATTGGAAGACTAAAAATATCCCCAAGGCCTGGTACTGCTCTGCTTTCTTTTACCAAGACACATCTTCATCCTAATATGTTGCATTTCAAAGACAGCAACAAACATTTCAGTATGGGTTACCCAGTCCCCAGGCTCATATTCTCTATTTCCATCATAGCCCTGTTATCACAAATGAAAAACTCTTAGCTCCACTGCCATCATAAATCAGTTTTTGAGAAATTAAGCATGAAAAATTCCAGCTACATAATTTTTCATCTTGAAGAGAACAAACCTATGAAGCAAACAGATTTTTGTGTGATGGATTAATGCACACATCCCATGGGAAATGCAGATATTAAATAATATATTAAGAATTCCACTAACACACACACTTTCAGTTTATGCTCTGCCTGATAATACATACGGTAGTCACTCTTCAAGACAGAAGCTAAGGTATTATACAAAGCAAGAGAACACAAGTGCATCATCTAACCTTCAGTATTTATGTTCCTAAATCCTCACTTAAGCAACTCAAGTCATCCTATAGCTAGGAGGATATACATTTCTTTTCCAGTCCTGTGACTATTGGTGAACCCTTGTCCATCAGTTCCAACACAAGCCTAATGCAAGAGAGGCAACAGACTCCAGCATCTCTGACTGAATACTTGGCAATGAGAATCAAACAGACTGGGATGCATTCCCCTCCACCCTCAAAGCACACAAGTGAGATTTTGCTGAAGTATCCAAACTGATTTGTTTCATACAGCATTCCTTCACTTTTCATTTCATCAGGGCTGAAAGAATGCACAGATCATGCCAACTTGGCTTCAAGAGCCATAGAGTTCAATCTAGCCAATATGAGCTCGCACCTTATCTTTATTAAGTTTTAATTGCATCAGACATTGCTGGCATGTTGTCCTCATACCATAAAACAAAAAATGGGGTCCCTCTGTCACCCCTTCCCAGCTCACATCACGAGTATGATCTCACACCTCTCTGACTCATTTTACAGGTAGATGACTTAAGATCAAAAATATCCTACTCTGTGTCGCACCCCTGCAGCCCTACTGGAGAACCATCAATACATGCCTAACTTTCTAAAGTGAAACCCCATTAGTACCTTTTTCTGTGCTTCTCTTCAAGGCTCATTGCTGAAACTTTGGCGGTAGCACCACAAGCCTCCTGTGACCTGTTACTAGATCATCAATCCATGTTAAGGAATCACCGATCTATAAACTGGGTAACAATGCAATTTAGAGACATCTGGGACTCCAAGAACACATCACAATTTTATTAGAAAAAAGGGATACAAATGATACACTCAGCCGCAGTTGCTTGCGTCATTCCTTTAAGCTTGCAAATTTGATCGCAGTTGCCTAACAGCTTGTAACAGCTGTTACAAGTCTACTGCCAGAATTGCTCCATGCTCATGTTGCACACCTGAATGGAGTGTCTCGAAATAATTCACCTTAAATTGGTTTCCAGAATACCTAAGTAACTCAAACCAGTGCTAGTTCTCTATATTATGATGTGGCCCAGGGTGCACCATCCTGTAATGTTCCTGGAAACTGGGATGATTTTTAAGCATTTAAGTTCTATGTAAAGTTTTCAGACATCGTGATTATGTGCAGTCTAATAAATCTGCTGAAGATATTAACACTTCTTTGGCTGTTTTTCACATGAAAATGCAGGAATTATTTTACCATTTGACGGCAAATACAATGCTTCTAACCATGATTCTAAACTTAAATGAACAGCACAAACCTAAAGCACAGCATTGTACAATAGTTATGCAGTAGCATATATTTGGTTTACCTGTAAAATGAGTCCTGTGGGTATGTGTATCTCCTACATACACAGGTAGGCATTTTTACATGCAGTGAGTTGGACTTTCGTGAGACATGATCAATTACCACCTAAAGGTCACTCAGCTTGCTGGTAACTCTCCACAGTGGTTATGCAGATGTTTAAAAAGTTAAACAAGAATATCTCCCAGTTAATTTCCCCCAAGAGAAAACCCTGATGTACTTATCCATACTCTTCCTGCAAATCCATCAGCCTTGGAACATGGCGAACACTTTCCCCCAGATCAGAGAATAGTTATGTTGTCTCTTGAAATTCGCTGTAAGGCCCATTACTGCACTTAAATGAAGGGTGTTTTTCAAGCTCTCTTTCTCACTTAACCTACCAGTAAACATGGGAAACCATTAGTTCAAGCTGCCACAATTAACTCTCAGCTTTCCCTTCAAAGGCTTGGAGAGTCTGAAGCTACTTATCATGCAAACAGCCTAGGAGCCTCTTTCTCCATGTGAGGCAACAGGAGGGGAAAACTACTGAGTTAAGTAGATTATTGGGGAAGGAGCCACACTCAGCTGCCCTATGAGATGATTAGACCCTGGGAAATGCAGACTCCAAATCTCCTGCTCCTGACAGTGAACATTCATCAACTGCATTTGGATAATCTGCTATCAAGAACCTTTACAGAAGCTTCCAATACTCTTCTACCAATGGTATGGCAGGTGGAAAGGAACACACTTATTTGTGCAAAAGAAAGCTTCATCGCTAGCTGCTGCAAAAACAGCCTTTTCCAAAATGCAGATGCATCTCTGGCTAAATCACTCTAATAGATCATGCCCACTAAAGACACACATACATGCCCTGGCAAGAATGGGTGCTTAGAAAAAACTCTGCGGCTGTCTTGACACCATGTTACACTGCCTGATCTTTCCTCCTTATAATTCAGTCTTGAACATTATCAGCCACAAACTGGAGCCCAAATATTCTCCTCCCTTTCCTGATTTTGTAATTTTCAACAGTCCTCAGTAGCTTTGATTATCAAATTCAGTTAAGAGAGAAAATAAGGGAAGAGTGTTGCCCCTTTCCTTTCAGCCTACTTCCTTCCTTACACACACTTTTCTCTTTGGTATGTTAAGCGTGCATGAGAATTACCTGTGGCCGAATAACTGATGAGCCTCTTTATAGGTTTACATGCACAGAAGGAAGCTTGAAGCACAGTATGGTGTGAAAATAGCCCACTACTCATGTGCTATTCAGCAGAAACTGTTTTACAGGAAGAGTTCAACAAAATGAAAGGAGATTATCCATGAGAAAGTAGATAGGAACAGAAAGTGTTCAGATAAAGTTACTGAGAGGAAACCTAAACAACCAACCCTAAGCTACTTCCTCAGTCCTTTGGTGCAAACTGCTAAGGACAAGCGCTGCAGTGAGTCCAAAAGGGGAGCCTTGCCTGATCAACAACAAAAGAAAACCAAAAGGCTTCCACAAGTGGATCATATAGTTGTTATAAAACAGCCACAAGAGTGCAAACTGATTATTTAAACTTGCAATTGAACTTTCCATACCTTTCCATACCTCATTCATTCACAACATCCACTCATGGGTTATCCCTCTTTTGCAGATATAGAGAAAGTGGGCCAAGAGGTAGTGACTGCCGAAGGGCTTCCAGTGTCCAACATTTAATCCACTGAACCACCTTGTTCAGTGATGTTGAAAGAGCTTATGAGGGGAAGGGATTTAAACACAGTGAGATGTAAGCAACCAAACCCTAAAGTAGGAAGCTGCTATTACTCGTACAATTTAAGCAAAGCTATATTGCCAATCTCAGTTCTGCATTGAAAAATCCTTAAAGAAGGATTTGCTCTGCTCTGCAGTAACTGAGGACAGAAAGATGCTCATATGGATTCAACAAGAATGGATGGAAGAAAATATGTAGAACATGTATGTATTAAAACTTTGAAAACATTAGAAGTAGTAATAATGAACCCCAAGGTCCCAAGTCATACTCCAATACCTATAAAGCAGCCTCTCTCAACCCTCAACTACAACTGCCATCATTCCTGATCACTGGTCCTGCTAGCTAGGAATGATGGGAGTTGTAGTCCAACAACATCTGGGGACCCAAGGTTGAGGGAGGCTGTTATAAAGTATAAGGGATTTGTTATGGGCACTCACCCTTAGTTTTAACTAGGGTTGCCTCAGTTAATCAGAAGTCTGTTTCCCTCCTCAAAATAATTTTAACTGCAACTCATTCCAAATGCAACTCATTGTGGAAACTGCATGGCAGCAAATTAAACCTATGAATTCACCTCATAAACCAGAATCCAAAATGACTGTACGTTAATTTGAATCTCTGCCTAATCCTGTTGTTTTCTCCCTGCCCTACAAATGGCAATAAGTTCTAGAAAATGTTAATCCATGTGCAAATATTTTTCTCTTTTCTGTGTGCACAAGTATCAGCAGAGAGAATGAAGGGCTACAGCAACTCAGCTTGAGAGTAAACTTAGAAACTCCAGCCCCCGATGTTCTATTTTTAATATTGCTATGAAAGAACAAAATTTCTCAATACGAACGCCTCCACTAAATGCCTCCCTCTCTTTGGAAAAAGAAATATACAGAGTAGGAAACTCTCCTTAAGATCCAAACACGTGGAATACTTTAATATGGCATGTGTTTATTGAGATACCTGTGACCTAGCCATGCAGGGCTTCATAAATAACCACCATGAATTGTTCTTAAAAAGCAAGCATGTAAACCAGTGGAATTTTTAAATATGCAGGTAGTGTCTGAGACCTCATCATACAAGTAAAGTTTTGCATAAGCTAAGCTTCCAGGCATGTTCACACAGAGCATATTATACAAATCAAATTCTTAAGATAATTCAAGTATGAGTGATGACCCCCCCAAGCACCAGGAAGGTCTTACCTTCCAATAAGAGTTGCAGCAGCTAATTCTGAGTGTGAGTGAAAAAAGCACCCATGACCACTTGTAGGTTAGGTGTCTGATCTTTTAAGTGAGTATGAATGGAAGGAAGCAGTGCATCTTCAGTCTTGTCTGCCTTCTGCTTAAAGTCTATTCCACATTTTCTAACCACAAGAGCTTTTAGACGCTGATTCACAAGTGGATCTCCACTCCCCAAAGCAGCAACAAGAATGGTGGGGAAATAGACTGAACAGCTGTTAATAATACCCTATTATACCAGTCAGAAAGGAAGCAGAATCACCCCAACCCCGCAAGATGATTCAGAAGGATGCTACTGTCAAATGGCACCAGCAGGTATAGTAGCAACAGCTGAGATTGTCCACTACAAGCAGAGAAGTCTTTGGGCTCAAATCTGGCCTAAAGCCAGAATGAAACAGATTTAAAACTATCAGTCTCGTGCAGGAATGCACAGAGTTAGACTCTATCGTTGTGCCTCATGAATGGCAAGTTAAGAGCATGGTCCAAGTTTCTTCTCAGTTGCTTTTCTAGCAGAGACATCACCCCTACCTTGAGAGTAGCCAACCTGGTCCCTCTAGATGTTATGGACTGCAACTCATCAACCACAGACAGCATTGCCAATGTCGCAGGGTGGTCAGAACATCTGGAGGGGAACACAGCGGCTGCTCCTGACCTACCTCATCCAATCATGTTCACAGTCTATGGGATAGAGGATAGAGAGTCCTTCAAGTGCCTATCCAAGCCACCTCACTATTCACCTGTTTGACTTCTCTCCCCTGAACACAGTCACAACTACCAAGACCTCTGATGAACTGAGAGGCAAGATATGGTCACTTCTATAGGCATTAATTCTCATGCAAATGAATAGAAAGGGCTGGCCTTATGGCTTATCTAAAACCATAACCAGGAGTTTAGGCTTTTGCTGGAAATGGAAGGCCAGCCATTAAGCTTTGGACAACACTCTCAAATTGCTAGGATTTCTCCTGTGAAAAACCAAAATAACAATGAATCTTTTTTTGTTAATCATTAAAGTATTAAAAATAAATCTGACTCCTCTAGAAGGGAACATCATAGGTTATAAAGTGTATACCTGGACTCATTAATATCTGGGTATGAAACCTGAGATATAGCCCCACATATAGAAATGGACCCAGTGTTGACTCCTTGAGGAAAAGTGTTTGCCCTTTGTGGTTTAGCCTCTGACCTTCCTTAAGGCTAAACAATCATCCGCTGGAAAGTGTTACAAAACCTCTTCTACCTCCCACTGGCTTTTTATTTATACACACACACGCACACATATATAAAGGTTGGTTACTCTCCGGTTCCTAAGAAAGACTCCCTCCAGCTCCTCTCGCTTTCTCTTGGGGATGTGGGCTCACTTCTCCGAACAAGAGGATGACCTCCAGCAACATGGGGCCTGCACTTGCTACTGTCTTCAGTTTGGCAACCCAACACAAAGGCAGTGGGCCTGGTATATACAATTTTGGGGCCAAGCTCCCTATTCACAGAAACAGGCTCCCCAAGAGACAAAGCCTGCAAGATTCTTAATTAAGTCTAAGTGAAAGACGGCCTAACCACATCCTGCTCACATCTTCTGAGTACCTTCATTCTGGACTTCAAACAGCCACAGAACACTGCCCATCAAGCACGCCAAGGCATTCACAGCCAGCAACAAACAATCCCCCCCTCTTTAAAATATAGAAAGCCTAGTCTTCGGCACTGCCTCTTCAGCCTGCTCTCTTTTGCTGCTGATTTTAGACATGTCTCTGGTTTGTAAAACAGGAAACAAAGGGACTTCTTGTGTGTCAGAAGCCCTCCAGAGGGTCTGCATTTCATTCCTCCCTCTCCAGGCAGTGTCTGGAGAGCTCTTTAGCCCATTTCGTCTCATTAACATTTCCATGAAGGATCAAAGAATATATTTAAAAAATATCTAAGTATTAAGTACAATTCCTGCTAGGGAAGCCGCATAAACAGATACGTTTAAGAAACCTGTGCAAATTCCTTTGCCTGACCCATTTCTTTATTAGATAATTGTCTCTTCGCAAGAACAACAACAGCTTTTCTTTCCATTGAGCTGCCCTTTCTACAAATCCTGTGAAAATCTTGATAAATACATTCCATTGAACACCCCCCTCCCCAAAACCAGCAAACAATTTCTGTTTTCCAAGCTTCACTGTGATAATGTCCCTTGCAAACAGAAACCAATTATTCCCTGGCAGTAAGTCACCCGCAGTATGAATTGCTGTAATTTTGCCCCTTTTAGCAGCTGCTCAGGGTGGGCTGAGAGGTGGCTGTGGTAATGAAGCACGGATGAATACTAAAGAAGCACTGAGGCATGGCATCCTGTGGAGCAGCAGTGTTTAATTTTTCCTAAAGTACTTTCTTGCTCCAGGAAGCAAATCAATGAGATTTATGTGTCAGAAAGGGAGCTTTCTACTGTATATTTGCATTCACAATCCCAACCAGAATACGAATTTCTATGCACCTGACTAGCTTGTAAAAAACTTTCACCTTATGTTTTAAAAGTGCTAACATACCCCTCCCCCTCCACAATTCTTTGCTTTCTCATTAGAAATGCCCAGCAACATCCGCCAGACAAAGGCACTGCAAACAAAGTGTATGGAAAGGAGTGAGAGGGGGGGGGGGGAATTAGGGAAAACAAAAAAAGAAAAGAAAAGAAAGACGTGCAGAGGAATTCCTTTTTTCACTGATCTGTGGAATACATTAATATCCCAAACTGTTGGCACAGACTCGAACGCTCAGATGGGTGACAATGCAAGCAATGACTCTGAGTCTGGGATCTTCAAATAAACCTCTGCTGCTGTCATGGCCACCGGGAAAGAGGCTGAGGGCAATATTCGCTGACCTTCATTTCGTTGTTTCACCAGACCTAACTGCTGGACCTTTGTTTGCCTGTTACTAGGAGTTCCTCTTTCAAAAATGTCAGCATTTCCTAGACGATACAAGAGCCAGTTTATTAGGTAAATAAACCCACCCCTAAAGCAGTCTCTCCTGCTCCACGATGAGAATCCACGGAGAGCAGAGACAAGGAGCAAATCTGAACCCTCGAAATGAAGGGAGAGAGAGACCGCAGAACTTTGGAGCGCATCTCAAAGCCAAATATGAAAAGGCCATCAAATGTTATATTGAGCCATCAAGGAATACGGCTGGGAAGACTGAAAACTGCAACAGAGAAGACCTTTCAAGTAACCAGGGATTTGTATGGCTTATGGCACTTTCCATGAAACGCATGTGCACCAAAGAGGTCTCTGGCCCAGACTCCGCAGACCAGGATGAATACAGGGAAATGACAGGTGTCCCTTATTTCCAAACATTACAGTCCCATGTACATCTACAGGACAGCCATCACAGATCCACATTGTTACTCACCACTGTTTTGGCAATCAATTAGTTTGCAGTTATATTTCTCTGGTGAAAGCGGGGGGGGGGGGCATTTATTCCACCCTTCCTTCTTTTTGAGGACTCCAAAGGGAGGATAGAGTTACTCAACATCATCTACAACAGCAATGAGAGTGAAATCCACCACAAAACACCGTGGATTCAGATGCTTTCCTCAAGATTGGTCTCCTCATTTATTTGAAAAAATGGTCAATGACTCGGCCCCAGATCATAGCCCAACAGTAGGGCTGCAGTTGCACAATGAAGAGCAAACATGAGCTGGTCCCTCTCCTCTACTACACAAACAGGCCCTGAGCATGAACGGCCAACTGCACAAACTATTGGTTTATGTGACTGTCCCGCCATTTTCTTGAGGTTCAGAAATGCTACAGATCAGTCCTGCATGTGATCAGGCACTCATGAGGAAGGGCCAGTTCACATTTCACATGGTTTCATGTGGTGGAGGGAAAGATGTTTGCACTGCTCCTAATGGCTCTCTCAGTTTTGTTTCAGATATGAAAACAAAGAGGGGTGGGGAGAAAAGCAGCAACAGCAACAGACTGGCTGGTTGGATATGCGAAATCTTTCAGGTGGAACAAGGTATGTTAACCAAGGTATCTTTAACTGAGAAAAAGCACCCTGGATGTCCTTGCTTTTAGGAATGAAATACTACGAATCCTTATCATCTCTATTTTGGAGGCTGACGTGCACCTTAAGATTGCCCTTATAAGTGGGGAAAGTCTTTATCCTGGAGCTTTCCACCATCCTTCCATTATCTGCACCCTATATTTCTGCTGCCTAGCATCTGCTTTTGAAATACCAGTCTTTCTGGTGAAGGGAATTAAAGAGCTTCAGAAAAATGCATGCAGAATCAGGAAAGCGGGCCACATATGATTTTCACCCAGCTCCCACAAAACAAAACAAACTAAGTCATGATCTCAACAGAACCTCAGCACGATAGCCAATTGTATTTTTTTCTCTGTTTTTAAAGGAAAATTAAACAACCACCTAAAATCACAGGGAAGCCTCCACCGACTTGCAGGATGTGCTATAAAATAAACAGCAGGCGTCAAATTCTGATTATCACATTTCTGCACTTTTTCCAGAAATATCAAGCAGTGATTTAACTCCTGGACACGTATCCTTGGAAACCAAACTATAAGCAGCTGCCCCTGGATGTTCACACAATGCCAGGTTTCCCCTCTTTGTATTCAAATATAACTAATTACTTGGCCTTTGAAATGATAGATGGTTGAGGGGGCGTCCCGGGGACGCACCCCAGCCCTCCAATGGCAGAGCCAGATTGCCGGGTCTAGCAACAGCTGCTCCAAATCCCCCACGAGGTGAGAGCAGGCACCAGAGAGGCTCTATTTGAACAGCTGCATATGCAAATGTAATTAACTAGGTGTTGCTGGCCTCTTCCGCTCACCCAGCCTGCATAGGCATGCTAGACTCCCCTTACCCATTTCTTTAAGGTGAAAGGCTGGGGGGGGGCACACAACAGCATTTTCTCACTAGACATGCCAAATCCTCTTCTGAGTTTAAAGAAAGAGTAAATAACAAGGATATAATTATGAGCATCAGATCCAAACTGCCTACCAGAGTAGCTCACAATCCTGCGTCTTATCACTCTAAATTTTTAGATTTCTGCTCTTGGAAGCCTAACGAGACAAAATATTAACTAAGCTCGGGGTTTATTTTTCTTTGGGGAGACTGTGGGAGTTGGAAGGATTTTACTGTCCAGACTATTTCTTTCTGAATGCTTTCACCATGGACTTCTGCCAAGTGACAAAGAGGTTGCTCAGTGATTAAAGCATTGGGATAGAATTCCAGAGATACAGGTTTAATGATAGCCATACCATGGGGCTGTTTGGGTGACCTTGGCAAGTCAAGCAACTTATCCTTTACTCCACCTTCACCAGAGGAGAATGGGAAAAGGAGAGAGCGCATCTGATGGTGGTGGGAGGCGAGCATATTAGGATCTGTGATGCTCTTGACAAGATATAAAGAAGAAAAAAATATGTATGAAACGATGCTGTCTTGTGAGCGCCCACTGCTGCTTAAGGTCTTGAACTCTGCAAATCATAGCATGCTGGGCACAATTATCTGAGCTTCTGATTAACATGCCACAGCAGTTGAAGTCCTCAAAAAGCACAAACATTTTGACAGGCATAAGGGGATGATATATGAGTGCAGCAGTCCCAGCGTCTGAATCTGAAATAAATGACAGCTCAGCAGTTACAGGGCCCCAAAGGCCACTGTTGGCCACCATCCAGACAAGTTATCTCTATGTCTCAGGGCCAAATTAGACTGATCTTAAGTTCATGAATGAAATTAATGCACATTTTATTATGTAAAGAGCAGCTGAAATAAGAACCCACCTCCCATTTTACAAGAAGAAGTTACTATGTTTTTATGCCCCTTCTCTAAACTTGGTCCATTGCTCTGCTATCAGTATGAGGTGTCACACACACTTCATGGAATAAGATCTGCCAACGTCACAAACCAAATGGTAGTAACATCGTGGAAAGTGATTCCAAATACCCAGATAGCTGGGCTTAGGGAACATGAAAAGGAGCAAAGAGAAAAATGGAACAGCTCATAAACCAGAGGAAAAAAGTTGTTTCAGGGAAATCATCTTTTGGTTCAGACCCAAGGCAATTGTCCGTGCAGTTATTGGAAAGAACGCTGGCACAATCTTCTGGCAAACCGGCCACAGGAAAGGCTGACTTCATGTCACACTGAACTAAGCTCCCCGCAATACTAAAAATAAAGCGGATGGAACTTTCACTCGTCAGAATATATATACTTTGCATCAGCTGAACAAACCTGATTACTTGCAGCCCTGAATTTATCAAGCCAATTGACTTTCTGAGAAAAATAGCCAAAGAATGTGGGTACTGCACCAGAATGATGAATAAGGTGAGATCTGGGGGCATACTCCTACTTTCTAGGGACATACTTTTAGGATGTCATCCACATTTTAAAAACCCCACAGATTTATTTAAAGTTTGCAGCAAAGTTTGAGGAACACCGTAAAAAAATAATATTCTTGTGAGAAGTTAATACAGCGCAGCGCATACCGATTTAGGTGATAGAAATCAAAGCCATGATTTTTGTTCTCCCCTAAAGACACCTTAAAAACTAAAAGCAAAGAGACATCTCGCTGCGATGCCCCCTTGTGGAACAGAAAAAAATGGGAGGTTTTAATACAACCCATTCCTATATCTTACCATTCATATGCATTTCTAGTGAGCTGGAAGAACTGGCAGAGAAAGAGGGGAAATCAGGGAGGATAGACTAAGTCATCTTTAATTGTCCTTGGGACTATTGGATGAAATAGACCTTTGTTCTCTGACTCTTAGCATTTCATAGAGCCAAGTTGCTAGGTAAAATCAAATCAATCTGAAAAGCAACTTTTATCTGCTTGATGATGGGGGGAAAGTATCACTAGCCTACACTATATGATTTCATGACTAGATACGGGAGCAAATCCCTGCTTTCAGATTCAGAACTCAACTACACAGCAATCTGTAGGGATTTAATATCAAATGGCTGACTGCCACCCGGCTTAAGATGTTGATGCTAATAATGCTAGCACAAACTGTATGCTTCTGAAGCTCCCCCCGCCCCCGCCCCGGTACCATGGTAAAGTTGCTAATAAATAACAACGACAACATTTATAGCAACATCTAAAGCCAGGAGATCAGACATTTTCCATCATCATCCCCTCCTCCCCGCAGAGCCATCATGAACCACCACTATCTTAACCAAGTATATTATGTTTATTAATTATTAACTTCCATTTACTGTCCGCGGCATTGAAGTCTTTTCTGACAGACAGAAGGAGGGATACAAATACTTCTAACAAACACAGGATTACAGTGGTGCCCCGCAAGACGAATGCCTCGCAAGACGAAAAACCCGCTAGACGAAAGGGTTTTCCGTTGCGGAGGCGCTTCGCAAGATGAATTTCCCTATGGGCTTGCTTCGCAAGACGAAAATGTCTTGCGAGTCTCGCCATTTCCCACCCGCTTCCCCCCCCTTTTTCAAAGCCGCTAAGCCGTTAATAGCCTTTTAACAGCTTAGCCGCTAAGCCTTTAATAGCCGCTAAGCCGCTAAATCGCTAATAGTGCTAATCCGCTTAGCCGCTAATGGGGTTGCTTCGCAAGATGAAAAAACCGCTAGACAAAGAGAATCGCGGAACGGATTCTTTTCGTCTTGCGAGGCACCACTGTATTCTGTCTAAGCACAGTTAAACAGTCTAACTTGATGGCCTTCTTTCTTTTTTTCTTAAGTCATTTATGTTTCTCGGGCAGAAAGAGACATTCAGTATTAAGACATTCAGTAAATTAAGTGCACTGTGAACACAAAACTCAACAATGAAGATCAAGGATTCCCCCACCTGGCACAATTGGTTTTAAATCTAAGTCTTTTGAAATTTAACACATGCAGTTATCTGAAACATCAAGGAATTGTAGAAGAGTATTCAGTTGTATTTTATCAGCCCGACCAGTGTTTCATACTGTTTTGCACTAACCCAGGGTTTCCAAACTTGGGTCCCCAGCTGTTTTTGCACTACAATTCCCATCATCCCATGATGGGAATTGTAGTGCAAAAACAGCTTGGGACCAAAGTTTGGGAAACCCTGCACTAAACCAACGTATTATATGGAAACGAAATGGTGCTAAATATCCTATACCTATCATGTGCCAAGAAAATAAAGATTTAAAATTATGTACACATGTGGCTTAACTGGCAACATACAGTTTATTACAGGCATAGGCAAACTCCACCCCTCCAGATGTTTGGGACTATAATTCCCATCATCCCTAGCTAACACAACTAGTGGTCCGGGATGATGGGAATTGTAGTCCCAAATGATGTAGGGGGGGGAGTTTGCCTATGCCTGGTTTATTATGTTTGACAATATGGAAAGTGCAATAGTAGAAACAAAAATTGCAACATTGGTGGCCTTCACATAAGAGAACACTCTGCTTTGTAGGGTATCTGTAGGCACAGGCATTTTACCAAATGGAATCACTTCTACAAATAACTCCCCTTCTCTATATGAGGATACTAATTTTACTCCTCTTCTATCATGTCATCTTCTTTTCTCTCCTCACTCTCTTTCTCAAAAGCAGTAGCTGCTTAAACCATGCTTAATTAACTGCCATTAACCCTTACAAGAAGGCAGTGAAAAATTATTTATACTGCTTCAGGCCAATAATTAGAAGCTACAAAATGGCTTCTAATTAAAAAAAAAAAATTTAAAAAGTAGACCTTTAAGTCAAACCATATCTTACCACAAGAAGATGATTTTCTGTCCACTGTCATTACACGCTTGGTTTGGTTGCGCAGCTTGTTGTCAGTATTTTCTACTAAATTGGTGATATCGTCGATGATTTCTATTAAAAAAGAGATATCGTTATATAGTATTAATATCCAGCTTTCCCACCATCACACCCAAACAAATGCAATGTTATCATTTTATGGCATCCTTCCAGCAACCAAGAGCTCTGCAGCTTTGATCTAACTTATTGGCATGGCAGCCCTCTGAGGAAGGTTAGACAGATGGCTAAATGTGACAGAAGCCAAGCAGAAGGCACCCAAAAGCATCACGGTAGGTGTAGCCCATGTAGATGCTGCACTTAGCTAGCATAATGGATTAAGAACGTGCAGACACATCTGTTCCTTGGCCCATAGTTAGTACAAAATGCTTTATAAATTTAGACCAGGAGAAGGGTGAAAATTTTATCTGGGCTGTTTGGAGTGCCTGCACAGAACCTCCACTTTTGCAATGGGCAGTGATCACCCCAAAGCTACCTGCAAATGACCAGAGATTAGAAACTGGCCCTGCACATTCAGCCCTCATGCTACTTGCACTGCACTATATTGCCCCACAGATTTTGTCCAAACCTGCAAATGGAAAATATTTGCACCTTTGCATATTGGTATAAATACAATTTCTAAGGCTCAGTTATAATTGAGAATAAAAACTGAAGCATGATCCTGTTTATACAGCTTCCTTATAGACTATCTCTCTTACTTCTTCTCGCCAATATTCCATTTTTCAGCACAAATAATGACATCATGACTATAAGCAAGCGCTAACTGCACTTCGGCGTTTAAAAAAACATTATTTGCTTATTTGTTTCCAGCTGAAATTCAAGGTGCAGTTATTGATCTATGCGAATAGCAAACTCCACTCTCCAAGTCTGGATTCACATGTATTCCCCCAAAATGGGGGGTGCAGGGGAGGGGAGAGACTGAGCATGTTCAGTGGACACAGAATGCTGGCTGACTGCTGAAGGAAGGCAGGGGGCAGAATGGAACATTGTAGGGAAGAGGGATAAAGTGAAATGAGAGGGGAAAGAAGGCACAGCTGCCTGGCATCCTGGCACTCCACACTTAGCACAGGTCCCACTTGCACTGAGAAGCATAAGAACATAAAAATATATATAGAAAGAGGTTAACATTCCAGTTTCTTCAGAGATGGCATATCCAGGTGAAGAAGTCATTGATAACGGCAGAGAAAAACGTCTCCTAAGGATGCCATACATCCACTGAAAACTCATCGGGTTCACAAGGGTGACGCTGTATAAAACAGCTCCTTACAGAATGGCTGGTTTCCATCACAGACCTCGCAATGGATTCAGAGTGAAAAAACAAGGGAAATTATTAAGCAGTTCAAAAATTAGCAAGCTGCCAACATCCGAGTGAAGTTTCAACATGTTGTCTTCCAGTTGCAAGCCTCCTGCTCTTGGATATTAGGTCAACGTTTTAGTAAATTCAATCCCGTCTTCACATATACAGTCGGTGTGGCAGGGGTGGGGCCAACTGACAGGTGGTAGGTTATGAAGTAATTTATGAGGAAAAGCTTCTACTAGTATGTTTGCTCAGTTCGAACGATGAAAATTCAAAACTGATGACTTTCACAAGTTACACAGCCACATTAAAGTAGTTTTAAAAACAAAAAATAGTGTCACTGTCTTTGAATTATGTTTTTCTGGCTTCTGGAGCACAAAACAGAAAACTGTTCCAGAAAGAACAACTGCCAAGTGTATAAATTGACCATGCCCCACTTTGAGTCCATTTACAATAAAAAAGAGGAATTGTACAGCATTTTCTTGAGCAACCACAGTACTTTCAAGGCCTCACTGCTTAAACTACCCCTGTAGTTTGTACATTATAAACACTTCACTTTATAAACGGTTACATCTATGGGGATGGTTTACATTTGGAATACCAACCTCTCTGCTCTGAAAACCATACAAATGATATTGTATTTTATTGTATTTCAGTAGCCAAGAGTGTGAGCTGTGAGCCACCTGCTAACCTCACCCACAAATTCACTAGATAGTCTTGGGCAAGCTAGCATTCTTCTCGGTGCTAAGCCCTACCATCAATAATAGAGAGGGGAAATATTGCTGTACCTTACAAGGGTGTAGCAAGGATTGCTGAGATTATGTGAAGTGTACTGAATTCCTGAAGTGTTCCATGTATACTATACATTGCATAGGAAAGCTTCTCATTCATGGCAAGGTGCCACTGTGATTTCCAGGTAGACCAAGCCTGGAAGTTCCTAATCTTTATGAGCCCAAAATATGCAGTCTGTGTGAGGCACCGATCAGGAACCCAGGACATTACAAAATGTTAAGAAAAAGGAAAATAAACAGCCTTCCCTTCCATCACTCTTCTTTAACATGAATTCACCAGGAAAGAATTTGGAGGGGGAAATGGGTAGAGAGGGAAAGAGAACTCTGTGAAATTCAGGGCAGATGGGCAATGAAGAAGGAAAACTGGAAACTGCTCAGCTTAAGAAAATAACATTTTTGTTCTGTAGGAAGTAAAATGCTCCTTCTCTCCACCCCCACGGGAGAAGGAAGATTTACTTGGTTACATCCCATCCTGAATCAGAGTTTCTGTCTGTGTGCTACTCAGGTGTGCCCTCTCCCAAGAGGCTTGCGAGTTCTTATACTTCTGAACCACACACAGAGTCCCAAGCATGGCGGGATTCCTATAGCACTCAGAAGAAAAGCAGGCTGCTTGCCATATAACCTCCTCGTATTTGTACTAATTGATTTTCTGATTTATTTAAAATATGTAAAAGCCTTACTTGGATTTGGCAGCTGCCTTAAAGTACAGGCTTCACAGTTCCTGCCCACTGAGTAAGCCAAATACAAACTGCACTTGCAAAATGAAGAGGGGAATGGATTTAGCAGCAGCGCTGGGTACAATCGCATCTTAGCTACAGATTAATAAGACTACAGGAGAGCAGGATTTCCTTTATTTCAGTTCCACCCAGCCTTTCTTCCATGTGTGAGGTTCCAAGCCAGGCTTTTATTCGAACTTGATGATGTTACAGCGTGACGCAAGGCTGCCACTGCACACCAGGTGCCACGGCCACCGCCTTACCTCTTGCACTCTGGCGTCATTAGTGCATTATTCTCATTATTAGAAACTGCCTCTGTTTCATGAAGAAGGGACTATAAATTATAAAAAGAAATGAATAAATGTCCTGGAAGAGCAAGAAGATGCCATCTGTGATGGAAAACGATGGGGAAAAAATATTTTAAAAAGTCAGGCAGTTAGAGATGTGAATCTGCACAGGGGGAGGCAAGACTGAGGGAGAGATACCTGAGAGACAAAAAGATCACATGAGACAAGCAGAGAGTATGTATAGAGGCAGATGTGGGAAACCTTTGGACATCCACATATTGTTTGACCAAATCTCCCATCAGTCTTGACCATGCTGGCTCGAGGGCGGTTGGGCATTGTAGTTCAGCAGGTTCCCCATCCTAATATAGAAAAATTGCAGGTCTGGGTGATGTGGATTGAGAAACAGATGAACATGTGAAAGCGATTAAGACTACATTAGTAGCAGGGGTTCACTGTACTAATATAGTGACAAGAGAAGAACACCCCACACCTACCATTTTGGTTATGACGGAGTACACAAATAAATTGGCTGGCAAACCAATGAGTGACAAGGCAGCCAGCCTCTGCATGGATGGTATTGGCTAGCTGGAATCAGGACGCCTGGAAGCCTCCCAGTAGCCTCCTCGCTCAAATCCCTTATATTTATTCTGGAGGTACACAGTGTAAAACCCAGCTTCTCCAAATAGATCTATATCAACAGAGTAATGTATATCTGTAAAATATACACCACAAAACTAGTCATGGGACATGGCAAATATATGTATACTGGAACTGGGTTTAAGAAAAACATCTCAAAACCTGAAGCCCAGAACATTTCATATCATACCAAGAACATTACAGTATGACGAAGCTTAATCTGGAGGCAACCCAGTCTCCATAGCCGCTGCCACCATCTAAGGGAGCACCTTAGAGTGAAATGCCAAGGAAATGAATCACGCAAAACACCAGGCTACACACTTCAAAACAACGCAACACTATGCTCAATAGAAGAAAGCAAACATTGTGTATCATGCCAGTGATGAAAAAGCTTGTGGCCAATGTGCACATGCGAAGCAGAGCGCTTTAATACTGAGCACCAAATGGAATCTAAAGCCCAAAGAAAAATCTAAAACCCAAAGCAAATGAAAGCCATACATTCTCATCTATGCCCAAATAATGGGAAAGTTTAATAAATGTCCAAGAGGAAGCAACCTATAAGCAGCCCTTTACACAAGAGCTAGTCTCAAATAATAACAAACGGATGCAAGTTGTGCTGATATAAACTTTGCTTTCCTCAGCAAATGCTTAGAGGCAACAGTCTTGACATCATGAGAACGACCTTGCCAGATTAGGCCAAAGGCCCACCTGGCTCACAGCATCCAACATGAGTGCAACAGCTCTCTTCCCCATTGTGATTCCCAGCAACTGGTATTCAGAGGCATACTGTCTCTGACAGTGGAGGTAGAACATTTGGTAATGGCTAAGTTTCCTCTTTTCAAGTCAAATGTGTGTGTTAGGTTTTCTTGGCAACTGTCCTTTTACATATATATTGAATTTGATAGCACTATGGTCTCTATTCCCAGTCTGCTCAACAACATTTAATCATGAACCAGATCCTAAGACCTGCTTAAGATTAAGCCCAGGGTTGCCCCTCTGGTACCCTCCATGACCAACTATTCTAGGGCACAGTCATTTAGGGTATCTTGAAATTTTATCTTTTCTTCATGACTGGAGCACATATGCACTCAGTCTGTGTGAGGGTAATTGAAGTCACCTGTTACTACAACATTTCCTCTTTTGAATGTCTCCTTGATTTCATTCTCCATCTGACTATTTACTAAATTTAGTAAATAATAAAATGTTTGTGAAAAGGGGGTTGTTCATTTGTTTTTGTTCTTGTTTCCATTATGTATTTTGTGTTCTGCTTTTGTATTTTTATGTTGTGAACCACCCTAGGATTTTTGGTATACAAATCTATGAATGAATGAATGAACGAATGAATGAATATCGCCCTGAACATTTTGTTCAACTACATCTCAGCTAAAGCATCCATGACAGATGGCCATCCAACCTCTGCTTAAAAACCTCCACCTCCCATCAACCCTAGCTAGTATAGCCAATGGTCAGGAGTGATGGGAACTGAAGTACAGTAACATATTGAGGGCCACAGGTTCTCTACCCTGAAACTAAAGAAATTATTTATATTTGCAAAATTATTCCGGAGAATGAAGAAAGAATAACTACATACCATCAGTTACAGCAATAATCATCACTTAGAATGAGTACTTGGTGGAAAGAGTAGTGGGGCAAGAACTGAGCTCAAAATCCATGAATATTAACTGGAGCCCTTGCTCTCCAACATGCACCAGGGATTTTCTTTTCCAGCTGCTTATTTTGTTTTATTCAAACAAAACACACAAGCATTAATTTTAGTTGTATTTAATTGAATAATTTCCCAGGAGAATAGTTCAGGAGAGTTTTAGAGCAGCTTGTTTCCAAAACCCATTACTGACTGGCATATACCACAGCATCTGCGTGCCAACCAAAATAGGATGCTTTAATGTTACTGGAACTACTTTCGTTCCAGATGTGTTGAGAACTCCTGGTGATATAATGCAGGCAATAGCTGTATTTACACAAGGTAGTATTTTGAGTATCCTTTTCCAGTTATCTTGGGTAAGATAACAGACCCCTTAATTGGAAGCATTTGAATATAAAGCGAGGTCACTTGTTTCTCCCCCTCATTCTTAAAGTTTTCCTTGCTTTGCTTTTCATTAAAATTGAATGTGAGGCAGACCAACAGTTAGCAAAGCAACAGATCATAAAAACATGAACATCTGCAATCTGAAAGACCTTAACAAGAAACATTGCATGGGCCACTCCAACTCATGGGGGCAAAATGTTGTGGTCGTGTCACCTTATGTAACTCCTCAAAGCAAATGAGCCAAATTAGACATCTCTGCACATTTTAAAAAAAATGCAAATAGGAAAGGCTAGTTGATAACGATCACAATTTGTATTGGGAGGGAACCCCCACCCCCGGCTGTCAACCTGGATCCAATGGAGAATTGCTTTCCTATGCAAATAGCAGCTTCAGCAAAATGGTTATCATGAATGCAGTGGAGGAATAGGTTAAATTTCACATCCTTGCCTTCCATGATCCCAAAAATATACAGGAAGCCCCCCTCAGGTGCTATTTGAATTTCTAAAATGTACATATTAAATGAAAAGATGCGTGCAATATTACATCTAGTTTGGCCCTTAGATGTTCAACAGAAGCAGAGGTGCAGTTTTGGTACTTGATTAGGGTTTAGGGTAAAACAGAACACGACTTGACCAAAGTGGCTTTCTAACATGCTAGGCCAGGGGTGGGAAACCTTATTCACGTCACATTCCCTTCTAGGCAACCTTCAGGGGGGCATATGCCAATGCTGGGCAGGACCAGAAACCAAAGTGAACAGAACAATGGACTTGCCTTTGCACAATGGACTATCTTTTATGCACATTCCTCTCTATTCCCATCCAGGCAAGCAAGCTGCATTATCAGGGATATGTTCTAATCTAGTCAGACATACATACTCGAGCAGGATGCAAAGCAGGGCCAGTGAAGGGTGTGCCCGGGGTAATATACCTAAGAGGAGTGGTGAATATAAACACTGCCTATGTTGTTACACAGAAGGTTTCCCATTAAGGAAGAGGCTTGGAAAGAGATGGGGAAGCAGGATAGGAGTTGCATGAAATTCAAAGGCTGCCTCCTTAAAGGACCTTAGTGGTTTTTAGCACACAAATACATTCTGTGACTGGCAGAGTTGAAAGCAATTACCCTCTCAAGATCTAACTAGATGGGGCTTTAGGCACATGATGTAAAAAGGTGCTTGGACTGGTCACATCTTGTCTACAAAAAAGCAAAAAGTAGTGGAAGATGTTGCATGGGATGAGGGCTAACAATTTGAGGCATTCTCCTGCTGATAACTTCCTTCTCCCCAACTGTTATTTCCCCACATTTTTAGAAGTTATGAGTAAGAGCATTTTCAGAGGGTATTGTTTTTGGTAAGAAAATGGCATGGGATGAGAAGAGAAGTAAGCCATCTTCCCACCACTTCATGGCCCTGATCAGGATTAGGGACCTTTTTGGCTAGTATGAGCACAGTTTAAAACCATGTGTTTAAAGTCATGGCCAGTTTGAGCCTCAATAATTTGTTTATGGGCAGTAGCCATCATCCTGGTGCCATTCTCCTTCCAGCTGAAAAGTTAAACCGAACCACTGGCCTGAGTACTGTCAGTCTCTGGTTCCTGCCATTTATTTCAAGCAATTGTACACATTTATAATGAATCATAGAATCATAGAATCATAGAGTTGGAAGAGACCACAAGGGCCATCGAGTCCAACCCCCTGCCAAGCAGGAAACACCATCAGAGCACTCCTGACATATGGTTGTCAAGCCTCTGCTTAAAGACCTCCAAAGAAGGAGACTCCACCACACTCCTTGGCAGCAAATTCCACTGTCGAACAGCTCTTACTGTCAGGAAGTTCTTCCTAATGTTTAGGTGGAATCTTCTTTCTTGTAGTTTGGATCCATTGCTCCGTGTCCGCTTCTCTGGAGCAGCAGAAAACAGCCTTTCTCCCTCCTCTATGTGACATCCTTTTATATATTTGAACATGGCTATCATATCACCCCTTAACCTCCTCTTCTCCAGGCTAAACATGCCCAGCTCCCTTAGCCGTTCCTCATAAGGCATCATTTCCAGGCCTTTGACCATTTTTGTTGCCCTCCTCTGGACACGTTCCAGTTTGTCAGTGTCCTTCTTGAACTGTGGTGCCCAGAACTGGACACAGTACTCCAGGTGAGGTCTGACCAGAGCAGAATACAGTGGCACTATTACTTCCCTTGATCTAGATGCTATACTCCTATTGATGAGGCCCAGAATTGCATTGGCTTTTTTAGCTGCCGCGTCACACTGTTGGCTCATGTCAAGTTTGTGGTCAACCAAGACTCCTAGATCCTTTTCACATGTACTGCTCTCAAGCCAGGTGTCACCCATCTTGTATTTGTGCCTCTCATTTTTTTTGCCCAAGTGCAATACTTTACATTTCTCCCTGTTAAAATTCATCTTGTTTGTTTTGGCCCAGTTCTCTAATCTGTCAAGGTCGTTTTGAAGTGTGATCCTGTCCTCTGGGGTGTTAGCCACCCCTCCCAGTTTGGTGTCATCTGCAAATTTGATCAGGATGCCCTTGAGTCCATCATCCAAGTCGTTGATAAAGATGTTGAATAAGACCGGGCCCAGGACAGAACCCTGTGGCACCCCACTAGTCACTCTTCTCCAGGATGAAGAGGAACCATTGATGAGCACCCTTTGGGTTCGGTCAGTCAGCCAGTTACAAATCCACTGAGTGGTAGCATAGTCAAGACCGCATTTTACCAGCTTCTTTACAAGAATATCATGGGGCACCTTGTCAAATGCCTTGCTGAAATCAAGGTAGACTACATCCACTGCGTTCCCTTCATCTACCAGGCTTGTAATTCTGTCAAAAAACGAGATCAGGTTAGTCTGACATGACTTATTTTTCAGAAATCCATGCTGACTATTGGTGATCACAGCATTCCTTTCTAGGTGCTCACAGACTGTTTGCTTAATGATCTGCTCCAGAATCTTCCCTGGTATTGATGTCAGACTGACTGGGCGGTAATTATTTGGGTCCTCTCTTTTCCCCTTTTTGAAAATAGGGACAACATTTGCCCTCCTCCAGTCTGCCGGGACTTCGCCTGTTCTCCAGGAATTCTCAAAGATGACTGCCAGTGGTTCTGAGATCACATCTGCCAGTTCTTTTAATACTCTTGGATGCAGTTCATCTGGCCCTGGAGACTTGAATACATCTAGACTAGCCAAGTATTCTTGTACTATCTCCTTAGTTATTCTGGGCTGTGTTTCCTCTGCTGAATCATTTGCTCCAAATTCTTCAGGTCGGGCATTGTTTTCTTTATCGGAGAAGACTGAGGCAAAGAAGGCATTGAGGAGTTCAGCCCTTTCTGTGTCCCCTGTTTGCATTTCACCATCTTCTCCTCTGAGTGACCCCACGGTTTCTTTGTTCTTCCTTTTGCTACGAACATACCCATAAAAGCCTTTTTTGTTGCTTTTAACCTCTCTAGCAAGCCTGAGTTCATTTTGTGCTTTAGCTTTTCTGACTTTGTGTCTACACGTGCTGGCTATTTGTTTGAATTCCTCTTTGGTGGTTTCCCCCCTTTTCCATTTTTTGTACACATCCTTTTTTAATCTTAACTCAGTTAAAAGTTCTTTAGATAGCCACCCTGGCTTCTTTAGGCACCTTCCATGTTTCCGTCTCATTGGTATTGCCTGAAGTTGTGCTTTTACTATCTCCCTCTTAACAAACTCCCAGCCATCTTGAACTCCCTTTCCTTTTAGTATTACTGTCCATGGGATCTCACCCAGCACTTCCCTAAGCTTTATGAAGTCGGCTTTCTTAAAGTCGAGAAATTGAGTCCTAGTATGCTTGGCTGCTCCTTTCCGCTGTATAGTAAACTTCAGAAGAGCATGATCACTCGCGCCTAATGATCCTTCCACTTCTACCCCACTAACCAGGTCATCAACATTGGTTAGGACCAGATCTAAAATGGCTGTTCCTCTTGTTGCTTCTCCCACTTTCTGGACAATGAAGTTGTCTGCAAGGGCAGTGAGGAATCTGTTTGACCTTATGCTCTTGGCTGAGTTTGACATCCAACAAATATCCGGGTAATTGAAGTCCCCCATTACTACTATCTCCCTTCCTTTTGCATGCTTGGCCATCTGTTCCAGGAAGGCATCATCTATGTCCTCCGTTTGGCTTGGGGATCTATAGTAAACTCCCACAATGAGGTCACTGTTATTCTTCTCTCCCTTAATTTTGACCCAAATGCTCTCACTTTGGCTTTGAGGTTCTAAATCTTGGATCTCTTCACAGGTATACACATCCCTGACATATAACGCCACTCCTCCTCCTTTCTTGTCTGGTCTGTTTCTTTGAAATAGATTGTATCCCTCCATTATTACATTCCAATCGTGGGATTTATCCCACCAGGTTTCAGTGATTCCTATTATGTCATATTTAGTTTGCTGTACCAGGAGCTCAAGCTCATCTTGTTTATTTCCCATGCTTTGCGCATTAGTGTACAGACATTGAAGTCCATTAATCATTCCCCCGTGCCTCTTATTTAAGGATTTTCTCCTCCCACCACTAGGTCTGCATGCTCTTTGCTCCATTCGGTCTATGACATTTGGATGATCATCTTCATCAATTGATAGACTCCTACCTTCAGGAGCACTGTCTCCCTCCCCCACATTAGTCAGTTTAAAGCCCTCCTGATGAGGTTTCTGAGATTTTTTGCAAAAACATTCCTCCCAACCGTTGTGAGGTGCAGCCCATCGCTTGCCAGAAGTCCATCTTCAAGAAACTGCATTCCGTGATCTAAGAATCCAAACCGTTCCTGTTTGCACCATTTGCGAAGCCAGTTGTTCACTTCCACTATTTTTCCCTCTCTCCCTGGGCCACGTCGTTCAACTGGGAGGACAGATGAGATGACAATTTGTGCATTTAATTGCTTCAATTTCCTGCCCAGAGCCTCGTAATCTCTTTTGATCTTCTGGAGGCTATTGCTTGCAGTGTCATTGGTTCCCACATGAACCAAGAGGAAGGGGTATTTGTCAGTGGGTTTTATGATTCCTTGCAGTCGTTCAGTTACATCTTGGATCTTAGCCCCGGGGAGACAGCACACTTCCCGAGACATCTTGTCAGGCCCACAGATCACTGCTGCTGTTCCCCTCAGTAGGGAATCCCCTATCACCACTACACGCCTCCTTTTAGGTCTGGTCGGGGTTCTTCTGTGAGCTGTCGGTTTCAAGGTCGCCTGGACATTCCCAGAGGACTGCCTTTGCTCCTCGTCTTCATATACCTGATCGACTGTAATGAGGGAGAGATCCTCAAATGGAGTCTGCTCTTCGTCTTCCATGCTAGGGGAAAGGACCTCAAAGCGATTGCGTATTTCTAAACAATCAGAGCGAACCCTGGGCCTCCTACTTCTTTGTAGCCTGTTTTGTTTCCAGCTCTGTGTGCATCGTTTCCCCGTTCCACTCTGTTCCCACTGTGGACACACAAATCAAAACACAGACAAATACAAACAGCAGCTGCAACAAAAGTAATTTAATCTAGTTTAAGCTAAAGAATCAAAGGGAATTAGCTGCTCCAATCCTTTTTCCATCCCAAATGGGATGTGGATACCTTAACTTTGACTGCATTCTATTCTAAGCATTGCTTACCCCAAACTGGTACGTGAAGTCATTTTGATGAAAAACAAAATCAAAATATGATTAATTCTAATGCTAGTTTGAAGCCAGTTTGAAAACATGAATAACATCTGCCAACAGGTAAGAAACAACAACGGATCTTCTGATACTTCCTAGTTTTGCATAACTGTCCTGTCTATGTCCTCAAGACCTGTAATTTCCCTCCGGCTGCAGCATGCGTATGAATCTAAACCACAGGTGTGTTTGCATTCTGCAAAACTCTGGGCTTTGGACCTGGAATAAAATTAGCACCTAATATCAATATATTCTGTTCATATTTCCTACACTGGACAGAATATATGCATATTACATCCCAATGAAGAACTACTGGACCCTGGTAAGTAGGGAACAGAGATGTACATGTAATCCTTTTGTCATTGGGCCATTAAATCTATGTTGAAACGATACTGTCTCCTGCTGGGTAGCCCTTCATGAACTATGAAACAAGGTGGCCCCAAAGCCAATACACACATAAACTTCAATGGGCAACGAGAGATTCAGCCCAATAAATCCCCACTGCCATTCTGAGCTGCTGGCCTGTTTGGCAATATATCACCAGTGAAAGGACCATTAGAAAACACTCACTGGTCAGCAAGACACAGATGTGAACTCCTCTGTTTGACCTGCTTGGCACTGAGTGATGAAAGCTATGCACTGATTGATAACTCACAAAAGGCAGGAATCCTGCTGCAATACAAAGACCTTGCCACATGGGAGTACAGCGATAGCATCTCAAACACCTTGCAAGCAGTTTACGTTAACTAGATCAAAGTAAACACCATTAGTTGCAGAACCAAGAGCTTTAAGTCACTGATCAGAGCGCTCATACTATTCTTCCCTGCAAGAAAAGTCACTGTGACAATTATGTGTGCTTGAAGATAAACCAAACTTAAATACCTCCACTTTCAGAAGAGTCTCAGATTCTGGAAATGCCTGAATTACAAAGGTGAAGACAAGTAAGAATAAACCTGGAATTCCTGAAAAATTAGAGGGGAACTAATTTTCTTTTTTAAAAAAAATAAAAAATCCAGACTTAAACAAGCACTGGGATATCTATATATAAAAATGGATAGGACCTCATTTGATACCTCAACTGAAGGACATACCCAAAATGCCACTGAACACACAGAAAGCTGAAATTTCATGCTCACCTATTCCAAAACACCCTGACTGTTAGTAAAGTCAGAAAGAAAGTTCATACATCTCCCCCTCAAAACTTGGGGATATGAAGTCTGGGGATATGAAGTCTGTCTCAACCGTGGGCAGCATGCCAGCCCAGCTCCTAAAGCAATGACTGACACTGGAATCAACCTCTTTCTGGGGGAGGGGAATTTTTTTTAGTGAGAGCAGGAAAGCAAATCTGAAAATGGGGCAAACAGTATGCACCTTTGGGGAAACTTTCCCTTTCACGTGCTTTAACAATCCTCAGACTGATAGGGGACTATACTAGTACTAGTATATATCTAAAGGGATTAAGTGCTTAATATTCAGGTAACCAGATGCTAGATTAAAACTCCTATCGAATGTGTCTATTCTTACTTATAATATCTGTTTTCCTCTCCTATTTGCTACAAAATGGAAACATGGACAGTTTAAAGAGTTTAAAAGCTTTAGGAGGTGGTTGGGCCCCGAAATTCATTCAATGACACCGATCATGACAAGACTATTGAAGGTCTCTCCTTTATTTGGGAAGCCATCTAATTATCTGTGCTCCTGGAGGCCCCCTCTGGCACTATGCAGTCCAATTTTGCTCCCTGGTATACTGAGGAGCTGCTGCTGCTGCTGAAACAGATGGGCAAGGCCTGAACAGTATGTGGCATAAATCTCACTACTTCATCTTCAGGAGTGTCACTAGTAGTTTCCCAAGTTGGTGAGGCTCATTTGATAACAACAAGAAAGAGAGAACATTGTGGGGTACTCTACCAACAGAAATTCAGCAGGCACCTTCTGTTTCAACTTTAAAATGCCTGCTGAAAACTTTTCTATTCTGCGAAGCCTATGCAGGTGATGAAGAACACATCTTCCCACAATAGTTAATTGAAGTCTGATTTTAACTTCCATATGGTCTTAACTGTACGGTTTTATGTGTTATTGTTGTTAACCGCTTTGTTTTTTTAAAAAAACAAAATAGTGATATATAAATATTATTATAAATAAACAAACTACATATGATGATACTATAACATTCTCATTTAAGTCTACACATTAGCCATAGGACTCTAGTTAACTTTATTTTTTATAGTTCAGCACTTGGTGCTCAGCAATATGTTTTCCCTTTTAAAAGTGAACCATCACATCTGAAAGGAAACAGGAAATAAGTTTAGGACTTCAAGTGACATTTTGAGCCTTCAAAGAAAAGGGGGGGAAATCACACATACCTAATTTAATCCTTCATTTTCTTTTTTTAAGGAAAGGTCTGACATCTGGACTGACAATCTGCATTCCAAAGTTTCGGCCCATCACAAATTGAAACAGCTGAGTTATAAATCTTTAGGAAGAGGGTGATTGGTCATGGAAAACAGCAAACGTGCACTTAAAAACAAGTGTAGTTTGGAAAGAAGATAAAACTCACAGTACAGCTAGCTTTCCCTGGGACAACTTCTCCAAAGGACTTGCGCAGATAAATCTTGCTCTTGAAAATAAATCCTGCACCTGACATCAGTAACGCTACATCTGATCTCACGGTAGCTTGTTTCTTTCTTGTTTTTAATTCGCAACAGGTTTATAATAAGAAAAAATGAAGCTCGGGACCGCTACATCTGGTTGCTGAATGAATGCCACATATATTCCTCCTCATTCCCACTCTCATATAATATATACATTGCTGATTTCTCAAGAGCCCTTTCACATATTATTTTTACAGCAAGGAAAAACTGATATTTGGCATGCAGTCTTGATAAAGCTGAGTAGTCCTCTCCCACGAGCAACCCAGGGCTCCAGACTGCTTGTGCCACAAGCTTGAGAACAGCTCTTATCCCTGACACTGTTTCGCAAGCCAAGCACCCCTTGGTTTCACTGGCAAATTGGGTTAGATGGGGTGAGCTTGTTGCTTCAACATTACCATTACAGAAACTAAAATCTAAATTGTAAGTAAATGTGATTTAATGAGAGGTTCTAAGTCTTGGCATGTATCAAGCAAATATCCTCTTCATTAGAGAATAATAGATGTGAGTTGTAGAATCTAATTTTTTAGGTAGGATTATCTAATTTAACACTTGGATCATAATAACCTAGTATTGGCAACTCCTCATTAAAAGCAATGTTGGTACCTCTTATTCAACCACTTTGGAACCACATGCTATGACTTTTGTCTTTACTTGCATAAAGTGGGACCACCCTCCCTCGTCTCATTCTGCAGACACACCATTACCAAACTCTTGCCCATTTTATGTACAGATAATGAGTGCAACATAAAACATCCCTTATGTGCTACAAACCAATCACAAATGCCATTTAATATAATTACAGCTTAAATGAAAAGTATAATGATCCTTACAACTTCTGCCTATCAGCAGAGGAAATGGTCCTAAACTAGGGGAACTTGCATTCACAGGCCACAATATACTGTTTAGAATGCAATCCTTTGAAGATCAATAGGGGAAGATAAAAAAAAGGATGATTTTGTGTGGTGGTTTTGTGAAGTTTGTTTTTAGGAACAAAAGGTGATGCACACCAGCTTGATATGCAAAGAAGTGACCTCATCGGGCTGTTAACCCAACTAAAAAGCAAGATCATCCCATGCAAGAAGATGTGCTGCTTAAATGCAGTTGTTTTGGACTTTGAGTGGCATCAGCATTAACAGAATATCAATGCAAACTTCATTACACAGGCAGAACATGGCACATAGATTTCAGTCTTCTTCAAACAGTACAGCCACATTGAAAAGTGGAATTTCAGACTAGTGTCTCACGTTTCCCCCCATTTATGCTCAGACTATGGTAAGGCTTGCTGATGTATTGCTAGAAACAGTGTCTGTATTATGAATTCATACAACAACAAAAGATTCCTTGTAAAAAGGTAGCCGGCAGTGGAAGAGAAGAAAGGGTAGCACTTTCAGACTCAGCAAGAATTGGAGAAACAAGGCCACACATTTTTGCCTTCACACTTTCAAGTTGGGTCACATATTTCTATTCTTTCGGGGGTGGGGGCTGTGAAATGAGCAACATGCTTTAAAAGATACTGAAGTGTCAATCTTAATTTTTAACATTCTAATTATTATTTAAGAAGCTTAACTGTTGTGGGATATGGAAATAGAATTTCTTTTTTCTATAGTTCTAGAATAACTAAGTTGTAGAAGTCCCCTCATAGGCAGACTGCAATGTGTGGTCCAGCTGGTCAATTGTCTATGGAGCACCATTGACCCCTGATGTGCAACAATATTCTAGAAACCATTTAGCGGCATGCCTCCTCAGGTATACAGTGTAAGTGCCTAAGCCATCCTTATATGCTATTAATACTAATTTTTTGTCTGATAAACGGTGAAACTCAGAAGGTTGCACTTCTGGCTACTAAGCTGAAAAGAGGTTAGTATCTTCTAATTCTATAGCTCCACACAGGCAACCAACTTACTAAGTGGTAAGGAATTTTCTACCATGCTTTGTCTTAGCTGTCTGGATACATGAAGACATGGGTTTGGAGGCAGTCAATAATGGCTGCCAGGGTAGTTACCTGACACAGATGGAACCAAAAAGATATTCCTTCTTCAATAGTCAAATAATTGAGGGAGGAAGGCAGAGAAACATTTTTATTGCAAAGTGTCATTTTTATTATGTTTTGGAATTAGAAGGGAAAAGACAATGCACAACCAAACAAACTGAGTGTTGAAGAGAAAAGGAGGACTATTAAAGCCCTATCTTATACAGGAAGCTGCAGAAATATAATCTCCAATTTAATATACAGTGGTACGTCGGGTTAAGTACTTAATTCATTCCAGAGGTCTGTTCTTAACCTGAAACTGTTCTTAACCCGAAGCACCACTTTAGCTAATGGGGCCTCCTGCCGCTGCGCCGCTGCCGCTGCACGATTTCTGTTCTCGTCCTGAAGCAAAGTTCTTAACCCAAGGTAATATTTCTGGGTTAGCGGAGTCTGTAACCTGAAGCATATGTAACCCGAGGTACCACTGTAGAGCTAATAGGGTAACTCGTCTAAGCTGTTTGACAATTTTATTTAGTGTGCATTTTGAATTTAAAGATGTTTAACTGGCTACTTTTACTTTATCTGCTCTTTGTGCGATATTGCTTATTTGTAATTTTTCATTGTGAATTTTAAATGTTTATGCTGGTGTAGTTATTTTAAGCGGGACGCGGGTGGCGCTGTGGGTAAAAGCCTCAGTGCCTAGGGCTTGCCGATCAAAAGGTCGGCGGTTCGAATCCCCGCGGCGGGGTGCGCTCCCATTGTTCGGTCCCAGCGCCTGCCAACCTAGCAGTTCGAAAGCACCCCCGGGTGCAAGTAGATAAATAGGGACCGCTTACCAGCTGGAAGGTAAACGGTGTTTCCGTGTGCTGCGCTGGCTCGCCAGATGCAGCTTTGTCACGCTGGCCACGTGACCCGGAAGTGTCTCCGGACAGCGCTGGCCCCCGGCCTCTTGAGTGAGATGGGCGCACAACCCTAGAGTCTGTCAAGACTGGCCCATACGGGCAGGGGTACCTTTACCTTAGTTATTTTAAGCACGTGATACACTTTTTAATGGCATTAATGTGAGATCCCTGTCCTACAGAATTTCTAAAATGTGGTGCAGTTTTTTCTGTCACACATCTGACTGTGGGGTTAAAGATGAGAGCCCTTTCTCAATGAGACTTCCCACATTTACCATTTGGTAAATTGGTGTGCCGAATCCATGGCACGTGACACTGAGAGGGGGAAGATATTTCTCCGAGCTAATCTCATGACTAGTGTATTTTCCCCCTTAGGGAACAGAACCCAACTATTACTGCAGGCCAGGGGTACAGCATTTACATGCAGAAGGTCCCAATTTATTTCCTGATAGGCCTGGGAGAGACCCCTGTGAAATCCTGATGGTTTTGTGAGTTCAGTTTTGAGACTCTCTGTGGGATGTGCATACAAAATATTGCTTTTACGATGCGAAAGTACACAGAGTATATGCCTTCACATGTATTACTTAAAGCACAATCTACTTTTTTAAATGTCCCAAATTCCCCACCCCATAAAAAATCCTCTAAGAGAGAATGCTTTATTGGTGAGGATATATTAAGTATCTACTTCCCGAAACAAAGAGCTGGGAATTAGTGACAAGACACTGCAGTGATGCATGGTGGAGTTCATCTTTACTCCATGGCAACAGAACAACTGACTGACTAAGTAATTAGGGGTGGAGCAAGAGCAACCACAGAATCCTACTAAGCCAGCCATGGTCATCTTTACTGCTGCACTTCAACCCACTTTTAAAGAAACAAACAAGCTTCCCCACATTTATTACTTGGCAGGTTGATCATCTGCATTCACCCATGTCTCTATCTCCCATTAAATTAACATGCATCAAGTCGTTCCAAAAGAGCCCTGAGATGCACTTTGGGATCCAAGTCTATGAAAAAGTAGTAAACCAGGGGTATCCTTCCGGAAGCCAATTCTCCCTAAATATATTACAGGATATGAAGCTGAGATGCCGGCTGCTTTGTAAGCCTGGAGCACAGCTCTAGATTTTCTCAAATGCTGCTGCTAGGAATGGGCTCCTTCCTAGGCCAAGGAGATTCTTTTCATAGGGGTGCATCCCAGAAACATTCAGTGGATTTTCCATCTCAGCTTTGTACGAGGTGCATATGGCGACGTTTGGCATCCTTTGGTGGCAGTTCTCCAGGAATTAGGGAGCTGGACTGGACTTACTTGCACCTAGATCATTTCCAACTACATTTGGTCCATGTTTTCAGAGCAGAAACAGTGCAAGGGTCAGTGTGGTGCAGTGGTTAGAGTTTTGTATTAGGACCTGGGAGACCAGGGTTGAAATCTCCACTCATCTATGGAGCTCACTGGGTTACCTTAGGCCAGTGGCTGTCTTCCCCCCCCCCCCTAGAAAAATAGGTGCCAGTACTCACCACGAAGTTGTTACAGTAAGTGTCACAACTTTTTAACCAAAAAAAGAGGTGCTGGTACTGAGTGCCCTTCCCTTGAGTACCCCCTGAAAAAAAGCATTGCTTACAGGGTTCTTGAGGACAAAATGCAGGGAGAAAAACCAATGTATTTGAGCAATGTGGAGGACAGGTGGGGTATACATCAAAAATTTTAAAGAAACAGCTCATACAATGGAACCTCGGGTTACAAACACTCAGGTTACAAACACTTCGGGTTACAGACTCTGCTAACGTGGAAGTAGTACTTCGGGTTAAGACCTTTACCTCAGGATGAGAACAGAAATTGCGCGCCAGCAGCACGGCAGCAGTGGGAAGCCCCATTAGCTAAAGTGGTACCTCAGGTTAAGAACAGTTTCAGGTTAAGAACGGACCTCCGGAATGAATTAAGTTTGCAACCAGAGGTACCACTGTACAAGATAAAATGAAAAGAACACAATCATGGTTGCTCAAGCCTTGATTTCAACCACTGGATGGTGAAAGGTATGCATAAGTGGCAAAACTTATAAAAGAGGCAGAGTATGCCCAATTGTCCATTCCTGCATCCTACATTTTGACATACAAAGAGTTCTAGACTAGATCAGAAGGAAACAAATAAGAAATTATAGAGCATAATCAATGTCCATAGATATCAGGAGCTCAAAGAAACTCTTCTCTTGTCACTGACTGTGTTGACTACACTGGCTTCATACTTCTGCACCTCATGTCTCCCAGAATGAGGAAAAGATAACATTCACCTGTCTAGCAAAAAACCATTTGCAAACATTCAGGAAAAGCATTAATCCAACAGGTGGGCCAAGTGATATATCATGAGCCTCCTGTCAGTAAACAGATATGATTAACGACCACACTGCCTCATTTTACTGAGGTCTGACTGCTAACTTCTCTGGCGCATTGCTGCGGTTCTCACAGAACAGTTCCCAGCACTCGGCAGACTCCGCATAGCAGCTGCTAAATGAAAACTTAAAGAGTGTATTTTCAATAAAACAAGAGGGATTTTACCTTCTGTGTCAGAAATGATAAATAGTTTCCAATGAGTTCCTGCTGGGAACCAGGGCGCTAATGCTAAGCCAATGTGAATGGGATCGTTATGGAACGGCAAGTATGGCCGTGCATTTGGCCCATGTGGGGAGGACCACAGCGCCCCAGCCAAAAGCTCCAGTGCTCCCAGCAGAGTCCCCCAGCAGCCTCACTCTCTTCACCCTTCCCCATCCAGTCAGATTATATGGAAAGCACCAGGGGAGGTAATGCTAAGTATGTCAAGCTGTGTCTGCTCCAGACACAATAATGGAAACAGGAAAGCTATGCATACATACAGATACAGAGGCTGCATTAAGTAATAAGAACCAGAAGAAACAACCCACTCTGCAGCCAGGACAGCAGCACTGTGTGGAAGGATGGAAATTCTGGGCCAGGACGGAATCAGGTTTTGAAGTGTGCAACATGGCTAGAACTTGAAACGGGGATAATAATGCACAGAAGACTGGTGACTCTGACTAAGAAAGAGTACTGATCTTATGTTGTCCATCTTGTGTCATCTACAAAAAATGTTGCCGATTAAACTGCCTTACTCTGCCCTTAGTTCTACAAAGGGATTCCACTATCTGTTTCCTAGAATACGAGAAAGCTCTTCCTAAAATAACTGTGGGGACAAAAAAACAGCAAATAAATGGTCGATTAGCAAAAACTGGAGTCAAACCCTGACACCAGCTCGTCAGGACATGTCAAGGAGCACAACTAAAGACGGAATTATAGACTTGTGATGAAGTTATACATTTGAAATCCTCTCTCTGGAGAGGGCAGCAAGGATGAATAGGTCTGGTTTGCACAGTGGGGATCTAAAGCAGGAATAGGTAACCTGTGGCCCTCCAGATGTTGGAGGGCTACAACTCCCATCATCCCTGATCATGTTGGCTGGGGCTACTAGCAACTAGTGTCCAACAACTTCTTCATCATCCTTGACTTGGTATTAAGAAACAATTGTCTAAATTGCATTGGCTGTTGATGCTTGCCTGAGTGTGGAGCATAACAAGAACAATTCCAAGCTATAAATACTTCATTTACCTTTGTATATGGGTATAAAGGTAAAGGTAAAGGTACCCCTGCCCGTACGGGCCAGTCTTGACAGACTCTAGGGTTGTGCGCCCATCTCACTCAAGAGGCCGAGGGCCAGCGCTGTCCGGAGACACTTCCGGATCACGTGGCCAGCGTGACAAAGCTGCATCTGGCGAGCCAGCGCAGCACACGGAAACGCCGTTTACCTTCCCGCTAGAAAGCGGTCCCTATTTATCTACTTGCACCTGGGGGTGCTTTCGAACTGCTAGGTTGGCAGGCGCTGGGACCGAGCAACGGGAGCGCACCCCGCCACGGGGATTCGAACCGCCGACCTTTCGATCAGCAAGCCCTAGGCGCTGAGGCTTTTACCCACAGCGCCACCCGCGTCCCCGTATATGGGTATAGTGTGGAGCAAAACTGGGATACAGGACTTGGATATGCATTCCAGTCACTGGGCTGAGCTTCTGGGTCCATGTCTTTCAAAGTGTCTTCCTGTCTTTGTTGCCCTGTCTGTTGCCCAACACATGCCCTTCTTTGCCTTTCACGAGCCATTGCCAAAACATTGTTACAGAAATAGAAAATCTAATTTGGATTATCTATGATGCAGCCTTTGAGTCGTGATTTTACTAATTTAGCCCAAGGAGAGCTTAGGCACATTTAGGACACCCTGAGAAGGAGAGTTGGACACATTTAGGAGCACCAAGGACACTGAAAATGTTGAAACAGATGCACCATCTTCTTCCCACTGAGCTGGCGGCAAGATTAAAGAGCTCACATCCCTGATTTTGGCAAGCGCAAAAGCAATTCCCTTAAATGCAGGATGCTCTTATAAGCACTTTTGTATATTGTATCTAATCAACATGCTCTCTGAACAACCTGGAGATATGATTAGACTCTGCACAATTCAAGCAGCTGATGTGATGACAAGAAGAAAGCTGCCAATTCTCATTTCCCAAATAGGACATGGTATGATTGCTTTTCCCTCCAGTTTACATAGACCTAATTTAATAGCCTGAAAGATCCTTTTAACTGATTTTTTAAAATCATCCATCTTTATCATCCACAGCACAAATCATCACAAGAAGGCTATCAAAAAGGCCCAGTAGTCAGCTCAGGATAATTTGAGATGAATACTGCTTCATGCAATCCATGGCAAGTCTCTCTAAATCCTTCTGCAGAATCAAGTACAAAGAATACATTTAGCAATTTTACAGTGCGAGAGACGCAGGTCAAGCACTCTGTTTGAGTGCCCAAAGCGTAATTCTTGCTCAATAAAGAACGTAAAATACTGTATTCTTAAGAATCTGCCACATTCATATTGGGGGTGAAAAGAGGCCAGTGGTATTAATTCATTAAGACAGATTAATGCGGCCTCAGCTCACCCGCCCCCAATTGCATAAATGCAATTATGACTTTCCTTGATTGGCTGCCAATGTGATATAAGTCTAAGAGAAATGAACCTTTTCTACTGAGACAGAACAATAAATGGGTTTCCTTGAATACAGTGGTTGAGGAATCCAAGTTCCTGACCTCAAATGTTTTACTAGTAGTGCTCTATGCAGTAGGGAACTATCAGAATGACATTTGCTGAAACGCGGGTGATTTACGATATAATTGGTTCTGCACATGTGCCAAGAGTAAAACTCCTAAACCCAACAAAAATCAAGATTAATTACTGATTAACATATGAAAAGGGAATAGTGCGATACAGGTGGCGCAACAAGCTTACTCCCCCTCTACTTGTGATTAAGGAAGTTATTTCTGAGGTCATATTAAGCCCAATGCATCTTCCCCTGCACTCTCTCTGGGAAAAGGAAGAAGGACTGTTACTCAGCTTTTTCATTACATGCTCTGGACTTCCATAAACAAATGCTAGGCGGCTTTTCAGAGGCAGAGGCAGCAATGGGTGAATGAGCAGTCAGAATGGGGAAGGTGCTATTAGTGCCTAGTCTTTACAGTACAGACTGCCTATGTTGCGTGGGCAAATTACTTACAGATTATTCATCCCAGAAGCATAAACTGTGAAAAACGGAAGAAAAGCAGCTTCTACTTACTTACTGCTCCAGAACAACCAGTTTTCACTTTTCCTGCCATAAAAGGGGGTTAGTTAGCTGCAACTGCATCATGTAGTCTGCAATATAAATGTCTAAAACAGAATTCAATTGCCAAAGAGCACCAAACTGATCCTGAGTATGTGGCGGAACCAGGTAATGCTAAAACGCCATTTACTAACCCACCTTGGGGTTTAAAAGTGAGTTTGAGAAACATCAGAAGCCTAAAATGCCAGAGTTCTTGAACAATATGAAAAACGCTAACATCTTGCACAAATATTTTAAAGTCCTTCTATATCCCTTTTGTCATATTTTATTTGTAATGAAACACCTAGCACTGCAAATGGAGTGCTCTACAAGTAAAAAAACAGTATTATAAGAGTCAATGACATTGTGAAAAGCCATCAGATTCTTATCACCCCCACTGGTTCCAAATTTGTCAACTGAGAAATTATGTAACCATGGAAATTTTTAGAAAAGGAACCTTGTATTCAGGATTTGAATACTAAGTTCTAACAACAGACAAAACTAAGGGATTACCATCAAAAATATACCGTCTTCTAATGAAATAAGTGTTACAGAAAAAGGAATTTTTTTAGAAAGAGATGGGTAAAATGACTGGCACTTCTATGCAGATGGACATCTGTTTTTACTGGCACAGCAAGCAATGCCATCTGTGTCAGCTTTAGCTTTTTTATCAACTGTAATATAGCTGGTATTTAACCCTAAATAAATTAAATAAAACTGATAAGAACAAAACATACGGAGGTTGAAAATGTGGACAAATAGCAGCTGATGATCTCCATATGTGATGGCACTGTCCCAAAATTCAAGAATGCAAGGACTCAAACAGAGAAGATATCCAAAGGACAGTTGGTTATGATTTAAAGCTGAGACCAAAGATACGACTTATTGTATACTGCTTAGAGAGCTCTTCAATTGAGCGGTTTATAAATCTTCTAAATAAAATAAAATCATATATGTGAACCGGGTCCTAACAGATGGTGACTGACCATGAGTCAACAGCTCAATGAAGATCTTGTTGTGAAAAAGGCAAAATAGGGTGGTTTTTCCATAACAGTTAGACAGGTAATGTTTTGTTTTGCCCTTAAATGGTCAGCCCTTCCATCTAGGACATTTCTACTTCCCACTACACAAGAATATGAAAAAATGTCCTTGCAATCTCCTAAGATTCCCTGCTATTATTCTAGCTCAATCATCTCTTCCTCTCTAAAGATCACATCAATATATCACTAGCAGTCAAGCAAAATAGTAAAAAGCCTAAGTTATTGCAAGCGTGCAGTGGAATGGATTTGGTAATCATCAAGAGAGTGATTTGTATTAAAACAGCAATATAGATCTCTAGAGGAAGCAGCAACTGCCTTTAAAAAAAAATTAAATGACACAATGTTGATTCTGTGCTGGGGTAAGAACAAAGAGGGTAATGTTGCCATTTCCAAAACTGTTCTTTAGCTGCTTTCTGGTAAAAAGAAATCATTTCGACTGGATGCGTAGCTTCCTCAACCCTGAAGGGCTGGAGCAAGGGACAAAGTATTAGTACACAAGAAGAAACACAAAGATATTAAGATTTCAGAGCTTTGTCAGCGGATCCACAGCCATCACAAAATAGCCAAAATGCAAGTATTTTATACTACTCCCAGAGCACACACTACAAACCTGTTCCTCTAGAGAAGGGAGTGCACCCCCTCCCAGAACAGGTTGTCCTCCTAATTTCCAGACACAGGACTTGCCTGTCCATCCTAGCTCCATCTTATCAGGATTCAGCCTAAGTTTACTGATCCTCATTCAGCCCATCACTTCCTCCAGACACTGGTCCAGCACTGCACAGCTGCTACTACTGATTCAAACAGAATGGAGAGATGGAATGGGTGTCATCTGTTTAAGGTAGCGCAGAGACCCAAATCTTTGGATGACAGCAGGCCAGGAGAGCAGCACAAACATGCAGAGGGGGACCCAAACAGTATAGTTACAGAGTGTCAATTTCTCCCAAATAGTATCTGAACTATTTCATAAATGATAGACATTAATTGGAAGCAGCTGCAAGATGATTCATTCTTCCATAGATAATTACATATACTTATGTGAATCATTCATTTGGGTAATTTCAAAGATTCTTTAAAAAAAAAAAAAAAACCTTTGGGATGAAGCAAGTTAAGCCAGGCAACAGGTCTTTTACAAGGAAGCTGTGTGAAATGGCAATTCCACTAGCTGTCAACATATATCCACTTTAAGACAGAGAAACACTGACAATGGCAAGAGGACTAATGTGGCATGCCTGTCAGGTGTTTTTTAGTTCCATTCAAACGGGTCTGTAACCCACAGTTAAGCCTATCTTTCAAATCTTACCTCCAAAAACAAATAAATAAACAAGGGAGCATTTAAAATGTAATATCCAACCACTATTTTGATTTTAAATATTTTTTACCTGTTCTAATTTTATTAAGAGCAATTTAAAAGAAAAAAAAATCCCCTCTGATTATTGCCTATCAGGTACATTTGGAAATGCACAAAAGTTAAGCATCAGACCAAGATGTGAAAGGCTTGAAGCTAGTTCAAGGACCACATTCCAGAGAGATGCACCAACCACTTCTGGAACGGGGCTTGTAATCTCAGCAGCGGTCCTCCGATACACATGGCAAGCCCCTTTTGAAGGCTGGTAGACTTTCAAAAACAAATTGGGATTGGCAGTTAAATGTAAAAACAAACAAACCCCAAACCCTAAGGATCCTGACCAATTGGTACAGAGGATCAATCTGTAGAAATAACAGTGTGTTGGGTTAAGATGACAAACCATGGAGTCTTCAAATACTGGTTTTAGAATATGAAGAGGAAAAAAACATTCATTTTTTCAAAGCTACAATAGAAATGGTTACACTGGTATAGATGGCTGGTTCACTGTCAGTATTATTTTATTAACATCTGGTGGCAGTTATATATTTTGGAAATTCAATTCAATATATTTAACTTTGCAATTCCTCATTTCAAACATTAGTTTGTTGTATTTTAAGGGCATCTCTATTCTTAAATTACCTCTGACCCCAATGGCTATTATCAAATGCAGTATGAACTCTCAAGCACATACCGCTAATATTTCAGTGTTTCACAAAATGTTCATCATTACCCCCATCCTACCCACAAAGGGGGGGGGGGGAGGTTTATCAATGCTGCTAGCAGTTCCATAAATTTTACATCTCTACTCTAGTAAACAGGACTCAAATACATAAAATGTGGGAAGGGCAGTGGACAAGGTCATTGACTCATTTTTCATCCTCTAATAAATGAGGCCTATCCACATGGGGATGGGTGGAAAAACAGGACAGGCATTTGTTTGAAGACCTGGAATATTCTCTCTACTTTCCAACACATTGTTTACAAGACACTTTCAGAGGTTCTGCAGAATTCAATTCCAGCAGAACATAGGAATCTAACTCTGCACTCACACCAGGCGCTGGAAAATTTAAGTTTTTGACGTTACATGTAAAACAGTTTTCTTCATCCTACCTTCTCTCCTAACTCCACCCAAATTATTTCCCTTTTTCGCCCTAGTACCACCAGTTGTTTATGTAACTGGAGAAGAGACAGACCTTCTTCTTCCCAAGTGATTTAAAGTGCTCCAGTGTTAAAAGTAAAACAGAGAACACAAAGATGTTAAAATATTAATCATCTTGTGCAGCATCCACTGGGAGTAAGTGAAAAATGCAGAGCTTTGCAATTTGTTGGCCTCACTTCCTCACTAGGCACAAAGAGACTCCCTTTCCTGCACATATGGAGAATACTAGGGAAGGCATTTACCTTGGGGGCCATTTTCATCCATAGTTCAGTCTTCCATGTGAGAAGATCATAGCGCCCATCCCTGAGAGCTGGTACCTATTTCAGAATGCCTTAACCGTGATTCAGAACATACACCTTTTAGAAGGTACTAGTACAGTACAAAAAAAATGTATATTGAAAAGCTGAGAGGACATCAAATACCAGTGGTATTTGACCCCGGTTAAGTTAGCAATAATGTACAGAACAAGTCCAAATACTTGTTGGAAATGTAAAGAAAAAGAAGGTACCTTTTATCATATGTGGTAGATGTGTAAAGTAACTAAAAGTTTCTGGGAGATGATATATAATGAAATGAAAAAAATGTTTAAAATATATTTTGTTTAAAAACCAGAAGCTTTTTTTATTAGGAATTATAGGTACCGAGATACCAAAGGACCAGAAAATACTGTTTATGGATGCGACAACAGCCGCATGGATGCTATTAGCCCAGGGATGGAAGGAAGAGACAACCCCTACCAGCGAAGAATGGCAAACCAAGTTGATGGACTGTGCCGAAGTGGAGAAATTAACTGGGAAGCTTAGAAACCAAGAAGATAAGAACTTTAAAAAAGAATGGGGAAAAGTTTATAATTTATTTACAAGACCATTGTAAACAGGTTAAAACATTGGCAGGATTTTAGCCACACTTGTGAAGTAACGGAAAGTATGGACAATTTGGAAGGATAAAAATTTGGACAAGTACTGATATGCAGTTGTAAATATTATTAGGACCCATGGAAGGGATGAGGGGAAGTCAGGAGATTCAGAGTAATCTTGATATTTGGATCTTGCATTTTTGTTGTTGTTGTTGTTGTTGTTGTGTGTGTGTGTGTGTGTGTGTGTGTGTATGTATATAAGAAAAGCTGAGAGGGTGGTAGATTGCTTGTGCATTCCTGATCTGGGAACATGAAGCGCAAGATAGCTACAGGCTCACACGCGCTCTGGTTGTCTACACGTGGAGGCAACTGCTTCATAGTGAATGTGTGCAAGTTCCATGAAGATTAGATTACAATTGTCCAAAGTGACGTTCCCAAGAACAAGATGCAACTCTCAGTCAACCCCTACCTCTTAAATCCTAGGCAATCCCCAGCATAAAATTTAAAACCCAGTGCAATGTCCTACAATTAGACATATACAAAAGAGAAGTTAGAAAATAATAGATCCGAAACAAATGAGTAATGCAGACACCCAACCAGACACACTGGCATAAAGAACTATCTGAAGGACACATGAGGGGAAACCAATCTTAAAAGGTCACAAAACCATATTCTGCTTTGCAAATTGAACTCACCTCTTGAATTGCACCAAGAAGCAGATCAACAATGAACGCAGACTACAAAGATCTGCTGCAATGGGATCCCTGCAGCCAAACTGATCAAAGTGCAAATATATAATATATACATTCCACCACCATCTGCAGCTAGACAAGAACAATCAACTATTTTCTTCAGAAATACCAGTGATCAGAACTGATCTACTAGGAAGAAAGTAAGTTGGTAACAATGTACCATGAACAACAGGATTTCACTGCAAGGCTGAGTTTTCAAATATTCAAGTTAAAGGATATATTCTCCTCCTCACTCATCCCTAATGAACTATAGTTGAATGCAGGGTTTTTTTGAGGAAATGGAAGGATTGGAAGGGAGGATTTTGCATGCTGAAAATGACAGAATAATAGATTGGACAAACCAACAGCTCTGGCCAGTATGGCATCCTCTATTCCAAAAAGTGCTTATAAAACAGAAGATAAGTATTGTATGTGGTGTTTAAAAGCAAGAAAAATAAGAAAGGCTCTGGAAAGAAAATATTTGCCACTCTCCTCCTCAAAGCATTTTATTTCAAATAACCTCTGCTAATTGAGGGAAAAGATGAAGGATTGTGTGGGGAGGAAGGGTGGTGACTGACAAATTAAGATTGCATGAAACGGCTGTTCACTCTCAAAACAACCATTTCTGCTTCCAATGAGAATATTTAAATACCTCTTGAATTTATAAAGCATTGCATATTCCTGAAGAACTGGAGGGAGACCTTCTTTTGCCTTCAAGTTTTAATTTAGGATAAGGCAAAGATGAAGACTCCTTCAGACATCGTCGGGATGCCAAGTCCCATCAGGCCCAGCTGGCATGGCTGACTGTCAGGGATGATGGGAGCTGTAGTCCAAAAATCTCTTGATGGCCACAGGCTTCCTACCCCTGTAGGAATGGTTTAAATTATATTTAAGGGGTCCCTATCTTTAATGAGAGCCAGCATTTAGAAAGGCAAATCATCATAAGGTATAGTCCCTTTCCATAACTCGTTAAATCCTTGGATAAATAGGAAAAACTTTTCTATTCCAGCTCAGTGTCAGGGCTCTTTCTCACTGAGCATACCTCTGCAAAGCAAATAGCCCAAAGGTCACTGCTTGGGTTTTCCAGTTTTCCTTTGAGCTCATCCACACTGTTACAAGGCAGAGAGAGCATCTCTTCTGGAATGAATGTGTGTCTTCTGTTGGGTGTAAGTAGCTTATACCCTTCAAGCCCCGGCACCACTGTGAATAGAAAAAAGAACACACGCTGCAAGATAAACAGCTACTCAAGCTTTATCAGTATGGATTCTCAGAGGGCTAGAAATAGAGCACGATCTCAGTGGTTATGGGAATTGCTACCTCATTACTGAGGTGTGAACAGCTAGAATTTAAGAGTGTTTATTACCATTCACTCTTCACGTAAAACCAAGCATGTTTGTACTGGCACAGATCTGCTAATTAGATGCACACTGAATGCCCCCAACACAGATTCTGCCCATGCAAAGTACATTAAACCCAGCATTTGACCTTAAGGTGGGTTCAGTCCCCTTGGCAGCATGCTAAGTGGCTAAGCTGCAGAATAAATATCTGTGCAAGGCTAATCCTCTTCCACAAAGAAATATCAGTGGGTCATTTTGGATATTATTTCTTCCCAGGATCATAGTGGGAATTCAAAACCAGGATTTCCTTGGTTTACTTAGGATCTCCTCCCCAAAGTAAGTGAAGCAGAGAGGGTGATGGAAGAGGGAGCACTGAAGACCAGGGCCCGCCCTCATCTCACATGAACACCCCTCCCCGGAGCTGTTTCCACTTAAAGAGGAGGAGACCAGTGATATGGCTTCTCAATAAAATTAAGGGAATACATTGGCAGGGAGCAGTGTAAGTTTCTAACAACTGAGCACAAAAGCTCATTAAGGAATAAGCCATCATGAGCTGTGAAAGCAAAAGGGTGAAGTGCCTATCCTCTCAACTGGCCTTCCCTTTCTTCTCCCCATTTGGGAGATGCCAAAGTCTGGCTGTACGAGCGGTTAAAATCATTGTAACCTTTAAGACTTAAGTGGTGAAGAATGAGCAAGATAAGCAACTGGAACCAGATGGAAGCTGTATGTAAATGACACCATCACTAGTGGCATACAGCTCTAATGCACTATTTATAAACTCTCTGCACGCAAGTTGAAGGAAAAGTAGGACAGGTGACAATCAGTCCTTCTGAGGATATAATACATAACACTTTGCACTTATGAAACCCACTTCCCCTCCTACCACTGCAGATACACAATAGGAACACAACAGGAATCTGTGCTAGTTCAGCTTTGTCTACAATGACTGAAAGCAGCTCTCCAGTATTTCACACAGGGTTTTACCAGCAGCCTTCTGCACCTCCAATCTCCACAAACCTTAAACCAATCCTGTAAGGAATGTAATTTTCATTTTCCTCATATTACAGATTAGGGAGCTGAGGGTGAGAGATGGTGGCTCATCCAAGGCCACCTAGCAAAGCTGTGGTTGAGGTGACATTTGACCTGAGGCCTTACCAGCTCACTCTATTCACTATGGTACATTAGCTGTCATATAAAACCTTAATTTTGACACATCAATGAACTTACTAGAAATGCATATACAGAAGCACCTTGGTTGTCAAACTTAACCTGTTCCAGAAGTCTGTTCCAAAACCAAAGCGTTCCCAAAACAAGGTGCGCTTTAACATAGAAAGTAATGCAAAATGGATTAATCCGTTCCAGACTTTTAAAAACAACCCCTAAAACAGCAATTTAACATGAATTTTACTATCTAACGAGACCACTGATCCATGAAATGAAAGCAATAAACAATGTACTGCAATTACACAATCAATCAATCAATCAATCAATCAGTAGCTGAACTGGGTTCCACGCAGTCACAAAAACAAAACAAAAACGCAAAATAAATAGCAAAAACAGACAGTCCTCAGCGTAACACTCAAATTGGAAGTGTGGCCCTCAAATCAGAAGCGTAACACTCAAAATGGAGCACGTTCGGCTTCCAAAAAAATTTCGCAAACCAGATCACTTATTGCCGGGTTCTGGTTCCAAGTTGTTTGAGTACCAAGGAGTTTGAGAACCAAGGTACCACTGTAATTGATTAGCTTAATGGAGCAAATTGCTGCAGTATCACAGGAAAGGTTAAAGATTTTTTAAAAAAATTAACTTTAAAACAAAATATCCCATTTTACATAAATAATATATTCCCTGGAGGACTAGTTTTTAACATCATTGCCTGACTAGTGATAAAAGATTATGCACAACATATTCAGCTCCTATTTTTTTTTACACTGGATTAAAAAGCAATCTGAACTCTCCATTTGTAACTCTACAATTAAATGGTTGGTAGTGTCAACTGAAGCTTTTGGTACAAGCAAAAGACTTTCTACAAACCATCAGAGAAGAACGTGAGGATTAAGACTGTTGCAAGGAACCTTTTTTTAAAGTAACTAACTTTCCTTTCCCCCTGTAATTATTATTAACAGGAACCATTCAAAAGCTTTTCTATTTCCAAAAACAAATCTCTTGCTAATGTCAATAATTGTAGTTGCTATATAAAGTGTTTTACAAGATACAGCTGACGAATAATTATTTTTCCTTTATTGAATATGTTTTAGTAGGAAGAAGCCATATAGTAATGATGAATAAAACCAGCTTGTTTTTAAACTTCAGCTTTAAAATTTACTTGGGCCCAATTAAAACATTATTAGAGTTCTTTAAAAAGTACCATAGGATATTTTTACGTCCCCCAAACTCTAGAATAAAACTCTGCAACTTTTTTTCATAGGGAAGTTGCTCCACCCCCTTGATCATTTTAGTTGCCCTTTTCTGAACCCTTTCCAACTCTGGAACATCCTCCTTGAGATGCGGCAACCAGAACTGTACTCCAAATGTATTCCAAATGTGGTCGCGACACAGATTTGTATAACAGCATTATGATATCAGCAGTTTTATTTTCAAGTCACTTCCTAATGATCCCTAGCATGGAATCCGCCTTCTTCATGACCGCTGTACACTGGGTCGACATCCTCATTGAGCTGTCTAATGAAGCTACCCAAGGCCTCTTTCCTGCTAGCTCAGACCCCATAAACATAAATATGAAAATAAGATGCTTTGCCTCAATATGCATCACTTTGCACTTGTTTACACTGAACTGCATTTGCCATTTTACAAACTCAAACAATTTAATATCATCACCAAACTTGGCCACCTCACTGCCCACTCCTAGCTCTAGATCATTTATCAACAAGTTAAAAAGCACAGGTCCTAATACCAGTCCTTGGAGGACTCAATTTTCTAGGCTTCTCCACTTGGAGAACTGTCCATTTATTCTTATTCTTTGCTTTCTGCAACTTAACCAATTCCTGAGCCACAAGAGGACCTCTCCTTTTATTCCTTAATGGCTAAAGCTTATTGAGAAGTCTTTGGTGAGCTGCTTCGATGACAGCTTTTTGAAAGTTCAAATACACTGCATCAAGGAAGGCAGTAGTTCATGGAGAATTAAAAATCCAAAGAGCTAGATTAATGTTAAAATAGGCAAAAAAAAAATCACAAAATAACCACATCTATATACCAAACCCATATAAAATTAGTCATTTCCTAGACATGTAAGGAAACGAAATGTTTGAGGTAGTCAGAATTATCAGCTTTATAAACTCCTTGAGATGCAAAATTGATGCCAGCAACCAATGACTCTTCTCCACCACTAGAATATGTACTGTCCAAGGTATTTCCTATTACAAAACAGAACAGTACTCTTTTAGGGTGTCCCACTTGAGGTTATGCTCCTTAGATATTACACACAAATATCTTTATCACCCTGAGTTACTGTAAATGACAGGATGTGACTAAGTGACTCGTTACTTTGTGGTTGCTAGATTCTGAGTGCCCAGATTGTTCCTGTAACACCTCATGGCAAAAGTCAGACCTAGGCTGTAGGCTCCATTGCCTGTCTCTGGTGTGATTGTTCATGCTTGGGTTGGGTTACACATCCTCTTGGAAAAGCACTAAGTAAACTAGGAACAGGCAAAAGCCTCTTCAATGAGATCACTAGGATGCAACTGACTCTCAGTACGTCAAACTCTAAGCCTTTGGCATGCAATGTCTAGTACTGGGGCAAAAAGCAGGTTACCCATCATTACAAAATACTGGGGGGGAGAGCATTTGAAGGGTCAATTCTGGTGATACAATGCTGATGGATTTGCTTTCTTCAACTGGAGCAAGGTGAACAGGAATTCAGAATTTACATTTTTTTTGTGGATTTAAATTTATAAGGTGCTCTGAAATAAGGTAGAGGCAAAAAATTCAGCTAGCAACGTATCTTCCTTTTCAAAATTAATCATTTGCTTCCCATTCATTTTGGTTCTTCTCTGCACATGATAAAGGGATGCAATGGTAGCAGTGATATAATGCAGGAGAAATGGATGTGGGACATTTTTATTCAGTGGATTTATGTTTGGAATCAATTTAGAGTTAGCACATCTATTTCAGCTTCAACAGATTGACAGATAAGCTACGTTAAAAGTAAAAACCAGAAGACACTTGCATATATTTCATATTTCCCACTTAAATTATTTTACACTTAAATATCAGCCTTTCATGAGACTAGAGCTTAGATATGACAGACCTGCTATTAAAGTAAAATCAAATGAGAAGTAAGTTTTAATGCTCATTTTTCTCTTTGTGTGTACAGTAGTTAAAACTTCTTATTTCTTTTGCTTGACTGCATATCTTCAAGATGGATGAAGGAAGGCTTGATATTCCTCTCTTCCCACCAAGAATGATGCGGCTTACTTCAGAATTGTGTCATCATGGCAATGAAATTTCTTATAACTAAGGGCATAGCAAGATGTCACAGGGGCACAACTGATGGCTTAGAATGCAGGTCATGTCACAAAGCTGTAAAAAAAGGATGCGTGGGCAACAGAACCGTACTTCAGCCATTCCCGAAGGAGAAAAACATTAAATATACCACAGGAACTAGAACATTCACAGAATCAAGAATGTACTTAAAGCTCACTCTTTAGAAAGATATTGTTTGCAACACTCTGCAAATCACTTTTGGTGACAATCTTGTTCTTCAAAGAAACAAGAAGCAAAAAGCACCTGCTTCCTATGCTGTCATCGGCCACAACATTAATTTACTATTAATTAATTTTAATTTCATTTATATTTCACCCTTCTCGGAGCAGTAAACACTATCATTTGTACCATCACAGCAACCCTGATCAGTAGCTTAGGGGGACAGTGTGTGACCAGAACAAGGCACATAGTGAGCTTTGCAGGGGTTTGAACCCGGCTCTTCCAACTCCGGTGGTGATATGGAAAGATGATGGGTAGTTCGATTCACTGCGGTTTGCATTACAATCATTTACCATGCTCTTGGGGAGCAACGAGATCTACGGGAGCTAGTTTCATAGGCTCGGCAATGCTGCTTTCCTGCAGACCATTACGAATTCATCTGGCTCCAAACACTCACAGTTGCTTGTACACTTGTCAGAGATTACATATTATGAAAATGGCCTCAATACAGACCAAAAATACACAGATGAGGGAACTGTGTCTTCTGTCCAAGACAGATCACTGAATGATAATTTGTGCAGATACTGAGTTGATATTAATCAAGGGCAGAACACTTATGGAAAAATATGTGCTCCACATCGCACACAAGGCTAATCAGAGACCCCATGTGCAAAGTTCTGATTATATTGCCTAGGAATGGGAGTTCTCAGCACTAGTCATGGAATAGACCCAAATTGAAGTTCAACTCCAACTCTGACTAAACAAACATACACATGAGCAGCAGAAGGTATTCACGTGCTATGCACTGTGAAGTTTTGGTGAGAATTGGTATCAGTGTGGGCAGATCATAATCATTTTACCTTGATTTATTTGTTTGTTCTTTTGTCAGTTTAAATCTGTGATGGGAAACCACCAATGGAACACTCCCCCAGGCTCTTTTTACAAATGCTGTTTTATGGTGCTCTTTTAAAGTTATGTCAAGACAGATTTTTTTTTTTAAGTCTCCACATCTCTTCCCTCCTAAGGCCTTCAGTTTAGTAATCTCAGAACAGCTGGGGTTTTAATCTGTTTTCTCCGAGGACTGAGATTAGAGAAATGATTTTTTTTTAAAAAAAAAAGTTTCCCATTTCAAATCTGGCAGGCAAGTAAAGTTGTTGTAGGCTAGGACAACTTTTGTGAATTTTAATTTTCAAGGCTGATCTCACTCCATCATTCCCGCAGTACGTAACAAATTAATAAACCCAGGGACATGTGAGCAGGCAAGTCTGTTAACTTTTGTGCAATGCTTGCCAGGGCTGAATATGCACCTCAGACACCCTGGAAAAAACAGGATCAGATTGGGAGCAGAAAGGGTGAAAAACAGGGCATGAGGACCCAATATGTGCACTTGACCCTTAGACTACTAGTATTAATGTTTGATGTTTTTAATATTCTGTTGGGAGCCACCCAGAGTGGCTGGGGAAACCCAGCCAGATGGGTGAGGTTTAAATTTGTTGTTGTTGTTGTTGTTGTTGTTGTTGTTGTTGGCAGTGACACCTTCTCAATGAAGAAAGTGCTCAGCAAATGGGGAAGTATCAGAGCTGCTGCCTTCCAGTCACTTAATGTTCACGCAACCCTCTCTAGAAGCAGACCAGATGGATCAAATCTTTGCAGAGATCACACAGCTGGAAACATTTCAAAGTTCTACCATACTGTAAGAAAAAAGAAAAGCTCAAAAATCTATAGATTTGCTCCCATGGGGTCATCTCAACAACTGAGTGAGTGCTACAGTATGGTTTAACTTCAAATCTGTCTCTCATACTAGTCCAGGAAAAAGAAAAGGGTGTGCATCACCAGACTTCTACAAGCTACATTAATGCAGGATCCAATTGATCCCACTGAAACTTCAGGATGTAAAATACAGCCGGGTGTTTGTATATAACTACTTGCCTGGGACACCACAAGGAAAAACAAGGCATTCCGATCAGGTGAGTGAGCAGACTGGTGGCGAAGGAAGTAAAGTGTCTACCTCTGTAGCAAGAATGAAAATACAGTCGTTCGGTGGAGGAAAGACTGATCACGAACCTGCTGCTCCTAGGCACTGAGAAAGGAGCTTCCTGCATATCCGCTGCTGGAGGAAAGCAAATCGCTTCCTCTGCAGCTGGCAGCGAAACCAAGTGAGCTTCCATGCTGGACTGGTAGAGGATAAAGCTGAGCCTCTTCCCCCACGGTCAGCATGGAAACCATGTAGGCTGGCAGACAAGGGGCAGAGACAACTGCCCCTGCTTCATTTGTTAGGAGACTTTATAATCATAATAAAACCTAGCCTGCAAATGTTGTGATCCATGCAAAGCAAGCAGTGCTAAGGTGAAAGAGGCCAAAACTTTTAAAATGCCAACACCCTGTCCTGAAGGAGAGTGCATGTGCTCCTTTCTGTGGCCTCCTGCCAGACCTGCCTCCTGGACTATGTGAAAGGGGAAGGTGCCCGTGAAGGTCCTGGCTCAGGGTCCACACATTTCTGACTGCTAGCCTTAAGTTCAGTACAGTGGCACCTCGCAAGACGAATGCCTCGGAAGACGAAAAACTCGCAAGATGAAAGAGTTTTTCGTTTTTTGAGCTGCTTCGCAAGACGAATTTCCCTATGGGCTTGCTTCGCAAGACGAAAACGTCTTGCAAGTTTGTTTCCTTTTTCTTAAAACCGCTTGAAGAGGTGCAGTTGCAACTTGACCGTGCTTCGCAAGACGAAAAATTCGCAAGATGAAAAAACTCACAGAACGAATTAATTTCGTCTTGCAAGGCACCACTGTATTGTTCAGTTCCTCAGCCCGTGGGTGGTGCAAAAGCCAAAGAGTCGATCAGTTCATCCTCCCAGATCTGAGCTCGAGGCTGAGGCCATGGCAGCTAAGAGCCTACTTTTCTTTCATTTATTTTTTTTTTAAGTCAGGCTAGCAACTTTTCAGGGCTTATAATGGCAAGGCTGATCTAATCGTCAGCCCTAGATGTGATCATTTAAACTAAAAAAGAATATGTAAGCATACTCCCAGACCAAAGGACAAACTATGGGTAAGAAATAATGCTAAACTGGAAAAGGTGCGTTGCAGAGCTCCAAGAAAAAACGAAAAACCACCAATCATGCGCTCCTCAAGGTGAAGAACCGATCATGCACTAGGCATTTTTCCGTCCTGTGCTGCCACCTACTGGCTCAGACAGGAATAATCAAACAGCTAACCGTACCTAACCTGCTTAGGTCTCTCTCTGCTCTCATGGAAGGCTCCCTTGAGAAGCGCAAGTATGAACTGACACACAAACACCCTGCACCAGAGCTACATGTTGGTGACACACTTTTTAGACATGCATCATTTCGCGGCACAGTAACTCAGTTTTACTAGCAAATCAGAGGTTAAACTAAGCCCTTTCCAGCCCTGGGAGAACATGAGGAGTGTTTGTGCGACACACCTACACGCTGCAGCCGACACACTAATGTATCCTGACACACAGTTTGAAAGGCCCTGCCTTACACCTACCTACAAACAGAAACTGTAGCCTCTTGAGCGAAGGGACTACTGTTCCTGGGACACTGCTGTAAATAATCTGTCCTCCTTTTACAGCTCATTTTCTAGATCTAAGAGGCAGACCCCCCAACAAAGGCACAGGGACCAAAATAAAAGTACCCTGAGGCCCAATTCTATGTCCAAGGGGCATCCACACCAATGTACTCTGGTTAATTTTGCAACTGATGGGAGAGAAGGGGAGGCATAGTAAATATTTTATGACACAGTGGCATCTAGGGCCATACCACACCATACATGAGATAATGATCCAGTTTTGAAACAATTCTTCACTTTTTAAAACTTCTCTGAAATCTGTACTTTGATGAAATAAAAATTCAGCACTCTCTCTTTCCCATTGCTCGGCCTGAACCCAATGCTAGGAGTGGGAAGCAAACTCTGTTATCAATTCACTTTTATACCATCACACTTAGAAATGGAGATGATTAATTGTGGCTCTTCTATTACTGTTCGGGGAGGGGGGGAACTATCATTGGGAGTGGTTAATAATGATGCAGCTGAGATGACACGCTGAAGGTTTTCAGTAGAACAGAACTATGAGAAGGTACAACACCGAAAATAATGACTGTGTGCTCTCTTGAACCCATCAAACTCTGAAAGCAGGACGGTCCTTACCATTCTGTTCCTCTAACTCATTCCCAATTTCCTGCCCCATCTGTTTTTGACGGGCTAAGACAGAAGAGAGAGCATCAAGACCAGCATCTTGCTCTGCACAGGGGAGAAGAAAAAAAAATGAATCAAATTAAATTCCAGCGTTCTGATGCTAAACCCCAGATTTATGACCCACGACAGCTAAGCAACATTATGAAAAGTCTGCAACTGAAGTGTTAAAAACTTAATGACCCAAAGACCTCACCGATGGCACTGACAATGAATTCCAAAACAGACAGATCTTAAGAAACTAGGGTAAAAGTGACAGTGCCGGGTAGTGTCTTAGAAAAGAAAGTTTAGCCAAGAGTCCCAAACCCTTCAGAAACTGGATTTGCAGCTGCTCCTCCATCGTAAGAGCACTGGATGTTTTTTTTATTTTATTTTGGCACACTCGTATAGTTTCCTGATTAAGCCTTTTTGATTTTCCAGGGAAGGTTTAACATGACTGAGAAACAAATAGGTGATGCAAGCACCAAGGAATCCAAAGGGTTTCTCAAGCTGCGTGTAAATGTGGTGTTTATGGGGGGAGATAATCCAACTCTTGGCAAGGGGAGCTGCAGCCAGCACAGCCGCAATAGAAGTCTCCCTCTAGTCTTACAAAATGCCCCCTATTGTAATCCAGAGCACATGGCATTACCACACCCTTGGTCCCAATGGCACTGAATTACACTCCAGTCGTACACAGCTCTCTTTTGTACTGGAGCCCTCTTGGAGAGTTGCTTTTGGGGAGGTCCTCCAAAGACAGCACAATCAACTACTGTGGGTAGCGTTTTGCAAAGGGGGAGGGGGTTCTTTTACAGGTGCCGGAGCAGGAGAGTTGTGTGCCAATGGCTGTTTAAGCAAAGAGGGCAAAAGATTAATGGCTAACTGATGGCTCAATAGATCTTTCTGCAGAAGCCGTTATTTCTATTTTTTAAAAAACCTCCCTACTTGACAGCATATACAATTGCTTTGAAATGCCCCCAAAGTGTCCACGAGGTTTTAAGACAAGCACTACAGGAGCAGAAAGTTGTTGTGGAAAAGCTGGCTTACTGGCATCAAGACGCTGTTTCCCATACAGATGGCATAGTCAAGCACCACACCGTTATGACTGCTGGTGCATGGGAGAGCGTTTCCAAGGCCAAAAATACTCCTCCTACCATCAGGGAGAAGGACGTAGAACTTAATCAGCAAAAGAGGCCTCACAACTACTTCACATAAAATCACTGTTCAAGAAAAAGCATAGAGCCTAGGAGACAGAAATGATGTCAATGAGAGGAGCAGGAAAGGGCTATATTCTGCGTGGGGAACTGGATCTGGCTGGCAATGACACCAGGTGGCCTTTTTTGCTAACAGGGGTCTTCGTACAGCAATTTGAAACAGGCCCCTGAAGAAAATCAGTCTTCAAAAGCCCCTTTCAAAGCACTATCTTCCAAGCCCTTTTTAGACACTGCTAAAAAGCTGATGGGCAGTGCCTGCAGACCCACTTTTGGCTGAGCCAGGACTTTACCTGCCCCACACCTGACATTGGGTGTAGGGAAGGCGGATGTCCCTTGACATGGCCTTGAGGGGCAAACAGGAAAGCCCAGAGGACCTAATTGGGTCCGTGAGTCAGAAGTTCCCCATCCCCAGGCTATTTGGCGATGGAAGCCTGGGCACGGGGAAGGACTTGATCTACTTAAACAAGAGACCAGGGTAGATCTACACAACCTGTGGCTCACTATGCCAATACAGCCTGCTGGGCTTATGTGGCTGCCTGACAGTTGTTTGACAACTCTGTTTTAAGGTTCAGCACCTACAGCAAAGGCTTACCGAGCCCCAAGTAAGCCACATTTTCTTAGTGGGACACAAGCCACACCAGCCAGTTCTAAGCTCATAATGATGAGGCAGCCCAGATCAAGGTGCCAGACTCTGGTTGTTTCAGGCTAAGAGTGGTCTGCAAGATAAAGTGGGCCAGCAAGAATTTTCATCCCTCACAAACAAGCCTGGATAAGAATGAGGTTTCCCTATCTACACACTGACATACGTTAGCCTGATTAGTGTGAAGTACGTCCAAGACCTTCCACCAGCAACCAAGGGATGCAGAAGACTGATATCTTCCAAGGAGCCTAGAAAATTCAGGAACTGAAACTACACTGGCACTTAAGGCTTGGTGCCTAATTATCTGAGGCATCTTAAGGAATTCCGGTTTAACAAGCCAGCTCCTAGCTACCCACAGAATTGTTTTTCAAATGACGAGTGTGTGAACTTAAGCAGAGAAATGCCCCCTGGACTCAAAACAAACATTTAACAAAGTGCTCGAATGTTTTGGATGGTCAGGGACAAAACAAGCTGGACATCAGAAATCAATACCTCCATCCTATACAAAAGAAGGTGAAGGTGGAAGATTTTCTGACCTAGGTCACTGGAGTAAAAGGATGCAATCAACACCAGTGGCTATCAACCATGAAGCCTATGTAGAGGTTCTAGGATAGGATTAAAGCTTTAAAAACCAAGGAGGATAACTTACCTTCTATGATTCTCTGTTGCTGCTGCTGGATTTCATGAAAGCCAAGCCCTCTTGTTTCCTCAGGCTCCTCCACAAGCCATGGGTTTACGACACCTTGTCTGACCCCTCCAGCCATTAGGCTAGACCTGAAAAAATATATTTTAAAAAAAAATACAAGCTTCAACATTTTAAAATAATTTATTCAAAGGAGGGGGGAACCCCAGCAAGCCTGCCATACAGTTTCTGAAGCCTCAACATAAAAAAGTGCAACTGCATCTCCAAAATTGCACACATACAAAATGTATGAATGACTTTTTTTGCATATCTGCAAAGAGCACAACATGTGTATATTATGAAACATACCCGCACTTTTCTTCTTGCAATATATTTTTATACAGAGGAAGGAGCTGCAACTGCAGACTTTGCATGACACCAAAGCCCTTTTTTCCCTGCAGCTACAGCTCTGCTGCTCCCTACTTAACAGATGGTGCTGGGAGAGGAGAGGACCCAGAAGGCAGGGTGGCTGCTGTGGTATCCGGCCAGCAGACCAGACTTGGGAGAACTCCTGCTGAATTCAGAGGGACTTGCATGCAGAATAGTGCACAGGCATGCACTTAACCTGGAGGTAGGATTCTATGCAGCACTGCAATATTAATATAAATGAAAGACAGAGACAGGCCCTCATATTCTGTTGAAGTGCATCTATGCAACAGAAGAATGAGGTGTGATGGATGAAAACCAGGATCTCTACCAAATTCATTTCTGCAGCATACAGAAAATGTGTGAATTTTCAGTATGAGAGAGACACCTGCTGGCTAAAAGTGCAAGTTGCACAAGCCCTTCAGATACATCAAGACTGGGGTATTTGTGACTCTCCCGGTGCTGTTGGAGTCCCATCAACTCCAGGCAGCATGGCCAATGATCAAGGAAGATGAGAGTTGGGTGAGCAACAGGTTCTCCATGCCTTAGATACATTTAACCGCTGACTATAAGCATATGCCATGCTAAAAAAAAAGGGGGGGGGGTCACTTTACATAGAAAGAGTGCCCTGTCCACCAAATCAAATACCTGTCTACCAAATGAATTACATGTTAGTGCTTAAGAGTTTACAGAAGAACTGGTGGATCACTGGCACATCTGCTTTGCATGGAAAAAATGCCAGGCTCAGTCCCCAGCACCTCCTGATAGGGTTGAGAGACTGAAAGCACCTCCTGATAGGGTTGAGAGACTGGGAGAGACTGAAAGCAGCATTGGCCCTCCAAGGTCTACTGAAGTGACAAACCGGTGCCTCGGCCCTGTCCGTGAAGCTATTTTTAGTAGCTCACAGCTCTTTTCCAAAACTGAATACTTCCAAAACTGTTTGCTGTGCTTTTCTAAGGCCTTCTGACAATGGTGCTACACCAGGGGGAGAAGCAGCACTTTTCCAAAGGTAGTAAGAGGCATCCAACATTTGAAAGGCTTTCCTCCCCATCTAAGGAAGAGAGGAACCTCTCTTCTTAGACCAGAGCTGCAGTGTGGAGGGACCTCTCCTCCTCTGCTGGCTGTGCATGAAAGTGTGCATTGGCCACATCCACCCCAGCATGTGGCCCTCAGTGGGGTGGTGGTCTACCGCAATGTGGCCCTCAGGCCAAATAAAAAGAAGTATCTGTCTACAGCAGGGGTTGCTGAGCTAGATGAATGTATGATCTACCCTAGTATAAGGCAGTTTTTCTATGTTCTATAGCCAACTGCCGTCTCACCTGTTCGGTATCCACCAGACACATCAGTTAGCTAGCAGATAGCTGTATTTTTTTACATTGATCAAATCTGATGGTATATGAAGAAGTGGACAGGCCCTGCTACCACGAATTGGCAAGGCCTTAAGATGCCACAGCATCTTCTTGGTCTTTTTTTTTAGCAAAGAGAACAGTTCTTTCCAAATAAAATGAAATTTGGGAGACCCAAATCATTGATCTCTAGCTAATAGACAACCCAGGAACCAGCTGTATTAAATCCACTCTGGTTAAGTTGGCCATTCAATTTGTCATCTGTTACACATGTCAGCCGCACTCACTAGGACAGAAGGAGCCTAAAGGTCATTTACCTCCTTGTTTTCTCTTTAATTAAAACCATCTTCACTTGCAGTTGAATTAAAACTACTACAGAAGAAGTAGGTCAGGATTCAATTGCTCTGCAGGGGGTTGGACTAGATGACTCTTGGGGTCCCTTCCCAACTCTGTGATTCTGTTATTCTAGTTCCACTAGCAGAAGCCAGTTTAAGGGCTCCAGCTAGTGCAACAGAACATTCCTCAGAGTACACACACCCCACAAGAAAAAATGGCTCTAGGGGGTTTGAGAGAAATCCCAGAACAGCACCCATAGGGAGGGTGGGGGTCGTTCTAGCTGGCAAGCTGAAGAGATTGCACTGGCAAAATGACTGCTAAAGTACTCCTCTAGTCTTCACCAGCCATATTATTACTGTGTGCCTCAAGAGCTCACAGTAATAATAAGCAAACAAGGCAGGCATGTGACATGCAGGAAAAATATATTCATATTTAGCAAAACAACCCCCATTAGCTTCAAGAATATTGTGTAATTCAGTATAATGGGGACATTTGTGTTTTTTAAAAAGCCAACTCCCATAGGGGACATTTTTACTCCTGTAAGGGGCCCAAGTCCCCATTAAACGTTGTCAAAATAAAAAGGTGCAGCTCTCATCAGAGTCTTCCCAAGAGAAGATGGTCTAGCCAAATCCTCTGCTCCAAAATCCACAGCTGTGGCTCCACTAGCTCAAATGAGAAAAACCTTTTGCCATTTGAAAATGTCAATGAGAGAGAGGGGTGTGTGTCATGTAGTGGCACAGTTTTACCCCCAACCATGCTTTCTACTTTTGGTTGTGGCAAGTGACCTGCTAGCATTTTAAAAATAATCTTTCTGACATGTTTGGTAGCTCTCTTCCCACCCAGGGCAGCCCAACTTCCTCTTTCTTCTGATCTTCCTCTGTTTCATTTTGGCAGTGTGAAGATTAAAGTTTATCCAATTAGCCACCCACTGCTTTTGCCAAGTTAATCACTTAAATCTTTGAAATTGTCACAGCACAGTGGAGTGTGCAGATAGCTTTTGATTATAGGAGCAGATTTAACTAATTAAAAGGCTTAGCAATGTGCCCAAATATAAAGGAAGCTGGAGGGTTATAATCAAGGGTTGTGCCTCTACTTAACAAACAGCAGCTTATCTTCCCAACTGCATTGTTTCACTGGTTAATTCTTACAAAATTTCCCAAGAAACAGAAATTAGTCAAACAGACCTTTCCCTAGACCATGGCCACACATGAAGGCTTTCAAGCCTTAGAACAATCAACGTGAGTGATTTTAAAACAAAAACCCAGGTCATGTGACATTGGTCTATGTGATTAATCACATTTCCCCTTGTGAATATGGCAGTACAGTAATAATATTTGAAGTGTTTTGAGTACTTCAATCTGGATTCATAAATTGCTGTAAAATGTGATTGGGGGTTTCCAAAAAACATTGGATACAAGGCCCTTGGAACAATCTGCATGGCAATATAGTGAATTTCCCCATTTTCCCCCCAGTACTGGGTGCTGCTTTCATTTTATTTGCTGTATTGGTGCAACAGGTGGCATTAGGAGGATATAGAACTGGAAGGGATGCTGGAGGCCATGTAGTCCAACCCTTGGGCTCAATGCAGGATCTGCCACGCAGGATGTAACTGCAGCATCCCTAACAGAGGGCCACCCAGCTTCAGCTTAAATATCAGCAGCAAAAGACAGCCCTCCTCCTCCTGAGAGCGTCTGTTCCACTGTTGAGCAACATGTAACGTTATGAAGCTATTTCTAACAGCCAAAATCTGTTTCCCTGCTATTTCCACCCACTGTTTCTAGTTCTGCCCTCTGGAGCAAAAGAGAACAAGTCTGCTCCATCTTCTACAAGAGAGCCCTTCAGTTATTTGAAGACTGCAACCATGCGTCCTCCTTTTATTCTCCAGGTTAAATGTAGCCTGATTATTCAAATGTTCCTCACAGGATGTTTCCAGACCCATCACTATCAGAGTCACCCTCCTCTAATTCCTTTTTAAAATGTGGCACCCAGACCTGGACGTGGTACTCCAGATGAGGCCTGACCAGCACAGGACAGAGTGGCATTATTACTTTTCTTGATTAGCATAACTCATAATTGCATTTGCCTCTTTAGCAGCTGCCCTGTTGGCTCTCTCAGCTTACAATGCACACAGAGACACTCAGAACCTTTCCACATGTCTTGCTGTCAAGCCAAATCTCTCCCATCCTGTAACTAGTCTGTTTGATTTTTACTTGTATTTTTAAACCCAAACGCAGGACTTTACATTTATCTCTCTTGTCAGTTTTGGTCATGCTCCAGCATGTCAAGATAATTTTGAATCTAGATTTTGTCATCTGTGTCCTTAGCAATCAGATTGTTGAGAACCATTCATTGCTTACATCTCTTGGGGTAAGGGCTTTGCAACATTTAGTATATGTACAAGCACACACACAATAGGTAATTCAAAATACATGATACAAATATTAAGCGCCAGTCAAAAGCCAGCTACAAGGAAGCCTTTTCAGCACTGCTGAAAGATGCTCAGCTTGAGGTCTGGCCAGGGTCCAAGGGTGGAAGACATTTCTACAGTTCTATGCTAGCTGTGTAAGAAGAAGGAAGCTCCCATGCAGATGGTTTTAATCACAACTGTAGCTAGCATTAGTTAGGGTTTTCAGTTTAGGAAGATGCTAGCTTCCTACAGGTGACATGCATCATTTCATCACCCTCTTCATTTTATTTCCTTTTACCAGGGTAGCAATGCACTCTCCATATTTCCAGTGACACCTCCCACAACTGCAGCTACTAAAAGCTAGAGATGGGGACATTTCTCAAACTGCATTATGAATGCCCTGCCATACAGGTTCACTTTCGGCATTAGCAAAAGCTGCATTATTATTTTCGCAGGAAGTGGGTGGGTTTGCTCTTTTTGCCTTCTACTCTGTTACAGGATATCAATCTCCATTTCATTACAACTTCATCCATTTAATAGATTCTCTGATTAGGAGTCCAGCAAAGGGATCACCGTCTACTTGGACACAAGGAAAATATTATGTTTAATATCTCACAATTTCCTGGACCTTGGCTTTGCCCCTAATGACATCTCTAGGATGGTTCGTGAAATTGGCATTCTACGTGTAAGATACACAAGTCTTCTTCACATTCGGATATTGCATGGTTAATTTAAAGGCAATTGAATAAAATGGTTTGGGTCGGGAGAAATAACTGCATTGAAGCAGCTATGCAAATGGCACAACCCTTTCGGATACTGAGAACTGTGTCCTAATTAAGTCTGACAATGCCGGAAGGTAAGCTACTTGGGTGCCTCATAAAGCAATGCCTTGATCTGTATCGTGGCCCAGGTTGTCACTTAAAATAAGAATTAGAAGTACTAAGGCCACTGTACCACACCAAGAGCACTCGCATTAAAGCAGATTTCAAAGGATGTAAACTCACTGAATGGTGACCAAACGTAAACGGAGATTAATTTTGAGAATGCTTTCACAATTGCACACCATGAGGACAATAAGACATGTGATCACTGATGCAAGAAGGTTAATGAAGGGGATGACTACGGGATAGGACGGGGGTGGGGGTGGAGGGAGAAGTGCGAAAAAAATCTCCTGAAAATGTGGGGTGTACTTTAAGGAGTGAAGCCTGCATATAGGAACAGGAAGAGAGAAACAGAATGCCTACTCAGAGTAAGACCAAACTGCCATGACCCCACTATATCCAACCACACACACATCACACAACTTCTAAATTCTGAAAAGAAAATATGAAAATAGAAATATGCATGGGCATGATGAAATAGAATTTGGCTTGTAATATAGAATGGTTGGGCTTTTTAAAGGGAAAAATAGCAATAATTATAGACCCCTAAGGGAGGAGCCATAGCTCAACAGCAACTACAGCCAGATTGGAAAGATCTAACTATCAGGTTCAAGTTGGAATACATTTTCTTTTAAAATACACATGCAAAGCTAAGTGTTACAGCTTTGGAGATTCTTGGCTGGCCAAGAGAAATCCACAGAAATTTCCATAGCCAACAATAATTCTAGCACTAGCAGTTTCTAACCGCCATCCACCTTTTTTTGGCACACTAACGTCCCCAATATTTCATTTATTTTTGTTTCAGAAAGGTGAGGATAGGAAAGGAAATTATAAAAAACTTGAAATGTAAGAGGAATCTTGTTTACGGTGCAATTTGTATTTGTAGGTTCAGGGACGGAGGAAGCAACAGTTGCATGCTCCTCCTGGTGGCAATTCAGTAGTGCTGAAATTCCCAAGACAATGTTGCATAGGCTCACTTTATGCTGTTGCTGGAGCATGAAATAAACGACGACTCAACTCAGATAATCCATCAACATGGAAAGCACTGCCCGACTGATTTCTCATGCTGAGTTAAACTAGCTAAATACAAAATCCAGCACACAGGAGAGCTGGAAGGATTTGCACTGCTTGCCAAGGGATTACAAGGCCAGAAAAACAATTAATCGATTAGACATTCTTCCAGAGTTTCCTCTTTCAACAACACAGGCAATCCAAAACACATTTCCTCCACCTGAAATGTCTTGGGTGATACATATATACTTTAACTATTTCAAGCTTCTGTATAGAAGATATAAAAAGAGAATGAGATAGGTCATCCAAACCCAACCAGCAGCTGGAATCATTTTCAAAATTTATGTTGCTTCTTTTTTCCCTTTAGCTTAGGACAAGCGGGAAATTAATCAGAATATCATCATTAATGTTAGCATATAATCATTAAATATTACTAAAAGATGCATCAATGTAATGTAAAAAGCACATCTTGAACCAATTTGCAAGACCAATACTATGTACCACCACGCTTCTCCTTCCAAATTTTGTAGTGTGACTGGTTTTCTTAAGGCATAGATCTCTATAGTTCCCTTATTCACAGTCCAGAGCAACACTGCAAGGACAAGGTATGCACTGCTGGGAAATTCCACTCCATAGATCCCCCCTGTAGCTCTGGACCACATAACTGCCTTTCTTTTGATTGGCCAGTTTTCCTGGCTTGTGCCCTAAGGACACAAAACCACCCTGCCTAGACAAACTATGTGCAACTATCTCTTTATTTCTCATTTAACTCCCTCATCCATCCCTGACACCATATGACTCTTACATTCCAATACACGTTTGCTTTCTGTGGCCATTGTGATGTGAAGTTTTGTCTTGCGTGGCTTCTGAGCCCATCTCTGTTAAAGTCTGCTTTGGCTTGACCTTGGCTCTGAATCACTTAAGACACTCAGCCTTTTAGCATGACTGGCTTTGATGCAACCTTCAGCTCCAATTTTTTTATTCGATTCCGAGTGCAGATGCTCCATCAAGTCTGGGTACCTGGACAAGGTACTCAGAGAATACATGAAAAACAATATCCTGAAGGGGAGCATAACTGGTCACACACAAAACAGGAGGGGTCTGTGTGAAAATAAGGTACAGCAGAGGCAGGGAACCTGTGGCCCTCCAGATGTTGTTGGACTCCCAACAGGCCCCAGCCAATATGACCAGTCATCAGGATGATTCCTGGGGTACAGGTACACTGGTGCTTCATAGCTCAAGAGAGAGCTACTCTCATGCATTTCTCATTTATAACTGTACCTTATCACATCCGGTTCTGTCCCCTCATTTTTGAAAGATGCCTGAAGATGACGATGTCGCGTGAGGAGGTCATCCACTAAGTTCTGCCGCCTGTCCCCTTCAAGTTGTGTTCTGCAGGAACTGGGTTAAGGTTGATTTCCAGAAACAAATGACTGAACATCTAGACCTCATACTTTTGGTATTAAATCACAAATCAAGTAAGTTATGACTTCTTTATCCAGTCAGGAAGAACCACATGCGTACCTATCAGTACAGGAAAAAACATACTAGATCTATACTGGAGAGGCCAGAGTTAAAAAATATCTAAGTTCTATTATGACTAAATAAGGATATGAGGTTATCTTGTCCTAGGCAGAGAACTGACGACAGACTACTATCATTTTTATAACACTTTTCCATGTGTAAAAAGTACTTTACAACATTTACCTCATTTTATAAGTCTATAAGACACATGGAACGTTTTAAAAACAAACAGCAAGGTGGCAAAAGTCATAACTGTGCAACTACTTATAGCAGAATTCAGACTCACACATGCAACTACCTAAGTGAGCATCGACTTGTAATAAAACCACATGGGCACAGCTTTACACAGCCCATTCAGTTGCGTGTGTAAAGTGGGCTCCAGTTGGATCTGACACAACATTTGCTGCAGCCCATTTAGTTAGGAGTGCCTTGAAGAAGTGCTTGCACATACAGAACAAACCCTGGAAATAAAATGAAGACTGCAAACATTTCTTTTGTACCTGGGTTTTTCCCAAGTTGCTGGGGATTTTCTAAACACAAAGATATAATTTAATGGTCTCGTTCCTTTTCCAAAACAGAATGCTGACCCACTCTTGTCTCACTGGCCTTCCTGGTATACAGCTGTTTACATGGATACATCTGACGTGTTGATACAGAGTGAAGCAAGAGGTCCTTCAGACGCTCGGTCTTTTCTTTGAGGTTTTGCAACAGTGACCTGATGGAAACATTGAGCTGAAAGGAGACAAGAGCAAAAGGGAAATACGTGAGATCAGCTCATCAGTGCTGCATTGAATTTGCAGAAGAGACCATCCAGAAACACATAGAAATAAGCAAATAAAAACAGAGTATAGTTCATTATTACCCCATCAAAGTAGAGAAGAGTTACCTATGTAGCATAGTTTTTTACAAAAAATCCTATTAGAACTCCAGACAGTTAACCGGAAGGTGCACTTACAAACTTACTCATGTGTTTTTGGCCCCACTGATTTCCAGTTAAACTACTGCTTTTGTGAGCCAATGCCTTCTACAGCTTTCAAAAAGCAAGACATTCATGAAAAAGGAAGCCAGCTATACACAACAGGCTTGGAAAAGACCGCTCAAGTTAGATCATTCCCCCCACCCTTAGGATCCAGCAAGAAACCCTATCCTTTTTTAATCAAAGAGCAACAGTCAGCCCTTGTAACAATACTATAGTGCCAAGGAGCCGCAGTAGACCCTGTATTGCCAGCCTGGTAAAGAATGCCAACCATCTTGGGAACAGAGAATGACCAGAAGAGGGCTACACTACATCCATCCACAGGGAACTGGTAATTTGTGGGGAATGTGGTGCTAAGCATTCATCAAGGACTTCATTCTGGGTCAGAATCTCAAGCGCACTCTTGAGGCAATCTACTGAAAGTCAAAGAGCAGCAAGTATTGCTAAGGTGACATAAGCTGACAGCTAACCCTGTTAAAGTCCAGGAACTCCCCAGAATTTCATGTCACTTTAATCCAAGGTAATGAAGCAATACCATCCACTCACAGGACCTTTCCTAGGTGACAATTCCTTGAGAACCAGCAGCTCCCACGACCGTCCACTGTCTTGTAGAACAACAATAGAAACATTAGCCCTGTCTCACGTACACATTTGATTTAAAAGCAAAAAAGGGGTGGATGGCAAATTTCACTAACGCCCCTACACTATGTTTACTTGGACGTAATACCCACTGATTTTTTAAAATGGGATTTACTTCCAAATAAATCTTAACTTCTTAGGAATACAGACTTGCTACATCAGGGCAAAGTGGTTGGAAGAGGTTAAGAAAACAAACAGTTTTCAGTTTGAAGTCACAATCCACTAGCTCATTTCTGCAAAACAAGACCAGTTTTAACTATAAGACTTGTGCAACCACCTAACTGTGTTCTTATGTTACTGTAATTCATAAGGGAAACATTCTTGAGAGATTTGTGTCCAGTGTGGACTTACATTTGCTTTCCACATTTTTTAAAAAAATGTATACATTTTACTGAGGAATGTTTCCAATCTTTCACACTAAGTATTAACTACCAACAAAGCAAAGAGATGAGGAGGGGAAGGACTAGGAATAAGAGTAAGTTTTCTTTTGTCTCTCATTCAGAATGGCAATAGAAATGCTTGATTTTTTCTCACCACATTTTCAAAAAACGTCTAAGCGCATGAAAGTGGCAAAATCCCAGAAAAACAAGACACTGATGACATTTCCCCTACTTGGCAAACATGGGGAAAGAACATTTTTCTTCATTAAAACATTCCCTGGCCACAGACAACATGACTGAGCTGCTTAATGTTTTTCAACATCAGCCCATAACATCAGTTGTTATGGCAATAAATATTGCAATTGTTGGAAGCCTGTTTACACTGGACTCAAATGCTGGCTTCCTACCTGCTCACTGAGCAAGTGCCTGCAATTCTACTCACGTACAAACATGGAAAGTTTTCTTCAGGGAACCATTCGTCTACTGAGCAGTGTATTTTGTAACATGAACAGTATGGGGAGAGGGCAAAGGAACAATAGGTGGCCTTGACACATCTGCACTTGGTCACTGCTCTAGTCACAGACACACATTTCAAGATGTGCATCTTTCTTTCATACTTCAGGTATCTACTAAGTGAAACACAGCTTTGTGAAACAAATGCTGCATGTGAAGTAGCCCTAAATTATTAGGGCTCACCATACCTTCTGGATTCTCCTATCATCTGAAAGTGTAAAGGATTTTGCAATTTTACATGAAGCAAGTCATTTCAGTCTAGCTTACTGAATATTTTCTGACCTGAGCTGGGCCTTTACCTGACAGCTATGGCTTAGCTTCCCTATTTCAGGATTAATAATACCATGGAAATGAGAACCTCTGCTTTGTCCCAACACTGGGTTTGTTCTGGTGCTGTTGCCTTCTCTCAGGGGACAGCCGAAAGCAATGACGTGACTAAGAGGTAAAAGAACTGCAGCAAATGTCCAGCTCACTCATTTTACCTGACAACAATACAGTTTCAAAGTGCCATGTTCATGTTCTGAGACAGAGGTGGTTATCTTACATCAAGAGCATCCTCTTTCCAACTGATATCATAGTCTGTATCCTACCCTTACAAAACCAAACAAAATATTATTGTTTCAAAAATATTTATTCCCATTTTTATCTCACTCTGTCACTAGGACTTAAAACAGGTAACTATAATTTACAAATCCAGGCCAATGCAGAGGAGTGGGGACAGAATAAAATAGCTAGTTACTAATCTCTACAAGCTTGGTCTGTTAGAGCACTCAGCCCCAAAGAATCTGATGAGTCTTTTAAGGATAGGAGCTCCAGTGTTATAAGGCAGCTACCAAGATTACCTTTCAATAGATTTCAGGTGCACACAGCTTGCTCAGTCAAGAGGACACTGGCTGCTGATCTTTAAAAGATGTAAGAGAAGGTAAAGCAAAGCTGGAAGGTGGTCCATGAATTATGCAGTACCTTAGTTGTACTTTCACCGTTCCTCTGACATCGATTGCGTTCTTGAATTTTTTCAGCAACCTCTTGGGCAGTATGGCAAGTGGATTCATACATCGACAACCTAAAACAAGTTAATATATTTTAACTAATATACATACATTTCTGCCCTTATTGTTCATCAAAATATTCAATCTTTCACCACTGCCCCATGATCCATAAAGATGCCTATTTCAAGTCAAGCTGATTGTTTCTGTGTTAGGTTCTGAGGTTATGCAGCACCATGCATGTTATGATTCCATAGCTGGCAGTGCATGGATGGAAATAGTTCTATACCCTCCAGGGTGAGAGCCTGGGCTCACTCCAGGGAGAGGTGGGAGATGAGTATTAGATCGTTCAGTGAGAGTGGGACACAAGTCCAATACTGCTTCATGTATTAGAAGTGTATCTTATTGTGTATGCTTGGCAATGACCTTTTGTGTGTGGGTTGAAAGTATGAGTAACTGATAGAGGTAATGTTTGGTGTAGCAAATGGTTGTAGTGGTTGTGTGAAATGGATGGTGAGTGAGATTGAATGAATGATTGCACAAATGCTGTGCTGTTTGAAATTTTATATTATACTGCCTAGTAGTTCACTCTGATTTTATATTATGTTTATGGATTTTTTAAATGTATTTTGTGGTGCAAATCATTTGATGTGGTTTGTGGAACATACTGTATATGTAGACTGCTTTCAGATATTTAAGGTAGTAAAGCAGTCTATAGATGGAAACAAGAAATAAAACAAATATGGACAGCTTATACATTAAAAAATTCCTCCAAATTCAGAGCATAGCTAAGGAAGCTATCCCAACAAACATCCTATAGAGAAGCCAGTATATTAATTGCCACCAAGTTTTAGCAAGTAACAAGCCACAGGATGCTAAAACACCACTGAGGATTTTTAGCACATGATCACAATTCACAAACAGCACCAAGGTAAGATATTTTATTTCTATTCCACCCTTCCTCCAAATGAGCCTAGGGGGCAACAAGGCCCCACCTCTCAAATCTGCTCAGGGGTCAAGAGAATCCCTGGAACAATGTACAATCAGTGTTTGAAACAGATATGAAAGCTAGGAGCTAAATGGCACCTTAAACCTAGATTATGGGCCCAACAATGTAATGTCTAGGCACACTTTTTTATAAGAATACAAACAAAGCTGAAAATGAATGAACTGCAGCTAAAATATTATATTCATTTTTCACATGGTCTAGTCCTTCCCCTACCCACCCCCTAATATTTTTAAGAGGGTCTCTTCTCCAGTCTTCAGAGAGTAGCTGGAAGTGGGGAGGCAGAAAAAGGTCCTCCTTTCCTTCCACTCTGCAGTTTTAATCTGAAATCTTAGGCACAGTACTGCACCTAGAACAATGGGAGTTTTAAACACTGTGCACAATGTACTGGGGAAGAATATTGTTCCATTAGACAAGCGGAGAGGCTTGTGCTGACTGAGCAATCTCCTTAGTGCTACACTGAATTCACATGCAAACACTGTGGTCAACTTCCCCCTCTCACAGTAATTATATGCAAACATACAGTCAGTCAACCTAAAGAAAAAATAAAGCATCTCACTTGAGGTATTTATTGCTATTGTTATTCCCTTGGTAATAATCCCTGTTCAAGTAAAGCAAGCTATCTTGAATAGAATTCCAATCCCTTGTCAAACTTGGGGAGCATTGCCTTGTATCCCAAGCACAATGCAAAAGTCTTAACCAGAAGTGTTTTATCCAGCACAAGGAACATATAATATATTTAGTTTTTTAATTCATTCTATCTAAATATCTCATAATAGGCAAACAGGTTAGGGAATTCCCATCCCCAAAACAGATTGAGTCTACTACAAAGAAGTGTGGGTGCTTAACGGAAGAGAAACTTGTCTCCTTCTGTTGCAAAGTAGTACAACTATATTACACCTAAGCACTTGCCGTATCAAAGGAGGAATCAAACGAGGAAAAGCTGGGGGGGGGGGATGGAAAGAAGTTGTCCCAGCAAAAGAATAATGGATACAAAAACTTATGGAATATGCCTAAATGGTGAAATTTACTGGAAAAATATGAAATCAAGATAACAAAAATTTTATAAAAGAATGGAAATGGTTTATTGAATATTTACAAATAAACTGTAAACATATGAGAACTTTGACAGGATTATTGTAATAACCTGCAGTTTTATAAGAGTATATATTTAAAGTAGATGAATAAATGAGTAAATTAAGTTAATGTGGAGGGAAGTTCAGTTTTGCAATGTTGAAATGATTGTAAAATTACTGAAATGTACAAAACTGAAAATCATAAATAAAATAATAATAAAACAAGGAAAAGCTACACATGTGTAAATTCTCTCTGTTATGCTACTATCCAAGTACAACCCTTCCTTTGTATCCACGCTAGGTGCAGGCTTTTTTGTCTTCTATTGCCACAGCACCAAGGCGGAAGAAGCTGCACCTGTGAAAATTCTCCCATCTCTACAGCAGTAGCCCCACAACTGATTACAGAGGAAGGAGATAGGAGGGAAGAATGGTGAGGACAGAGGAGGAGAAACCTCATACAGTGGTACCTTGGGTTAAGTACTTAATTTGTTCCGGAGGTCCGTTCTTAACCTGAAACTGTTCTTAACCTGAAGCACCACTTTAGCTAATGGGGCCTCCCGCTGCTGCCGCGCCGCCGGAGCCTGATTTCTGTTCTCATCCTGAAGCAAAGTTCTTAACCTGAAGCACTATTTCTGGGTTAGCAGAGTCTGTAACCTGAAGCGTATGTAACCCGAGGTACCACTGTACTGTACTGCAGGTGGAAAAGGGGTGCTGCGTTTCTGGGCTGCCACTCCCACTGTCCCTAACCATTAGCCATGCTGGCTGAGGTGACAGGAATTGTGTGCGGGGGGGGGGGGAGGCTACCACAAGCACCTGGAGGGTCAAACTCTCCCCATCCTTGCCTTAACAAGGCGGAAGGTGAGACGCGGTATGCAGCACTATGCCTTCAGGCTGCCCACGCCCGGTTAGCATTAAGTGGAAGGGGCAGGACGCGCCTGCCCTTCTCTGGCCGATATCAGGCCCAGAGTGAAGCCCCCCCCCCCCCCCCGCGCTCCACCCCTTGGGTCAAAGGCAGCAGCCCCGAAGGGAAACGCTCCACGGCTTCAACCTGCCCCGCCCCCCCTCACACACACCCATTTACCAGGGGTCCGGAGCCATGGCGGCGCCCGGCCACCCAAAAAGCCTGTATTCCGAGTTCCGTGCCTGCAGCCGTTCCTAGTCAGGTCAGCTGACAACGGCGTCCGCGAAGGCTCAGGCGACCAACGAGACGGAGGAAAGCGCGACCCTCGGGCGCATTCGACGGAGGGGTCGAAGGGCGGGGCGTCGCTGAAAGCGAAAGAGAAAGGGGCGCCGGGTACAGAGGGAGAGGGAGAGGGCGGGAGGGGCAGGGCAAACAGAAACCGCGCGTGCGCGAACCTGCCCAACAACTCGCGCTCAGCTTAAGGGGACCACCCTGCAGCTTCTGCGATGCAGCAAGGCTTCTCCCCCTCCTAGACATACATAGCTGTCAACTTTTCCCTTTTCTTACGAGGAATCCTATTCGGAATAAGGGAATTCCCCTTTAAAATGGAAACGTTGACAGCTATGTTGTAGACATATAGGGCGTTAATACGGGCTTGAATGCCTACATGCGACTTGTCCGTGGGCATCGCCTGGTGAGGAATTCTGTGCGACGCGGAAAACTTGCACATTGGTTGCATTGGTAACAATTAACAGCGCAGAATTCACTGTACCTGTTTTGTGTCCTCTAGCAGTCTGGCGCCACCGGGTTAGGCTCTCGCGGCACTGACTGAAATCACTAAGGGCTTATCCAAACTTATTTGCCCTGCTCTTTCCAGGCAAGGGTCTGAGCCGTAAAGCTCAGTGTCCCAAGTGTGTGGGTAGGTGGTTGTGGTGTTTCTGTTTTCTGTTGCTTTTGCCCTGGAGCTTTCCCCACTAAAACCCGCTGTTTAGCGCTCAATCGGCGCAAACACAGATGTGGGTTTTATGTGGGTTGTTGATTGAGTGCTCAATAGTGGGTTTTCACGGGGAAAGGTCCAAAGCAAAAAAAGAAAAGAAAAAGGAAAATAAAGGTGCTCAGAGATGGAGCTTTAAAGCGAGGGCCATGCCTGGAAAGAGCGGAGGAAAGGTAAATGTGGATAAGCCCTAAGGATTACTGTTATTTATACGAATCCTGCTGGCTCATTTGGGATAGCACTGACCATGCAAGAGCGATCACTGCAACTATATCTTGCAGGAAGGTGGCTCATCTTGCTATTATATAATATCCCTTAAGTTTTTTTAAACTTTGTTCCTTGTTATGTTATCACAGCTCCATAGAATACTGCAGATCAGGGGCAGGGAGCCTGGGTGTTGCAGATGCTGCTGGGCCATTGGCCATGTGGCCTGGAACTGATTAGAGTTAGATTCCAACATCTTCGTTGCAGCTGCTCTACCTCTGCTGTAGATTATTCTTAGTTCAGAACCACTCAGTCTACAGTTCTCTGCAGGACACACACCAATCTTGCTTCACAATCTGTCTTTTCTTCTGGCAACCTAGGCTGCAACATCTGAAGAGACTGCAAAGCTTGCATCATAGTATTTGAATCACAAACACGCAAGGGAGTGATCAGTTAAAATTGTTGCCACACACTTATTTTTAATTATGTTACACCATTGCTTCTTGACAGGTCTAACACTCCTTTACAAATGACTCTACTATCCTCTGGTCCTGAGGCATTTATGTTGCTTTCCTGATTGTTATTGCTGTTTGGTAATAATTGTTATTATTGTTTTTTAAAATTACATGTGCTAAGATCTGCTAATCTAGGGCTCACAGCCACCATAACAGAGGCTAATACATAGTGTGACTTGGCCCTTGTCCTGTGCTTTCAGTAGCAGCATGACATGCCGAAATTTAGCTGGTGAAGCTTTTCTTGGCATGGAGATAAACTTAAGTGATGGCACAGGAAGCATCCCTGCCGGAAGAAAGCAATGAACTATGTAAAGTGTATCCCAAATCATAAATATGATTTGACTTATGCTGCTGTAATAATTGTGAGCTGCAAACTGCTGCAGAGAAGAAAATTTATGTTCATTAATAAAAAAAATTGTGTGTGTAATAGAAAACTAAACACAAATGTTTGTGGGTTTTTTGTTGTTGTTGGTTTTTTTTTTTTTTGATAATTTACTATTGCTACTAACCAGCCCTGCAGAAAGATAACATTATTGTGCCAATTAATAAAAATATATTGACATTGTTTGTTTTCTGTTAGGTGGTGTGGCTGGTGCAGTGCACACAAAAATAGAGTTGATAAAGGGACAGGACAAAGACTAAGGGAGTGGGCACAGTTCACTAAATGTGGGTCAGGAATAGGGAGTATGAAAGAAGGTCCTTAACATGTACCATATGGCACCACTCTAGTTAAACTTTGATGAGTCCCCAAAAGCTTTGTAGAAGAAAGGAGGAGAGTTGATGATTTCAGAAAGGCAGTAGGAGTGCCACTTCCACCCTCCTCCCAGTCCCCCTCCTGTTGACAATAGCCTAACATTACTTTATCTCCTGCTCAATTTATGTGCATCAAGCTGTTATCAAAGGCACTGTTGTTGTTTTTTAAAGTGATAATACTAGGCAGAAGAAATGCTTACAAGGATTATTTGATGCTCATGCATCAAAAGAATAAACAAATTTATTGCTTCAAACACAGCCGTATGTTGTGCATTAAGAGTGGTTAGCATCCAGATATCACTGAAGGCTGAAATCCTATGTATACTTACTTGGAATTAAATCCCATTGAACTCTAGGACTGGCATCTATGAAAACATGCACAGGTTAGAGATACAGGAGAGGATTGCACAATTCGTTAGTTGCAAACAGCATATCCTACTCTGATCACTTGAAGCTTCAGAGTCACTGCTGTGGACTTAGACTGGGGAGGCTTGGATTCAGATCCCCACACAACCAGAAAATTTACAGGGTGGATTATATCCCAACCTACCTTACATTACAACAGAGGTTTCGTTAGGCCACAGCCACCTTTTCCTGTGCCTGATGTCATTTATGTCCTTAGCTGTGGGAAACTTCAAGCAACAGCTGTAATGAAGAATCAGGAGCACACACAGTGCTCCCGATTCTTCCTGTGAATTAAAAAATCTGCTTCTTTTTCAATTCAGTACCTTTTCATGTTGCCCTGTATGGGACAGTCCTGGATTATTAGGTTGTTGTGAGGGTAAAAAGGGGAGAACCATGTATGCCATCCTGAGCTCCTTTGATGAAGGCTGGGTTAAATAATGAATAATATTGGCATTCCTTAATAATTCTGCAATAAGAGTTTTCAACACACATAAACTTAACATTTACAGCCATCCATGGCAGAAATGTCCCATGCAAAGATCTTAGCTCCATGTGAAAAGGGGGGGCAGTAGGCCATGGAGGGGGTTGTACACTGAAAAAAGTTCCTGTTGTGTGTGTTCAGAGTAGAGTGTATAGTCCTCATGGTGGATGGAAGTGGTGCATTATGCCAGTCACTGAGCACAGAAAAGGGTTAAACAAGCATAAATGGATGCCTATTAAATCATGGGTGTCAAATACCCTTTGTATGTGAAACTTCCGCACCTTATCTTCAGTAAGCCTCCTGTTTCAGCTTGATCGTATCATCATGTGGCAGTCTGCTTAAGTACATTCATGACAATCAAGAAGTTAATAATCATTAACAGGGCATTTTGGCATCCCTCTGGTGCTTGAAAGCAACCAGTCAAGAGTTTAACAGCAGCAATGTTTACAGAAGTGAACTATATCCTCAGTTCACATTTTTTGGCATCTGCCGCCGCCTTGCAGCATTCCCATCGCATTGCTTATTCCCTGTAGTAAGGCAAATCTATGTTATTTTGCTGATGCTTTAGAAATAGGTAAACAAGTAAAAGCAACTGCTTTAGGGTGTACAGTGGTACCTCAGGTTACATAAGCTTCAGGTTACATATGCTTCAGGTTACAGACTCCGCTAACCCAGAAATAGTGCTTCAGGTTAAGAACTTTGCTTCAGGATGAGAACAGGAATTGTGCAGTGGCGGCGCAGCGGCAGCAGCGGGAGGCCCCATTAGCTAAAGTGGTGCTTCAGGTTAAGAACAGTTTCAGGTTAAGAACGGACCTCCAGAACGAATTAAGTTCTTAACCCAAGGTACCACTGTACAAAGTATTTTACACTTACAGCCACACTCCATGCTACAGTAAATGAGTTGTTGCACTGGGGCGGGGGGGGGAGCTGCCATGAGGACCTTTGATCAGGATCATGGCCTGAGAAAGGGAAAGGGACCTTAACTCTCCCTCCCTGTAATGGTCTCAACAAAACATATTCATCTGAAGCTGCTACTTGTATTGTGAGGGAAGGCTGTAGCTCAGGGATAGAGCACCTACCGTACTTTACATGCCGAAGGCCCCAGGTTCAAATCCTGATATTTCCAGGAAGGGTTGGGAGAGACTTCTGTCTGAAGCTATGGAGAGCGTCTGCCAGTCACAGTGAAGAGCTTTCCGCACCCATTTACCCACAGGACAAATCTATAGGGCAAGGAGGCTTGCAGCTAATGGTAGATGCAACCAAAACCCAAAGAGGGCAGAGCTGGCAGGCTTGTAACTCTTTCACTTCTCTCTCCCTCTCTTGCTCAGTGTGGTCCAGAGATCAAGAGTGGGCCCACAGCATCTGCTGGGGCACTTGAAATGAGTCGGGGGGGGGGGTGTCGCTGGTTACCCATCACTAGTGTAGACAGTGCTGAGCTAGATGACAAAAGGTGGCTCATACTATTCAACAAACCTTCTATGAGCCGCCTCCTAGATGTAAATAGCACCGCACAGCACCTCTATCAAGAAGGAGGCTAGGCCTATTGACCTGATAGCTGACAACAGATTGTTTGAACCAGCATCTCCCAGTTTGACAATTGAAGCCCAGCAATCTTAATCCACTTCCTTTACCTGATCCTCCCTCTGAACTGAATTCATGACTGGTGTGTTCCTATTCCTCCATGTATTCATAAACAACCTTTATTTTGTTTTATTTAGGCATTTCTGTACCACACAATCGGCTGTGTGCTCTGGACGGTTCACAATTGAAAATCAATAAAATGCAAGTACAGGACTAAGAACAATCCATGCAGAAAAGCACTGCCAGCTCAAAGTTAATAAAAAGCATCATGAAACCACCCGACAGCATAAAATCAGTAAGCAGCACTTAGGAAATAGCAAGCGGAAGACAAAATAGTTCTAAGAACTAAAATAATGGGATGTCATATTTATCTGGAGAGCCATTTGATAATGGGAGACTTGATTTGAAAATTATCTTGTCTTCTTAACATAGGAGAATACTGTTTACTGGCTTTTGCAAGGAGCTCTTTCTGGTCAGTCTATTTTTGGACTTCCCTGCTCTTCCTCATTAATTCTTCAATAAACGATTTTTTCTCACACTCACACCCTGGAATCACAGAAACAATGAAGCTTTTCCTTTGCATGTCCATCATAATTTATAGAATGCAGGATGATTTGTTTTGGTAAACAAAGGGTAGGATGCTGATTAAGCTTCACAGGACAGAAGAGGCATGATTAATCCAGAATGAGTGTTTACTCACTTGACAGTAACAATAGACACATCAACCACAAGAAGAAAAATCTTTGGTGCCCTTTTCATGAGTTAAATGACAGTATTTATTTTACTCATCAGTTTTTACACTGAAAGCTGAACCTGAGAGATTATGACACACCCAAGGTCACACAATGGTTTGCACATAGTGATGTAAACCATGGTCCATTAATCTATGGTTTATTAAGCCATGGCTTAGTGCTCTGTGTAAATCCAGCCCAGCAGAGTAACTATTGTTTATTAACTATGTTTAAAGGTTGCCCATTAAACAATGTTTGTAGTTGGTTCATAAACCTTCGTTAATGTTAATCATAGCTTAGCGTTACATGTAACCACCTCTTTAAAAAGGAAATTATAGAAGGCATAAAAAGTATACATTTCCTACAGAGCCACCACTACCCAAAAGCTACAGAACTGTGACTAAAGGGTGATGAATTTTTTTTCCAAACCCTTCCAAGGCTCAGCTGTTATCATTGGTGCTTTTAATTGCTCTATGATATAATAAACAATATTTAAGTGATTGATGCCTCAGCTTTAACTATGGTTACCATTAAAACCATGGTTTAGTATTCTGTGCAAACCAACTCAATGAATCCATGCTGAGCATGATTTATTAATTCTGTTTTTATCCCTCCATTCCTTTATGCTGTGCAAGCCCACAGAAAAAGGTACCATATTCAAAAAGACCAACACAACAATGCAAAAACAGGAAGCACTGGTTCTTCCTTTTAGCCTTGGCTTGAAAATTTGAGCAGTGGCTTGAACTTTCATGTGCCTGATTTAATATGTGATGTCAGGTCAGGAAAGCTGGATGTCATTTGCCTAAAACAATTTGGTCGGCCAACCTTCAAGGCCTGGTGGATGACTAGGAATTTGAACCTAGATCTCCTTTGTCCTAGTCCAACACTCTAAACACTACAGCACAGTACTATGGTATCATTCAAGGCTCTTGTCCCAAGCTTATTTTACCCAGGAGTTAAGTCTCACTGAATTCAATAAGATAAGCAGATCCTTAACCCAGTGTGCACTGGACTTTGTGGGGAGGGGGCTTTGCTGCTGCAGAAGCCTACACTGCACCCATAGGAAGCATGGTAGAGCACACACTATTATTGCTGTTGGCCATAATCATTGTGAGGTCCTGAAAGAGCAGGGGCAATTGTGGAAACTACATACCCAACTATGCCCCCTCCTGGCTTCCACCTTGGCCAGGCTGCATATGTCCCTGTTAGGCTTGCTTCATTACTTTCCATAAATGTGCATTGGGCTGTATCCTTCCTACAACCAAGTCCACTGGATTCTCCATGCCACTGTCAGGACACGTACATCATGAAACACTGATCAACTGATTACTCTGCTAGTGGCAGTAGTGTCTTCTCTCTCTCTCTCTCTCTCTCTCTCTCTCTCTCTCTCTCCCTTGTAGTAGAATTGGTCTTAACACACCATGCAGCAGTTTTCTGTTTCCGCTTCACTTTTCTGAACCCTTTAGCAAAGTGGATTGAAGAAGATGCTGGGCTCAATTCCTGTCTTTGCACATTTGACATGAAGTAATCATGAAATATTCATCATGTTCAGCTGCATTCCTCATTGGGAGGGAGTGGGGCCTCTGCATATTTCATTTCTTCCCCATTAAATTTTAAGAAAGAGTGATCCCTTGCTCACAATTCTTTAATTAGTTCTTTTTATCCACCTCCATTTGGCTTGTTTCGATTCATCTAGAAGGAGGCAATCTTCCAGATTGCTGCATGTCAAGAATATGCAAGGAAGAATGCATTTTGGCACTCTTATCAACGTAGGCTTGGTCAGTGGCACTTACTTCTGAGTAAACATGCAACAGGTCAGGATGCACATGATGCAAACTCAAGAGTGTAGCTGCAGACAGTGGCGTAGCATGGGTTGTCAGCACCCAGGGCAAGGCAAGTAATTTGCGCCCCCTCTGCCCTAGGGGCAGAGAGCTGCGAGTGCGAGCGCGCCCCCCCCAGATGTTGCGCCCGGTGTGGCCGGCCCCCCCTGCACCCCCCATGCTACATCACTGGCTGCAGAAGCAAGAACGTGTGGGGCAGAAATTAGTTTCATTGTTTGGGGCCATTAGGTAGCAACAGGTGCCACTTTTATTTAACTAGTCTCATTCGTGTTCTCTTAACATCAGCTTGATTTAGAAAAATTAGAAGATGATAATGTTTATCCCTACAGGCTGTGAAATGCTCAGCCAATTAACATGCTGTTAAAGGCACAGACATATACCAGACTGTGTTTTTCTGATCAGCTCTAGGGCTAGAAATGAATGGTTTAAAAATGTTTGCAGGGAGAAGGTTGTGCTGTGATTAGGAGGGATGGAATACTGTTGCATACCACCCTAATCCAGATTCCAGGGGTTTTATGCAAGTACCCAGGGTTTGGTTTCCTCAGAATGAGGGACAGCAGAGACTGTGGTATCTCTATGATACATGGTTTATTTATGCATATATACAACCTGCAGATTGATGTATTACACAGATTAGCAGCAGGAGGGCACTCTGATGGAGAATAATTCCCAGTTACTATATTCCCATTTTAACAGTCCTACCTTCTTTCTCAGTGCAAGTATAGCAGTCACTTCAGAACTTGTCCTGCTTTCCTAGGTTAGACAAAACTCAAACAACAGCCCTGTGCTTATTATATTCCACTTAAAATTAAAACTGTTTATACATGTACCTTTAAAGAACATTGAAATTACATTCTTTGCCTTGGAGAATTCTGGGCACTGTAGTTTACCTCTCAGAGAGTTACAATTCCCAGCAACCCTTAACAAATTACAGTGCCCAGAATTCTTTGAGGGAAGGCATGAGCTTTGAATGTGCTTTAAAGGTGTCGTGTGTATGCAGCCTGTGTAAACAAAAGGCCTCCCCAGTGTAGCTCTGTGGTACATTTATAAAAGCTTCCCCCTTTGTTTTTATACACTCTGAACCTCACAGCTTCGTCAGTTAAAACACTTGGCATTCACTGTTCACATGATTCTATTTCTATCTTCAAGTAGAAACAAAGGAACCAGCAGGAAGCAGTTGGAGAGCCAGTTCTGTTGTTTATGTTCCATCCTTTCAAGGACGTTTAAACAAGGACAGAAATCGAGAGACACCCCTACTTCCCCTCCCCTCTCCTCTGTATATTGGTATGTTTGTTTTTCTGGTACACATGGGACTCGTTTTCTTGTGATATTGCAAGGACCACACAGGGAAATAAAGTTTACCCTTGGAAAAATAAATGAGCCTTTTTAATGGTCCTGGTGATATTTTGATCAGTATCTTGCCTATTTACATCCTGCTTGTCAGAGAGGCATATGGCAGGCATGAATGAGTGAGAAGGTGGGGGAACATTTTACTAGTGTTTACACCAAATAAGCATCTCCGTCGGGGAGGAGCTGGCTGCACAGGAGGCCTCGGGCCCAATAAATGAGGCACAGGAGCAAAGCTTCAACCAGGTCATTCGAGCAAGGACAAGGGATGCTGCAGATTGGGCTGAGTTATACCAGCTCCACTGGGGCCCCCAGAGCAGATGTCCCTTTGGACAAAGCAAGGGCAAGGAAAAAAGCAAACACCATGATGGGTGAGCTAAAGGAAGGCAACCTGGAGACCACACAAGGTAAGACTTCTCCAATCAACCTTGCAGATCATCAAGAAGAGTCAGCCTAGATTTTACTGGTATCTATATACCAGAAGGTGGCTTGAGCAGCCCAGACTAACAAGCTGTTCACCTGGATGGAAGTGTTATTTGCTCTTTACGAGTAGTTAGTCGTAATAGTGGATTAGATCCAGGTGTTGCAGGGTTTTGCATTTGGCTGGGGTAGACCCGATGTCTGTTCTCTTCCTAGGGCTAGTACACAAACTGTGTGGCCACAGTTTCGCCACACCTGAACTACATACAGCAACCCAGCAACTACATACAGCTTTAAAGCTCCAGGCATGCTCCCTGAGATGGGCTAGACAGAGGGAAGCATGCATTTTTACAGGCTGTTTCCGTTTCATTTCATTCTTTTATTATGCATGTTTTATTTGCACAATAGGTTTACCATGTACTGTACTAAAGAAAGCAATACTTTCAGCAATTCAGCTTGTGTATGCATTATCAGTTTAAAATGCTAGTCGTTCTTTTTCTTAATTCAGATTGAAGCTGGTTTGGAGGAAATGAATCAAATTGCAGCATTTCCCAAGAAACGACAGTGTGTAAGCAGCTTCAGTCTAACCAGGCCCTTATTTCTGGATAGAGGCAAGGCATGTTGATATGGCACAAGCAGGAAGCTTTCTGTTGTATAAACTAGCTATACTAACATAGTTTAAAAAGCAAATCCTAACTACAGAACAGCACAAGCTGCAGAATACAATGTTATCTGAGATATATTTATTTATCCATATGCTGTTAAAAGACAACAACACCTCCTAAAAACACTTAACCACAAATTTCAGTACTGATGAAGCCACTATTTTTCAGCAATTGCAAAACATTCCCTCCAACTACTCTTAGGTGATCGTTAACTAACTCTTTTTAGCAATTGCACAGTATTTCCCCCAGGGGGACTCAACTTCAACAGCAGGGCTAAAGAACTTGCCCACAGCACAGATTTAATTTCAGAGGTTTTCATCTCATGCAGGAGTTTTAGGCACACCTCGGGTCTGTAGACAACTCTAATGACCTTCCCTGGCACAGTTTAGCCTCTCCAGTAGTCTCTTTTATCTCTTGATCCATTTTCTCCAACATGTTTTGTTTACCTTGCCTTTTGTATATGATTTCTTTTGCCATGTAACTCTTGTTCCCAGGACTTTCCATATGGTTTATCCCAGCAATGCGTAAGGACCCCCCCACTCTCTGTATCATTCCCACTACAGCTGCAAGCCTTTTTTCTTCATTTCTTTCTTGCTCTCAGTTCTTTGGTTTCTATATTCTGATCTGCTCCCCACTTTCCAAGTGATAAGAACAGGGCCAGCCCCGTTATAATGCAAAGTAGATCTAGCCAATTAGGGAAAGAGAATGTGACATACTCCTTGGTTCATTTTAAGGTGTGTCTGTGTGTGTCTTCCCTGGTGAAAATTTCCTTGCCGCCCCATAGAATGAAGCTCAGAAATCCAGGATGATAGCGTAACTGCATTTATGAATTTTCTAACTTCATCTTGTTTGTTTTAAATTTGTATACCACCCATAAGCGCTGACTTATGTGGCACACTGGGTGCCCAGGTACCCACAAATTTTTAATGAAGCCCCCCCCCAGGTTTCACTCCACAGAGTGAACATACCACAGGGCCTGTGCATGTGACGTTGGCACGCCCCCGCTACGTGCGTGAGTGATGTCAGCATGCTGCGGGTCATGCTGATGTCTTGTGCTCATGCTGCAAGGCGTGCCAACACTACACAGGCACACTGCGATGGTGTCAGCATGTCCCAGGCACCCACTGTTTTGGGGCCAAGGTGGCGCGCCTGATACCACCCTTCATCTGAAGATCTCAGGGCAGTTCACAGCATAAAATGCGTATTTAAGACGTGATTCTCCCCTTCCCCGAAACTTGTAAGAATGAAAGAGAAAACCTTCCCGATGCAGAGAAATCCATCATTATTATACCCATACAGTGGTACCTCGGGTTACAGATGCTTCAGGTTACAGACACTTCTGGTTAGACTCCGCTAACCCAAAAATAGTACCTCGGGTTAAGAACTTTACCTCAGGATGAGAACAGAAATCACGCGGTGGCAGTGGGAGGCCCCATTAGGTAAAGTGGTACCTCAGGTTAAGAACAGTTTCCGGTGAAGAACGGACCTCCAGAACGAATTAAGTTCTTAACCCGAGGTACCACTGTATTGCTGGGTGTGGGGAGGTTGAGAGGATATGGTTTATATCAGTCCTGCACCCAGTGTTGCTTTACCCACTTTACTGGAAGGACGGCAAAGTTAAGAGTGTTGTATGACAACCCCGCTGTTGTTATTCTGGTTTGTTGCTGCTGTTGTTAAAGGGAAATGCAGGATGGACTGTGAAATTGGTTGTAGCAGCTGAGAAATTAATTAAAGGTACAGGGGTGAAGGGAGCTAGGGGGAAAAGTTTCAGTTGTGGGTGAAAGGACGTTATCTAGATGCCAGACATAGACAGAAGGTCTAGCCATTTAGAGAGAGAGATGGGCGTAGACATGGTGCATAAGTTTCTTAGAGGCCAGGCCTATCCATCTTGGATGACTATTTGTCACCAGATCTATCAGAAATGGTAGACATGTTCTTTGATGTCAGTTCTGTATGCATGTATACACCCCCCGCACCTAAAATATTCCTGCAGACACCAGTGAACTGGAGTGTGTCACTTTCCCAGACCCTGAAGGATATTACATCCCCAGGCTAGAAATAAAAAGCCAGGGATCAAATACATTAACATTATTTTGTTAAGTGCCTGAGACCCATCATTTGGGGAAACCATAGCTACAAACTCTGTAACTGCAATCAGGGCCTCCAAACTAACACCACCCTCTTCAGCTCTGAGGAGAGCAACAACTTCCAGATGGTTTTTTGCATTTGATTGTCACTCGCTACTCTCCCCTCCCCACCTTCTTTCCCCAAGCAATGAGCCATTGCAGCTGACACCCGTGTTTCTGTTCTGGCATTTCTATTTCTGTAGCATCTCTGCAGTACAAATTAATAATATAACAATGCTATAAATTGTTAGGCGACAGGTGTTAACTGAATGCTAAGCATTAGCACAGTTTAACTTGCAGCCATTATGAAGGATTCTGGGAAAACAGTTCTGGACCTTATCAACTCCAAACCTACAACAGCAAGTGTGCACTGAACTGTTATCTCTCCCACCTTCAGGACCATGCAAAATCACAGTGATATCACTCCCAGTATATTTCAGCTTTAACTATTCAGCCTCTAAGGTGCTTTGGGAATTACTCTTCCCAATGTATCTTCTAAACCTAATGCAGGGATGAATAGCATTAGGACCTGGGCAGCCATTCTTGGAGGCATGCTATTCGGAACAGATTTTCGTAAAAACTCACAAGTTCTTACTCTATCATGTCATCAGAGATGTCAACAGGCTTTCCTGTAAACAGTACACTGTATAGGGATTAGGATCCCTGCATCCCAACCCCCAAAATCTATTGACAAGAACTGCTGCTTAGGCAGATAGATTAATGTAACCTAGCCTAATTTAGAGGGCTGTTGCAAATGTAAAATGGGGAGGGGAGGAAAACATACACAATCTTGTGCTCTTGGGTAGAAAAGCAAAATGCAAATATATGCTACACAGCACATAGTTATCTGAAGAAGTGTGCATGCACACGAAGGCTTATACAGTGGTACCTCGGGTTACAGATGCTTCAGGTTACAAACTCTGCTAACCCAGAAATAGTACCTCTGGTTAAGAACTTTGCTTCAGGATGAGAACAGGAATCGCATGGCGGTGGCACGGTGACAGCGGGAGGCCTCATTAGCTAAAGTGGTACCTCAGGTTAAGAACAGTTTCAGGTTAAGTACGGACCCCCGGAACGAATTAAGTACTTAACCCGAGGTACCACTGTATTTGGATTTGTAAATGAAGAACTGTTCTCTTTGCTAAAAAAAAAGACCAAGAAGATGCTGTGGCATCTTAAGGCCTTGCCAATTCGTAGTAGCAGGGCCTGTCCACTTCTTCATATACCATCAGATTTGATCAGTGTAAAAAAATACATCTATCTGCTAGCTAACTGATGTGTCTGGTGGATACCGAACAGGTGAGACAGCAATTGGCTATAGAACATAGAAAAACAGTTTCAGGTTAAGAACAGACCTCCAGAACGAATTAAGTTCTTAACCTGAGGTACCACTGTACCCAGAACAAACTTAGTTGGTCTCTAAGGTGCTACTGGACATTTTAAATTTTTATTTATTTATTTTGACTGCATCAGACCAACACAGCTACGTACCTGAATCTAGAAGCACATAGTTAAATTATGGAAGAAACGCTCATGGGAAGCAGTGTTGGGATGTAGATGGTCATCAACTTAGATGGAAATAAAAAGAGGATTAGATAAATTGATGGAACATAAAGCTACTAGCCACAATGACTAGGGTATGCTTTCATTGTATGCTTCTGAATACTAGTTACTTGAAACCATAGGAGGGGAGAGTGCTGCTGCATTTAGGTCTTGTGTTTATCTTCCCACAGACATCTGGCTGGCCACTGTAAAAACAGGATGCTGGACTAGATGGGCCATTGGCCTGAACTGGCAGGGCTCTTATGTTCTTACATCATGGCATTCACACACATCACATAAATACTGTAACACTATAAAAGTAGCCTCCTTGCTCTAACTGCAATGTTTCACTATCCAGATATTTACAGCAAGATACCCAGGCAAACAAAAAGTTTGACAACCCTGATAGCTAACAGACACAGAAAGCTGTATACATTATTTAACAATACATTGCATGGGACATTCCAACCTAAATTTTATTTTATTATGTTTTAGCAGATCAGGAAGCAGGATCAATTAAGTATTAAACACACTGTGATTAATGTGACCTATATTCACCATGATTTCTAACGTTTCACCGGTTTTACGTTCTGTCTTCTATTTTAGAAAGCCCTAAACTCCATCATGGGGAGAATCAGCAAAGTAACCCATCTGTTTATTTTATGGCTGTCATCTGCAGCTGCAGGCATGGCATCTCTTTTCTCCTGAGGAGGCCTTCCCAGGAAGTGGGTATTAATTGCCTGCCTGCCTGCCTGTCCCCACCTCTCTCTCATTTAAATGATAATCTACCTTGTTACTTGAAGAAGATGCAGTTGCCTGGCTCAGATTGCATGATATTATTCATGCCTTGATTGGCTTTTCACAAGTCTGCCTCTGGAACATTGAACAGCCCATATCATCAAGCAGGTGGTTACCCTTTTGCCCATGCCAACAATTTCACATTAGGAGAATCTGATTTCAGATCTAAATGGAGTTGAAGCTTTCTGAAGGAAGCCTATGGAATACTTCCTAGCTTCCTGAACTCCCTACTCCCTCAGAGAATATGTGCTTGGGTGATTTTAGGCTCCAAATACAGTCTGGGAAAATGCACTTTGAAAATCCTGTTGCTATGCAAATACCGTATTTTTCTCTCTATAAGACGCACCAGACCACAAGATGCACCTAGTTTTTGGAGGAGGAAAACAAGAAAAAAAATATTCTGAATCTCAGAAGCCAGAACAGCAAGAGGGATCACTGCACAGTGAAAGCAGCAATCCCTCTTGCTGTTCTGGCTTCTGGGATAGCTGCGCAGCCTACATTTGCTCCATAAGACGCACACACATTTTCCCTTACTTTTTACGAGGGAAAAGGTGAGTCTTATAGAGCAAAAAATACGGTAGCTCCTTTTGCCTTTTCGTACCACTTTAAGATAAAGCGTGGTTTATAAATCAGTTTTAGAATACCATTTATTCATTCTAACAATGCCTAATGATTTTGATTTCCTAACCAACAAACCTATGTTTATATGTAACATACTGTGTATATGGATCTACATTCTCTGTGCCGGGGATTAGAAACCCCTTTTCAGCCCAAGGGCCACATTACTTTCTGGGGGCCACATGCTATTTCTGAGCAAAGCCAGAGGCAAACATGGGTGGGGCAATGAATTGAAGTTTTACCCTTGGACAGTAGGCTAGTTTCTACACACGCTCTCACACCCTTTATCTCTGCTCCACCCAAGGAAGTAAGAGTTAAAAGACACATTCCAGCCTGGCAAAAACACTCAAGGAGGGTGAGAAGCAAGGCTAATGGTGGGTATGGCTTTGAGAGAGTCCCAATGACCAGACAGAGAGACTAGAAGGGCCACATTCAACCCGCCAGGCCACCACCCTTGCTCTATGCTTACTCACATTTAAATGTTTTGTTGTTCTACCTTTTTAAGTAATGATGAGCAGATAGTTTTTATTTACATGAGAGATGGAAGCATCCCCAAATACCTAGAAGACTAAATAAAAGCCTGTGAGGTGACAAGTGATAACTATGACTGGTGCTTGTGTTTACATTTTAAGTGGGAATTGTCTGTGGTTGCAATTCCCAAGAGACTGGATAAAATCCCAGTGCTTTTCACCCACAGTTGTCAGGAACAGTTTAAGCAATCTGCCCAATGGTGAGATGTGAATCGTGCTGAACCATAGTGCTTTTGCTCCACAGAGACCACCGATCTATCTAAGGCCTCCTTGCAAATCCCTTCGGTGGTTGCGATGGACATGGACGCAGCCTCCTGCTTACGCTGCAGCGAATTTGTGGACCAGAACAAGATGCCCAAGCTGAACGAGCAGCAGGACAGTCAGGAGCACCTGTTTGGCAAGTCTATGAAGGAGCTCAAAAAGCTGGGGAGGGAAGGGCGCTGGGCAGGAAGTCACGCTCTGAGGGCGCAGGCTTATCAGCATGTAATCCAGCACATACCGTGCCAGCTCATGACCCCTGATGCCGAAGTCTACAGAGATGTTGCCAGCAAGCTGTTTGAAGCCCCGAACGAGAGCTTCGACCCATTACCTGAATTCCTGGAAGGAAGCATCATGCCCGAATACTGCCTCTCTGAAGAAGGGGTAATTGCAGTGAAAAGGATACTCATCTGCATTTCCAGCTTGTACCCCGACATCACCTACTGTCCCCTGCTTCCCGCTGTGACTGCCCTGATGCTCCATTACAGCCAAGGCGAGGCCCAGTGCTTTGAGGACACTTGCCGGCTCCTCTACTGCAACGCTCCCCACACCTCCTACATTGACCACTCCTTCCTCACCCACGAGGCTTCGTGCATGACCTTTGGGGACCTGGCCAACAAACACTGCCCAGCTGCCCACCGCCTGATAGCGAGCTCATCGGACAACATCTTTGAGGTGTATTCCGACTGGCTGGTCTGGCTTTTTGATGGCCTCCCATTCGATTATGTCATCCGCATTTTTGACGTGTATCTTCTGGAGGGGCAGAAAGTCCTCTACCGGATCGCGCTGGCCCTGCTCAAGCAGTTCCAGCTGTCCGTGGCTTCGCAAGGTTTGGAGGTGGTGGATATCAAAGGGAGCTTGTGGGGTTTCATGCGGGACATTCGTGAGCACATGACCACCGACAAGCTTCTGGAAAAGGCCTTCAGCATCCGGCTTTTCTCCCGCAAAGAAATCTGGCTCCTTCAAATGGCTAACAGGAAGGCATTAGTGGAGAAAGGAGTGACCGCAGTGCAGCACAGGTACAAAAGGCCATGAGGCACCATCCAGATAGATCAGTCAGTAGAACATGAGACTCTTAATCTCAAGGTTGTGGGTTCAAAAGATTCCTGCATTGCCGGGGGTTGGACTAGAGGACCCTCATGGTCCCTTCCAACTCTACAGTTCTATGATTCTATGAAGGATCTCCTTTACATCCTACTTTAGATATTGCACATTCTCTTTTGAGAAGCACTCCACCAAACATTACGGCTAAGTCAGTTACAGAGCACTCTACAGTACAGCTAGAGATGACCAGAGACATTCAGTCCCCATAGGATAATCTCATACAGATTTTTTTTCCTGCTACCACTATGGTCCCCACTTTAAACAGTCATGACCTGCGACTAAAGAATTCTGGGAGCTGTAGTTTGTTAAAGGTGCTGAAAGTTGATAGCAGCCCCCTATTCCCTTCCTAGAATTACAATTTGCAGAGTTCCCTGGGGATTGATTGTTAAACCACTCCGGAAATAGTAGCTCTGGGAGAGGAACAGGACTCTCCCAACAACTCTCAGCACCTTTAACTAATTACAGCTCCCATAATCCTTTGGGGGTGGAAATCATGACTGATAGTGCTTCAAATGTATGGTGTGATTGTGGCCTCAGTATAGAAGCACAAAAAGGACCAGGATTGTCCCAAGTGACAAAGGGATTTAGGAAGCACAAAGGCACATGGCATTGGTAAAGTGATATTTCTGGGTCAGCTGCTTTAGAATTAATCTATACCACATTGCCAATTGTTGTATTCGTTCTCGAAAAAGTAATTGCCTTGACTAATTTTGGATCTCATTCTTTGGAACTGACACAACAGTCTGTTATGTCTACTACCATTGGACATAACATATGAAGAGCTGGCTGTGTGTTTGGTTAGTAGTATCTTTGGAAGAAAAATCTTTGTCCTCAGGATCGGGATCTATGGAGCTATTTACAGTACAGGATTAATTATTTTTCCCTTCTCTCCTCTGCTGTACAGGCAACCATTTCACCTCACTGTGAATGCCCACAATTTCTCTTCCACCATTGTTACTGCTCAGGAAATGCGTGTTGTCTGGTCCTGGATCCCTGAACGATTTTCTTTGTTCTCACCTGTCCGCATATTCTCAACTTCGGAAAATGGATACAGCTTGCAGAGGTAAGTTGGCATCCGCACAGTGAGTTTCAAACCATCAGAATTCTCAACAGGATAAAGAAAATGAACAGAAAGGTTAAAACATTTGGGGCTTTTTAGTTTAGTTATAAGGGAAGTAATGGGAGACATGATAAGGTTTTATAAAATTATGCATGGTGAGAAGAAAAGCTTTTTTTTCATCTCTCCTAATACTAGAACCTGGGGCCATCCGGTGAAGCTGAATGTGGGAAGTTTCAAGAAGCATAAAAGGAAATACTTCTTCACATAGGACATAGCTAAACCAGTGGAGAGAGATTTTTCTCTCTCTTCCATAGAAGACTTGGGACTATCCAGTGAAGGCTCAGGGCAGTCCTTTGCACAGTGCATAGCTAACCTATGGAATGACCACTAATTTGGATGGCTTTAGAAGGAAATGAGAAAAAAATCATGGATATGGGTATCAATGGTTACGAGCCACAACAAGGCTTGTTCATTCAGGGAGGCTTGAGGAATAATTCAGGGTTGTGGAGGAAATGAGGTACCGGTAATATCCTGTGAAGTGTATTACTTTGCCTTGGAATGGTGCGTTGTGTTTGGGTTTATTATGTATTTTGTGTTCTCACTTTGTATTTTTATGTTGTGAACCACCCTGTGACCTTCAGATGAACAGAGCAGTGCCAGTTTTACGTATAAGCTAAACAAGCTATAGCTTAGGGCCCCACTCTCTTGGGGGCCCCCAAAAAATGTAAAGGAAAAAACACCTGGATGTACATTTCCAAAACATAAGATAAAAAACAAATAAAATAAAACGTACATACAGCAACAGTGTTTTGTGTTGTGTAGGCTCCTATGATGTATAAATAATGGGCCCCGCCTGCTAGCCTGCTCCCTAAAATATTCAACACAAAAAACAGTGACAATTTGTTGTTGACAGCTGGACATACAAAGGGTCCCATTACCTTCAGTAGCTTAAAAGGTAAAGGGACCCCTGACTGTTAGGTCCCGTCGTGGACGACTCTGGGGTTGCGGCGCGGCACTCATCTCGCTTTACTGGCTGAGGGGGCCGTTGTACAGCTTCCATGTCATGTGGCCAGCATGACTAAGCCACTTCTGGCAAACCAGAGCAGCACACGGAAACGCTGTATATCTTCCCGCCGGAGCGGTCCCTATTTATCTACTTGCACTTTGATGTGCTTTCGAACTGCTAGGTTGGCAGGAGCTGGGACTGAGCAATGGGATCTCATCCTGTCGAGGGGATTCAAACCACCGACCTTCTGATCGGCAAGCCCTAGACTCTGTGGTTCAACCCACAGCACCACCTGCGTCCCTTCAGTAGCTTAGGGCCTCATCAAACCTAAAAAGCCCTGGAAAGGAGGCACACAAATTTAATAAATAACAAGAAGTTATCTGTTGGAGGCAGTATGCCTCTGAATGCCAATTTCTGGGAATCACAAGTGTGGAGGCTACTGTTGCACTCACATTTTGCTTGCGAGCTTCCCAGAAGCAACTAGTTGGCTACTGTGAGAACATGATGGTGGACTGTTGCTTATTATTCAGGGCATTTATCTAGGCTTAAGAATTAATGTGAGAATGTGCCCCAATGAATTATTATTATTATTTTTGCACAGGAATTGCCATAGGGATAATGTTTGTTTAAAACATTTCTTCAGCCAAAAGGGCTCCCAGGGCAGCTGACATGAGATTGATAATAGTGTGTGCCCTCAGACTAGCATGACACAACATGATTAAAAGGGGGGGGGGGCTCCAGGAGCAGTTTTTAAAGTTTGTATAAGGATCAGTTGGGATGGAAACAGTTGAGGAAGAGAAGGAGCAAAATGGAGCTGATCTCTCTGGAGTGGCCCTGCTTCCCTTCTCTTCCTCTGCTCCAGGCTGATGGAAAGGAAGTGTTCCTATACTTCTGACCCATAACATTTATGTTGCTTGGAGAGAAGCCTTCTGGGAACAGGACCGACTAAAAGCAAAAGGCAAAAAGGCTGGACAATAAAATGTTAGGATTTCAATGCAACACACAAATAAGCGAGGGGAAAGACTGCTTAAATTTGCTCCATGGATCATATGGAGGCTGCTGCCAGTGTTGTCCTCCCCCCCCCCCCCACCGCTGTTTTGAAAATGTGCATGCAGAAGCGACTATAGGGATGCAGCCTGCTAATGTCAGAAGGGTCAACCATGAATTTGTGATGACTACCTTGGAAAGTTCCCAAGACTCGCTTTGCAGGCCTTGCATCTCATACTAGCACCTGGCCATTCTGTCATAACAAAGAGATGGGCCTCGAGCTATTTTCTATTGACATTTCCAAAATAAAAGAACGTAAATATTGAAGTCTGGCCAGGTACACTGGGACACATGTAATAACAGCAAATCTTGTTAGAAAACAGCCCTGGTGGTCTGCTTGGTAGAAGTGTGAAAGTGCCCCCTGCCCTCTCAGAAGATGTATAGTAGGATCTGATCAGTGTCACAGTCCTGGGGCAAATAATAGTTAAGACACACCCACATCCAAAGAAATATACTTTCACATTCACAATTAAGCCGCCTGATTTCAGACCTAGGAATTGTATGTCAAGATCCTGCATGCACCCCTGAGATTATGTTGTGCTTAAAATTTTATCTGAGCAATTACTTGCACCACTGAGCAAAAATTCTGGCTTCAAACTCCACATAGCATGCCAGCTTTGCCTGTTATTACACATCCCTAAACAATACTGAAATTGAACGAAGGAGTGTTTTTGCCACCTCTCCTTTATGAGTTTGCAAAGACTGCCTGTTTAACACAGCAATGGTAAGAACAAGGAGATTGATGACTGTCACTACCTACTGCTATTCCTCCAGGTATTTAAACTAGTAGCGTCCAAACCTATCGAAAGTGATGCACAGACAGATTTCTCAGTGATGCATGAAAACACCAAAGGGATGAAGTTACATCCAACTTCTGCAGAGACCTTGCAGTATCAGTGTTGCAACTCCATCTCCTCCCTGCATTACTTCTTTCACCAGCAGTGGACTTAGTCCAGAAAATCCTCCCCCAAACCCAGGCAGGAGGATGCAAAGCATCATGGGGTCCTGCCAAAGAAGAAACAGAAGAGCATAGAGTGCAACAGGCAGTTTGGGTGGCTTACACGAGCCTTTGGCCTGATCCAGCAGGACTCTTGTTCTTAATGTGGAAAGCATGCAGTGGATCTGGATGATTATGCAGGAAGCCTGTTTTGCTTGCACCTTGATGCTTTCGTTGCCCCAGGCTTCCTAGTAATGCACTAAAGTAGAATGTACTGTGCTGACAGGTCACAGTCCATTCGACTTCCACCTCAGTGCTATAATGGGATTGCTTTCCCTGACATTAGCTCATCCTTCTTCCATCTTTGTTTCTTGCAGGTTTTATTCCTGCTGTGAAGGCTACGAACCAACGGTACTGTTGTTAAAAACCACACTGGGGGAGGTAAGTCTCTTCTGAGCATCCGAGACACCTGCGGGTCGGGCCTTTCTTCTATGGGTCTAGGCTGAAAACGCAAATAACAGAAATGTCAGAAACCATCAGCAGGGTACTCTGTATATGCTGCCTGGACTAGCAACAAGTTCCAAAGTTCTCTGCTGAAGGATGCTCGCTGAATAGTGAACACAAGCATTTGTTCGTTCATATCTGTAACTCACTCTAACGCTTGCCAAATTGGGAAGAGTGGCGATCATAGAGGCAAATTGAGATCTGGGTCAGAATGGTTAGGAAGGCTATAAAGAGCATCTGTTTCGAGACACGGGACAGTACAGGTTCCCTTACTCCCAGGTGAAAGGGATGCTTCCAAACAGTACTGTTCTTTCAGAATTGATAGAAGGCACTATTACTTTTCTTGGGTTGGGTCACTCCTAAAGACAGCAATACTGGGCAAGCAAAGCTGTTTTGTCATAACAAATGAATGAGTGTATTTATTCGTAACTGTGCTGCTTTGGATGTCAGTTACATGCCAGTTGCATATCTGTTTCACTCCTAAGAAAGGAAAAAGAACCACAACTGAGTTCTGTTCCACCAAGTTTTCATACTCGATAGGGAGCTGCAGCCAAGGACAACGCATTGCTTTCCACTCACAATCTTAAGTGTACACTTCAAAATGTAACACATGAAATGGTCCAGGCTTTCCTTTAACTAGACTAAAGTGACATTGACACATTGTGGGTGGTGCTTATCTTCATGGCTGGGTACCTGAAGGGACACTTGCTTCCACCTCAACCTGCTCAGGCCCCCCTCTCTGTCTAGGTCAGCCTTTCTCAGCCTGTGGGTACCCAGATGTTGTTGAACTACAACTCCTATCACCCCTAGTTAGCAAGGCCAGAGCTCAGGGATGATGGGAGTTGTAGTCCAACAACATCTGGGGACCCACAGGTTGAGAACCACTGGTCTAGGTGATCAGAGGTGAGTGAGGAGAGGCCTTTTCTGTTGTGGTGCTTTGCCTCTACAATCTTCTTTCCAAGAAGGCTCAGCCTTCAGGTCTTTAACAAAAGTCCTGTCTTTTATGGTGCTCTTTAAAGTTTTTAACTTTTTAATGTTCTGGTTTCATGCTGTTTTGCTTAAAACTTTTTAAAAGAAGGCTTGAATTATAGCGTGTAATTCATGTTTCTTTGATTTGTTAGACACCCCAGATCTGCATGTCATTGAAGGGAAGACACATTTTAAAATTTAGTTTAATTAACAGCGAGAGATCACAAATTACAAACCTTAAGCTCTCTGTCAATCCAAAGTCCCTATCCTAATATTTGCTCCAGTTTTATCTGCTTATTATGCTGTCATAAAATGGCTGAAAGACTGTGATAGTATCTCATTTTGTGACACTACTCTATTTGGTACATAGCCATATCCAATTATGGCTGTGCTGCTCCAATTAAAGCGTTCGAAGGGAGTGACCCTATCAATCTTCTGTGATAAAATATATATATTTGGCTCCTCAGCTCTTTCTGAGATCCTCTAGGAATGACAAATGACAGAATTTATTGCTTCTTGTCTTTTCCTTCCATACAGGTGTGTGGAGCATTTCTGTCCTCCGACTGGAGCGAAAGGAAAAAAAGTGGGGGGGCATCAAGTTTCTTTGGCACAGGAGAATGCTTTGTTTTCACAGTGAGTCTAAAATTTATTCCCGTAATGGAGATTGGGTTGATTTTACAATTTTTAAAGTCCTTTTATTCATTGGCCTTCAACTGGTAGGTCACAGCCTGACCAATACTGGATCACAGTCCGAACTAAAGTGGGTCCCGCCAGCAGCACCAACACCATATAAATAAGCAGTAAAAATTTAATGTGGGCCTAAAAATGCATTTTCAGGGTAAAGTTGAATCCCACTCTGCCTATCCCAAAATGTAGCTGTGAGTCTCAACACCCCTACTAGGTAAGGCGGCCAGCCGGCTGTAGAAGAGTTGCAATTTCCTCTTCTGCGCCACCTTGTTCTGAAAGCGCAGCATGGCATGTGAGCACAGTGGGCTTCCTGCATGTAGTCAGGGATGACTGGGACTGCAGTCCAAAATCAGCTGGAGACCCAAGTTTGGAAAACCCTAGTCTAGATTATCTTGAAGGTTCCCTCCAAGCCTTAAATTCTATGTGCACTATGTTCATACTGAGGTTACCAGGAGCTCAGTTGGAACCAGTTCCCTCAAGGAGTCATGCCCTGGGGCATAGCTTTCCAATCTCTGTGTCGTGACACTTTAGTGTGTTGCCTCCAGTGTATAGGTGTGCCGCATGAAATAATGCATGTTGAAAAAGTGTGTCACCAACATGAAAAGTTTGGAAAGCTCTGTCCTAGGGGAAGGGCCACAGCTCAGAGTAGCACATAGTGCCAAGTTCAATCTCTGGCACCTCCAGGGCTAGGAGAGACCCCTCCCTGAAACCCTGGGGAGCTGCTGCCAGTCAGATGGGCTCAGGCCCTATGTGCTCTCCTGTCCCTGTGCTGCCCTAGCAGAGCAACCGCAATGGAAAAATATACTTGATTTATGTCATTTTGCTTTGAAAGGTTCACCCAGAAATGGAGAGATATGAGTGGGTGTTCATCAAGAAGCCGGAACAAGCTAAAGCTCAGCCTCGATCCCCACGCCCACGCTCTCCATCTCCCTTCTCTTCCGAAGGTCACTCAACAACCAGCTCAAACCACCTCACTGTGCCAGTGTTGGACATGATTAAATACCGCCTCTCTCCATTCCTGGCTATTCGACACTTCAAGCTGCCTTCCAAAACAGCCTCCATGTTCATGTCTGGAACTCAGAAAGAGATCATCATAGGTAGCTATCCTTCTACTATGAGACTATAGCTGTCACAGAGACCATAGTGCCACAGACATTTATGGTGCCCAGGACTGGCCCTACCATTAGAGCAGGGAAGCTGCCTCAAGCAGCAGTTGCTGGCAGGGAAGGGAGGCAGCAGTGGCATGGTGTTGTTGAGGTAGAACTGAATGTGCCATGTGACCTGTCCTGCACAAACACCTAAACATTGACCATGCTGGTTGGGTCTGATGGGAGTTGCGATTTAGCAACAGATCCCTGCTGTTAGGGGTAAAGGATAAACCAAAACATTTCACAGAGGAACTGAGTGATGAGAAGGCTTGCACTGATGTGAGGTATAGCTCTATGTAAGGTAGCACAAATAATATCAACTTGACAGCCTACCAGTGATGGTACAATGAGGCTTGACTGCTTGCGTGCAACATGCAGCAATATACACCTATGGACAACACTGTTTGCATGCAGAATAAGGCATTAATCTAAACTGAGAGACCTTTGTGCTCATATATAATGCAGGGGTGCTGTGCTATACGTGAGCAACCTAGCAGCTTGAGAATACTGTGGCTACTGATGACAGCCACTAGGAGGCTACATGATCACATTAGCACAGAAAATATTCCCAAGTACTTTGGCGTAAGATAGGCATATGCCTTTCTGGTTTAAAAGCTTATTTTGGAGCTCCTTGCAAACCGTGTTGAAATTTAGGTCAGGTTTAGTCTCTGGAAATGCAAGATTAATCCCTTCGCTGTCTTTCACCAGTTCAATTATTTAGACGAAGCCATTTGAATGGTTGTTACTATGTTTCAGCAGGTGGCTTGCTGACAGAGTAACTATAATGAAAAGGAACTAGTTTTGCAAAGTACCAAATTTGGGGCTGATATACCGTACACACATTTCTTTTCTGTGCCCCTGAATATGCTGTTGTCGTCCAATCAGAGTGTTTCAGATTTAACTTCACAGCAATGAAATCTGCTACTGATCATACAACAGAGGACAGCATTTCAGTTTGCTTTTCATAGCCAGCAACAGCCCACAACAAATCTCTGTTCATTTCCCCCCCAGGTGGTGGAGGAGGCCAAGCTCTGTTTATTGACGCTGATCTGCATCATGGGAGAACGGAGCACTGTGAAACATTTGACAACCCTCCTCTCTGCCAAGAAAACTTCCAGGTGCAGCTTCTAGAAGTCTGGGGCTTTCAAAACTCCTGATAGCGCCAATCAGATGCAATATTTCAGGCTGATATTCGTCTCCACAGCACTGGGCATGACAACTGGTAGTGAAAGAAATGACACAAGGTGGTATCTGGAGATGTCAGGAGCAGAACATTTTCACACATTTTGGAAACTGTCCACTAATGCAAGACTTTTGGCACTAGGCTTTCTAGTGAACAATACGAACAAAGGGAAATAGTCCCAACCAACTATAAATAAGATGAGGGGAAATGGGATAAAAATGTGAATAAACTGATGTAGTAGCTATAGTACAGTGGTACCTCAGGTTACAGACTCTTCAGGTTACAGACGCTTCAGGTTACAGACTCCGCTAACCCAGAGATATTACCTCAGGTTAAGAACTTTGCTGTAGGATGAGAACAGAAATGGCACGGCAGCAGCGGGAGGCCCCATTAGCTAAAGTGGAATCTCAGGTTAAGAACAGTTTCAGGTCAAGTACGGACCTCCAGAACGAATTAAGTTCTTAACCCGAGGTACCACTGTATATGAAAACTATTTTAATAAGATGGAATACCAGCTAAAACGGGTTGGCAACCTAAGGCCCATGAGCCACAAGCAGCCCACAGGGGTCATTTAACCAGCCCACGAGCTGCCCCTGAACTGAGCTGCCTGCTTGGCAAGCCCCTGTGTGCTGCGCTAAACTGGCACAGTGTGGCGACTCACTTCCACGGTGCCGAAAATCGCATCCGTGCATGCGGAGATGCTGAAAATTGCGGGCGCATGTGCTATCCGGCCCACGGAGGGATCTCTGCTGGAGTGAACTGGCCCAGGTGAGGTAAACCTTGCCGACCCCTGAGCTAAAACCAATGTATGTCTCTAAGGCTTTCTGGTGATAATAAAAAATATATTATTTTACCACAGCGATGAGAAACCTGTGACCCTCCAACCTGTTGTTGGACTCCATCTCCTACAACCATGACCACTGGCTATGTTGTTAGGGCTGATGGGAGTTGGGAGGCCACATCTTCCCAACCTCTGCTTTTGTCATTTGCTCTGAAAACTGTTCTACTTAGATGTCTGAAAGGTTTAATTTTAATGAAGATACAGAAGCGGTCACATTCTGCTCCCTTTTATTAGACAAACTGAATGGAAATTTCCAAGAACTCCTTTTATATTGGATTGTTTGGGGCAAAGATAGATGGTAGCTTAATAATAATAATAATAATAATGTCATATACTAGAGCAAAAGAACAGCAGGTTTTTTTGTTTTTTGCTTTTTTAAAATGAGTGTATAATCATTAAAATAATAAATTCTAAGGTAATGTATATCAATCTAATGTTTTTGTGTATGATGCATTTTCCTTCAGGTATCTTTATATTTTGAGATATGTACTGTTTTTCAAATTTTGTTATAATAAATAATGCTTTTGAAGCATGTTCCCACATATGAAATGTTGCTGCCATGTGCTCCATTTAACATATCCTCTTTTTTTCCATTTTCACTTCTCCACACTGAGTGGGGAAGGGAGGCTCTTAAGATAATATTTAATCTTTGTATGCAACTCATAACCAAATCCTTTGTTTCCCAGCTATTTTATTTTATTCTTGATTGGGGTTTTTTTGGTCACCCTACAAACTTTACATAATTCCCACCCCAAATGCAACCAACCTGTGTAATATAAACTTTGTTACAGTGACTTAATCATTACTGTCTGGAGCTTTCTTTCTTGCCCCATAAGATTATGATACTATTAAGCAGAGGGACGAACAACTGTCTTTAAAATTACCTGACTCTATGAGAAATAGTATACATTGGATTAACTGTTGTGCAGGGTGGCTGATTTTGCCAGCAAAGGGGGGGGGGGGGAGAGAGAGAGAGAGAGAGAGAGAGAGAGAGAGAGAGCGCAACCAACATTGTTCCCTTGGCCCTTAATTCTTGCCTCTCTTTTTAAAATGTAATTCTGGAGAATAAAAGGCCACATTTGTAAAGCTCCTGTTACATTCAGCAGCACTTGTTATGCACACCTGTGTCGTTCTGCATCTGTACGACAGACTCAGACAGACAAGCAGGTAGCCTCTCCCTATGGCCAAAACAAGAGTTCAGAATGCCCTTGAGCCACCACAGACCTTCTCAAGAAAAAGGCAGGAGACATCTGGTGACTGGGCTGCTCTCTGGACTACCTCCCACCGTACCAACACTTCAAAACAGTTCTGCAGTTCCTCTGGGCATCATGCTGGATATAATTAAGAAATGTCAGCAAAAGATTTGCCATAAAATGGCCCTTTCCTCTTAAAGAGTGGCTACTTTTAGACGAGGGATGAAAACAGGGAACCTACTTTCCCAATTCACCTACATCCTAAAGATGAAAGGAAATAAAATTGTCTCTGCCCTTCAGGGCTGCCAATCATTCCACATTTCTTCCTGTGCTGATGAATAAACAATGCTATGTGCCATCTCACTGTCATCAAAGATGTATATTTACAACAAAGAGATTGGTAGCATGGTTGACACCAGACACCAGCAAGCATCATTGTTGTTCAAAATATTAAAGTATATAGCACATTCATTAAAGCGCAGAGTCTATATATATGGATAGCGTTGAGAAATACAACACTTAGTAGGTTTTAGAGCCTATCTGTTAAACCAGATGCTTTCTGGGATGGCAAACAAGAAGAGTACCTGAGGATAAGGCTTGTTGCATCTGAGGAGGTGGACTCTAATCCATAGAGCTTTGTGCCTTAATAAATGCTTTAGAGTTTAAAGTGTAACAACAAGACCCTTTCCAGTTGTTTTCAAGCAATTACCACAACTACCATTCTGGAAAATGTGTTCAGTATATAAGTTCCTGATTGCACCTCTGTTTTCTTGCTCTTATTTTCTTTATCTATTGAACACATAACTGATCAATATACCCAAGGTAGCATAAAAAGGCTATGGCAGTGTAAGGTAAAATGACAGAGCACAAATAAATGTAATGAAGGTCATAACTGAGGCCATGTAGTTTTTAAAACTATGTGATTATGGTCAGGGGACAGATACAGATACAATAATTCCATCACAGATCATCTAAAAAGGAGTTCCAGCACACTGATAACCAGAGAGAGAAATGAGCAGGAAACCTTGGGGGTGAACATGGGTGACAGAGTAGTGATGGGGAATGTCTCTTGCAGGGATATATCAGAATAAAGGACCAAAATCGCAGGGTAGGGGAATGCCATGAAAATACTACTAAGTAAATAAGTTTTGCATTGAATGTGAATGGCAGCCAATAGAGAGAAGTGAAGATCTGACATGATCACTTTAACTCAGCATTCAGCCACTTGAAAAAAATTGTTGCGCGCATGGTAACTAGAACTTGCATCTCCTGGAAGAGTATAATTTAGACAGCACGTGTTAACTACTTAATGTACTATTGGGATACTTTAATACATTCTAATGCAAGCAGACAAAAACAAGTGTCTAAGTGGACTCAGTGTCTGAATGCTTGGGAATAAGCTGCTTAAAGGGATTGTTCCAAACTGCACATTTTGTGTGTGCACAGTTGTAAGATATGGTTGACTTAGGCTGTTTCCAAAGGGGGAGTGTGTCGTTGGATTTCCTGGGTGTACCAGAAAGACTTCTTAAAATAAAATTGATCTGGTTCAGAATCAAGAAATGAAGCAGGGTAGTTGTTAGGAATTTAGTGGGAATAAAGTTCTAAAAATGTTTAGTTAATGCCTAGGAATTGGTGCGTTGCAGTATATGCTCCGGGGGACAGGTGAACTACATCAATAACGTTGACTAGAAGCAGCATTGGCAATTACCTGACCCTCTTACTGGATGCCCAGAGTGCAGGACAGAAAAGGCCACATAGATTTACCTGTGCTTAATAGCATTCCCAGAAGAGTTAGCCTGTTTCCCTATGCTCTAATTCAGTAGAACTATAAATGTATAGAATTTACCCTAGCATAAATCCAGCAAACAGATATATTCCTATCCATTTATTCTATATACCTATTGCCAGTGAGGAACTTCAGATGTTACAGTATATGCATATTGTTGCAATTACTCCAGAATGTGTCTGTTCACCAGCTTCCCACACACATCTTCTGTCACTTTATGCAACACCAAAAGGCAATGTCCTTGGAAATGACAGGTACCTTTTCTGCCAGGGGACCTCCCTCCCTATGCAGTGAAGCTGATGTTGCAGGCTTCTGCCTTTGCTATTCTTGCATGTACCACCATTACCTGAAATATTAGCCTGGCAGAAGAAACTGGCACATGATGTGGACTCTGGGGATCAGATAGGGTGATTAAAGGCAGACAGTCACTTAAAGCGCTAATAGTCAACTTCTTCAGCTTGGGGAGCAAAAGTACCCAATTGTGCCGAATTCCTCCTCTAATGTTAGACCAGACAAAGTCTAAAATGTGAGCCGCAAATCCTCAGAATAAATCCTAATGGCCAAGAACTTCTGGTGAAAGGCCAGAATTTTGCAAAGATAGCTAGAAAAGGCAGCATGAAGTTTAAAAATGGAATGTCTCTGCCTATGAGAGATGCTTAAGGGATAACGTTCTTTACAAAGGTCAGTGTGGCAGAACAGTTTGAGTTCAGCACTGAGCAGCGTGGGGAAAATGTATGTTCAAATGCCCGCTCAGCAATAAAAATGCAGATTTAACTATTTAGCGATCTCTCAATCTAAGTAAACTCAGAACTGATATCCAATGATATCCCAGGCATAAATGTGGCAAGATTCGAAAAACTGGTAGGAATGAAAGACTCTGCACCTGTTCTGTGGAAAGCAGGCATGATCAACGTGACAGATTGACAGAGGCAGGCAGTAGCCACCAATCAATAACTAACTAACTAACTAACTAACCACACCATCTCAGTTTAACATGGCATGAACTGAGACCCAGTTGAGGTAAGTACACATGGGCAGATAAGCACATGGATAAGTGTCAGCTCCAGATTTTGGGAGGCCCTTGGGCAAGATGCCCCCAGTGAGGTCTCTTATCCTGAGTGGGTCACTCTTCTTGCCACTGTCCTGAGGAGCAGAAATAGGTTGTCTGACCCATTAGAGCTGAAATGCCTGTCTGCATGTGTGTCCCTATTCATCTGCTTGTTTGTGTTGTCTGCATATATGTGTGAATGCACAAACATTGCCCACACCCATACTCCTGGTATGCCCCACGGAGGACCTTAAGGTCCATAAATAGCAACACCCTAGAGGTCCTGGGCCCTAAGGAAGTTAGATTAGCCTCAACCAGAGCCAGGGCTTTTTCAACACTGGCTCCGGCCTGGTGGAACGCTCTGCCTCATGAGACCAGGGCCCTGCAGGATCTGATTTCTTTCCGCAGGGCCTGTAAGACAGAGTTGTTCTGCCTGGCCTTTGGCTTGGAGTCAATTTGATTCCCTCCCCCTCTTTCTTTTCTGCTTTCTCCTCCTGTGATGAGGCTGCATTTTAATGTTTTAATGTTGTATTTTAATCTTGTTTTTAAGTTGTATTCATTCAACTTGTTTTTATTATTGCTTGTTAGCCGCCCTGAGTCCGGCCTCAGCTAGGGAGGGTGGGGTATAAATAATAATAATAATAATAATAATAATAATAATAATAATAATAATTATTATTATTATTATTTTGCCTTGGTCACAGTCACTTCTGGCATGCAGCCCTTGGAGGGTTTGCCAACAGCAAATACAAAAATTTTAAAACACCTTAATAAATATGCAGTGAGAACAGTGATGTATGTTGATGATTAGACTGTGTTTCAGAAGTCCCCTAATGAGTAACTGTCATGCTGCACATTTCTTTTGCATCATGAAGCTGACAACTTGTAATATAAAATGATGCAAAACTCTGTGCAGCTGAAGAGGAAAAGGTAAGGGAGTGGTGCTTCTAGGAATAAGGTGAAACTGTGGAGCTCCCTTGTTATTTTTACTGTTGTATGCTGTATGTTGTTATAGTTCTATTTATAATATCAGATTTTTTTTGTATATTTGCTATTGTTTTGCTAAATTATGATTAAATGTTACTGCTTTGCTGTCATTTGATGTGCTGTGTTGTTTGCTATGTTATTATGAAATTGTTTTTGCAGTGTTTGTTTGAAATGCATCTATTTCTGTTTCCAGTGGTCAACTAGATGCTTATGGCAAACAGGACAGGGATTCCCATCAACTGGTATAGGCAGTAGGCTTGAAGGCAATTGTGCCATGGAGAGCCAGGCCAGTCATGCAGGCAGCACAGACATCAAACTCCTTGCCTGCCCCATCCTTTTTTCTTTCACACAGCCACGGACATAAATTGATTTTTCTGTAGTTAATCAGATAAAAGCCGTGGCCTGCTGTATTCCAGGACTACTGTTTGTCTCCTTCTTGCCTGACACTAATGTGCTCAATTTCTCATAGGTATGACCAGTGCTCCGTGAATTGAGAAACACACCAGCTCCTTAACTAGGCTTAGAAGGCAGAGCCAGGGCAGATACAGGCTGTTCAATCCCCACAAACCACACAGACTCCTGATGAGAAAAAGTGTTCCTTTAGTCGGAACAGGTACAGATGCCTGATAAAGTAGGACACACAGATACACACACCAGCACTTGCCAAAGATAGCATAATTGGCTGCCTGTCCTACCTTAGGAAAAAACTAAAAAAGTGGCAGCTTGCCTGAAAGTAGGGCAGCCCCTATCAAAAGCAGGATTCTCTACCCTACAGTAGCTAGAAGGAAAGGAAGCAAGTCAACTGGAAGGAGGTTGATTCAAGACACTTTAGTTTATAAAAATGATTGCTTTGCTCCATGCAAAAGGAAAAGCTCCCAGGATGTACATTTGACAATGAACCACCCAATCCAGCTAAGAGCCTTGCCACGTTCCAGGGAACCCTTAATGACACTTTGGGTGAATTTGTTAGCAGTGCCCCTATAAATATTTGATCCTGGCATTACTCTCTCAACAGAATCCTAAAAATATGGAAAAAGGCAGAAGCTTACACATTTTTGTCCATTTACAGTTTGAGTATAGTGGCAGCCCTAAGAAGCTGCAGTGATCCCAAGAATTATTGCTACGGCCTGAGGAGAAGAGTGGTTCTCCCTCAAAAGATTACTTGACATTGGAGCATTTTTCAAACGTAGGGGTTGAACGAGCTAGGTGTCCTGCGGCATCAGTGAGCAGAAATAATAACTTGTCTAGGGCCTGATTCCAGCCAGGATTTAGCTTCTAGCATGTCAGGCTTTATTTTATTTAATTTGTTTTAATTTAAATTTTGACATTTATATACCACCCATTAAAACAAGGCCTCTGGGCAATTCGCAAAACAATATAACAGCATGCTCAAACACATCAAAGCATAATTGAAAACCAGATTAATACAACCAAGATGAAAACATATAAAGCATCAAAAGAAGTCAAAATCCACATAAAAAACCAGCACAGAACATTAAAAAAATAAAGAGATTTACACTGTCCCTATGGCATTCTCAAATCTCCTAATTGTTCTCCTCTCTCTGTGGTAGCTAAGGAGATTAAAACTTAGTATATTGGTACAATGGCATCTTCTAAGAAACAAGTCATCCTCACTAGGCCTTAGCAGAGCAGTGCATATAAGGCTCCTTATTGTTTCATTGGGAGTGATGGGGCCCTGGAATTTCCCTGAAAGGCAAGATTTAGCTCCTCCAGATCCTATCTCAGAAAATGTTGAATCTTGTTATCAGTGCCTGCAATATTCTATTTATGCTTTGTTCAGTTATTCAACGTTCTGAAACCATTTGGAAGCGATTTGGACAGACCACGGAGGATGAACATGAGCTTTCTAAGGCTGTAACCCTCTGTCACTCACCTGGAAATAAGGTCCCATTGAACAGGTCTGGATACACATAGGATTGCACTGTAAGTCCCAGACTTCTAGTTTCAGTGGAGTTGAGGGGGAACATACCTCCAGTTCAGCTTCCTGAGAGGGACCAGGCTCCCCCATGATATGAGTAGGTGAATTTGAACAGGCGAGAGGAAGCACACATCAATTATGTTTCTTTGGAGCTATGAACAAAAAAAATTCCTTGCAGTAGCACCTTAAAGACCAACTAAGTTAGTTCTTGGTATGAGCTTTCGTGTATGAGCTCAGGGAAGAAGTGTGCATGCACACGAAAGCTCATACCAAGAACTAACTTAGTTGGTCTTTAAGGTGCTACTGCAAGGAATTTTTTTTGTTTTGACTATGGCAGACCAACACGGCTACCCATCTGTAACTGGAGCTATGAAGTTTGTATAGGTTATGTATTCTACTCCACATTTCTACATGGCAAGATTATAAAAGAAGATCTTCAAAGAGCTGCAAGAAACCAAGTATTCTCCCCTAAACAGAATCTTAGTGCTATTGAACTCAATGGGGCTTACTTCTGAGCAAACATGTATTCATTGCACTGCAAATCTCCCTGTCTGTATAGCTGATCAACATTTAGTCATAATTATGCCATAGAAAAGAGATTTTTGTTTCCATATGTATTGGGGAGGTGACTGGGAGCATGACTCTGAGACCTTCTGCTTCACACATCAACAGATGTCATAGTACATAGACAAAACAAAAACACAAAAAACACAAAGTGCTGCATCAACAAGTACAAAATAACCCCTCTGCAGCACCACAGATCCAACTCAATGGTGTAACATTGGAAAATGTCGATCACTTCTGCTACCTGGGCAGTTATCCACAAGGGCCGACATTGATGCCAAAATCCAGAACCGCCTGAGCTCTGCGAGTGTGGCTTTCTCCCAATTGAAGTGCAGAGTGTTTGAGGACTGGAACATTCTCAGGGAAACCAAAATGCTTGTTTACAGAGCTATTGTACTACCAACCTTACTGTATGCTTGTGAAACATGGACTACTTATAAAAGCCATCTCCAACTTCTCGAAAGATTCCATCAACAATGCCTCCGAAAAAATTTACACATCACTTGGAAAGGCAGGCAAACTAATACCAGTGTACTGGAAGAAGCGGAGATCACCAGTGTTGAAGCAATGGTTCTTCAACATCAACTTCGTTGGACTGGTCATGTTGTGTGGATGCCTGATTATCGTCTTCCAAAGCAACTACTACTGCATTCCGAACTTAAAAATGGAAAGAGTAATGCTGGTGGTCAACAAAAGAGGTTTAAAGACTGTCTCAAGGTAAATTTTTAAAAATGTAGTATAAACACCAACAATTGGGAAACACTTGCCTGCGAGCGCTCCCACTGGAGAACAGCCTTTACCAAAGGTGTCATGGGCTTTGAAGACACTCGAACTCAGGACGCAAAGGAGAAACGTGCTAAGAGGAAGGCACGTTTGGCAAATCCACACCGTGATCAACTCCCGCCTGGAAACCAATGTCCCCACTGTGGAAGGACGTGTGGATCCAGAATTGGCCTCCACAGTCACTTATGGACTCATTGTTAAAACTGTGTTTATGGAAGACAATCTTACTCGGCTACGAATGATTGCCAAAGAAGAAGAAGACATAGACAGGGAAGCACTGTTTAGGGAATGAAAAACCCATTCCATACTTCAGACTATGCATATGTATTCAGGAGCACCTGAATATGTGGTTATTATGTGGTGTAAAAAAGACGTAACCATAGCAACCTTTCAAAAAGCTTTTAAAAGCAGCCTTTTTTAAAGGTCTCCTTAAGCAGCTATTTTATGCATCCTGCTCTCCTGTTTTGAATTTTGAGGACCGTTTTAACTGCTGCTGTCCTTCATAACTGGATGTCTAATTTAATTTGTTTGTTAGACAGTATTGTTCAGTGATATTGATTGTTTACATATGATTTCTTTTTAGCACCGATTGCAAACTTCCTGGAGAGCCATTTGGTGGCAGAAAAGCAGCACAGAAACACAGAAATAAACAAAAACAACCAGAGAGTTGGGAAGGAGGTGGGAGAGGCTTAGAGGCCATTTAATCCAATACCTTGTTTTAAGCAGGAAATCTAGAGGGGAAAACATGTCCAGCCTCTGCTTGATGACATCGCCATGAAGTCTTTCCTTCTCTCCAGGTAATTGATTCCATTGTTGAACAGCCCTTGTTATAAAGAACTGTCTCCTACTGTTCAACTGAAATTCACCTTAGGTCTGTTGCTCTCTGTGGCAGCAAAGAACAAGTCCATTTGCTCTTCTCTACACGGCAAGGGCATCTGAAGAGTGGCATCACATCTCAACTCTGGGCTAAGCATACCCAGTTCCTTCAACCTTCCCATATACTACTCTATGCGTAGTTTCCTGGCCACAAGCCCCATAAAACACAACTCCACTAATTTCTGAGTAAATGTGCATAGGATCACACCGTTTTCAAACTGACAACGCTTTTGGAGAGGGGGAGGAGAACGTAGAGAAAAGCTGGCCTTTCCCACTCTTTCTATGAATCCTTCTCTGAGATTTGCAGCTTCTCCTCAAGGAGCCGAGGGCATCGCCTCAGAGCAGGCGCGGGGAACCCTGCAATTACCCATGTATATTCCTGGACTCCAACTCCCACCAACCCGCTCCACTGGCCATTGGCAAAAGGCGCTGTTGCTGGGAACTGAAGTTCAACTAGGGTTGCCACCTTTGTTCTGACAAAATACAGGACAAGGCGAGGCAGAGCGGTTGGGATTTTATTTCCATCTAGTGTTGAAGTGACTTCAAAGCAATCCATTGCAACCTATCGCAGCCTAACAGGACGGTGCCTCTGGAATATGTCACACACACGTGTGTGCGTGCACAGACACACACACGTAAATTTGTAAATCTGCCTGTGCTTTGCAACCCAGAGCTTAAATCCGTGACCTTTCACGCCCCCTTTTCAAACATATACATTTGGAGAGGAGAGAGAGAGGGGAGACCTGAAATTCAGGACGAACAGTATCAAGACCGGGGTGCGGGGCAGGTGGCCACTGGCAGCCTGGAGAGCCCCTTCCGCACCCGCGTCTTAACAGCGTGCTTGGGTTATTATGATCTAGTCAGAAGGAGCCCTCGTGGTCCCCACTTAGGCGTCTGCAGGAGGAATGAACCTGCTGCCCCACACAGCTCAGAATGATGCCCTCTCTCGCCCGCCGACCGAGTAGCTTTGCGGGCGCCTCAAAAAGGAGGAGGAACCAAGAGACGCGTCTCCTCCCGTGGGACGAAGCCACGCTCTGCTTCCTTCACTTGCACCAAAGAGGCGCCCGCCCGCCCGCGCGCGCGCAGAGGTCCTGGGGCAGAGGCGTGTGAGAGCGCGCGGGCCTCCTGCGCGCTTGCGCGGTTTCCTTGGCGACGGCCGTACACAGCCCCTGAGCACTGGAGGAGGAGGCCATGGCGGCCCTCCCGAACGGGGAGAGCGGGTCCACTAACGAAAATCTGGAAGGCCTCCAGCTGGAGGCGATCATCGGCTTCAATGGTACCAGGCGAGAAGAGGGGCGGGGAGGTTGTGGCCTGTGCCTGAGTGAGGTGAAGGGGGCAGGGGCGCTGAGTGCTCGCTCGCTGGAAGAAAAGGTGCCGGGGCTCAAAGTTGGGTGCCTGGAGAAGTGGGACGCCCCGGTTTCGGAAGCTGGTGAAGGGCCGCCTTACCCCATGCTCAAGGGCACCTGCCTTCTTTCCGAGCTGTGGCTTTCAAAACCGCCTCTCAGAACTGTGGAATGGCGGGATATAAGTATTAAAAAAAATACTTCTGCACGTGCATATACCGTACTTTACCCGCCAGTTGTGGGGAAGGGGGGGTAGTGCTAATAAATCTAGCTTTCCCATTTCCATGCCTACATTTCCCATTTCCATTCTTGCTGCAGCAGCAAGACGTATAATTGACAGCGGCCGAGAGAAGGGGCCAAATCCAGTTTTCCAAGTCTCTCAATCAAGAATAAGCTTTCCTGTGACAAAGCTTGTGCCTCTTATGATTTTATACCAAACTGCTTTAACTGGTTTGTGCAATGGTTATTTTGTTAGTTGCTCTGAGCATACCAAGGGGAAAGTCTAACCAACACACAAAAATAAAATAACGTTCTGGGACGTAACCTCAGTGAGCTTTGTTTACAGTCTATTGGAGTCTTTAGGGTGCAGTACCAAGACATGAGAAGTGAGTTGGTTCAGGGGTCTGGATATGGAGGAGTGATCAGTTGCTAGGCTTTATTTGGTGTGCTTTTAAAGTCCTCATGGAAGCAAACCAGATGCCCTCTCTGGCTGAAGGCATTCTCTGTACGTTTGTAATATATTAAAGGAGGAGCTTCAGTTCAGAATAGTTGCTCACCTTGGGGAACTTTCCATGAAAAGCAAACAATGGAAAACCAGCATTGGGGACTGGGCATTTTTTTTAATGGAAAGTGAGTACAATAGTTGCATTTTAAAGGGTTTAGTGGGGACATAAAATGTAGAGTTCAGTTCACAGAGTGAGTGAGACTTGTGAGTTTTGATTTGGAGGAAGCACAGAGTTGCAGGAAAAGATTTGAGCATCTATGTTTTTCAGCAATCCTGTTGTGGTTCAGGCTGCGGAATGGGAGCTCCTTCAGCATTCTCCCAGAAGCCACAACTGGAAAAAAAAGGTTAAATATTTAAAGCAACTGAGAACCACAACCTTCTATCTCTTAGATCTCTGCCCAAAGGTAGGGTGGACTGGGAGCCAATCTGTATGGATCAAAAAGGGTCTGAGCACAGAGTTCTGCCTTAAAACTTTAGGCTAGATCAAACTCTGTATTCAGTTCAGTATATTCCCTAATGCCTGGGAAGAGTAGAGTGGAATGAGAGATTGGGAGAAAATCTGAGTGGCAGGAAGCATTATCAAACACTTGTGAAGTGCAGAGCAGTCTGTATGCTGAGCAGCGTGGGTTAGCATGGAACAGACATCCTGTGCTCATACGGTTTTATCACGAACTGTCATTTACTGCATGTGGAAAGCAAAGTAGAAGGTATCTAAGAAGAACCCTCCCTCACCTCAGTGCAGCTAACTAATGCTCAGAGTTCCCTAGAGCATGACTCTGACTTTCTCTTTCATGTCCTTTCTTTGCTTACAGGGCATGTCCCCTTTGGCCTCATCTGCCACCCAGATCGAGAGCACCTCATCTACCCTTTGGGCTGCACAGTCATTGTCCAAGGCATAAATATTCGCACTCAGGCTTTTCTACATGGTCACACCAACAATGTCTCCTGTGTCACGGTTTCTTCAAGTGGATCCTATGTGGCTTCTGGTCAGATCACATTCATGGGATTCAAGGTGGATAAGGACACCTTTTAAAAAATGTATTGGACACCCAGTGGATGCTGCAAACAAAGACCTAGCAAAAGCATGGTTCTGATATCTGGTTTCTCAATACTGGCCTGGTTGTTTAGCCTTTAGGCTGTGTTGTGTCTACTGGTTTAGGTCTCATAACATTACACCCATGAGCAATACCTCTGAACAACCTTGTTTTATTTACTTTAATGTGGGCCCAGTACAGTTGTAAATATGCAGTTCGTGGGGGACGCTGCAAGCCAAATTTTAAACAACAAAGAAGATGTTGAATTTCTGATTTACTTCATAGCATACCATGTGGCCCTGAGCAAATCACTTCAAGCAAGAGTGTCTAACCTGTGGTTCTCCATGTTGGCTTACAGCTCCCAGTATTCCTGACCATGCTGCCTGCAGCTGATGAGAGTTGGACCTCTAAAAATATCTGGAGGCCCACAGGTTAGCCATCTCTGCCTTAGAAACTTTTACTTCCTTATATGGAAGCCAACAGTGTTGCTTAATTACTGTGTAAACACCTAGACTGAAGACTGAATAGAAAATTGACAATGCTTTAAAAATATGGATCACGTCAAAGCATTCATGTTTTTCAGCACTTCTGCCTTGTGTCGATACATTCTTCTTGGCCCTGCCATTTGCCTTTAAAGTGAGATATGCTTGTGTTAGGTAACTGATTCACAGCAAGCTCTCTTACTCAGTAAGCCTGTAGCTGATCTGTCGGGCTGTTTAAGATGAGTTGTTTATGGCTTTTTAAATTTCATGTCTTGTTTTGTTCCAGTATCTTTCACATCACATGTTTTGGAACTGACCTAAGTGTTGTTAATATGCTGATACTTATTTTTGTGTGTTCCAGGCTGATATAATTTTATGGGATTACCAGAAAAAAGAGATGTTGACTCGGCTATCACTTCACAAGGGTAAAATTGAAAGTCTAGCATTCTCTCCAAATGACCTTTACCTAGTATCGCTGGGAGGTCAGGATGATGGAAGGTAACATTAATTGAAAAGTGGCTTTCTTTTTCTTTTTCATTATATAAACCAGGAATCAAATGTGAAGTAGATGACAACCCCTGTCTATGCCTGTCTGTCTATGTCTGTTTCCATTTATTTGCTTTGAGTTCTTTTCAGAACAACTCCAACATTACTTTTCCCTACTCAGGTGTTTCCCAAAGATGCATGTGTGGAAGCTGGGAGAAATTAGCAGATGATGTATTTGTAATTTTGAAATGAGGCTGATATGCACAAGTGACAAAGCTGCTGCAAACTGGTCTGTCAGTTAAATGAGTCAAAATCATGTCTGACTGTTCTAGTTTTACTGTTTACACTGTTGGCCTTTCTATCTCTAACTCTTCACACAAATGTAAGAGAAATATAAAAATAAGGGTTAAGAGAATCAGTCTTCAATCTTTGTGAGTTAAGTAATAAAGCAGACTAAAATACAATGCCAATGGTGGGTGGGCTCCTGGAGGCCTGGACACACACACACACACACACACACACACACACACATTATTCACAATGGTGCTTGTTCTACCCTAACACTCCTGATTGACGCCAGCAAGTCTCACAACATCTAACTACTAAGTACTGTACATTGATACAGCAAAATAAGTTAGGCTGGACACCCCCCCCACCACCTTGATCTTAGTCCCAGTAAAGTGTATCTTCCCCCACCAGGTTTGGGTCCTGATAACAGTGTATCTGTTTGCAACACCTGAAATATTGGCATCAATATGTTTTGTGATGTTGCAGTGATGTTGTAGACTGAGGCTCCTTGACTGCTTTTTTTTGTAATGCCATGCCATGGTTTGTTGTTATGCCTGAACCCAATTCTACGTGTCACGCTTCTAAGATTCTGATTTTGTGCATACTTACATTTGAGCCATAATTCAGTGGGAAGTTCTTCATTGCATTTTATCACGTTATGCTGTAAGCTGACCGGAGAACAATGTTAAATGAATGGATGACTGGCTAAAAATTATTTTCCCTTTTTGGCAGCGTGGTGGTGTGGAGCATCCCAAAGAAAGAGGCCATTTGCGGTAGCCCTGCTGCTGCACGTAGTGCTGGGAACCCTACCACACTGGTGTGTTCCAACTGCAGGGATGAAATGTTCATTACTGCTGGAAGGTATGGCTTCGTTTGTGACAAAGGCACCCATTTCATTTTAGAACTTCAAACTCTGCAAATCTATTTCATTGTACAAAAGTAAATGGCAGGAATGCTGAATGAGGAAGAGAGTGGCTTCTCCTTCAGTGTTCCTGAGTACAGTGGTACCTTGGTTCCCAAACTTAATCCGTTCCAGAAGTTTGTTTCAAAACCAAAGCGTTCTCAAACCAAGGGGTGCTTTCCCATAGAAAGTAATGCAAAATGGATTAATCTGTTCCAGACTTTTAAAAACAACCCCTAAAACAGCAATTTAACATTAATTTAAATATCTAATGAGACCATTGATCCATAAAATGAAAGCAATAATCAATGTACTGTACTATAAAATAAATAAGACAGGATTAAAAATAAAATTAATTTTTTTTCTTTATGCACACTGATGATAGTCATCGTTTTGATGGGGGGCTTTTATCCATTTCTGCAGTCATACAATCAATCAATCAATCAATCAATCAATCAATCAGTAGCTGAACTGGGTTCCACACAGTCACAAAAACAAGTCACAAAAATGAAGTCACAAGCCACAGTCACAAGTCAATCCCATAAAATGAAGAACAAATCACAGTCAAAAAAACCAAAAAAGCCACACAAACAAAAATGCAAAAAATGAGCAAAAACTAAAGTTCCAGACACCACCTCTGTGTTGCATGGGTGCTTGGGACTCAACAGCTGACAGACTCAACAGGAAGCCTCTGATTAGCAGCGGGGGGACTCAATTTACAAACGGAACACACTCAACAGGAAGCAGAACATGTTCAGCTTCCAAGGCAAAGTTCACAAACTGGAACACCAGCGATCTATTTCCAAGTTGTTAATAAACTAAGCTGTTCTAAAACCAAGGTACCACTGTAGTAGTAATGATGGAATGGTTTTGGATTCCTGACAGGCATTTCCACCAGTTTTAAACTTACCAGTGTATTGAGAAAGAGCTAAATCTTCAAATTTTGAGATTAACAAGAGGTTGTACAGCAGACAGCTCCTATAACGTTTACAATGGCCGGGCAATGTAAAATTGCTCTGCACTGTGGCCTTTTAATACTGGAAGGAGGGTGTTTTTGAAATTGCTGGTTTCTTTCTTTCCTCACCCATGGTATGCAATCATCTGCATTAATAGAGAGTGAGGCAGAGGAATCAGTCACCTGCATTTTTGTTGGGGCTTGCTGTATCTTGAATGATTACTACTTATAGCCAATTGCAGGCAGTTTCCATAGAAAATAATGTAGTATGTGGGAGCTTTATGTTATGGTCAGAAAATATATTTATTTTCTCTGAAATGATCTAATCAACCAACCAGTTCCACCTTCTTTCCCTGGATAACAAGAGAATAGAATGAGTTTGTGTTTAGCTTCTTAATACACTGCAGTGACACATCGTTAGTTGGCATATACTTTTCCAAAGCTGCCAGGCATTGGTAGGTGGAAGACAAATAGTAGATTCACCTTTGAATACTATGATCAAGAAATTTGTGTGACATTTTTTTCTATTTAGAGTCAATTTTGAAATATGTTTTTTGGCTGCAGTGGAACCATTCGCGTATGGGAATTGGATTTACCCAACAGAAAAATCCGACCAACTGAGTGTCAAACAGGGCAGCTGAAAAGAATAGTGACATGTGCTATGGTAAGCAGACTGCTGATCTAACAGTTGGATTGCTTTAGTGAACTCCGCTGTTGTGTTTTACTTTGCTGTCACTTGTTTTCATTGCTTGGTAGTATTTTTTGGCAATTTAGTCTTTTTTTTAATTGTGCCAAGTAAAAATATTTTTAGAAGGTGTGGGGTACAATTTAATAAAATAAGTAAATTGGTTGGCATCCATCTGTCTCCCAAGTGTGTAAATAAATAAGCTGAACAGCAGTAGTGTTTGAGACATAAAGACACAGAATAACTCCTTCCCTGCCCGTGATTTCCAGGTCCTATATAAGATGGCATCAAATTTCTATCCCATATCACTCAAAAGAAATTATGACAATGAATTTATGATTACTTGTCATCTTAAAAGGTGTGGCGTGTGCTTCTAATCTTTCTCCTCTTCATTCTTCCCCAGATGACTGATGATGACAGTTATTTTTATATTGGGACGTCCACTGGTGATATCCTCAAACTCAATACAAAAAGCACATTGATGAGTACCTTTGGCCCAGTGAAGGAGAAATTCAGCCTGGTAAGTGGCTGCTGTGCTCCACCTCTCACTAGCACAGAGTGTAGTCATGCAGATAGTATAGCAACAACCAACCGCTGTTACCAGTGCTATATTTCCAGAAAAAGAGGTGCCATAACCATGAACGTCTCCCTTGTTCTCTTATAATGGCAATGGCGCCCACCTGAGAGGTTTCAGAGCTGAGTTCCGGCTGAACAAAAGCCCTGGTTGTAACAAACATTTAGCAGGTGTCAGTATAGTTGCATCTGATCCTGTGTAAAACTCCTGACTTTGGGTGGACCCTTCATTCTGAGCAACTTGTTATTTGGATGTGAGAGCCAGTGTGGTGTAGTGGTTAAGGGCGGTAGTCTCGTAATCTGCGGAACCGGGTTTGCGTCTCCGCTCCTCCACATGCAGCTGCTGGGTGACCTTGGGCCAGTCACACTTCTCTGAAGTCTTTCAGCCCCACTCACCTCACAGAGTGTTTGTTGTGGGGGAGGAAGGGAATGGAGAATGTTAGCCGCTTTGAGACTCCTTAAAGGGAGTGAAAGGCGGGATATCAAATCCAAACTCTTCTTCTGGGTGCAGACTCAGCTTACCTCCGCCTTGCCCTTTGGTATGTATCTGCAGGGAGGTTTAACCACTTACCTAGCTTCTTTTCTCTGGACTACCTGATAGTTGGGCATCAACTTGTTCACATCTCCAGGAAACTATGGTATGTCTAAGTGTCTATGGGCAAATCTCTCCCAACCTTTGTTTCCCACTGTAAAATGGGATCCCTAACAGTAAGTATTAGGAATATAGTAAACTGCCTTATACAAAGTCAGACAGTTTGTCTACCTAGTTCAGTACGGTCGTGCTAACTGGTGCTAGCTGCTACTTGATCCTTTTAATTGTTGATGCCAGGGTTAGAGATGGGTCCTTCTGCATGAAAGACGTAACCCAAAGTTAATATCTCAGAACTGTTGTTAGGAGGAATGACAAAAGCACTAGTGTTATGTATAGTAGAGTACAGGAATCTGGGCATGGGTTTCCTGACATAACATCTAGTAGGGTGCTAAATTTGTTCATATTTCTAACTGCTCCTCTGCCTACCTGACCAAATGGTAGCATCTTTGTGTGGGCAATTTTGAATACCTGGTGAAATTAATCTGTCCTTCCCAACACTCTCATAATCATGTCAGCTCTTTTCCTCATTACATACACTGACTCTTGGCTATGTATCAGAATTCTAGTCTTTACTTTTTTTCTGTTTGCTCTCTGTTGACATTTTTTCTCAATCATATCTGTCCTCCCACTCATTTTTTCCTATGCATTCCCTTCATTCTAAGTCAGAATTGCTCCAGATCTGCTCTTGGCTTCCCTTTCCCCATTCTCCCATTCCTATCTTTGTGTCTTGTGCTATGCTGATCCTGTGATTAGGAAAGCTTCCCCCTTCTCTCCTCCGTTCTTCCTGAAAACCTGCTTCATTAGCAAAACTTTCCCTGAGTTACTCTAGACTCACCCTGATTTGATATTTCACTCACTGCTCTATGATACTTGCCTTTACATCATGTGCCTTTTGCAGATTATAAGCCTTCTAACTATGACTGTACAGCATCTGCATTGACTGGTACTGAATATTAAATGGTGAGAGGAGCAGCATCTCTTCTCTACAGAAGGGAGAAGGAAAATACCATGTGGCTAGCAGTGTGATTCTCTCCCCTCTCCATTCTAGTCTAATAAATTATGTCAACGATTTGGATGTGGACTGCTCACTTGGAGCACTCTTCCCTCAACTTGTACTCTCCAGATGTTGTTGGACTACAGCCCCCATCACTCTTAACCAATTGTCTATGCTGGTTGGTGCTGATGGGGGTTGTAGTCCAACATCTGGAGGGCACCAGCTTGTGGAATGCTGACCTAGAGGAGTCTTGCTAACATAATCTATATGTGTTTTGCTCTATATCTCTTTCTGTGTGTGTTTTGCAGGATATGACTCTTGAGGCATTTTAAGATTAAGATTAAGATTTTAAGATTAAACACATATTTGTATATGTTTATAGAGGATTAAACATGTAAGCTTTTGTGGACTAGAGCTTTGTTACATACATGAAGTAATAACTTGAAGGAAGGTACATTATTCTCTCTGCTATACTCATGGTATTTCATATAGATCTAGCCACAAAAATGTGTATGATGATGTAGGCTCTATCCAACAAAAACCTATGCCACAATATTTGTTTTAGCTTCTAAGATGTCCTAAGACTCTTTTTTAAAAATGGTATCAGGATTCATTCCTTTATCTTTTCCATCCCATCTTGCAAATAATTACAGTGGTACCTCGGGTTAAGTACTTAATACGTTCCGGAGGTCCGTACTTAACCTGAAACTGTTCTTAACCTGAAGCACCACGTTAGCTAATGGGGCCTCCTGCTGCTGCTGCGCCGCCGGGGCACAATTTCTGTTCTCATCCTGAAGCAAAGTTCTTAACCTGAAGCACTATTTCTGGGTTAACGGAGTCTGTAACCTGAAGCGTATGTAACCTGAAGCGTATGTAACCTGAGGTACCACTGTATCCCCTCCTGGGCCTGTGCTCATATCGTCATCGTTGTCGTCATCATCAGCTTCCAGTCATAAAATAAGAAAATAATAAAAACATTCAAAATCACAATGGCAATCACAGTAAAACAACTGCAGTGTACTCAGACAGAATACAATACATGATCCAATCAACAAAGTCAAGAATACCCAATCACTTGAAGTCAGTGGTGCTCAATGTGCATGACATCACACTAGGGACAATTACTTTTTGTAGTGAGTAAATCAGTCATAATCTTTATTCAAAGGGAGATATATATTTGTTCATCAACTGTAATTTAGGAGCCTCATGTTCTGTTTGCTCTTTATAAGTCTTTTGCATAAATGACGTTGATGACAGATGCAGAGCTTGGATGATTCTTGACAGTTTGAGATGTGCAAGTTAATTCTTACTCGTTTGCACAGACTAGATAGAAAAAGTATACTGTCCTTCAAATATTCTTTATTCTAGAGCCAGATAGTAGTTTTCTAGAGCCAACGAAAACATTGGAAAGAGATTCTATTTCATGATAGTGTACTCCATTAACCTAATGTCTGAATGACCCAGGATATGCTGCCTGTTAATGTATGACACACATGGGCCAGAGACATGTTAATGGTTGATTTGATATCATAGGCCTATAAAACTGGAGCAGAACATCACAATCCAAATATTTGACATGAAGCAAAATCTCCAGTCACCAAACACCTGTTAAAGATTAGTTATTTGCTATATCTTCACTTCTTCTTTCTCTAGTTTTCAGACTTATGAGAGATTCAGCCATATCATCAGAAGCACAAGACAGGAAATTGGTTTAATTAAAAAAAACAACCCTCAGCTTTCAGATACAATGTACATGAAAACATGTTTTCTATAAAACATTGTAAATAGCACACAAGGAGACTCTCATGCTGGTTTCTGGAGCTCAGTACTTTATCAAATTTGGATCTCATTAGCAGAGCTTCCTAATTCATTTTAAATATAACAAACTGAATGAAATGCTACAAAAAATTAAAAGGTAAATAAAAAGTAAAGCAAGTAACCCCATTCACATAAATCCCTTTATTTATTTAAGTTTTGAATATATTCCCCCATTAAATATGTAGCTGTTTGTTTCCGGACTCCAAGTCCAGTCTTTAAGATCTTCAGGATACGCCCTTCTTTCTGACCCTTCACCAGGGTAGCTGTTTCTTGAAGTAATGTGTGAAAGGGCCTCCTTTGTGGTGACCCCCACTTATGGAATGCCCTTCCCTTCTGAAATATAGCTGGTACCAGCCTTGTTTACTTAATGGTGTTCAGCTGATCTGTTAAACAATGGGGGTCAACTACAGTAGGTTTAAGACAGTTTAGAATAATAAGTGATGGTTTGGACTATTATCTTTTATTTGCTTTCATTCTTTGACTGGGATCGGTTTATTAAATCTTTTCATGCTGTAACCTGCCCTGGGATCATTAACTGGATGAAGGGTGGGCTTCAGATTTAAAAGAAATAAAATAAAACTATTATATTGCCATTTAAATCATTGGGATTTTTTATAGTTGGTTTAATGGGAAATGTATTGAAGCAGGCAGCAGAGATGTTCTCCACCAAGTTATCAATACTGTAACTATCTGGATATGGTTTTATTTTCAACTGACGATGAAAGATGCTTTGAAAGCAAAGTAAGGAAAAAGGCATTTCATTATAGACACATTGCAGCCTGAGTTATTCAAGTAAAAAGAAAGAATTGTGTGTCTTGGAAAGGGGTTATCAGAGATATTGGGATGTTTACATTTGAAAGCAATTAGGATGGATGCAGAGCTTCATTTTCCTGCAGGGAAATACATGAGCTTTATTTGGCTTGGAAGTTATCTCTTGTAATCGGAATCAGTCATGGCTGTGATTTCTTTGTGTAACAAGTAAATAATAAAAGAAATGTTAAGCCATCCAGCAGCCTTTGTGTTTAGCTCACAAGGGAAATGGCAGGGTGTAAAGCGGAGTATTGCATCATTAATATGAACTACTGAGCATTATGAATAACAAGTGTGGATTATAAAGCTATCTGCTTTCTCACTGTGATTCAAGGGACAGTCATCATAGGCAGGCCTTGTCCGTCTGAAGATTCTCTTTTTTGGTAGCTGTTAGTTGGTTTCTGATATGATTCCGTTGCAATAATTGGAACTTGCTTCCAAGTCAAGCTGTTTAGGACTGAGTGATGTCAGCAGTCTATCCAGGAAAATTAAAGCCCTGACAGGATCGTGTTAACACCACACATTACCTAGCAAGGTAGTGAAAACCTGTCATCATGAAACTTCTCAGATGTAAGAGAGCTTATATGTAATTGTGCCAACTGTGCTTTTTTCCTTCTTCAAACCAAGTCCTGTCTTAGGAAGTACCATATTTTTCGCCCTATAGGGCGCACCGGCCCATAGGGCGCACCTAGTTTTTTTTTGGGGGGGGGGGAATAAAGAATTTTTTTTTATTTCCCCCCCCCAGGCGCGGGGCTGGGGCGGGGGAAGCCCGAGCTTCCCCCGACCCCAGCCCCCAGAACAGGCTGCTATCCGCAAGCCTTGGGAGCCTGGCAGGAACTCCCGCCGGGCTCCCCAGGCTTGTGGATAGCTGCCCGAAGCCCGGGGTGCGCCCCGCTGCACTCCCCGGGTTTCGGGCTGCAGGCTGCTGTCCGCAAGCCTTGGGAGCCCGGCGGGAACTCCCGCCGGGCTCCCAAGGTTTGCGGATAGCTTCCTGAAGCCTGGAGAGCGAGAGGTGTTGTTGCACACTGACCCCTTTCGCTCTCCAGGCTTCAGCGAAAGCCTGCATTTGCCCCATAGGACGCACACACATTTCCCCTTCATTTTTGGAGGGGAAAAAGTGCGTCCTATAGGGTGAAAAATACGGTTGTATCCTGCAACATATCAAAAAACAGAGCTGATGCGGATTTGATATTTGGACACTTGTAAAGTCCCATTGACTCCCCTAAGAAATATTTGTGTTTAAAAGTAATCCTGCTTTTGGATAATAATTTATAGAGAGAAGGAACATCTACCATTTGGCTAATAATTTGTTCCACACCATTCACAGATGTTTCTTCTATGCCTCTTTGTTTTAGAAGAGCAGGTAATTCGGTGGGAATTTCTGGAAGGCAGCAGAAATCACGTTTTTGGGGCGTTTTCCTAAAAAAAACCTCAACAATTTTTTTGGATGTCTGGATTTTTACTTCTTGAAATATGGCAACCCTACATCTTGGAACACTGAAACAATATGACATTTTCCAAACTGTTGCCCCTCCCCCCCAATATGTTTTTGACTACAACTCCCATCGACCCCAGACAGCAAACCTAATGGTCAGGGATAATGGGAGCTGTGTCTTCCAGATGTTTTGGACTGTCAGTTTGAGGAAGACTATGAGGTTGTGTTTGCCTGGTTAAAATTTACCCAGACTTCACAAGAGCTCTGCTCATAAATGTTCGTGTGATTGGCTGCATATATGACAGGGGTGATGAACCTGTTACCTTCAAGATGATTTTGGACTACAACTCTTCTTCCCTGATCATTGGCCATTCTGGTTGGTGCTGATGGGAGCTGAAATTCAACTGTCTTAAACTACAATAGCTCAAGGCTCATGGAAAGTTCAGCAGTGCCCCACCAAGATGCCAAGGCAGGAACTGAAAGCACTTGGAACACTTGCAGGACCTTGGATAGTTCCAATATCCTGCTATGGTATCTTTGCAGCCTGCTGGTTTTTGAGGGACCTTGTTCTGCAGCCTTTTACCCCTATGGAGCTGGAAAGACAATGATGCACTGGGGGTCTCCTTCAAATTGGAAGAGACTGGCAAGGCTCTGTCCCTTAGCTGGGGCTGTGCTGTCCTGGAAGTTCTTCTGTCAAGGACAAAGATGAAGTCTTGTTCTTCTCTGCCACACAACTCATAGTCTTTGTGAGTTGTGGGTCATTATACCAACAACATCTGGTGGGCCTCAGGTTAGACTCCTCTGCGATACAAATCAGACCTAAGATTGCTGAGGGTGTCCCATAGTGTTTGGCTGTAAAAACCTGGAAATTATCAAGGGAGGAGGAGAATCATCCATTGGTTCCCTATGCTGAAATAAATGCAGAAATGACAAATGGAGACATTTTGGGAAGAAGATAGAGGGCTGCATAAACTATTAATCTGGTTCAGGAAGGAAGTTCTTATGTGACTGCTAAATGAGCAATGAAACACTCAGAGAGCACTCTCTTATCATGTAAATAATCTTAATGAAGACTTCTCGTCGTGATCTTCCTCTTACCTGCTTCACAGTCCTCCCTTCTTCATTGTCATTCAGCATTCTACATGTCCTGTCTATCCATTCTCAAAAGCTCATCCTGTTAATGTCCATCGCCTAAATTTATGTCTATATTTTCATGAATTAGATCTTAAACTCTAAAAGGCACTTGACATTTTATGTGACTTCTCAGGAAAAGGCTGACCTAAGTGCATGCAGTGTGAAGGGGAGACACACACCACCACCACCACCCAGAAAAAGATGCAGGAAGAGCCTGCTGAACCTGAACACTGTGAAGCTCCCACTTCCTGCAGATACACACTTTGTGTTGGGGAATGCACATCATATTTTATGTGCTTACCACAAATACTAATGGACCACATAAAATGAATGTGCTTGTCTGTCCAGGGAGGTGGTGTTCAACCTGATATGAATAGAGTTGTAAAAGGTGTTTCTTTCCTTGGTTATTTTTACATTGCTGAATAACAACAACTTTCCCTCTTTTGATAAGTCAGCACTGGTAAAAGAGTAATCTTAATTGCATACACACCACCTTTGCAAGGCAAATACTCTGATCTGACCAATCATCCTGCACAAATACAGTGATTTGGCTAGCATATAAGTGTCTTAATCCTGCTTTTTTTTCCCTACAGGGAGTGACATCTTTGCTATTACTGAAGACGGGAGACTTAGTCATTGGTACAGGAGCTGGAATTGTAGCTCTTTGTTCAGAATCGAACTATAAAGTAATAAAGTGAGTTTCTGAACATTCATTAGCAAGGATATTAGTGCACCCTGGTAGTTGCATTCAACATGGAAATAATGTGAAACATACATTGCACAAAATGGTACAGCAATTCACAGTTGTTTAGCATGAGCTTTAGTTAGATGGTGCTGGACTTCAGATCGGCTGAGTTCAATGGGACTTTCTTCCAATAGGACAGCAGGCTTAATCATCACAATTTAGAGGACAATGAACTAAATGTATGATTACATTATGCCACCTACTTTTTCCATGGGGTGAAGTGAGTCAGTTTTGAATTTATTAAAACAAAATTTGAATTTTATTTTGAATGTCAAATACCGTATTTTTCGCTCTATAGGATGCACTTTCCCCCCTCCAAAAATGAAGGGGAAATGTGTGTGCTTCCTATGGAGCGAATGCAGGCTTTTGCTGAAGCCTGGAGAGCCAGAGGGGTTGGTGCGCACCTGCCCCCAGCCCCGCAAGCTCCGGGAGTGGCAGCGAGGTTGCGCGCAATCTTGCTGCTGCTCCTGGACCAGGGGTGTGTGTGGTTCCCCCCCCTTTATTCCCCCCCCTAAAAACTAGGTGCGCCCTATGGAGCGAAAAATACAGTACATTTTGTTTCTACTTTGTAAGCAGAGAAACTAGAGAATAGAGTGTTGGTGCTCTTAGCTAGACCACTAGAAAAGAGAGCTTTTGACTGAAAAATGAAATTAGAAGTTCCATTTTGTCAAGAGAACTTCAGACCAAAATCACTAAATATGGATCTTCACACAAGAATTGCTAGCTTAATTTGATGGCTTTCAGTTCACAAAATCCAATGCGGAACTATAGATTTGTTAAAGTGTATTCTTGTCATCCAGTTGTGCTCAAAAATAAACCAATTTTATTTTTCAGCCAATTTCAGTTAATAGATTATGGAAAATATCCACAGCTTTTTCTCGGAACATGATTTAAAAAAAAATCACAAAGAACAATTAATAGGAGAAACAGGAACATTAAATGCTTCCTAATCTCTCAATTTACAGACCGAGTACTGAAGCCAGGTCCTACCATGGGCTATTGGTGGAAGAAAGGATAACAATGCCGAAAACAAACATTAACTTAAACAAGCAAGCCCTGGGTAGGATGAATGGTCTTTTAAAAAAGTCATTTTCAGTACCAAACTTTCTTTTGGCTTTACAGAAAAGTTCAGTTGGAAGGTGCTGTCACATCCATCACGCCACGAGGGCAGGGGCACCAGTTTTTTGTGGGCACTGAGGAGGCACAGATTTATCGGTTCTCGTATTCGGACTTTAGGGATGAGCTCATAGCCACCTGCCACAATGAGGCCATCCATGATATCATTTTCCCATAGTAAGTATGATCCAAAGAATCTTGTTAATCCTGCATATATGTACAAGGCACAGTGGGTTTGGTAGACAGCAATCTTAATCTTTTGGATGGTCCTGTATGTTCACTGATTTGCAAAGGGGGGCACTTACTTAGGGTTAACAAAACCAGCTAGTAAACTGTAGGCTCTAGCCTGCAGGAAATTCCAGGAAGCAGGACAGACAAGAAAGCAAATGGGGTTGGAGGGTTGTAGTCTTAAACATCTGGTGTGCACCAGGTTGTGGTTTTACTATCTGATTCTTTGTAGTTTTTCTCTCTGCTTTCTCTGCATGGTTACAATAGCTCTGTCTTGGAGCTTTGGATAAGACGCCCTATGCTGACACTGCACAGAGACGTATCATAGCATTTCTGCTTATGTTATTTTCAAAGACATTGGCATGCAAACCAATGTGTTAAGATGCATGGCAAAACATAATGCACACATAAGTTTTCCCAGAAAAGCTGTGAGCACACCCAGCAAAGAAATAATGTTGGAAGCAACCCTCAAGTTGGTGGTTCTTTCTAATAAGCCCAAGGTCTATTCAATCCCAGTGCTCTGGGTTAGGCACATTCTGGGGAAAAGAAGAGAATTTAGAGAATAGAATACTTTGGGCAAGGATGAATGGAAAGAAACAGCTGGATACTCACATAATAGGAGCTTGGCGGGGGGGGGGGGGGGTTACACTCTTGCCAGTGCTGCTCTCCAATAAAATTTGCTTTGCTCATTGATGTTTCAGCAAATATGGCCCTCACATTCTCTTACCTTTCTGTGATGACTAGACACCTGCCAAATTCTGCACTGCAAGTAGATTTATACACAGATTTATATGCACAGTCTTCTTCGTGTTCTTTCTGGGTCTGCAAGGCCTTTGGAGCATTTCTGTGAAAAGATTCCATTTCATTTCTAAGGTGTCCTTTACATGCAGCCCCCAGCTTCATGGAAGCTATTTTTTTCATGAAAAGTTCCCCTATAATTGGGGTTGTATGTAATTGATTCAGTCAGGTGTGCAGAATCACACTGATCCCATGAGAAAGACCCACTTCAATTGCCCCCACCATGTGGCCAATCTGTTCATGGAAATGTGGGAGCCACATTGGGAGAAATCTGATCCCAAGTAGCTGGGACATTCATCCGTTCATTTTATTTGTATGCCACTTTCCCACCCAAAATTCATGCTGAAAGTAGCTTACAACAAAGAAACAGGGATGCATTGCAGCCAGTTGAATGGCATTTTATTTATTGTTGCAAGTCTGACTGCCCTCTTTTCCACCTCTAAAGCGCTGAATGTAAATTAATCCATGGCTAGCACTGCAGTGGCAATGTTGTGTTTCACAAGGTGTTTTGCTTGGTTAGATTCTGGGTGTGCCATATGCTGTGCTGTCTGTCCTAGCTCATCATCTGTTTGAATTCCCCTCATGAATAGGCAGGTGAATTCCCATTTGCTGTCAGTACTGAGACCGTGACATTTCTTCGAAATGCTGGTTCAGTTGCTGTCTCCTGCAAATGGAGCCTGGCAGTATGGGGCAGAAGGACACGGTGGGTTTTGTAGGCCACAGCTGTCTCCCTTGCCCTACCTTTCATGCAATGTCAAACATTTTGCTAAGTTACATCAAGACGAGTGCTGGGAACAATTGCAGGTCGCCCTTGTCATTGGAGTGCCAACAGACATATCTTCTGTTTAATGAGACAGCCCTGTGAGGTTTACAGTAATCTGACGCTTGCGTGTGATTCATGCCTCCTGTGTGAGAGCTGTTCAGATGAGCTTGATGGAATGGCTATTGTTTGCTTTCACTTGAATTACTCATCTCTTTTCTCTTTCTGAGCAGAATACAGTGCAACCTGTGAACTATTCTTTTCTGTCTTGACTTATTCTGAAATACTTCAAAGTGATTGTAGTATTCTACTGTTCTGTGTACAGAGGATGGACTGCTTGACTCTAGTATGAGATTGACAGAATAATGTTATTTTAAGCAAAGATTATGAGGGGTTATTTATTTGTTTAAGGCATTTATATACCACTTGATCATTATTATTCTGCTGGAAGCCATCCAGAGTGGCTGGGGAAACCCAGCCAGATGGGTGGGCTATAAATATTATGATTATGATTATTTCTTCTAAGTGGAATGGAAGTAAAGAGCTCATGGGAGTAACGAAACATGACTGGAAGCTAAGGTGTGATAGCCATGAAGGGCACTGAAATGCAATGTCCTCAAAGCTGGGGGTTTAACATAATTAGCACATGCTTAGCACATTCTTAGCACATGTCTCTCTGTTGGGGAATTCGTGGGCCTACAAATGTTGCTGCACTGCAACTCCCATCATCCCTGACCATTGGCCATGCTGGCTGTGGTTGATGGGAAGTGGAGCTCAACAACATTGGGAGGGCAACAGGTTCCTCATCCCTGCTGTAAGGGCTTTCAGTCCAAGTCCAGCATTAGGGAAAGGGTTTGCCCTACCCCAGATCCAGCAACTCCTTTGAGCAGTCAACCTGGAGGTTTTGAACATGTGGAGGGGGAAATGTAACAAGTCCCTTACCTTTTTCTACTCACACCTGCTCCCTAGAGCTGCTGCTCTGGTTTCCATCAGAATTGCCCGGAACTAGTAATACACCAGTAGCACCAGTCAAAGTGGCAAGTAATAAGCTCACCCATTGATTCATGGTATTCTACATGCTTCATATCTATTATCTTCTCTCACTGGGCAAATCACCAGATCTGTGACATTCAAGCTCTCATCCATTTCTGAATTACCTTGAGAGCCAGTTTGAAAGTGGTTAGATCTTATTCTCCATTATGGTCATTTAATTATCACTGTGTGGATTTGCTATAATGTGATTATAACATTCACTTTTGAGCTGGACTTAGACACGTCAAGTTTCTTCTCAAAATGACTATGTTGGGTGTTCTGAATGAGAAAGGCCTTCAGGGGAATATGGCCCAGTGGCTCAGCTCTGGCATTTTAATACTATGGTTATTGAGAGTTAGCAGCAATTCTGTTTGAATCTTCCTAAGCCAGATTCTCTGCCTCCCATAGTGGTACATCTGACTTGTTTGCCACCTGCTCCAAGAATGATATCCGTGTGTGGTATACACCTGAAAACAGGGAGCTGCTACGAATAACAGTCCCCAACATGACCTGCCATGCCATAGATTTTATGAGGGATGGCAAGAGCATCATTTCAGGTAAATACATTCTGCATGTTCCAGTTTATTGTAGAATTGTATCCACAGCCAGTTGCCCTATGTTTTAAATTGTCCTTCTGTCATTAGATTCTGCCCAGTGCTTTCTAAGGTCTTTGTAGAACTACTGCTGTTGCCTTATGGGTAATTGAGCTACAATTGTCCACTGCATAATTTGGAATCATGGAACGGAGAGAGAATAGTTTTGTTGAATCCCCACAGACCTAAACTCTGTGGCTGCAGCTTCTTACATAGAAATCACCTGCTGAAGAGTGATGCTGTGAGTGCCATATCTTTTCCTTAGCATTTTCCTTGGTGAGAGCAGGTAATCAAAGCCATGTGATCTGGACATTGGCGAGCTCTGTAGCAGAACTGTGCGTTTTCTTGCTGCTTTCAGCCATAATGACCGTGAAAGTAGCAAAACACCAGGTGAAGGAAGGAAAAGTAGAAGAGACGTAGCAAAATCTTTCTATATTATTTTAGCATGGAATGATGGGAAGATCCGTGCCTTCACCCCGGAAACTGGGCGGCTAATGTACGTGATCGAACATGCTCACAGCATGGGTGTGACGGCTGTGGCTACCACAAGTGACGGCAAAAGAATCATCAGTGGTGGAGGCGAAGGCCAGGTAATGAGCCCTCAAAGTCCTTGGATCTCCTTTGCAGATTTCACCAACTTTTGTACTGATGGATTCCTACCTACAACACATTTCTTTTTAATGAGACACATGGCCAGTTGTGCGCCATTGCATGCTGAATAACTGTGTGGTGTATATATCCTGTGGCAGAGCAGACCCAAGAGCCTATGAAGCTCAAGCCCCACATTGAAATTTCATTTCAGCCATGAATCCTTTTTCCCAAGTAGCCTTAAGCAGACCAATTCCTCAACTATAGTCCACATTATAACAGGGGATAATGATACTGGCCCCAAAATATACGGGATATTTATAGATTGCCAAGATAAAGCACTTAGAGAAAGACACTATATAAATGCATTTTCTGAAGATTCCGCTTTTGGGTTACAGGTGAGAGTATGGGAGGTTGGCAAGGAGACGCGCAAACTGGAAGAGGTCATGAAAGAGCACATCTCTTCTATTTCATGCATCAAGATCAAGAAAAATAACCAGGAGTGTGTCACGGCCAGTATCGACGGAACATGCATTATCTGGGATCTTGTGTAAGGCCATTCTTGCTTGGAATCGTGGCTGTCTGCAGCCACAGTATTGTGCTAATTTCTTTTTTCAACTAAGAGGGTTATCTTGAAGAGACAAAAAAGAGAAGAAAGCAGGGTGGACTCCAGGGATTTCTGGGATTTCAGTGCATGCCTCTGCAGCTGAAGGGGACTTGGCTATTTTATAAATCACAGATCAGTAGATCAGGGTCTGATAAGTAAGAGTTCTTGGTGGAGGGCTCTGCTTAAACCTAACAATACGTAACCTCAGAAACACTGGGTGTTTTTCTCCCCACCCCCAGTCGCTTCATGAGGCGTCAGATGATCTTGGCCAACACCTTGTTCAGATGTGTGTGCTACCATCCTGATGAGCACCAGCTTATTACAAGTGGCACAGACCGGAAGGTGAGTAAAGGTAACACTGGGACATGAGCCCAGCAAGACGGGTTACTGCCTAAGTACCCGGCTGCATGTCTCAGACATCTCTTGGAGTAAATGTATGAAATAGGTTACTTGTTGCTGCACAAAGGAAGGCTCTCTCACACAGGTTTTCTTCTGGTTTCTAGATTGGTTACTGGGAGGTGTTTGATGGGTCCCCAATCAGAGACCTGGAGGGCTCCCTGTCCGGTTCTATCAATGGGATGGATATTACATCAGATGGAATCTTCTTTGTCACTGGTAAGTTGAATTTAAAAAAATGAACCTTATACTGGAGAGGCATTGTTCTCCTTCTGCAGAGATACTTGCTCCTTTTCTCATTCATTCCTGACAAGATCTTGTGCTATTGAGAACTGAAACTAAAGAAATCAGATATACTCTGTAAAGGCCAGAAAGAAAATGAGATTTGACTTTGAAAAATGTGGTGGTGGGCTACTTCTGAAAGGCTGCAATCCTATACTCATTTACCTGGGAATAAGCTCAGTTGTACTCAATGGTGCTTAATTTTGAGTAGACTTCTATAGGCTTCTATGATAATCATTATCGTGAATGACTGCGCTCTGAGGTCCCTGTTGAAATCCATTGTTGGATTAGGGAGTTGCTCCCCATAGTCTTCATTCATGTATCATTCTCGTGGCTCCCTTCCTCCATTCATGTTGCACAACTTACACTTCTGACTACCTTTTTCCAGCCCATTTTAGCCCCAAAATTCATTCTATATATACTCTTTCTCTGAGTATGGATCCTTTTGTTTCCAAAATGGCACCACCCACACACAAAACAAAGGTATCAGCAGCCTTGGGGGAAGTCAAAGGTTTGCATAACTACAATAACTCTTTGGAAAATATCCCGAGGAGAGAGGAAACCCAAAGCAACTCACTGAGGGCTGAGTAGACTTAACTGGCTCAGAGTGCTGACTGTTAGAGGGGACGAAGTGGTGCAGATGACTTAATGATGGTGCCGATGGTTCTCCAACCTTTTGGGGCCTGGGAGTACGTTGGGAAAGCTAAGAACCTCTTCCTGCACCACAAAATAATTGATCAGACAGACAAAAGACGCAATGCTCAGAATCACCTCCTCCCCCCAAAACCCAGGCAAAACATCCACGCCCTCCCAAAACAAAAACATGGAAGAGGAAAGCAATTCCTCCCAACAAAATACCCCCCCATCTTTTAAAAATAAAAATAAAAATTGGGAGAGCCTTGGTAAGCATGAAGGGTTGTGTGTTGCTGAGGACACGTTGGTGCTGATGGATTAGAGACTCCTGAAATACATTGCCATGGGTAGGCTGCCTGGAACCTTGAGCAGGAGCTCTCCAAACTGCAGCATTTTGTTTCAGCTGCCCCTCTTCTTTGTTTATTTCTTCAGTGGATTGCTGGCAGTCTTTCACAAAGTCTAACCTTCCTTCCTTCTCTCCCCTTCAGGAGGTGATGACCACCTAGTGAAAGTGTGGGATTACAACGAGGGTGAAGTGACGTTTGTTGGGGTTGGCCACAGTGGCAGCATCACCCGCCTGAAGATCTGCCCTAACAACAAATACATTGTGAGCGTGAGCGCTGATGGTGCCATCCTTCGCTGGAAGTACCCCCATGTCCACTGATGCCTAATAGCAGCTGCCGCTAGACAAAGATTCCAGTTCTGAACTGTTCTTTTTTAAGTTGATGCGCTTTTCAAAACTTAGAAGCCCTTGCTGCTCCTAAGGGAGATAATAGTTCATTTTGTTTGAAATAGTCAGACCTTCCCGTAGTATTATTGTCCATAGATCCAAGTGCCTATTGTCTGCATTGGTTTCAGTTGGTGCTTAGTCACATGGCGCTGTGAACCCCAGGCCTGGCACATTTGTATTTATGTTTGTGATGTATTCTGTTTGAAATTTCAGTTCAGAAAACTGTGTCATGTCCCCCTCCTTCACAATGTATTCTGTGTTGTGCAACTCTACCGCTCTGTGTGCATCTTTAATTCGCCTCTGCTAAAAAGACAAAAAGCTTAGAATCATAGCAGCAATTCCACATTTGGAAAGGCTCTTGAAAGCTATTGTGTTCAAGGATGCAGTGATGCATTGGAATGCTAACCCCAGCAGTCCCTGGCAAGATCAGAGTGTAGAAATCTGCCTTATGCGGAGACAGAAGATCGGTCCCTCCAGCTCAGGATTGTCTACATGGACGAGCAGCAGCTCTCCAGGTTGCAGATAGGAATTCTTCCTGGCCTTGCTTGCAGGCTTCTGCATGTGCTCCAACACCACTGGCGGACCTCCATTTTGGGGGCCCTGAAGCTTGGGCAAATCACAACCCCTTTACAACATGTGTGCTACTGACTCTCAGACTTTGGGATTGTTGAAATATATACAACAACAAAAATAATCACTTTCAGTTGTGTGACTCAAACTGGGTCTACTAGACCCCAAACTTTTAAGCAGTGTGGACTAAAGTTTCTTCTGAGGCCCCTCCAGAATTAAGGGCCCCTGAAGCTTAAGCTTCATTAGTTCATAGTAGATGCGCCCCTGTCTACCACTAAGCTACAGTCCTTCCCCTTCGTTAAGATACTTGTCTCCTCTTGAGATTTTGAGGAGAGGGCTAAGTCCTTCAGAAACTTATTTCATTTACCAGTTATTGCTGAGTTCGTTTATTGTAGCCATAATCCAGAACAATTATGATTAGGAAGCTTTCCCTAATATTATCTTCATAAAACAATCCCACTTAATTTTTCGTATGTTTGAATTCAGAAACCCAACTGGATAGGAAAGGGGACTGGAACAACACGCCCTGCTGTTGCTCAGAGTGCTTGAGATGCATCTGGTTTGGCACCTAATAGTGCAATTTTTGACTTGCAGCCTCTGTCTCCTTGAATATACCAAGCTGCATGTGATCCTGGAAGTCTTTACTTGCCATTCTGAATGGGACTTATTATTGTGACATATTGTGCATGCATCTCTTAAGGTATCATAAAAGCCATTAGGTGCTCACTTTAGACCAGCAATGAGGAACCTGTGGCCTTCCAAATGTTGGAGTCAAGCTCTTGCCAGTCCTAGTAGTTGGGGTGGGGTGGGGGGGTTGCAGGGCTCCCACCCCTGTTTTCCACCAAACAACTCTTTCTGAGCATTTTTTTCTACCTCCTATGGAGTTGTGAAATGACCAACAATCCTGGTGTGATAGGAATCGGCAGCAAGTTACTTTCCTGTGACCTGTAAGCTAAGCTCCAGCTATAGCCATGAAAAAAACCGAGAAGGTGGCTTCTCAGGACCTGAAAAACTCTTTTCTCTGAGGAAGTACAGAATCAACATCTTGCCTGTTCTTCCAGCGTTTTGGTTCTGTTGTCCCTGCAGTGCTGGAACTGCTTTACAATGGTTGTCACTCCTGCTCACTGTACTGGGAGATTAGCTCCGTGAACAATCTAGCTTCTGGCACAGACCTGAATGAGGAATAAAATTGCAGAGTGTGCTTGTATTACTGCTAATCCACCCCTCCGGGGTGTGTGTGTGTGTGTGTGTGTGTGAATACAAGGAGACCATGCAAGACAAATGCTGGGGCATGGCGCCAAATGACGGCATGTGATTATTTTTGAACATGAGGGGTATTGGGAATTATTCCTACTCATGTCAGGTATCCTCTCATAAGAGACAGCAGATGCCCTAATGGATGTGGATTTGCTGCACCCTATAGCAAAGGTCCTATAGGGACGCGGGTGGCGCTGTGGGTTAAACCACAGAGCCTAGGACTTGCCGATCAGAAGGTCGGCGGTTTGAATCCCCACGGCGGGGTGAGCTCCCGTTGCTCGGTCCCTGCTCCTGCCAACCTAGCAGTTCAAAAGCACGTCAAAGTGCAAGTAGATAAATAGGTACCACTCCGGTGGGAAGGTAAATGGCGTTTCCGTGCGCTGCTCTGGTTCGCCAGAAGCAGCTTAGTCATGCTGGCCACATGACCCGGAAGCTGTATGCCGGCTCCCTCGGCCAATAAAGCAAGATGAGCGCCGCAACCCCAGAGTCGGTCACAACTGGACCTAATGGTCAGGGGTCCCTTTACCCTTTTATAGCAAAGCTGAGGAGTCTTAGGCCTGGGGTCCAAATTGGTCCTGCACCTCAGGACTCTGCCCAGGCCACATCCCCTGCCTAGCAAAACACTCTTTCATTGGGCCATACCCCGCACTAATCCTGCCTCGCGTTCCCCTTGGGCATGTTTGCCTGCCTGCAATGTTCCTGGACTCAAGGGTGGGGGAGGTGAGTGTGTGTAGAAGCTAGCCTGGTGTACAAAGGCAAAGTTTGCATTAGTTGCTCTGCTTGCTTTTGTCTCTGTCCCTTGCTACCACCGTCATGTGCTCCCCAGAGGGGAATGTGGCTCTCAGGCTAAAATCCCCCCCCCCCATCCCTGATCTACAGTATCTTTTCCCTCCTGTGGAATAAAGTCAGAGCCTGTAAAAGCAGCTGAACCCATTTCACAAACTCCAGCTTTGTCAGTTCAGTGGATTTGTCTCTCAAGGGTAAGATTAATCCAACAAAATTCCTGGAAAAGTCTTACTCTGTTTCAGGCCTGCTGTGAGGCTGCTCCTTTTAACATATATGGTGATCATGGAATAATCCCTGCTTGCTGCCCATTTCCCCAATTATGAATGAGCATCCATCTCATTGCAGCGTGCTTCTGAATAGTTCCGACATGGAGACTGCCTTCCTGTACAGCAGCAAGCACATTAACCACAGTGGGGACTGTTTTGCCATTTGGTTTTTAACAGCAGGTCAGCAACTTTGACCCAGTTGGAGACAGATAATGAAGAGATTTCCTTATGCCCCAGTAACAAATCTGGGCCGCAGCACTTAAGGCTGCAATGTGCAGATTTGAATGCTTTCCCCTGCATATAGAAAGCTAATTGTTGGGGGAAAGGGGCCTTGCCTTGTCATCACCCTGGCATGCTATTTTCCACTTGTCAAAGTGTTTTCTAGCCAGCAGAATGTAGTGCAGAGTCGGCTGCAATTGAGTGGGGCATTTCTGAAATCCAGAAAGATTTGGGGATACGGCCTTTGCATTCACCCACAGTTAGGGTCAACACACAAAGCAGTCTACTTCTTATAACTTTCATTGCTGTGTCACATTTTAAAAAACGAGTTCCAGGCATGTGTATGTTGGTGATTTTGATTCTTATGCTTCAGGTGCTAAACTACTTTAAGCTGGATTTCCTCCAGTTAGCATCTGCACTAAATGATTCGCAGTATTGCCTGAAGGTGAGAGGGTGAGTTTACTCACCTGTGTTCATAACTTTGGGGCCATAGCATCAAATGGTTTCCATGTACAAAACGGGTTCTCCATCAAGCACATGGATGCAGCCTTCATGCAATCTCACATCACCTCCAACAAAATTTCAGTGGAGGCTGTTCTCACAAGCTCGCTGCTTTGGTGACTCAGCCCCGGTGTCCTTATTTTTGTGTTATGCTTGTCCCTTATCTCAGAACCTCTGCCTTCCTTTTCCTAATCCACCTTCCTCCACATGCCTCACATCACAGCATCATCTCTGGAGCAAATGGGATTGACTTGCGCTTCTTGACTCGCAGACCCGACACACGGGAGGAGGCGTAAAATGATTTCCAGTCAATGTTCTTCCTTGCTAGCTCAAGGTTCCCTTGAGCTCCAATCTGAGGCAAAATTGTGGTTTTATTGAAGCTGGTGGCTAAAAGCTTCCATTATCCTAAAAGACCCCAAGCTTTTGCTACCAACCGCTCAGCAGGAAAATGTGTGTGATTGAAGGTGGGGCAGGAAAGGAGGATTTGGGCAATTTGATCACATGACCTAACAAGAAGCACAGATTCCTCCCACTGCAGTTCAATTCTCTTTGCTGCCTCTTCAGTCATCATAATCTTGAGTGGGAAAGCACATTTTTTGTAAATCAAGTTGTGTAACTGCACCCTGTAACAATGAAAGGTGTACAGGGGTACTGTTATTCATTGTACCTACCAATGCATCCGCTAGAGGGCACCCAAATACTTTTCTACACCGCCTGGGAAAAGTTCAGATTTGGATTTTTACATATTAAATTTACTTTATGCCAGCTGCTTTGTAAAATCAATTCTGCTGTGGGAGAAATTTTTGTGTGTGTTATAAGCCAGACTGCCACTTTGCCTCTTCAGGCCTTCTCTGGATTGGGTTTAAGAAGGTTTGTATCATTAGGAATCCTTCGCATTTCTGGTCTGAAAAGTTATTTATACTCTCCGTCATCATGCACACAACTGTTCGGTCATTACTATTATCAGTCCTGTTTAACAGATAAGGAACAGAGGCTGAGAGTTTGTTGGGAGTTCAGAGTCTCTAGCATTTGGTATTAAACTTAGATTTGTATGCATGTCTGTACCCAGTGTTTCCATGACATATTCATATCTATAGAGACCTATGAAAACTGATTCTCTTAAGTGTGAGATGGGTTTCCCTACTGTTGTGCAAATGATTCCAAAGGGATACATTATTTGCTATGTAATTGATTTATTACAGGCATAGTTATACTCCATCTGTCAAACATTCCCAAGGCAGGTTGCCAAGTTTCAAGATCCAAATTGCCTCTTCATGTCCCTAACTGCTCCTGGCTCTATTTTCCCTTTCTGAATGCCTTGACCTGAATACCTTGATCTTCCACCAGCCACCCATTCCTATTGGTACAATGTGAGCACTTTTTGTTCCATTCACTGCTGGCCAGTGAAACGTTTTCTATTTTAGGTGAGCTTTTGTTTCCTCTGGGCAGGACTCACCTGGAGAACCACAACTCATGTCTTTATCTATCCTTCTCCTATTGATCTGATTCATGTCATTCATAGAACTAGAGTAGACTCTGCCTGGCAAGCTTGGTTTTGACTTGTTAAAGAGTATTTTTATACCATCCTTCCAGCATATTCCCAGGACATTTTACAAAATGGACAACACCACTAGATATGAAAATTAGTAAGATAAAGCCATAAAGTTATTTGAAAAAACAGCATAAAGCAGTCAGTCTAGGGTGAGTGGAAGCCAAGGAGAACATTACTTTTGCACTGTTGCCATCTGGGTAGAAGAAACTTTGGCAGGTGCATTTTCCATGCAGAGGAGAGAGGAAGCCAAGTGTGTCCAAAACACTCTTTTCTACCTAATTGTTAATAGGACAGTGACCCAACCCACATTGCTTCTAGCCAGCTTCATCCAGAATCGAAGTTTCCTTGATCATGGATGGTCTTTTGCAGAAAATAAGCAAAGTGGGCAATCTTGCAAAACATGGGGACTGTGGTTTGGAGTTGTTTCTGAAACCATTCTTTATGCAGGCACATAGCATGGCTCCTGCTAGGCAGATTGCATTGCTTAGTTTAGTTGTCCCCATGGTGTAGTCTGGTGAGGACAGCAGGCAGGGGACCAGCAGGAGAGGGAGCAACCAGGATGTATGGCTGTGAGCTTTTGATGTACAATGAAGGTAAATCCGTTGTCCTTTGGAGTACTAATGGGGGTGGCATGTTTAGCCATCATTGGGGAGGTTGAAACAGTTAAGAGAGGAGGGCTTTAACTGGGTATCCCCTGCATTTGATTGTTTTTATCTGTGCACTGTAGCACTTTGTTTCCTACAAAGATCCTAGATTTTTCCTTCTGAAGGGGTGAGCAGAACTAAGCTGGGAAAGACAAGCTCTGTGGAGCTGAACAGCTGGGTCCCATGCATATTCATCACTGAAACCGCCGCAAACATAGTGCATAAGTTACCACAGCAGAAGGGTAACTGAGCTAGCAGCTGACCTTTCATGTTGAAAATCAATGAAGCATGTCTATGGCTGTTCCTCAGGTTGATAAGAGCTCCCAGGGAAAGCAGCCCTCACCTGTCTCACTGCCATTCATACCTGCACCACCTCCATCTTTTAATACAATTACCAGCTAAACTTGCTTTGTTATGTATAATTTAACTCCGGCAGGAAGCTTTAAGATAAAGGAGACCTTTGCAGGCGTCACTTTTAATTTCAGGAGATTCTTCCTCGCTCAAAGATGTGACTGAATTATTAGCAGGTTGCAGCAAGCTGTACTACTTGCCTTTGGGCCAACAACCAAATATAGAAAGTCTTAACATTCCATTTGCACATACAAGTAATTCAGAATGCAATGCTAATGTGGCTATTCCAGACATTAACTAATCCACACAGTTCCCTCCCCCCCTCCCCATTTGCTGGCCTGAACAAAGGCACAGAGGTTAATCCTTTTAGAGATGGGTGCTTTCAGAGATGACATTCTCTGCTCACCTGCATAGTGAAGTGGGAAATCCCATTCAGCTGGAGGGCAATCAAGAAGCAGCTGGAACATCTTCGACTGAAACTGAATTGCCACAGGCTGGCACACCCATTGTAAGAGCACTGTCAACGGGACACAAAGAGTAACTTTATTCACTGCCAAGCAGAAATTCAGTGTGTGTGCGCTCAGGTGAGAATTAAATGGAGCCAGGGCCAATTTTCAAAGAGTTCAAGATGGTTTAACATCTGTCAGCCCTGATCTAAGTCAATTTTGTGATGTAACTTCTGCTGTCTGCTACCTAGGTCCATGTGCTTTGTTTACAGTTTAATATTCCAGGACGTGATTTTAAGGTTCACAAGTAGACATGGAACCTGTTGATAATCCTGGCTCTGTTCTTTGGATAGGGCACTGGCCACACCTTCAGAAAGAAGACAAGGGCCCCCTGAATCTTCAGGGGAAACTGGCAACTTTGGTTGGAACAGCATGATCAATAGAATGATCATGATCACTAGATTCATACATTCCAACTTTTTCCTACACAAAACCGGGACGCGAGTCATGTGACCTGCGCCTCGCTCTCATTTTTTCAGCTTTTTTTCCTGGGGCAAGAGCTCGTAAGATCACAGCATCCAAAATGACTGTCAAGATCTTGTGCCAAAAAAGGAATGTCCTGTTTGTTTCGGTGTGTATCTTTAGGATTGCACTAGTACTGTGCGTTGAATGTAATTTGAGTGCAAAGTCACAAATCAGCAAATAGGATTTAGAGGGAGTGAAATTCAGGTTGCAGCTATGCAGTCAATACTTTACACATCTTCTCAGAAGTAAATGCTACTGGGATCAATGGGATTTACACTCAGGAAAAAGTCTGTTTAGGATTGGAGCCTGAGTCCTGTATATTGCATCTGCTGGAAATAATCCGAGAGCCAGTCAAAGCTGCTCCATATTTATAACACTGAATTGGAATATTTGGATTTGGATTTGATATCCCGCCTTTCACTCCCTTTAAGGAGTCTCAAAGCGGCTAACATTCTCCTTTCCCTTCCTCCCCCACAACAAACACTCTGTGAGGTGAGTGGGGCTGAGAGACTTCAGAGAAGTGTGACTGGCCCAAGGTCACCCAGCAGCTGCATGTGGAGGAGCAGAGACGCGAACCCGGTTCCCCAGATTACGAGACTACCGCTCTTAACCACTACACCACACCGGCTCTCATTTATTTATTTATTTATTTAATATTATTTATCTTAATTTCTCGCAAAATTGGACTCCTGCTGACCTTTCAAAATAGTTAAGCAAAATAGAATGTTTAGAGTTTATACATTTTGTGGGTGGTGGGGCCGGAATGAAATGAAAATCCTATTTTAATATCCTTCTAAGCAGCACATTTTAAAATTTGAATTGTTTTTCCCAAAGTTAAATGTTTGGCATTCTAACGAATTTAAGGGATATCAGTATTTCTAGGCTGGTTTTTATACATATTTAATGAAAATGCTTCTGTTGCTTTTGATATACCTGAATTATGGACCCATACCTTAGAAAAGGCAGACCTAGATGTTTGTGTGCATCTGTTAGAAATCTCCAGAGGAAATGGAAATATCAGTTTTTTATATATAAAATCCGTATATTCCACATGCTTACTAATCAAGTCTGAGTCTTAAGTAACTCACTAGCTGGCTTTGTACCCACAAGCATAGAGACAGGCATTGTCAAGGTAGAAATCTGGGTGCTGCTTTTAGTAGCTGGTCGGCTTATGGCGCTGTGGGTTAAACCACAGAGCCTAGTACTTGCCGATCAGAAGGTCGGCGGTTCGAATCCCCACGACGGGGTGAGCTCCTGTTGCTCGGTCCCTGCTCCTGCCAACCTAGCAGTTCGAAAGCACGTCATGTGCAAGTAGATAAATACCTTCCGGCGGGAAGGTAAACGGCGTTTCCGTGTGTTGCTCTGGTTCGCCAGAAGTGGCTTAGTCATGCTGGCCACATGACCCGGAAGCTGTACGCCGATAAAGCGAGATGAGCCAATAAAGCGAGATGAGCACCGCAACCCCAGAGTCGGTCACGACTGGACCTAATGGTCAGGGGTCCCTTTACCTTTACCTTATGGCTTATCTGACTATCCTGAACATTAAAAATACACATCTTGGGACTCAGTATCCTTGGATGGGGTTCATTAAATTCCATTTAATTTTGGCATTTCCACTGAGAAATGCAAACTAAAGTGGAGAACTGAATGTTAGATTTAGGGTTGCCATACAGGTGGAATTTCCTGGACATATCTGGAATACTGCAGTCAGCAGCAGTGTCTGGGCAGAAAAGCTGAACTTATCTGTCCAGATTTTTCCAACCCTATTGGAAAAATGAGAAACTGAGAGAAATAGAAACCGACCGATTCACCCTTCCCTACTTGGAATAAAGGACATTGAGAGAAAACTATCTGACAGCCCCATCTCTGTTAAATACTTTACACGTTGCTCTCTGATATTTTGTCAATATTAGCTCTGCACAAGTAGTGCATTCTGTGAGTTACCCGCTGGAAAAAGGTAACATAACAGTGCAATCCTAATAATGTATAAGTCCTATTGAATTCACTGGAGCAGCTTACTTCCCAGGTAAGTATACTCTGTGTACGCACTACAGCTTTGAAGCACATTCAAAGCAATCCTGCCACATAAAAAAAAAGAATTCTGTGAATTGTAGTTTGCCCCTTACAGAGCTACAATTCCCAGCACCTTTAATCTTCAGTGCCGAGGATTCTTTGATGGGGGAAGTGTTCTTTAAAGGTATAGTATGTATGTGGCCATTGACAGCTTAAAACGCAGCAGGCCACATTTTTTTCTCCATTTAGATTGAACTCACATGTGCCATGTGAACCTGAGTAACAGCTCTTCTTAGTTTTTGAATCTGTGGAGGTTAAAGATATCATTAATATTGTTGCCTGAGACATGAGGGTGAGGGAGCTAAGCATTCCCCAAAGAATTAAAGTTACATCAAAAGAAGTCCTTGAAGCTCAACGTCCCTGGGAACAAACTGGAAATGTTGAGCGCTGCGTACGTGTGTGTTTAGAAGTAAAAATGCTGTAAGACTTGTTCTTAAACAGAAACCCAAGTTCACATTTGCACCGCCCACTTTTGCAGCATTTACACGAAGTCATGGTTTTATTTTAACTCTCCTTTAACAAAGGGCCCTTTTAGTCATCGAATTCCAGTCATGTTTGGTTTCTCTGGCTATCCTTCCTTTCCCCATTCAACTTCCTTCTCTGGTTTCTAGGACTTGTTGATTGCCAAGTGGGGGGGTTGTGGAAGCGGGACATCTTCTACCTGCTTTCAGTGATGTGAGACACAAATCCCAGGGGGGGGGGGGAACATTTCTCAGACTTCTCCTCTCCCCCTCCCCCCGTTTAATCTGCATTTGCTTGAGTGACGGGAAATATCTATCTCAAAATCTATCCATCCCAATAATTGCTTGAAGGTAAAGGGACCCCTGACCATTAGGTCCAGTCATGACCGACTTTGGTGTTGCGGTGCTCATCTTGCTTTATTGGCCGAGGGAGCCAGCATACAGCTTCTGGGTCATGTGGCCAGCATGACTAAGCTGCTTCTGGCGAACCAGAGCAATGCACGGAAATGCCGTTTACCTTCCTGCCGGAGCGGTACCTATTTATCTACTTGCACTTTGACGTGCTTTCGAACTGCTAGGTTGGCAGGAGCAGGGACCAAGCAACGGGAGCTCACCCCATTGCGGGGATTCGAACCACCGACCTTCTGATCGGCAAGTCCTAAGCTCTGTGGTTTAACCCACAGCGCCACCCATGCCCCAGAATAATTGCTTGGTAGTTACATTAGTTTCATGGACCTGGAGAATAACAGATGGCCTTGCTGTCGCTTTCCCCATGTGATGCTGAAGTCATACTTCTCGTCCAGGCAATAAAAGGCTGGTGACTGATGAAAAGGCACGGGATGGTGGTGGTTAGTCTTCCCTCCCTTTGCAATGCCATGCCTAGCCATCACACTCAGGTAAGTTAGCCCCACAAGTGATGACAGCAGCAGGAAACACAGGTCTCACACTAGTGTTTCCTGCAGGAAGAACCTAAACTATGGCTGTCCTACAGATCATTAAAGGTCCACGGGTTCATGCACCTGGGAACCCTAACTGGCACAGGATCGACAATGTATGATGCCCATATTTTACAAGTATGTTACAGACAACACCACCTGTATTACCCCTAAGTTCTTTGCATACCCTCCAACATTTGTCTGACAAAAATAGGGACGTTCTATTTAATCATCATCATCATCATCATTATATTATTTATACTCTCCACATTTCACTGGGTTGCCCCACCCACTCTGGGCAGCTTCCAACATAAATAAAAACATAAAAAACCTTCCCTATACAAGGCTGCCTTCAGATGTCTTCTAAAGGTTCAGGGGGGGGGGGTCACATAACTCCATTCCTATATTTCTCTGATGAAAGTAGGGACATCCTAAGGAAAAGTGGGACATTCCAGTATCAAATCAGAAACTGGGACGGCTTCTGTAAATCTGAGACTGTCCATTGAAAATAGGGACACTTGGAAGGGTGAAATACAAATTGAAAGACCCTCCCCTCCCAGCTTTTCGTCATTGCAGAAAGAGCCTTAAACGGGACAAGGGAGATCTGTGGTCAGGTCTCGAAAGATACCCCCCCCCCCCAGTTAAAAAGCAATAACACCCATCCTCTCTCCAGATTTGGACCACAGATTCAGTGCTGGGGCTGGGCAGGAATAGGAAGCAGCAGGCCTGGGAGCCAAATGTGGCCCTCCATGGCTTTCTATCTGGTCCTTCTGGTTCTCCCTATAGCAATCCTCTTCCCTAGGCCACACCTATCACCAGCCTGGCACCATGCCCTCCTGGAGCGATGTTGTCTGGGTGGAATGTGTCTTTGATATGTGTATTTCCTCTTACTTCCTTAAGCGGAGCTTTAAGAGTGTGCAGAAACCTCTGGCGGTAGGAGTCACAACGCTTACTCTGCTCACTTTTGCCTCTGGCCCCACCCACAATTAGCATGCACGTCCCGCCCTGCCCCAAAGGTTGTTCACTAGGGACCGGTGGCTTTCAGGCTAAAAGAGGTTCACTGCTTCTGGGGTTAACCCCTTTTTTCTTTGTGCCATTACTTTAGTGGTCCTGAGGCTGCTATTAGCTGCAGAGGAGAACAAATAACAGGTACCGGGCAGGTTAGCAGTTCTCAGACCTGAATTCCTTGTTTGTTTCTGTAAAGCCATCCCATGCTGCGTCTCTTAAAAATTCATGTGAAGCAGTTTCTAACGTTTGCACGATTCCACAAAAGCAAATCCAAACACAGCAAACTTAATTCAATGTCGGTCTCAAATCCTGCTTTGAAGCCAGCTTTACTCGGAATAATTCACAAAGTTCGGAGCGCAGGGGGTGTACAAAGGCTCTTTGAAAAGGGAAATATTTAATTGCTGTCAACCCTAGTCTGTCTTGACCAGAATCCCTAAGGCAGGTATAAAAATCCACCACAATATTCATGGTGGGGTTTCTCTCCCATAGACAAAAAGGGGAGAGGCTGTCACTGGTCATTTGCATACTTTTTTTTGTTTTAATTTATGCATTCTTTTTTCTTTTCTTTATTTTTTTTCCTGAATTTTCCTCTTTTTTATTACTTTTTTATTCAAAATTAAAACAAAACATATCATCCTTATTTCCCCCATTTTTCCTCCCTCCCCTCCCTCCCCCCACAGAACCCACCCACCCCCACCCCCGACTTCCCTCAGTTCCAGTCTTTGATTTCTCTAAAAATGCTGTTTTCTGCATGTTACACCGTTACACAGTTGTATAGATCCTCAAACTACTTAGCTGATAATTATCAATAAAAAGTTTGTGAATGTTTATTCAAAACCAGCCAAGGAGTCCAGTTCACTTTCTTGCGTCTTCAAATACTTTGTCAAGGGTTCCCATTCATCTTTAAAGTCACAGTTATCCTTGTCCTGTAGCTTGTATGTCAGTTTTGCCAGTTCTGCATAGTCCATCAATTTTTCTTGCCATGATTCTTTAGTTGGGGTTTTTTCAGTCTTCCATCCTTGTGCTATTAAAAGTCTCGCGGCCGTTGTCGCATACATGAAGATGTTTTTCAGCTTTTTTGGCAGATCTTTCCCTACAATCCCTAATAAAAATGCTTCAGGTTTTTAAACAAATGTTAAATGGAACATTTTCTTCAATTTGTTATATATCATTTCCCAATTTTTTTTAATTACCTTACAATCCCACCACATATGATAAAATGTCCCCTCCTTTTCTTTACACTTCCAACATATATTTGAACTAGTTTTGTACATTTTCCCTAACTGCACTGGTGTTATGTACCATCTGTACATCATCTTCATGTAATTATCCTTCAATAGGAAGAATTTCCTGAATTTTCCGATACATATATTGGCCAATAAATTTAAGCCAAATGTCAACTCCTGGGGGGACGGGACAGAGATGGAAAATGAGATAAATGTTTGTGTTTCATATAATCTTAAATCACCAAGTTTCCTATGCTTGAGAATTTGTATTGTTTTCTCCAGTGCTTAAGTAACTGGCCTGGCGTGTATTTGTACTTGATTGACTGTCCTCTCCATGCTTAATTTCTGCACTGTGCCCCTGCAGACCCTCCAAGTGTCCCTATTTTCCAGGGATGTCCCTGATTTTGAGAAACCATCCTGGTTTCTGATTTGATCCCAGAATGTCCTGCTTTTCCTAGGACATTCCTATTTTCATTGGAGAAATGTTGGAGGGTTTGGAGTTATCCGACCCCCGAGCCATCCGAAGGCAATCCTGTATAGGGAAGTTTAAAAAAAAAAAAGTTTAATGTTTTATTATTATTTTTATATGTTGTAAGGTGCCCAGAGTGGCTGGGGCAACCCAGTAATTAGTGTGGGGGGGTGAGCTCCCATTGCTCGGTCCCTGCTCCTGCCAACTTAGCAGTTTGAAAGCACGTCAAAGTGCAAGTAGATAAATAGGTACCACTCCGGCGGGAAGGTAAATGGCGTTTCCGTGCACTGCTCTGGTTCTCCAGAAGCGGCTTAGTCATGCTGGCCACATGACCCAGAAGCTGTACGCCAGCTCCCTTGGCCAATAAAGTGAGATGAGCGCTGCAACCCAGAGTCGTCCGTGACTGGACCTAATGGTCAGGTGTCCCTTTACTTTTACTATAAACAGTAAAATTATCATTATGGAATGGGACGTCCCTATTTTCACCTGAGAAATGTTGGAGGCTATGGGCCTGAGCATTTTGCTTTGCTCACTTTCTTGAACAATCTGCGCTCTTCTCCTTTCTTCATATTCTATCGTGGATTCACTGCCCCCCGTTGGGTAAAATGATTTTTAGAAACTCCAAACCCTTGACTTTATCATTATAACTCAGAAAGGTTAACTAGGCCATGAACTGCATATCAAAATGCACATATGCATTATAGCATAATATGTGTGTGACTTGACCTGTTAGTGTGTGACCTGGCTCACTCTCTTAAGCTACCTGCTCTGCATATTATTTTATTTTCTGTGCTGTTTGTGACACAATTGTAGGGGCCACAGCTAGGTGGTAGAGCAGATACACGTTCTGGGCATCTCAAGGTACAGCTGGGAAATACCCCTTTCTCAAATCCTGGAGAGCGGCTGTCAGTCAGTACAGACAACACTGGGTGAGATGTGGGGGCCTGGTATCATTTGCGGATGGTACCACTTGGTAGCAGGAGACTTGTGTTGTTGTTCTTTAGTCGTTTAGTCGTATCCGACTCTTCGTGATCCCATGGACCAGAGCACACCAGGCACTCCTGTCTTCCACTGCCTCCCGCAGTTTGGTCAAACTCATGTTGGTAGCTTTGAGAATGCTGTCCAACCATCTCGTCCTCTGTCATCCCCTTCTCCTTGTGCCCTCCATCATTCCCAGCATCAGGGTCATTTCCAGGGAGTCTTCTCCTATCTTGAGGTGGCCAAAGTATTGGAGCCTCAGCTTCACGATCTGTCCTTCCAGTGAGCACTCAGGGCTGATTTCCTTCAGAATGGATAGGTTTGATCTTCTTGCAGTCCATGGGACTCTCAGGACTCTCCTCCAGCACCATAATTCAAAAGCATCAATTCTTCGGCGATCAGCCTTCTTTATGGTCCAGCTCTCACTTCCATACTTCACTACTGGGAAAACCATGGCTTTAAGTATACGGACCTTTGTTGGCAAGGTGATGTCTCTGCTTTTTAAGATGCTGTATAGGTTTGTCATTGCTTTTCTCCCAAGAAGCAGGCATATTTTAATTTCGTGACTGCTGTCACCATCTGCAGTGATCATGGAGCCCAAGAAAGTAAAATCTCATAGGCAAAAGCTCCACACCTTGGACGTAGCCAGGATTTTTGTTAGGGGGGCAGAACCTCAGTTAGCTACATATTTTATTGATTTTTTTGGGGGGCAGCTTCCCCTCCCTGCACCCCCTGGCTATGCCCATGCTCTACACCGAACATCAACAGTACCCTGTGGCTCCACCTGTATGAGTTCCCAGCTTCATCCTGTGCTATTCCTTGATCCTTTGTATTTCAAGAGCTGGCAAGGCTATCATGGGATTGTTTAATGACCTGCAGACATAGAGGTATGTAGGGCAAAGACACTGTCGTTCTGTGTGCATGTGCAACTCCCCCCTCCCATTCCTTGCAATCAAAGAGATTCAGGTGTAGCAAATAAGGTGTAGCATAGAGTTATATGTGCCTTGCTTTAAACTGCATCTGCCTGGCAAGGCAACTAGGTTTTGTTGGGGTATTTTTAATCCCTCCTCCTTCACCCCCACTTGCTTATCTTCAGAGTATCAGCCTTATTCTCCCCAAACCAGAATGCAGTTGACGTTCTATGGTGGTTCTGCCTGGTCCCCGTGGATTTCCTCTGCGGGTGGTTGATTTGACACAGGCAGCTTCTTTCCTACGTCATGATGGAAGATAGCTTCTTTTCAACTAAAATGCTCTTTTGTAACAATTCCTAATTGAATGGCATTTTTCTTCTGAATCTCGGCAAAGATCAAGATGCAGAAAGTTAATTATCTAAGAAGAAATACATTTTCAAAGGTAATAGAATTTGGATTTCTTTCTTTCTTTTTTCCCCCTTGCAGAAAAAAAAATCCCCACACAGATAAGATGCGGGAGGACTGTTTCAGTGCATTGACTTTTATGACATAATCCTGTAATCATTTCCATGGAATCCATTGTTAATCTCTGCCACTGGATACTTAGTTAATTTATTTACATCTTTAGCTTGCCTAGTACCAGAGGCATGAATCAGTAAGCAATATATTTTAAAACATATGAAATTGTCACATTAAAATGAAACAGATCAAGATTAAACATTGTCAAGTCCCCCCCCCCCCCAGGATCTGGTGCCTTTATCAGCTATGTGTGTGACAAGCGAAGATTCTGCATGCAGATTTCTCCTCATTCAACTGGTTTAATACCACAGAAATCCCATCAGAAAAAAGAGCCAGCAGTAACTCTTCTTAATTTCCTTCCTATACCGGCATTAAGCACTGACACCAAACACCAGTGTGTGTAAAAGGTCTTACAGCAAAAGGTGTGGATTGGGTTGCCTGACAGGTGTCCAAACTGCACCTTTGACACGCTCCTTTCCCTGACAGGAGGTTGCCATATCTGATGAGGGATGTGTTAGAAAGTGGAGCTGAGAGTGGCTTTTGCTGGCCTGATCCACGCTTAAAAGCTCTGCTCAGGTGGGAGAAGTGAGGGTTTCTGTTATGTGTGTATTGTCCCCACCCCTGTCTTAAAGTTTCCAGAAGATGCTTATGCCCTGGCCTCTCTCTCTATGGCATAGCTGTCACCTTTCCCCTTTTTTAAAAGGGAAATTCCCTTATTCCGAATAGGATTCCTTGCAGGAAAAGGGAAAAGTTGACATCTATGCTCAATGGGCCAGATTTTGGCAGGGGAGGGGGGATGGACAGACACCAGGAATGCCTTTGTGTCTGCAATGTTGGTAGTCACAAGGATTCTTTCAGGATGGACTTGTCAGACTGTACAGAGGGATCAGATTATGCCTTTCAGCACCATGGATGATACTGCAGTATCATTTTAGCAACCAGAAAAACGACGACGAAAATGCCCCATTCTTCACTGCAAGAAGCACAAACAACGAAAATAGCCAGAAATGGCAGCTGGCTAATTTTCTTGCTGGTTTTAAATCACACTATGTACATCAGGGATGGGGAACCTCAGGCCTGGTGGCTGAATTTGACCCTCAAGGCCTCTCTATATGGCCTTTCAAATGCTTCCCAGGCCAGTATTTTTGCCTGGCTGGAATGTGGCCTTGAATTCTGGCAACGCCTCTTGCTTGTCTGGCTGGTAGTCAGAGAGAAGTGTGTGTGTAGAAACTAGTCTACTGTACAAAAGCTAAAAATTACATTTATTGCTCTACCCACCTTTGGCTCTGGCACGTGGGCCCTGGAAGACTGCCCAGAATGAGAGAATGAAGCCCTCAGGCTGAAAAAGGTTTCTTCACCCCTGACACACTTGAACTTATTTTTCCAGCTCCGTGTGCTAGGAGATGACGACCAAAGCCAGGAATTCCATTTGGACAATGGAAGCCTGCTGCCCAGTCCAAAAAAGTCTGGTGTCTGGTAAGAGTTTTGGGTTTGGATGTGGAGGACCTTGGCTCAAAGGGAGAGAAAACCAAGTGTTCTAGGCAGGCATGAGTCACAGCGCCTCCCTGATTCTAGAAGCAACTGCTGCTCGGGGCATCTCCTGTTTTGACCGGAAACTACAATGGCCCCACTTCTCACCCCCCAGGGTTGTTATGGGAACGAACATAGTAAGGAATGTGCATTATTAACTGACAAACAAGCACAACAACAACAATTATACAGCAGTGGATAATAACAGTAGGAAGAATAATACTACAGCACCACAACGATAATAATCACAGGCAGTGGCATGTTTGTTACTCAAGGAAGTTTGAACCTCTTTGGTGGCATTTTAGGATTAACTCTGTGACTAATTGCCACTTTAGATCCTGGAGAGTCTTCTGCAGGGGGCTTGCCTAAGCAGCCTACCAGGTGTCTTTTAACTCAGCGTCTGGGAAATCTTAGTTTGAATTATGATGTGGACACCATATATTATGTAGCCATCAGCATGCATCACGAGACCTTGAGTTCTGTAAGTTGTGCAAACAGCCCCAAGCCAGCAAATTGTATAATGATGTTCCCAAGGCCTTTTTATGACATCCAGGATCACTGAATGTGTTTTCCTAGACCAGAGTTGACCTAAGTTCTATCAATCAGCCGGAAACATTCCTAAAACATAAATCGTGCAGCAGGGCAGTGTCTTAAGAGGGCGAGTACAGGGTGTCTGCAGGACACCCTCATTATAGTAAACAGTAAGGTAGTCTCATTAAAGGGTGAGTTAAACAGCAGCAAACCAAACATTTCTCTGCTTGGGAATTAAGCCAGATCCTAAGCAGTCCCCCATTAATCTCTTGTGCTGACCACCTCTTGTTAAGCTAGGCCCTGAAAAACACCAGGTGAGCCTAATAGCATTTTAAGAGTCTAAGTAAGCCTCATCCTTCTATCTTTCCCTGACATTTCCTTAACGATGGCAGTAGCTGGCTCTCTCCATCTTTCTTTCACATTTTTTGCGCCCCATCAACTATTACTTTCTGCATTATATTTGAACATCCACATGATGTAAAAGTCACTTCTTGAAAAGTAGTGGAACACAGAACATGTTTAGTGTTCAACTCTGTGCTATTTTATTTCAGGCCACCAATTTGCCCAGAAAATTAACCCAGAAAATTGTGGGAATAAAGTGATGAAATTTGGATATACAGTGGTACCTCAGGTTAAGTACTTAATACGTTCTGGAGGTCCGTTCTTAACCTGAAACTGTTCTTAACCTGAAGCACCACTTTAGCTAATGGGGCCTCCCGCTGCCGCCACACGATTTCTGTTCTCATCCTGAAGCAAAGTTCTTAACCCGAGGTAATATTTCTGGGTTAGCAGAGTCTGTAACCTGAAGCGTATGTAACCTGAAGCGTATGTAACCCGAGGTACCACAGTACCAGTATATAGTTCTTTCCTGCTGTTTTTTGTGGGGGAATCATGGGGAAACAGAAACACACATGTGCAGAGAGGGTGGAGGAGTAGCATCATTGTCCGATGATGTTCACCGTGTCACACCATGCCCACTGGTGTGGATGAAATTTAGTATGGCATGCCAGTATCATCACTCAAAAAGGCACCGTTCCATAATGCAACAGGTTACTGCAGTGTGACTGGAACATTAGAAAACAGGGCAGGATGATAGAATTGTAGAGTTGCAAGGAATATGAAAACAATTATAATCAGGAAAACAAATGCACTATTCCGCATGTCTGAATGTACCTTTAATCCGGCTGCAATGAGTCTTTGCAAGATTAGGCCCTAGAACAGCTATATTTGACAGGTACGCTGACTGACCTATTTGTTAGGGGAAGGATTGATTGAAGAGAGGCGCTGGCTCCATGCCCAGAGAGAATCTCTTTTCCTCACAGCATTGCTACAATAAGGATGACATGCCTATTATGGAAGGTGGCCTCTTCCGCCTTTCTAAGCTGTATATCCTAACTCAAATCGGTGTGCTACATTATGGTCTGTAGCTTCTAACTATAAAGTTAGAAGAGGGACTCTCTGTCCATCTGAGAGACACCAGCATTTCCCTGACAACCAGATCCAGGTTGCCGTGCTTCTGCTCTGCTTCTCTCTCACACTCACACACCTGTCAGTCACTCTGCACCTGACTTGACAGCAAAGAAACCCAGTGCCTCCGAGCAGCCTGGAGCTGACACCAGGTAACAAGCTCATCTCTGAGGCCTGACCTTGTGCCCAAGCTAGTGATGAGGCTGCCTGGGTCTTATGCAGAACAGGCACCGAGTCATATAGGCCAAACTTGATACCTGCTATGAACGTTTTATCTCTCTAGCTCACTGGGAGCTTAGAAGACCAAAGCGGGAAGAAAGCTTGCTTTTACTGGTAAATGAAATAAAGCCTAATGTGTGCCACTGTGACATTGCTAGAATGCTTAAGATTACATGCTATCCCTCCCCGCAATTCTGCTGTTGAAAGACAATGGGTAGCTTAGCAATGCAGAGATGTGCTTGGTTTCTGTGCAAGTTTTGCTCTCGCACCAGAATTCCAGTTGGCTATCATTTGAGATTTTCTTATGCCCCTGTTTTTCAGTTCGGCGACTAGGCTAAAAATATTCTGGGTCACTAGTTGGGAGGTTTCCCCCCTACGCTTTTAAAAACTGTCATTGCTATTGCTTGTGCTGTGAAAATCACAAAAGCCAATGTTTTCCCTCTAAAGCGACAAAGCCACAGAAGACTGCACGTGTCACACCTCATCTTGTTCCTCAGCTTGTTTCTCCCCCCATCTTCCTCCTCACCTGCTCCATATGGAAGGTGGCTGGCTGGAGGGAGCTGTGGAAAAGCTGACCTGGTTGGGGTCATTCACTTCTTGCTGGTTCCCTGGGTCAAGTACTGGCAAGTAAACAAAGATCAAGACTCATGAGCAATAAATGGCCACAGGACTATATAGGGGCAGGAACTGGTAATGATAGGAAGAAGGTGGAAGCTGAGTAAAGGCCAGCTAGTCTCCTTCTGGTTTCTTCAGCTCCTTTTATGGGAGATTGCCTATTCTCTGCAACCATAAAGGCTAGAAACACCAACTTTTCTTTGGAAGAGGGTTGGGGAACTAAGGGCCAAATGTGCTCCGCCAGGACTCTGTCTGGCTCTTCAAACTCTCCCCAGGCCACACCTTTCACCACATCTGCTTAGCACCCTCCTTGGGTGTTTTTGCCTGGCTAAAACATGATCATGCATCTTGTTTGCCTAGAACAGGGGTCTGCAACCTTTAAGACAAAAAGAGCCATTTGGACCCGTTTCCGAAGAAAAAAAACCTGGGATAACTCGTCATTATAAAAATAACTTTTTTGTCACTTTTTATTATTATTTCTTTGTTTGACCCCTCAGAATTACTCCTCATAGAAATAAATGTTAAATTAACAAGTTACCTTTTTTTTGGTGTGTGTTCTTCACTCCCCTTCAAAACGGTGACCAGCGTACATGCCCCCTTTCAATGCAGTGACCAGCGTACATGCCCCTTACAATGTAGCGGGCGGGCGGGAAGGTGACGTTGGGACGGTGCGTGACTAACGCACGCACCGCCCCCATGCGACATCACAGCCAGTACAGCGCCCGCCACAGTGGGGAGTGTCGGGGCGCACAATGCGCCTCCTCCCCTCACTAGTATCCGCCCCGGAGCCGCAGCAAAGGTGTAAAAGAGCCACATGCGGCTCCGGAGCCGTGGGTTGCAGACCCCTGGCCTAGAAGGATGAGAGAGGAGTGTGAAAGCTCACGTTTGTTGCTCTGACCATTTTTGCTTTTGGCCACACCCACCAAAAGGTTGCCTGGGCGGAAAAGTGGTCCCCAGGCTGAAAAATGTTCTCCAGCCCTGCCTTAGAATAAAACAGAAGCTTTCTCAGAGCTCTTCAGAAATGACCTGCTTCGAAGATCCCCCCCCCCCCCCCGCCGCATTTTGCAATGTAATGGGACAAAGCATTTTTTGGAAACATTGTGACTTGCCCAAAGCAGAGCTGGGATTTGATCTCTGCCTCACCTCCAATATTTATATCAAACACTATTATTTGATGGTCGCTCTAATTGACAGAGCAATATATTGCTAATGGAACACATCTGTGCTGGTGAGAACGATGCTGCCTTTTTTCATCCACGCACATTGACCAAACCACTTCCGACAAGGGAAAGAGAGAGAGGCTGTCAAAGGCAAGCAGGGGCTTCATCCATCTATGGCATGGATGTTTTTGATATGCTGCTGCCAAGTGATGCTCTACTCTGAAATGAGGTAAGGCTTCTTCTCTTTGGCCCTGAAAAGCCATACTAAGGGGTTCTGCCCTTGAGTTGAGGACTTGGCTTTTCGCAAATGCGAAGGGATAGCAGCTGGAGCTGGAAGTGCAAAGGCTGAATGCCTTCCTTCTACTGCCATCAGATTTTATGTCTGTTGTAAAAGTTCCAGGGGACGGTCAGCATGCAAGTTTCCAATGAAAGTGAATGGAGGTGGGGGAATCTGGACTGGGGCCAGTCTTTGCTATATCCATTAAGCAAAGTGTCATTAGGTTCTGGTAAAGCAGCAGATTAAAATAATAATAATGGGGTGATGATGGCTTTTCATAGAACATGGCCACTTGTATACCACGCAGAAACAGGGCAATTTGCATAAGCTAATAGGTGTGTGTGTGTGAATACAAAAATTTAGAAATGCTTCTGACAATAGACTGTGACCAAGTGACATGGATCCATCTCTGCTCAATCTGCTGCTCAGGTGCTCACTGTTGACCAGCAACTTCAAGGCCCTTCTTGCTCCCCCTTTTTAGGGTTCCTTTTCCAGCTTGGGCCAGGCTGTCCTTTCAAACAGAGGGCTTCTCCTTTGCAATTTATCTAATTTCCCTTCCTCCCCTACAACAAACACTCTGTGAGGTGAGTGAGGCTGAAAGTCTTCAGAGAATTGTGACTAGCCCAAGGTCACGCAGCAGCTGCATGGGGAGGAGCGGGGAAGCGAACCCGGTTCACCAGATTACAAGTCCACCGCTCTTAACCCAACAACTTTCCCCAGTAGGTCTTGCCCTGATGAGACAGTTGCAAGGACTGTAGGTCCCTGCCTTCCCACAGCTGCCTAAGTTGCCTCCTTTCCTTTCTGCTCATTTCAGAAGACCTTGCAGAAGAGGAACTCTTGATGGATTTTGCAGTAGATTGTGAAAGGGATCCATGGCACTTCAGCCATGGATATTGCGCAGAGCCACTGTCTAGTTTATTTATTATAGCTATTGGTTTCTTCAGGTCACACAGTTTGTGTGCCTGGCCACACAGTTTGGGAATGAATGACCACACTATAGTATTCCCAATGCCTAACTGCTTAGGAATTAACCTTCCTCCAGTTTTCAGCCCTAGATCGTAATGTTCAAGGTCCTCTTGAATTCTTAACGAACTCGAGGGGAACTGAGAGATCCTGGTTTTCAAAGTGAGATTGTCTGTCTCTAAGGAGGATCCATAAGGGCAGTTTCCCAACTTAAAAAGTGATCTTGTTTACAGTGCAGTTACAGTACAGGGCTCAGAGGCAAGTCCTGTTGAGTTCAGTAAGACTTCTAGCCACCTTAAAACACTCTCGTGCATCCCCATCTTATGAACAATATTACTTGTGTTCATATGGAAGGCCTGCAAGCCCTCAGCAGCCAAAGTTTTCAAACACAATTGGCTTAAGAGCTGAACCCAGCTCAGCCCTCACTGATCATAGGCATGGAGTCAATGTGGACAGTGATGGCAAGCAACGGCTGCACTCTAACCTGTGCAGGCAAACTGGCCCTTATCACATATGGTTTATGTTTTATGCAGGCGATGACTAGCAAAGTAGCTGTTTGACTACTGCGTGCCCATCTTGCAACTTAACCAACCAACATTTAATGGTTACTAATGTGGATGAACCACTAACATACATATTATGCCTGACCTGTGTGGCAATTAGACACACATCCTTGCCATATGCTGAACTAATCCATGTAACCTATATCTCCAAGTAAAGTTCTTAGTGAGCTGAGCAGTTCTCCTATCAGGAATCTGCACAACAAGCCTGTGTTGTAGGCCAATGTCCCCATCAGGCAAATAATGGCCAAGGCTGGTAGTGGCTTGCCTAAGGCATCCTATGACTTCATGGCAGAGGTGTGGCTTGAACTGAAAACTGCATGGATTCACTGACATTGCTATCCCCATATGTCTACTACTTGTGTGCATTTTCTAATCTACAGGGTGAGTCATATGTGTAAAGGATTCATGGGGGTTGCCTGAAATCCTTGTGTGCACTAACCCTTTGCCTGTATGCAGCTGCTACCACCCACAGACTTATTTCTGGCATACTCTTGTAAACCACCAGCTCTTCCACCCGCGGAGCAGCGTAATATTTGAAGCCGGGGAGCTCACAGGGGTGGAACTGGCATGCTTACTTTTTGAAGAATGCCCACATCACTATCACCCCAACTCTTCTGTGGTGGGGCAACATTGGCATGGGAACTGATCCCCACTAACTCCTCTCACAAGGTCTGCCAACCTGATCCAAATGGAGCAGTGCAGGATACATGGATCTGGTAGGAAATAGCCCTTCACACGCCCTTCTCCTTTATGAATGGACTCTACCACCATAACCCTGCGCACATGCATTGGGACCGGTAGGATCACTCTGGACCTGTGAGTTTGTGGTGGTGTGCAAAAACACAGACCTGCTCTGTCTCCAGTTGGCAGAGATGGCCGTAGGGTAGGAACCACAAGCCTGAGGCTTGGTTGGGGACTACGGTAGGGTACCGGTATGTTGTCGTTGGAATGTTGACATCTTTCCTAAGCTGGAAAGAGACGCCCACCTCCACCTGGCACAGGCGAAGGTGGCGAGGCTGGCTTCTCCAGGATTCCCGGTGGCCCGCAGCCGCACGCAAGCTCGCTCTCCCCGCCTCCCTAGCCGCTCCAGTCATCTGCCACTGACTGTGGAGCACCTGAGCAAAGGAGGAAGAGGGACGAGCCAGGCTGCAGGTAGTGCCCCCGCTGCCGCCACTACCCTCGCTGGCAACACCTGACTGCCTGCCGCCCTCCCTTCCCCACCCAGCCTGCCTGGTACAGGCGATCCTGCTCCGTGCGCCTGTCGGGCTCCAGCGGACGCCACTTCTTAGCGGCAGCAGAAGCAGCAGCAGTAACGCCTCGCCTGCGAGAACCGCCGCCTCCCCGCTGTTGAACCAGGCGGGCGGGCGGGCGGGCGGGCGAGCTCCCAGCAGAGGGAGGCGCTTGGCGCCGCACCTCCAAACTCAGCGCGCGCGATCCACCCCCCTCCGCCGAGTTTACTTCCCCTGTTCCCCAGGCTCTGGCGATCCGCGGGCGGCGACCCGAGGAGGCGGGGAAAGCGCTGTGCCTTGGGCGGAGGGGCGCAGCAAGATGCCCGCCTGCCCCCGGCCATGAGCCCGGCCCGCTCGCCTTCCCCGCCTCTCTGCCCTGCCCAGCCGGCGAGCGCGGAGGGAGGGCGGAGAGGCTCGGAGCGCGCAGGTAGCCGACGACAACAACGGAGAGAAGAAGGCAGCAAGCGCCGGCAGGCGGCGGCGGAGCGGGTGGCCGTAGCCTCCTGGCGCCGATGGGCGAGCAAGAGGCGGACGAGAAGCCCGGGCCCGGCGTGCCCGGCGCCCCGGACGGGGTGGCCGGCGGAGAGCGCCCCCACGCCGGGGCCGGGCGGCGACGCCGAGGAGCCGTGCGTGCCCTGAGCAGGCTAGCGCGGCGCCTCTTGCAAACTTTGCGCGGCGCCCGGCAGCAGCAGCAGCAGCAGGCGCGGCGGCGAGAAGGCGCTGAGCCCGAGGACGACGAGGGCGGCTTCAGGCGCCCGCCCGGGCCCGAGCGCGAGAGAGGCCAAGCCAGCGGCGGGGGCGGCGGGGGCGGCGGCAGCGCCCGGCTGTCGTGGGGCGCGCAGAGTCCCCTGCCGGCGGCCGTTCCCGGGGACCCCAGGCCGCTCACGCCGGGCGCGCAGGGGCTGAAGAATCACGGCAACACGTGCTTCCTGAACGCCGTGGTGCAGTGCCTGAGCCACACCGAGCTGCTGGCCGCCTTCCTCCTGCTGGCGCTGCCCGACCAGCAAGGGACACCCGGACCTGCAGCCGGAGCCGGAGCCGGAGCCGCCTCCGGGGAAGTCACCCAGCACTTGGCGGCGCTCGTACGCGCGCTCTGGACCCTCGAGTATACGCCGCAGCTCTCCGCCGACTTCAAGGTAGGGGGCGCACTTTTGCGCGGGATCTGCCCCTCTCTCCGGGGGGCCACGGGGAGAGGGGAAGGGAGCTCGGGAAAGAGGCTCCGCGTCTAACGTCGGAGTCCTTCTCAGCCACCTGTAGGCAGTCTTCGACGCTGCATATTTCCACCCCCCCCCCATCCCCAGTGTGACCTGCTGCTCCGGATCTGGCTCCGGCGAGCGGTCTGACCTCAACTCTGCCAGGCGCTGCGGGGACGCTGGGCTGCACACAGGTGGATTGCTAACCGTCACGCAGCTTCTGCACTTCGAGATGTGCTCCTTGGTGGCAAACGGCTCCACTGGGCAGAGTTAGAAGGATTCCTTCACTCTCTCTCACACACACTCATCTCTCTTTTTTCTCCAGCCACCTGTTTAGTCACACCGCACGCTTTAAAGCAAGCTACTGTGCTGCAGGCGGATTTGGCAATGGGGCCAGGTTGACTGCCTAGGCAGGTGGAGGAGTTGGAGGGCATTGCTAACAGATGGGCACGTGGTGCCACATCAGGGAGGCTAACCAGGATTTTTAAAAAGAAAAAAAAGAAGTGGGAGAATAAAATGCTCTTATGTGTTTTTTTGTGAGGAATTTCCAGATTGTTTGTGATCTCACCCTGCTCCAAGTTCATACTTCCAGCAGCCTGAGCTCTTCCTGTTCTATGTAAGCATAATGTTTGCTGGTGTTGTGACAACTTGGTCAGGTCCTTGCCCATAGCCAGAGATGGGGAAAATGCTACTTTTTATCTTGAGGATTTTTAATTTAATAAATAAATTTCTGGGAGGGTAGTAAGAGAAACATTTGTGTGTCTGATAGAGCCTTTCATAAAGAATCTCACTCCTGCTTGGCTCCACCAGACACACAAATGCTTCCATTATCACCCTCCCAGAACCTCTCCCCCCCTTTAAAAAAACGTCATTCCCTTTCTCTTTTTTCTGGGCAAAGCCACTGGAGGTAGGGATGTGCTGGAGAGGGTTTTGCTTGCGAACGTTGCACACCTGGGAAGCTCTCCTGAAGTCTGTGGTGCTGCTGAACATTTGTACATTGCTCAGCATTTGTGAGCTGTGCTTTGAAGTTGGAAATGAAATACTCATTACTAAGCAATTGCTGTGGGACTGCCTCCCTTCCTCCTCCTCTTCCTGAAACCCCATTTTTCTATCGTGAGGGCCATGAAGCTGAATAGGTCACCCTAACTGGGTGTCTCCACTGCTGGAAGTTCAGAACTGTTCTGGCGAGCATTCTGGGTTTCCCACCCAACCAGTTTGTTGTGATCCCCCAGCTAGGTTCACAGCACTTTGGGAACAGTCAGGCATGATACTCTGCACTCTGTGTCAGCACTGCCTGCTTGCCTTTAGGTGGGTTCACACTCTATGGGGTGAGGAGCAATTAATCTGGGGAAGCAGACTTGGTTCTAGAACTGCTTAGAAACACCAGCTGGAAGGGAAGAGATTGTCAAGTCCACAATTTCCTGCCTGCCACAGGGCATGGTTGCCTGTATATCAACCCCAATCTGACTGGCAAGAAATAATGACAATAACAGCAATACTATATTGTTATCTATATGCCACCCATCTGTCTGAGTTGCCCCAGCCACTCTGGGTGGCTTCCAACAAATTAAAACACCCAATATAGTAAAACATCAAACATTAAAAACTTCCCTATTCCAGGCTGCCCTCAAGATGTCTTCTAAACATCAGATAGTTGTTTATTTCCTTGACATCTGATGGAAAGGCATTCCACAGGGTGGACATGGCAATGAGGGAACCGCCAGAAGGTCCTTGGAGCTGGATCTCTGTGTCTGGACTGAATAATGGGGGTGGAGATGCTCCTTCAGGTATACAGGGGTGAAGCATTTATTTTTGGGTGGGTGGGAGTCCCAGGTGTTGCTTGCAAGTGGACCTCCACCCATCTCCTAATCAAGTGATGCATAGACTATTCAGCCACTTCATTAGGGGGCTGAGCATGGTCCAGTGTGCAGAGCCAGTGATTTGCCCTGGTGGCTTATTTAAATGCCTGTAGTTTACTGAAGAAAAGACAGATGAGTGTGCACGCTGGAGGGTTTGGGTAGCAATGGTGAAAGATAGGCCTCTCTTCCATGGGTGGAAGGGAGAGGAATTGCCATTGGAATTTTTTGTTTTGTTTTGGGAATGCCTTCCCTAGAATAGTGGACCTAGGGAGCTAGGATCAGGAGGTTCTGTGCGGTTGAGGGATTCTGATTTATTTTTGTTGTTTTGAAGCTGCTATCTGGTTACTTTTGTTGACAGATTGTATTTCTTCAGAGGTGAGCCTTTTCTCCTTCTCTGATGCTCACATTTGGCTGCTGGCTGTCAGAGGCTTCTTTGAAGCAAATGCCTGAGCTGTAGCTTTGGCAAATCTTGTGTTACTAATTCAGCTCCTTGACAGTCCTGCTGATACTAGAGTGGAGTGTGTGTGTGTGTGTGTGTGTGTGTTTCTTTCCCTGTTGATGCAGCAAGCCACTGTCAAAGGTGAAATTGTTTCAGCGTCATCTGGTTATTATTATTTTTATACCATGCACAGGGTCTGTATGCTAAGAAGGAACCCCAGGTGGATACTGAATTATAGGCGAGGCTTCTGAATCTTTCAGCACTTTGCATTTTGTGGCGGTTTCTGGAAACATAGATTTCAAATTCCATTTGGAGAAAATTCTCAGAGTGGAATGTGAAACAAAAATGTCTCAACACCGAACCTTAAAATGGGGCATGTAGTGGTATAAGGGAGGGGCTAGATTCAGCCCCTGATTCAGCCCCTGAAGATGATGACATACTCTCACCTTCAGACTTACGGTATTTCCAAATTAATCATACTCAAGTTCATTTAAAATTCCTGTTTTATGTTGGATGCAAAAAAGCTTTGGGTAAGGAGAATGGTGGTGGAAAGACGATGTGCTGGGCAATGTTGGGTGGTGGGTTTGAGCCCCACATTGGGCAAAATATTCCTGCATTGCAGGGCTTTAGACTAGCTGACCCTCACGGTCCTTTCCAATTCTACAATTCTGTGGTTCCGTGGAAAGAAGCTGGGGCAGCCACGTCCTCACTCAATGATGGGAGCATCAAGACAGTTGCTTACTTACATCTTGAATGTGCCATCATAGATCTAACACCACAAAAAACCAAAAACAAAAAACAGAAAGGCACACTTTTGTGGTGCCTCAAATGCAACTTGGTGGCACCTCAAATGCATCACTGTGGTGTCTGTTCACACACACGTATCAATGGGCCTTCTCAGTGGTGACTCCACACTAACGGAATGCTCTCCCCAGGGAGGCACCCCAGTTCCATAATCACATATCTTTGTGTGCCAGGCCAAAACATTAATTTTCTACCAGGCTTTTAATTATCTGTGGCCTCCTTCGAGTGGGGTGTGTGTGTGTGCTTAACTCTTCCTTTTAAAAATATAAATGAGTTTTGGATTTTACTCTGTCTCAGTTTTATGCTCTTTACTTTTCTTGTTGTAAGTTGCTTTGAGTTACTTTTTGCAAAAAAAAAATGTCTAGTAAGTTTAAATAATAAAGATAAAATGTTAATAAGAGTAATTTTCAATAAGGCTATGATTTATGTTTGTTTGTCTTATGTGTTTGTTTATTTACAATGTTGTGAAAACCAATACTTTTTTTGGAAAATAATAATAATAATAAAGATAAAATGTTTAGTAATCAAACAGTGTTACTAGACAGAGTGTGCAGGTCTACAGTTGGCAGATGCTCTCCATACTTTCAAAAGGAGAACTTCTCAAGTTCCTCCTTATGTCATCAACATCTGTACAAAGCATAGCAGTGGAGATGCAAATTTCTAAAACTAGTTGATTCTCCATATTGTTTTCACTGCACTCTTGTTACAAGTTGGTAGCATCATGCCACTCAGACTGCCGGAGGAAATTTGAATTCTCTGCGGAAAGCTGTGAGCTTCCTGTTTGTAACTACAGTCAATCATCATGATACCTTTGAAATATCAGGTATTTCTTGTGCACACATACCTGACACTCTAATAGTCCCTGGTGAAGCAGGTATCATGTTGCCTCAGATTCTCAGTATAGCCCTTTAGGGCAGGTATGTTCAATTTTTGGCCTTGCAAAAGCTGTTGGACTATATTTAGTTCACATCCCCCCTGACCACTAGCCATTCTGCCCAGGGCTAAGGTTTGAGCCCAACATCACCTGGATGGCCACAGGTTCTCCACCTTTGCTTTTAACATAAGCTTGACAAATGGGCCATAGGTTGTGGAATTGGCAATGCTTTTGAATGGTTGTAGAGAGTGGCTTGGGATGTGGAACTTGAAACATGGCATGATTGTTCATATCTCACCTCTGCCATGACTTTACCAGGGGCTCTGAGTGCAGCATCTGTGATACGGTGATGACTTACCTGAGATTATCAAGGACAAAAGTGTCAGTATCTCCTGTTGATGACAACAGGTGGTGGGGATGATGATTGGTTTGCTCTGTTGAACAGACATGGGTTTTTTGTGTGATGAAGGCTGCCATGCTCTGCAATATTATTGTGGTTGTACACTACCCTAGTCTCCATCTGTACATGATTCCAGGTGCTTACCCAGGGTTCGTGTTTCCTTTCGAAATGAGGCAGTGGAGACTGTGGTGTCTTTCTGATATATAGTTTTTTTTACACACATATATACAACCTGAGCCTATGATGGAGGGGTTCACAGCATTAGCACCTTAAGAGGGCCTTGCTCCCCCTGGAGCTGTGACCTTGGATTCAAACAGATATCAAACATTGCTCTGTCTCTCTCAGTTCCTAGTTTGATTCTTTGCTTCTAACCCTCATCACTCCAGCTCTCTGCTCTCAACTCTGGCTTTGTCCTTCTAACTATCTGCGGGCTGAGGGAGGGGCCCCACCTATTTGCCATCTCACACAGAGCCCTTTTCCTTTGTTCCCCTTAATGGCCCATCACCCAGGCTATCGCCTTTTCAGGAAGCTAGCCTGGCTGATCTTTTAACACTTGCTGGTTCCAGGGGTTAGGAGGGTCTTGGGCATATAGCCTATTTCGCCCTCCACCAAATCATAACATCATTATCATTTTACTTGGGGAGGGAGTGACTTCCATCGAACACTCTAGGGCTTTCTTTTGTGTAAGCCTCCATAGGCTCCTTTTACAATTGCTGATACACACACACACACACACACACACACACACACACACACATTTGTGACTGGATCGTCACAGATCTATCTAGCTAACATTGCAGAAATAAATAAGAACTTCCACATTGCCCAGTGTCACCTCACATGCAGGTTTTCCTTGGCATCAGCCCACGCATTCATCTGCCAGCCTTTGAGAATTGGGTAATCAAAATGATGTATATATGTTCGTGAGCCAATTCTACTCCCTGCTGGCTGTCAGTCTGGGAACCCACCAGCTTCTCATATATGCCAGGCGGACATGGCCTCTCTTACTTGAATGGGAGCTGGGAACCAAGCAGTGCAGAGGGAGGATTTCCCCTGAGGGGCCTGGTATAAAATGGGAACATAAAACTTAGGACCTCCAGACAACACTTCACATTTCTGAAATGTACCAGCCAGACATACTTTATGTGGTATTTTTTAGCTGAGGGTTTGAGTTTGGGGGGTTAAAATCGGATCGCCATCTCCAAAAGCTGAAAGAAGAACACCCTTGTTCAACCTCAGTCCATGTATGACAGTTGTAGCTGCTGGTGGGTGGGAAGGCACTTTAGCGCGTACACACCCTCTGTTTATTTATTGTGAGGCTGAGCAGTGATGTGTTTGTGACGGGCTCTGTTTCTAGGAAACAGCAAGGCAAAGGACTCCGGGAAGGAGACTGTGCAGGGAAAAGACGGCGAGCGTAGAGAGTCCTGTTGAGAAAATTCCTCTTGTGCTGGTGCCATCACAGGCAATTTTCGCATTCCCGCAGAACAGAATCTGCCCTTTTCCAGTTCCACTTGAGTCTGCCTAGCACACTTCTGGTTTACAAAAGGACTTGGGAGTGTAGGGGCCTCATTGAGTCTCTCTCACAAATCCCCCTGTTGTCTGGTCACTTGGGAACCGATCGCTACAAGGAGCCTCTTTGGTAACCTTACCCTGGGAACACCCGAGAAGATCTTTTTTCATTCAGCTCTGTTCCTGATGATCAGGTGGAGAGGAGGGAGGCTTCGGGCTGCTGGCAGACAGGCAGGGGACCTCTGGCTGCTTGGATTCAACTGGGTTGCTCCTGTAACAGCCTTTTTAAACATCCAAGCGCAGATACTGAGTTTGAAGCCCTCTTCAGTATCCAGTGCTCTCATTCTGCAGCAGCATTTTTAACCTCAGGGCATTTCAAGAGTGAGAGCGGAATCTTTATCCATCACCTCTGCTGCTCTTGAGCCGCCCTAGATCATCCCTGGGCCACTTTGCACTTTCCACATAAGTTTGCCTCAGCTATGCTTAGTCCCTAGCAGGGACGCGGGTGGCGCTGTGGGTAAAAGCCTCAGCGCCTAGGACTTGCCGATCGAAAGGTCGGTGGTTTGAATCCCCGCGGCAGGGTGCGCTCCCGTCGCTCGGTCCCAGCGCCTGCCAACCTAGCAGTTCGAAAGCACCCCCGGGTGCAAGTAGATAAATAGGGACCGCTTACTAGCGGGAAGGTGAACGGCGTTCCGTGTGCTGTGCTGGCTCGCCAGATGCAGCTTGTCACGCTGGCCAGGTGACCCGGAAGTGTCTCCGGACAGCGCTGGCTCCTGGCCTCTAGAGTGAGATGAGCGCACAACCCTAGAGTCTGGCAAGACTGGCCCGTACGGGCAGGGGTACCTTTACCTTTACCTTTATGCTTAGCCCCCATGATACAGTAGAAGTGGGTGGGGTGCAGCTCCAGGACTTACAGCGGTACCTCGGGTTACAAACGCTTCAGGTTACATACGCTTCAGGTTACAGACTCTGTTAACCCAGAAATAGTACCTCGGGTTAAGAACTTTGCTTCAGGATGAGAAGAGAAATCGCGTGGAGGCCCCATTAGTTAAAGTGGTACCTCAGGTTAAGAACGGACCTCCAGAACGAATTACCGTATTTTTTGCACCATAACACTCACTTTTTTCCTCCTAGAAAGTAAGGGGAAATGTCTGTGCGTGTTATGGAGGAAATGCCTACGGGTGGCATGCCTACGGATTTTCCTCCTCTAAAAATTACGTGCGTGTTATGGTCGGGTGCGTGTTATAGAGCGAAAAATACGGTAAGTTCTTAACCCAAGGTACCACTGTACTTTCTTTTCAGAATAAGAACTATGAAATCATCAGCCAGAGATCCTCTGGGCTACCTGGGTGCAGAACATCCCAATTTGAGGTCCAACTACGGTCACACACTGAATTTCATGGCCGATCAGAGTTATGAAGCCAGATGGACTCCTCAGCCCAAATGCTAACCTGGTGGGAGGGGACCTTTTTTGGCCCAGAAGGCCAAATCTTTCTCTGTCCTCACCCCTGTGGGTGAACATTGACAGATGGGCAGTGCCTTCAACCTTGCTTTCTGCAGGGTTCACCTGAGAGATCGGGTTCCTCACAGGGAACTCAGCTGCACAGCTGACCCAGCTGCGTCTCTTCCTGGCCCATACCTGATGTCACAGATGATGTCAGGTGGTGGGACAGGTGGGCATGGTTTGTGGATCACCCTTTGCTAACTGATCATTCTATGACTATCAGCTGATCCTAACAAGACTGAGTAATGCGGTGTGTACTGTCACTCTTTGGGTGTGTTCACAGCTGTCTTCATTTTTGGACTCTCCTGGAGAACAAGGCTATAGACTCTTCTTAGGGGTGCAGCTGTGGAGGCCATCACAACAAACTCCTGCCATTCAAAATTTACAACTACACCACTGCTTAGACTGAGAAGCCCACATTCCAATTGTGCATTCCACTGTGCTGTATGAGTAAAAAAGGTAAAAGACCCCTGACAGTTAAGTCCAGTTTCGAATGACTGTGGGGTTGCAGCACTCATCTCACTTTACTGGCCAAGGGAGCTGGCATTTGTCTGCAGACAGTTTTTCCGGGTCATGTGGCCAGCATGACTAAGCTGCTTCTGGCGCAAGGGAACACCAAAACCAGAGCAGTGCATGGAAACGCCGTTTACCTTCCCGCCAGAGCAGTACCTATTTATCTACAGTACTTGCACTTTGATGTGCTTTCGAACTGCTAGGTTGGCAGGAGCAGGGACCGAGCAATGGGAGCTCACCCCATTGCAGGGATTTGAACCACCAACCTTCTGATCGGCAAGCCCTAGGTTCAGTGGTTTAGACCACAGCGCCACCCGCGTCCCCTGTATGAGTCCCAGAAGGTTAATCCAGTACTGTTTCTTTTTTTAAAAAAAAAAAGTTTAAAGAGCAACAAGGGTAAACACATCCTATGTATACTCTGCAGTTTCAGGAGTGTTTTGAAAAAAATAGCACAGCTTCCTGGCTGTGCAGCCTCCTGTTGAGAACCCAATACCCCTGGGGGGCAAAAATATCCCTCCATCATTGCCAGACTGCAGGTTCTGGAATAATCATTGAAAGGGCTAACTATCACTTTCTGCCCCACTGCTACTTTGTGGAAATATGTCCTTTCGAAGATCTGCTTTTCTTTACAAAACCCAGCTACCAGGGCAATATATTTATATCCCACCTTTCTAGTTTATTTAATAAATGTATGCCCAGCTTTCTCAAATTATCTGTGGCAGCATTCATGGGTAATAAAACCCATAGAACCCATAGGCAGTACTAGACCACCTCCCGTAACAAGGCCGCCACGATGCAAGAATGGCAAGCTAGCAACAAAATTCCATCAGGGAAGACATGGGGTTTACCTGGCTCCTTAAAGAAAACAGTGCAGGTGCCAGGCACACGGTTTTGGAAAAGGTATCCTACCAACAAGGCACACAACTTAAAAGTCCCTGTCTCCAGCAGCTTCCCACCTAAGCTCCATTGGTGGAGATACCTGGAGTAGTATTTCTGACGATGCTTACAATGGATGGGCTAGTTTCAGTGGGATAAGGTAGTCGGGTAACATGTGGTTTGCTCCTCAGACAGTAGAGTTATTGGGGCCAGAAGGATTCAAGACCTGATTCTCACAGGCCTTCATTGGTAAATGGAGACAAATGAGCAATACTTTTCTTGGGTTTCTGAAATGCTGTTCCCACATTTGAATAATAATTTGCCTATGGGTGTTAGGAACCTCTGTTCTCATTCTCAGGTATTGTGAGGTGAGGGACATGCAAATAAGGGTTGTGTAGATGATCTTTTCTCCCCCAACTCCAAACTGTGTGGAGCCATTCCCCTTCTTTCAGTGGCTTCTGTGAATAGTTGGTGAATCCTGTCTGGCCTACTCTGTCCTGTGCTGAAAATGGTACATGTTGTCATAGCAATTCAGCTGGGACAATCAGACAGGGCTAGAGGAATGGCTGGCTCTTCCATGCTCAGCCCAGAAGCCTGTCAGTTTGGTCTGCTCTGAGATTGTTTGGCTCATGTTTATTTATTGCCCATGTTTCTGCTGAGCCCGTGCCAGTAATACCATACTTTTCATCGCAATTCTGCCACTACCACACCACTGACCTTCTTTTTCTTTCTTCAGCACATACTTGATCAGTAATAAATGAGGTGTGTGGGGGAATTAAACAAAGCCCACAGCAGGCATTCAGATCCCAGACTTCAAGAGATGAAAGCAACAGTCCTTTTCAACTCATTTCGGAAATCGGTTAACCAGGAGTACCTGAATTTGAGGCTGTTTACTCCCACGCACGAACATGACTAAAACCCACATTCCCTCACTTAAGTCACAGGGATATAAGAGCAGCTGAAAGGAATGGTTCATATACAGCGACAAAGAGAAGCTTATGCCTTAATAAAATGGTTAGCCTTTAAGGGGCCACAAAACTCTTCTAGTGTTTATGCTGCAGTAGACTAACACAATTAGCTTTCTGGGAATTGCTAATGTGAGTTGCCACTCACCATTTGTTCTGCAGTTATATATTCATGAGTTGGAGATGCAATGTATAGTGTTCTGCATAATTTTGGTATTCTCTTGACACAAGCATAGGCAGTTTGGGTGTGTTATTATCTCCAGAATGTTGGCCTTCAGCTGGGGGACCAGGACCCACTTCTTCAGGGATAAGGAATCAAGCCTTCCAGACTCCTCTTATCTGGCCCTTGGGACTCTTCCCAGGTCACATACCCCCCCCCCCCCGAAGTGCCCCACCCCACCCCAACGTTGTTATTTCCTAGAGTGCATTTGCCTGGCTTGAATGTGTTCTTGAATTGTAGACATGCTTCCTGTTTGCCAGTAAGGAGGTGTGTGTGTGAGAGAGGAAGAGAGGAAGAGAGAAAGAGGGTGTCTGTGTGTCACCAGTTGAGTGGGGATTGGAACCCTGGTCTCCCAGGTCCAACCATTACACCATTGCATCTGCCATCATTCCTTCTTCCAGATGTCCAGAAAATCATTGATAGAAAGTCTTTAGGTTGGAAGCTTGTGTGTGTGTGTGTGTGTGTGTGTGTGTGTGTGTGTGTGTGTGTAAGTAGTGCCTACTTTAGAGCAGTACTTTTGCCAGAATTCAACAATTAAGGTTGCATAAATTTTCTTTGGAGAAACAGTTTTATTCCCCGCCCCCCCCCTTCCAGCTCAGATTGAAAAACTTCAGCCGCTCACCATTTGGCCATGCCCACATTGAATTAGCAGTCAGCTTTCATCAGCCACATCTCCATCCTGCCCCTTCAGAGATTGAGAAAACCAGTCACCTATCTTGATGCAGGGGAATTTAACCCCCTTCATTTTATCTGAAAGTGGGAGGGAGACAAAATGGTGATGGAATAACCAGATGTGCTTAATTTGACTTCTACATTTCTTGCCTTTCTTAATGTGGGGGTGGGGGGAACTGCCCTAGGTTAATATCTGCATCTCAGGTAGGGGCAGTGCTTTTTGCCCTGGGGGTACACTGTGAATCTAAGTTTGGCCTCATTGAGGGGCAGTATTTCAATATGAGTAGGAAAATGAAAGTACCCCTAAACATTTTTTAAGAAAAAAAGCAGTGGGTAGGGGCACAGGTATAGGAAGAGTTCAAAAAGTTGGCAAGCCTAAGTTTTTTAAAAAGCCCAGACACTTCACCACCAGAAATTTCTCATAAAAATAATTTCGGCGGGCGCCATCCATTTCCCCTGCCTCCTGTTTTCCCAAATTAAATGTTAATTTGCACAGACACAGTAGCCTCTGCGTGTAGCATGAAGCAGAGTAACTGACCTGCCTTTTTGTGGGTTGTGCAGCGCAGCAATTTCTGGTGATTGCTGCCCACTCCTTCATGATGTATAGGCTCGCCAAGGGAGGCTGCTGAGAACAATGTTTTGTTATAGTAATATTTCCCTTGCAAGTCTGGGTTTAATTTCTGTTTAATAGGATGGTTATTATGCAGCCACAAGGCTTCGACGATGAGCTACCTGCTGAGGTTTCACTACATGTTACAGATAAGTATCTGGAGGGCAGATCTGTTAACACTCAGTTGGCTATATAGTTCCGTTAATAATCAAGGGCTTGTTAGCGTTTAATTGCTCTTCACTACCCAAAGAGCACGGGAAAGGGCCTTGCTTGAGGAGGAAGCAGGTATGAACTGCTTCCACAGGCTGCCCTCTGGGCTTTTGGACTGTGTGTGGCAAGATGGCTGCTGATGGATCTGGTCTCCTAGAGCAGAGACCAGTCGCCTGTGGTCCTCCAGCATTTGTTGGACTCCCAACTTCCACCAGCCACAGCCAGCATGGCCAGTGGTCTAGAATGGTTGGAGCTGGAGTCCAGCGACACCTGGAGGAATGAAAGGTGATGATGGCGATGTCTCACATCTGACCTCACCTGTTAGAGGGACCCTCAGGCATTCTAGTCTCGCTGGGCTGGATTGACCTAACATGTTACATCGGCAGAACCCCTGGGCTTCTTCTGGCACAGCAGGGCTCCCCTCTTCTCCTCCCCCTGCACCCCCAAAAATTGGCTCAGAGGGGTGTTTTGGGAGAACACCCAGAACACTTGGGGGCAGCCAAGGGGGAATCATTCCATCTAGGAAGCTGCAATGCTTGACAAGAATGTCCAGCAGAGCACAACACTGAATTCCACCCACTATGCTGAGGGCTCCTCGAAGGGAACATTCCAATTTTACCTCAGGCACGACTTTTGTTCCAGCAACTGAGTCCTGTCACATAATATCACTGCAGGGCCACAGGGTTCAAGACATGATACTGCCTGAGGTGGGAAAATCAAATGGTGTTCTCTCCCCCCCTCTCCTGTCCCCAAATCTCACTGTCCATATATGTTGTACTACACACAATAAACGTAGACACCTTCACCAGAGGAGCTGTGCAGAGGTCAAGCCAGGATCTGGATATGAAAGGGGTAAGCTGTTGATAATGCACCCAGACCAGGAAGGCTACATCCTAGCTGAAATATGAAGCCGTCTATAGCTCTGCCAATGGCCAGCCTGGGAGAGTGGTGCCAGTCCACAGCCTGAGGTTACAAAGATGCTCCAAACTGCAGTTTTGATGGCTGTCCTCATGGGCAGCCATGCACATCACTGGTGGCTCCTGATAATCAAGTATAAGCTGAACATCAAATGCCGATTGAATCCCTTTCCTTTGGAGTTGGCATGTGCCACAATAATTTTACATTTCTTAGCCCTTCAGCTGAGAAGGGCTGCACCTTCTCCCCACCCTCACAATGCTCTTCAGAAGCTTTCACTTCCCTGCTGTTCCTGGATAGTACCAAAATCCTATGGGGAGTGAGAGAGTCTCACCTGCCTGATTTTAGCTCAGCCCATTTCACTGAAGCTTAGGTGTGGTGTGGGCAGCCCTGTAACTAGTGCTGCTTTGTACACCTGCATTCCAGCACAGCCTGGCACAATGCCCCGTGCTGGGCACACATTCTTTCTGTGCATGCTTTTTGCTGCATATTTCCAGGCTCTTAGTATTCCCGTCTCGGCATACTGAATGTCACACTTAAACAAGCATAGCAGTATTTAGGGAGCAGCTTGCTCTTGAAATAGAGCATGTGGGAGACGTTAGTGTGGAGAGATGGGGGAGTAAGGGGGAATAGACCTTTTGGAGCACAGGAGATAGATCCTTAAGGTGTGGAAGTGCCCCGGATTGCACAGGAAAGGGTGGTGGTGGTGGGGAGGCAGCCTAATTCTGATCACCAGATGCTGAGAAGAAACAAGGAGTGGCCATCGCATTCATACCTTGCTTGTATGTGGTCAGCAGAGGCATTTGGCCGCCTGCCAGGGAAGCGATAATGTGGGACTAGATGTACCTCTTCCCCCTCCTTCTGATTTAGAAACAGAGTGTTTATTTACATTCTTAAAAAGGTCATCCCTTCTGCAATTATGGCATCGGGGTAGGCTTGGAGACTTAGGCTGTCACATTAGAGCATCATAATCTCTAGCAGGCTAGTGCTTTAGGTTTCCTCTTGCATTGCAATTCTGCTTTTTCAATACCTAGCTTGGGGACAGAAGCGATGGGGGGAAACCCACGCAACTCTTGGCCATCGTGCACAAAGAGAGCTCTGCCTTGGGTAGCGGTTGCATCTGCTGGTTGCAAGTAGGGTTGATACCGCCGCCCTCCCAATAGGGCACCTGTGGCTTTAAGGGAGGGGTGGGAACTGTGGGTCCTCTTTTTTTTTTTTTTGCTGGACTACAGCCAGAGCCATCTTTCCCATAGGGCTTAGTGGTGCATCGCGCCAGGGCACCGGCCTCTCAGGGGCGCCCCGGCAAGTGGGGGAGTGCTGGGGCTTTGCCGGTGGCCTCCACTTTCCCTGCATGCCCGCCACCACTGCCCCACCAACCATAAGGCTGACGGACGTGCAGCTTCCCTCCCAAGCCTCCTCAGGAGGAGAGCGATCCCCACAGAGGCTTAGGATGGAAGCTGTGCCCCGCCAACCATACAGTTGGCGGGTGTGCAGCTTCCCTCCCAAGTCTCCCAAGCCTCTGCGGGGATCGCTGTCCTCCTGAGGAGGCTTGGGAGGGGTGCAACTTCACTCCCAAGCCTCTGTGGGGATTGCTCTCCTGCAGCGGCATAGGGGAGAGTTGTGCGCTCCCTATCTGTGGTAATTTGGGGGTGCTGGGTGGATATTCGCACCCCGGCGCTGCATCTGCTAAAGACGGCCCTGACTACAGCTCCCATCACTCCTGACCAGTCCTGTAGCGTGGGTTGCCAGTGCCTGGGGCTGTGCGGAGGGGTGGGTGGGAGAGAGGGAAATGGATGGAGTACACATGCCCAACAGTGCGGCGTCACCCAGGAGATTATGGCTGCAGAGATAAGAAAAGAAGAGTCCTTCCATTGTCTGGAGAAGCCACTTCCTGGTTTGCATGGAGAAGCCGTTTCAGCAGAGCACAAAAACTGAAGTACACAGCTGTCTTGAGGCAGCACCGGGTATTGATAATTAGTGCCTCCTGGGCTACCACCCCTGCCCCCCACACTACACCACTGCTGGGGTAGATGGGAGTCATAGTGCTGAAGCATCTGTTAGGCCACCACTGCTTACCAGCTTCATGAGAGACAGACCACTGCTTTTCCCAGCATAGATGGGGCCCTGCAGTTCTCCTTGTGAGTTTGTGCCCATCCCACAGGCACCTTGCCAGAACAAAGTGTGTGGGGTGGCTTCATGGGTACCTGGGGCAAGCTCATAGTGAGTGGCTTTTGGCACAGGAATGGTGTGTCAGAGGAAGGTTTTCCAGTTTTTGTTAAGCTGGGCAAGGTGATGTTCAGAGCTGCAACTGACTAGACTCCTCTTCATAGCAGAGATAATTGGCTCCTTCGAAATGTCCCCTTGTCAGCAAAGCACAGCAGGAAGTGGCTGGTTTTGCTTTGTGATCTAGGAGGACTTCTTTGCCCAGGAGCTGCAGGTAGGGCACCAAAGTGTAGCCTCCAAGAGGAAAGAGCAAAGTGGCCCTGACAGGCAAAAGGGAGAAAGATCCTGAACTCTTCTTGTCTTCGCCCTCCTGGGTTCCCAACAGTGTAGCTTTGGTTGTCATGGTAACTGTTGGGCAACTCAGAGGCAGGCAGAGAGCCTGTGTTTGTCTCCTGTAGATCCGACATTGGGGATCAATTTAGCATCCTCTTCTATTGCTGCAGGGAGAAACCGTGTCGTCCCAATTCTTTCCTTGTGAAATATAAGCAGGGGTCAAACTGCAGAGGGGCATGATTTAGGAACTGGGTAGGTCTGGGGATTATTATTATGATATTTGAAATGTGGAGTGAGCAATTCTGGTTTTGGTAAGTCAGGTGAAGATCACTTGCACAAAATTGACATGGTAATGATGTTGAGGATGATGCCACACATTGTGGGATAAGCTTTTCTAGGGCACGAGCATGGTGTAGCTATTAAAAAACCAGTGTGTTTTAGTGGTTGTCCTAGACTAGGAAGACTTAGGCTCAAATCCCTGCTCAGCCATGCAACTCAGCCTAACCTACCTTACAAGGTAGTTGTAAGGATAAAATGGGCAGTGGGGAAGCTGTGGATGCCACCTTGTGCTTCCTGCGGAAAAGGTGGGTGAGAAACCTAATAAATAAATTGAAAACTTTTGCTAGATTATCTGCAAGAATTGGACCTTTTTTTTCAGCAGGGGAGAAATACAGTGGTACCTCAGGTTACATACGCCTCAGGTTACAGACTCCGCTAACCCAGAAATAATGAAAACAAAAAAAATTCCTTCCAGTAGCACCTTAAAGACCAACTAAGTTAGTTCTTCTTCACCAAGAACTAACTTAGTTGGTCTTTAAGGTGCTACTGGAAGGAATTTTTTTTGTTTTGACTATGGCAGACCAACACGGCTACCCATCTGTAACCAGAAATAATGCTTCAGGTTAAGAACTTTGCTTCAGGATGAGAACAGAAATCATGCTCCGGCGGCGCGGCGGCAGCAGGAGGCCCCATTAGCTAAAGTGGTGCTTCAGGTTAAGAACAGTTTCAGGTTAAGAACGGACCTCCGGAACGAATTAAGTACTTAACCCGAGGTACCACTGTAGTCTTCTTTGTAGCTTCAAGAGCAAAAAAAGAAAGAATAACGACTTGTGTCATTATGAAAAGAAACCTACTGCATTAGGTGTAGAAATAGGTTTGATGTGTAGTGCATGGCTCAACACGATTCTGCCTTGGAGAAGTTCCTGCTTTGTTAAGTTAAAAAGTGAGGAGGAAATGTCAAACTGAAGAGTAGTTCAGCTGCAGGGTTTCTTTTTTGCAACTCCATTGTATTGCCCAGATTTACAACTATTCAAACTTATTACACCCAGATGCTACAGTGAGGGAAAAAAGTATTTGGTCCCCTGCTAAATTTGCCCATTTGCCCTCTGACGAAGAAATGACCAGTCCATAATTTTAATGGTAGGCTTATTGTAGCTGTGAGAGACAGAATAACAACAGGAAAACCCCCAGAAACCCAGAAGACAAAAGTCAGAGATTGATTTGCATTATAATGAGTGAAATAAGTTTTTGGTCCCCTATCAACCAGCCAGATGTCAGGCTACCTGGTTTCTTCACTGTATGTAACAAGCTGAGATTAGAAGCACCTGCTGTAAGGGAGAGGTCTTACCTGTAATCCCAGCTCATTACAGTACCTGTACAAAAGACACCTGTCGACAGAAGCAATCAATTCAGCAGATTCCAAAGTAGCCACCATGACCAAGACCAAAGAACTGTCCAAGGATGTCAGAGAGAAGATTGTAGACTTGCACAAGGCTGGACTGGGCTACAAGACTATTGCCAAGCAGCTTGGTGAGAAGGTGACAACAGCTGGTGCAATAATTCGCAAATGGAAGAAACACAAAATAACTGTCACCCCCCTTGGTCTGGGGCTCCATTCAAGATCTCATCTAGTGGAGTTGCAATGATCAGGAGGACGGTGATGAAGCAGCCCAGAACTACACGGGGGGAGCTTGTCAATGATCTTAGGGCAGCTGGGACCATAGTCACTGTGAAAACAGTTGGTACCACACTACGCCATGAAGGACTGAGATCTTGCAGAGCCCGCAAGGTCCCCTTGCTGAAGACAGCACATGTACAGGCCCATCTGCAGTTTGCCAATGCACATCTGAATGACCTAGAGGAGAACTGGGTGAAAGTGTTGTGGTCAAATGAGACCAAAATCGAGCTCTTTGGCATCAACTCAACTTGCTGTGTTTGGAGGAGGAATACTGCCTACGACCCCAAGAACACCATCCCCACCATCAAACACTGAGGGGGACAAATTATGCTTTGGGGGTGTTTTTCTGCTAAGAGGACAGGACACCTTCACCGCATCGAAGGGATGATGGATGGGACCATGTATCGTCCAATCTTGGGTGAGCACCTCCTTCCCTCAGCCAGGGCATTGAAAATGGGTCGAGGATGGGTATTCCAACATGACAATGACCCAAAACACACGGCCAAGGCAACAAAGGAGTGGCTCAAGAAGAAGCACATTAAGGTCCTGGAGTAGCCTAGCCAGTCTCCAGACCTTAATCCCATCAAAAACCTGTGGAGGGAGCTGAAGGTTCGAGTAGCTACACATCAGCCTTGAAATCTTACTGACTTGGAGAGGATCTGCAAAAAGGAGTGGGACAAAATACCTCCTGAGTTGTGTGCAAACCTGGGGGCCACCTACAAGAAACGTCTGATCTCTGTAATTGCCAACAAGGGTTTTGCCACCAAGTACTAAGTCATCTTTTGCAAAGGGATCAAATACTTATTTCACTCATTATAATGCACATCAATCTCTGACTTTTGTCTTCTGGGTTTCTGGGGTTTTTCCTGTTGCTATTCTGTTTCTCACAGCTACAATAAACCTACCATTAAAATGATGGACTGGTCATTTCTTTGTCAGAGGGCAAACGGGCAAATTTAGCAGGGGATCAAATACTTTCCCCCCTCTCACTGTACCTGTAGATCTGGTCCAACAAATGTTCTACATTTCCCCCCTCTGTTAGGTCAGGAGTAGGCCTTGTGCGAGTTTTGTGGCTACCTTTGACTAGCTGAGGCTACTTAGATACATATAGGGCAGTAGAATGGGGAAAGCTTTGAAGCCATGGGGCACCATCCCACATATTTCTCTGCCCCGCTTCTATGGCTACTTCTTCCTGTGTCCCTTCCCTTTAAAATTTCCTCCATGTCCTTGCCTACCGCTGTTGCTGTCCTTGCTACAAATAACACCATGTTCTTTGAATCCTGCCATCTTGGACCCAGTCCAGATTATACAGCAGAAGTCATGCAAATGTGCTCTGCATAATTCAGGCTGAGCTCTCACTTAGATGACAAGCCTACATCTGGGCTGTGCCCTTTCTCTTATTTCAGTCAGTCCAGGGTTACTCAGTGTGACTCTTAGGGCTTGTTCTCACTCAGGTGGTAAACCTTTTTTTGGACTGTACCACTTTGACTGCAGTTGGGGGCCTCCCTTGATGGACTGCTTCTCCATATCAAACAGTTCCATCCCCACAGAAAGTGGGTGTGTCTGGGAGGACACTTCTGGCTTACCTTCTCTCTGATGTGCCAGCCCCCACTTGCACTCTGAAATGGTACAGTCCAGACATCTTGTTTTGATGAGGCCTTATTCGGATTAATGTGATTCTGCTGCTCTTGGCTCTTTTTGATTACCCACAACTTAGCCCAAGCAGAGGGAAGAAGTCAGGGAGGATTAAGGCATATGAATATCTTTTACCCTTCCATGGCTAGGGCCCCTTTACTACACCATACAAAATATTAACTCTGAACTCTTGTTTTTTTTTTTTTTTTAACTGCAGAATGTCGTATCTAAGTATGGCGCACAGTTCCGCGGAAACTCACAGCACGATGCCCTGGAGTTCTTACTGTGGCTGCTGGATCGTATGCATGAAGACTTGTGTTCGGTGTCTCTTAATCAAAAACTCAAGGTGTCTGGAAAGGTCAGTGCCTGGCAGGGGATACCCTGAAAGCTCTCTGACTTTACACATCAGATTGTAGGAATGTGCATAGAGTAGCTTTTGCATCTCATTTCTCCTTCATTTGAGGGGCGTTCCCTCAACGTGCAAATAGTTCCCAGGTGACAATGGGACCAGCTGCTAATGTCACAAAAGCACTGGTGTATTGACTGTTTTTTAAGCTTTGATTTTATTTATGTTCTACTGATTTTCACTTTTGTGAACTACCAGGAGGTTGTGTTTAATTGGGTGGAATTTAAATGCCAAACAGTCAATGATGGCTTCACTAAAACAGAGGGAAGTAGTTACATTTCCCCAGTTCTTTAGAGAGATAGTGGGTGCTCACTCCCAGGTGAAAGGTTCCAGGTTTCCCAAATGCAGTCTGTTATCCTCCCCTCCTGTTCAGCTTTCAGACTTTTCCTCTCCCTTCCACACTGGGAAGTGGTTCAAGAGGAGATGGTAGACTGACAGACCGGAATTCCATTATCCCAGGAGCTATCTGTGTGCCAATGCAATTTGGTATCTGTAGATATGTGTCTGTTGGTTTCTGCGTCACAGTGCTTTACACACTTCAAGTGCTTGGGTGAAACTTATTTCCTGCATTGTGACTTACAGCACACACATTCTCTCTCACACACTGCTATGCTGTGTCTGAGTAAGAACATGACGGATGCCCATCAACACGAGCCTCTGGCAAAACACACATTTTTCCTTCCTCTACCTGACTCTTGCCTTAATTATGGGGCTGGTACAGGGAAAAGCTGACTGAGGTGGGACACGTCATCCTGCCTTAAAACCGGGACAGGTTTCTGATGGACTTAAATGTAATAACCTTTCCTTTGGCTTGTTTACCTCTTTAGGGCCTACAGGAAGGAGGCTGTACCAGGTTTGAGCTTTGGTTGTACAAGGTTTTACCAGATGTGGACATCTAAATCAGTGATTGAATAAAAAAGGACATAGAGTCAGTGTTTTCTTCCCCTGGTGTGAATGTGGGCCTGCAGGTGTTAGGTGGGGGTGGGGGGTTAAGGTGGAACTACCCTGGCTTTGATTATCAGTATATTACCAAGTGAGAGCTGTGGCAGTGCAAGGCTGTTCCAAAGTAGCCCCCTCTCCCTCTTTTTTGCTCCATTCCTCACTTTTCATCCTAAGGATCTAGGCTCTGGCTCTCCATCTTAGCCACTTGCTCTTATTAGTGGCATAGGGACACAGGTGGCGCAGTGGTCTAAACCACTGAGCCTCTTGGACTTGCCGATCAGAAAGTTGGTGGTTTGAATCCCTGCGACGGGGTGAGCTCACATTGCTCTGTTCCAGCACAGCTCCTGCCAACCTAGCAGTTCGAAACTGGTACTTGCATACCAGTGCAAGTAGATAAATAGGTACCACAATTGTAGAAAGGTAAACGGTGCTTCTGTGCGCTCTGGTTTCCATCACGGTGTCCCGTTGCACCAGAAGCGGTTTAGTGATGCTGTCTGTGGACAAACGCTGGCTCCCTCAGCCTAAAGAGAAATGAGCCCCGCACCCCATAGTCGCCTTTGACTGGACTTAACCATTCAGGGGTCCTTTCCCTTATTAGTGGCATGTGCAGAATCTTGAAGTGCCGGGGCTGCCTTTCAGCACCTGGCATCTGTTTCCTGGATACATTTTGGTTCCTTTCTGGCTGGAGATGGGTGTGTGGCTGAGAACAAAATCTCCTCCAAGATTACTAAATGTGCCACCCAGGAAAGTGATGCCAAAGTATTAAAATTCGGGTTGCAAACTTCAGTCAATATGTTAATTGACCTGTGGCTTTCTAGATGTTCTTGGACTCCAGCTCTCAACAGCCCTGGCCAGCATGGTCCAATGGTCAGGGATGATGAGAGTCAGGGATGCTGGAGAGCCATGGCTTCCTCAGCCCTGATCTGAAGCAGCAATGGGGAGCCTGAGACCCTTCAGATGTTTCTGGACTACAGTTCCCACCATCCCTGATTACTGACCATGCTGGCAGGGCCTGAGGGAAGTTAAAGGAAAGGTAAAGGTACCCCTGCCCGTACGGGCCAGTCTTGACAGACTCTAGGGTTGTGCGCTCATCTCACTCTAGAGGCCGGGAGCCAGCGCTGTCCGCAGACACTTCCGGGTCACGTGGCCAGCATGACGAAGCTACTCTGGCGAGCCAGAGCCGCACACGGAAACGCTGTTTACCTTCCCGCTAGTAAGCAGTCCCTATTTATCTACTTGCACCCGGGGGTGCTTTCGAACTGCTAGGTTGGCAGGCGCTGGGACCAAACGACGGGAGCGCACCCCACTGCGGGGATTCGAGCCACCGACCATGCGATCGGCAAGTCCTAGGCGCTGAGGTTTTACCCACAGCGCCACCCGCTGATGGAAGTTAGCATCCATCAAAATCGGCAGGGCCTCAGGTTCCCCCAGATCAGGTTTTGATCTGTATGGTTGGAAGTTATGAGCTTGTTCAAATCTCTGAGTTGGTTTTGGTTCTCCTCAAAAGTTTACTCCCTATTTTGTGGCATTTTTGTTGGTCCTAATAAGGATATTTGTCACTTTTGGATGTTTCCCCCTGCCGGCTATTTACTTTTGAATACTACTCGGTTAAGACCAAGCGAGATGTGACTCTGGCCACCTTCTTCTTTGGTTAAAATCACCAAGTGTGTGTGTGTGTGTGTGTGTGTGTGTGTGTCTATATCTCTATCTCTATCCATGGTATCTATCTATCTATCTATCTATCATCTATCTATCTATCATCTATCATCTATCTATCTATCATCTATATCTATCTATCATCTATTCTATGATTCAACTACATAACTTGCACATCCAAACTCTCTCAATAGTTAGTGTGCTTCGCCTTCGGCTGTTTCCTTCTAATCGTCCCACAAGCGTACATATTATATACTAAGTACTGTAATCAGTGCATTTTCACTCCCTTAATTAGTGATCTTGTTAATGTATGTTCTTATGTTTGTTGCCTGTATTTTAAACTTTATTTCAAAATAAAATCCCATAAGTGGGATTCAACTAATGAGTCCCACCAGTGGAAATGGTACACAAGGACTTCTGTTTGTCCAGCAGAACTTCTTCCCCTCTTCCCCACAATGTTCCCCACGATTGGTTCTGGGGTGGAGTGGGATAACCCCCTGGAACAGTGCACTGGGGGAGGTGAAGGGGGATTGTTCCGTCTGGCAAGCTGAAATGCTTGTCCTGGAGGAATGATAGCCTTAGTACAACTCTGAATTTCTCCCTATGTTGTTGTTTCTTAAATCTGTGCCAGGCTGGTTGCGGTGATACTTTGGTAAGGGATGTGGGGCTGATGGAAGGATGATTAACCATTTGGTGCTATGTCATATCCCTAACTTAAACCTTTCCCTCAGCTGCTGTTAGCCATGGAGGTGAAAAAGGCAGGTCCATTATGTACCTGACCTTGAGACCCCTCCAAAGTTAGGAACAGCTTTGGTGTCAGCATTGAAACCGTGGAGGAAAGAGGGGGGAAAGCATGGAGGAAAGGCTTCAACCCCTCTCTTCTAGTGTGATGGCCCTGATCCAGTGTCCTCTGGTGGCTTTTAATCTACTTATCAAAATATTTATTTTGTTTTATTTCCAAACCCAACAAACAGTACAGTACATGTATTTTCTGACAGAAATTTTTCCTCTTTTTTATTATAAAAGATCTATTAATTTCAAGTAACAAAGCATAGCCATACATTTCCTCTTTAAGTATATATGCAAAATCCATTTAAGATATTTCTAAATGATCTTCGTCCAATATACTTTGCAGCTGTGTTCTATTCTTGTCCTGTGGCAGAGCCCACAGAGCAAGACAGATCTGTCATTTCAGCACCGAGGAGAGCTCCTAGTAATCAACTTGTTCCCACAAGGTTTTGAAGTGAAGCAAAGCCTTGTGCGCCTCTGCCTGTAAGTCCACCTCTGCTAAGCTTAGCGTCTTTGGGGAGAGCTAGAGTCTTTTAAAGCAGCCTTTCTCAACCTTGGGTTCCCAGATGTTGTTGGACTCCCAACTCTCATCAGCCCCAGCCAACATGGCCGGTGGGTTCAGAAATTATTGTCCAACAACATCTGGGGGCTTCCAAGTCACTTGATGTAATGCTCTAAGGCAGTGAAAGAGATATTGTTTTAATTGGAGCTGTTCAGAATTGGGGGAAGAAGTTGAGTCCAGTGTTACTAAGCGGGATCCATAGAGGAGGCCTTCCATGAATACATATCTACCATTAGGGGCCTTCATTTTTGTACTCTATAAAGTCAGGTTGTGGGTATTGGGGCACAGGGACTCTTAAATTTTTAGTTTCATGTAACCAATTAAAAGCCAGGTAGTCAATCAGCTGATAATTATTTGATATATGGACGGTCCTAACTGAAACAACAAGACAAATACAGCTGTACCTTGGTTTTTGAACAGCTTAGTTCTCGAACGTTTTGGCTCCCGAATGCTGCAAACCCGGAAGTGAGTATTCTGATTTGTGAACTATTTTTGGAAGCCGAACATACAATGGGGCTTCCGCGACTTCCAGTTGGCTGCAGGAGCTTCTGGCAGCCAATCAGAAGCCAATCCGAACGTTTTGGAAGTTGAACGGACTTCTGGAACAGATTCTGTTCAACTTCTGAGGTATGACTGTAGTTTTTATCAGTGGAATCCTCAGGCTTCAGTTAATAGTTCACATGGTGACAGATGACAGACTTGCTGACAGATGTATCTCTAAACAAGTTCTGGACTTAATAACAAGCTCTTTGAAATCTGAGGAGAATTGCCTATGAAAAACAGTACACCAAGGACTGCGCCATCTTGCCCAAGCAATGGCTCAACAAATCCATTTCATGGAAAACTCTGCAAAGGCCCGGCTAACCACCTTGACCTTCCAGGTAGACTTGGCCACTTCCAGATGGATCATAGAGTTAAGCCGAGGAGATGAAGGAAGTCATTCTCTGCCTCTCTCCTCATTGCGTGAACCCCCATCAGAATCCCACTACTAATCTGCCACTAATTACACTTTCAGGCAGCTTTCTGGAATGGACTGGCAGCTGCTTTGCTGCTGGCAAAAATAGTATTTATTTATTTTTTAAAGCAAGCTACAGATTGTGCCTCTCTGTCTGTGGCTTATGCACACTGAGCTGGAGTTAGGGGGTATTTCTTCAGATAGTGCAGAGACTACACTATTGAGCGAACGGCTCCTGTGTGTTGTGTTTTGCTGAGGACAACTGTTTGAATAAATGTTCAAACAGTCCACACCCTCCCTGTTGAGAGAGATCGATCAGGGAGAGGGTATTAGAGCCCATCAGTCAAAAGACTTGCTTTCTGTATATGATGGGAGCCTCCCACCTGTCCTGTGAGGCAGAGCAGATTGAGATGTCCTTCTTTGTCCTATTATGCAGCAGCTGCCATCACTCTCTGCTTTCTTAGTCTCAAGTCGGGAGAATCTTAGGACTTAATGGATTTCTTCTGGGGAATGGCGTGAATGCTCTTATGTTTAAAACTTTCAAAGGCAACCCGCATTTGGCACGGGGGCAGGCCATCTCCCCTCACCCTGTAAGGCACAGCATGGAATTATGTACAGCCACTTAACGGAGGGATTTTCAAAGGCATTCTTAACCTGTGTGGTGCCACACAGCACTTATCTCAAACCGACTGTAGGACTATATTAAAAAACCAAACCTTTGGCTTTCCCATGGATGATGGAGCAAGCTTGTTTTCTACTGCTCTGGAGGGTAGGACCTGAACCAATGGATTCAAATGACAAGAAAGGAGACTAAACATTAGGAAGAACTTTCTGTTTGACAGTGGAATGGACTACTTCTGAATGGGGTGGACTCCCCTTCACTGGAGGTTTTTAAAAAGAGGTTGGATAGCTGTCGGTCAGGGATTCTTCACTGTAGAGGGCTGGACTAGATGACCCCTGGGGTCCCTTCCAACTTTACAGTTCTATGATCCTATGACCACCTGATAAACTGCAAGCAGCCAGACCCTGCAGAAATGTGGACTACTCCACATATTTATATATGTGTGTGTGTGTTCAATCCAAGCACTGCTCCAGGTGGTGCAAGTCAGATAAGTTTGCTCCAAAATGCAGAGTGAATCTCTTAGCAGCAGCTAGCCTAGATAAGCCACTCTAGAGCTGGTTCGGAGGGTTTGGTGTGAAACTTAGTATTCTGTAGTGCCTGGGAAATGGGTCCATTTAGGATACTGTCCTGGTTACTTGTCAATAAAGGGAAGAGAAGTGAGAAATGGTTGCATTTCTCATTGGCCAGAAACAGGCAGATTTTCCACTTGGAATCTTGATACAGTGGTACCTCAGGTTACATACGCTTCAGGTTACATACGCTTCAGGTTACAGACTCCACTAACCCAGAAATAATGCTTCAGGTTAAGAACCTTGCTTCAGGATGAGAACAAAAATCGTGCTCTGGCGGTGCGGCAGCAGCAGGAGGCCCCATTAGCTAAAGTGGTGCTTCAGTTTAAGAACAGTTTCAGGTTAAGTACGGACCTCTGGAATGAATTAAGTACTTAACCTGAGGTACCACTGTATTTGTATTTTCAGGAAAGTGTAGGATCTGCATGCTTTGCTCACTTCCCTGTAATGTAGGAAGGAGTATTTAAGACAGAGATACGTAGGAGTACCCTAAAGGTTGCACACAGAAGGGCTGGCTATTTCCCCTACATGGTATGATTTTGCTGTACATTTATTCTGTGTACATTCCAGGATTTGCTGATAGTGGCAAAACGGGGATGTAGACTGCACTTAGGCAACACTCCCCAGAGGGCAATGGTAGCCTGTTCTACATGATGGAGATAATCGCAGTGTCTTACCTTACAGGTTGATTGTAAACATTACTGAGATAAGGGATGTAGAGTTAAATGGACATTCAAAAATCCACCATGTCAATGCCAAGTAGTTCTACCAAGCGCCACTATTACTGCAAGACTATCTTGCCTGGTGGCAGTTTCTACAGCTAAGTGAGCCTGGAAGAACCAGAACTTCAGAGCTGGGCGGAGGAGCAAGAAATATGCATGAACATAGCCAGGATTTTTTGGGCGGGGGGCAGGACTTTTGTTAGGGGGGCAGAATCAATATGATTCATCAGCTAGTTTAGTATTTCTATTTTTTTACTTGATATGGGGGGGGGCAGCTGCTCCCCCGGCTATGCCCATGGTCCGAAGGTTCTCTCTTGCTTCTCGAAGGAGATGTTGCAGATGTTTGGGAGACTAGTACCAAGCTGCTATTGCTGATGCAAATGTCTCTAACAATCATTCTTTAAATTTTCCGTGTCTGTAAATTGAATGAAAGACACACACATGCACATATAGTCTCTCTTTTGCTTTTTTAAAATATTACTTCAACAGCATTCCAGAGTGACACATTCCAGGCTAAAAAGAGAGTGTTCTTGACATCAGGTTATCTTCTCTTGACTTTTTCAAGTATGCAGTTGAATTTTTTAAGCACATCATATAAATTATACTGTAATGAGGAGCATATTAGGCTGGTTCTCAGTTTATAGCATGTCCTTGCAACTCTTACCCTCTTATCTGATCTCCACGTAAACAGCTTGTTTCCTCCCTCAGTGTTCTAATACTACCCTTTTCCCATGCGCTCCCTGGAATCTCCAAAGGCTCTCCACAGAGCAGCTCTATTGCCTGTCCCAGCACTAAGCACCACAGCGCTGTGATCAGAGGTGAGCCCTTTGCCTGCTGCCTGTGTGTAAAAGGGCAGCTGTGGAATGAGGGTGAGGAAGAAGGCTGCCTTTTGCTATAAAGAGCAGGCTGAGGGGCTTATCTCCAGTCTCAGCACTGTGCTGCTTGGCACTAAGAAGGGAAGTACAGTACGGTAAATGATCCCTCTGGCTGCTCTTCAGAGAACTCAGGGAGTGGCAGAGGGATTCTATCTCTTGATCTCAGCACTGAGACTGGGAGATAAAGGACTCTATCTTCTGACCAGATTGGGAGATGAAGCTGCGAGGCTAGTAGGCTACTTCCCGTGTGTCTTTGTGAGCCAGATTTCATCTGTGGATTAGCCACCCCTGACCTAGCACTATATCATATTTTCAGTTGGGGCTATTAGGGATGCTACAGAAAGAGGGGAAGAAATAATCAGATCAACCTTTATCACATAACACCCTTCATAAATATATTTATCCATCCTTGTTTTAATGCTAATCAGATGCATTTGTCTAGACGGCTTGTCTGCATTTGTGACAGGTGTCAAAGTGTGATTGGCAGCTACCCCTAGGCAAGGATGAGAAACTACCAAAAAAGCACAAGCTTCTCCTTTCTTCTCCCCCTGGCAGGTGGCTTAGAACCTGCACCCCAGCTAGGTGAGGCTCCCCTTGGAATCTGCTAAGTATGCCAGCAGGCCTGTTGCCGTGAGTCACTGCACACCAAGGTAGACACTAACTGCACAAAACCCAGCTTGGAAATATGCAGCAAGAAACCAAGCATTGCAGTGGGTGCTTCTCGGCTGCATTGGGCTGAGTGTGTGATGAACGCCGTCCTTCTTGCATTATGTGATGCAACACAGTGAAACTGGAAGTTAGAGCAATGTACTATTAGCAAAGGAGATTTAATCTGTTCAGACTGCAGTTCTCTACACAGGAGTAAGCCCCGCTCAACGCAGTGGGTTTACTTCTGAGTAGGCATGTACAGGAATGCACTATTGTTTGCTTTTCTGGGACTTGCTCAAATTGTGATCTGCCCTGGTATTTGGATAGGAGGTGTAGGAGACGAGCACCAACTACTTGTCAAGGGGAGAATATAATAAGAATAAGAATAAGAATAAGAAGATGAAGAGGAAGAGGAAGAGGAAGAAGAAGAAGAAGTTTTGTACTGTTTTATTGTTGTTAGCCGCCCTGAGCCCGGCTTCGGCTGGGGAGGGTGGGATATAAATAAAATTTATTATTATTATTATTATTATTATTATTATTATTATTATTAAGTTGATACCCTGCCTATCTGGCTGGGTTTTCCCAGCCACTCTGGGTGGCTCCCAACAGAATATTAAAAACAAGATAAAACACCAATCCTTTAAAATATGGCTTCTAAAAGTCAGGTACAGTGGTACCTCGGGTTAAGTACTTAATTTGTTCCGGAGGTTCGTTCTTAACTTGAAACTGTTCTTAACCTGAAGCACCACTTAAGCTAATGGGGCCTCCTGCTGCCGCTGCGCCGCCAGAGCACAATTTCTGTTCTCATCCTGATGCAAAGTTCTTAACCTGAGGTAATATTTCAGGGTTAGCAGAATCTGTAACCTGAAGCGTATGTAACCTGAAGCGTATGTAACCCGAGGTACCACTGTAGTTGTTTATTTCCTTGACATCTGATGGGAAGGCATTCCACAGGGCAGGCGCCACTACCAAGAAGGCCCTCTGCCTGGTTCTGAATGTTTCCCATGGCAGATGCCTCTTGCACTGGAGGTAGGGGTCCCATGCTGATCTGGGTTTTTTCTTTTTAAAATGGAAAGCAATATATAGCCCGTTGTTGTTCAAAGGCTTAGAAATTGGGACCCTGCTGAACATCCCCTGTGCTCAGCAGGGAGGCATAGTTGGTGCTTACCTGTGACAGGGCCTTCTTAGTGGCAGTTCCTCATCTGTGGAGTGCCCTGAGTCTGTCTCCCTCATTATTAACATTCATGAGGTTAAAAAGCTTTCCTGTTTACTCAGGCATTTGTTAGCTGTAATATACTGTTCCTAGCAATCTTGACATTATTAGCTGTTGCGGTATGTTTTTAGATGTTCTCAATGTTTTTTAAAATACCTTTTATTTATTTATATTTTATTTTCAATTCTGTTATTTTGCTACTTGGCCGTTTGCCACCCTTTGGGTGGAAGGGCAGGAAAAAGATTTTTTAAACCAACCAGGGAACAAAACACACTTCTGGACTCCTCTAACTTTAATTTATTTCATATTTATCCTACCCATCTTCAAACGAGTGATTCAAACTAACAATAATATAACAATTATTAAAACAACAAATATTAAAACAACAGTAAAAGCAATTGCTACTTGCAAAAAAGCAGAGACATCACCTTGCCAACAAAGGTCCGTATAGTTAAAGCTATGGTTTTCCCAGTAGTGATGTATGGAAGTGAGAGCTGGACCATAAAAAAGGCTGATCGCCGAAGAATTGATGCTTTTGAATTATGGTGCTGGAGGAGACTCTTCAGAGTCCTATGGACTGCAAGAAGATCAAACCTCTCCATTCTTAAGGAAATCAGCCCTGAATGCTCACTGGAAGGACAGATCGTGAAGCTGAGGCTCCAATACTTTGGCCACCTCATGAGAAGAGAAGACTCCCTGGAAAAGACCCTGATGTTGGGAAAGATGGAGGGCACAAGGAGAAGGGGATGACAGAGGACGAGATGGTTGGACAGTGTTCTCGAAGCTACAAACATGAGTCTGACCAAACTGCGGGAGACAGTGGAAGACAGAAGTACCTGGCGTGCTCTGGTCCATGGGGTCACGAAGAGTCGGACACGACTAAACGACTAAACAACAACAAAAGCAATTGTAATAAAAGTACAAGAACAATAAGAAATAACAATAACTACAGATGGGCCCAGCTCCTGGATTTTCAAGGGAAAGGGTCTCAGGTATGAGGACTAGGAAAGTCCTCTGCCCCATGGCCCTGATTAGCTTTTACCAGTTAGTGTAGATAACACTGGGCAATTCCTTTGACCCCCATTTGGCAGAAATAGCTGGAGTATGCTTCCCTTAGATATCTACTTAGGTAGTCATACGTGAGCAATGGTATAGCCATTTTTAAATGTAAGCATTCTTAGCTGACTCTTGAAAACTGGTTTTCCTGTTAAAGGCATCTGTTGGCAAACAAAACTGTCTTTTTGCTTGCTTGCTTGCTTTATTTATTTATTTAATCAATCAATCAATCAATCAATCAATCAATCTATCTATCCTTCAGTTGTGAGTCTAGAAACAATGGAGAAAGGGGGCTGACTTTTCAAACAATTCAAATTCAAACAATTTTCTGTATGGGCATTGCAAATATGAGAGGATGAGAGAGAGAGAGAGAGAGAGAGAGAGAGAGTGTGTGTGTGTTATAGAGGAGGTGGGAGGATAACTGCTACCACACATTTCCACAATAGCACTTCAGGGAGGGAATTGTATTATGAGCAAACTCTACGTTCTCTAGGAAGCTGCTGATTTTTTCCTTAAGAAAAAGGCATCTTCTGTGAGTTGCTACAGCCTCCCAGTGATGATAGGCTTGGCTTTGATGCAGTTTCCCCATAGAGAAACGTCTCTCTGTTAGGAAAACAATAATATCAGAAGAGGTGCTGAAGAACAAATCTGGTTTGGGAAGTGAGCCAGAAACAAGAGGAAGGGGCAGTTGCCGTCCCCCCTAACGAGCTCCCATCGTGTAATAAGCCTGGATCTTGGCAATTGGTTTACATCTCCAACAAGATCCCATATCTCTGTGCTTTGCTTTCGCTAGCAATGGGCACATTGCACCTTCCGAGGCTGAACGCACTGTAATCCTACATGCTGAGATAAATGTTTGATTGTGCAGCCCTTATCTCTTGCTCTGCTGCTGGCTGTGATTTGCTCAGGTGGTTCCTTGGGGAAGACAGGAGTGTGTGCTTCCTGGAGCACTGCAGGCATGTGTGTGAACTCTCTCTCTCTCTCTCTCTCTGCTCTCCTCCCACCTTAAATAGAGTGGCTTCTCATCTGTGACAGAACTCAGGCTTTGGAGTTGCCTTTGAAGCACCTGTGGACACTCTTCTGCTTACTAGGTCTTTCCAGCTCAGGCTCTCACAGTCCCATCAGACTGTGGTCTGATGGGCAGAGGTGGCATCCAAAGAACTCCTTTAGGTCCTCTGTATTGGGTTATTTTAATTTCAGGAAGAATGCTTAACCTTAGCCACTGTAGATACCTACAATCTGGCATGTTTTCACTTCCCTTTCATGGGACGAAGCGTACATAGCTGTAACTAACAGAAACTCACAGGTTTTTGTCTGTTGCCCATTGAGGTACTCGTCACTTGTGAGGCATCCCCCCCCCAAATAAAAATCATTTTCTTAACTCATAGTAAAGATAGATGAGTAGATCAAATGCAGCCTTCAAAAGAATGTAATTCTCTGCCAAGCCAGAGCTGTACTGACTATGTCATGTGCCTTCTTAGCCTATGCGCTCTCTCCCATATACATTTTTCCCCTGCATGTGTTCACACCTCTCTCTGTCTCCTTGCCATACATAGATGCTGCTGTCTGTGTTTCTTTCTCTCTCTCTCTCTCTCTCTCTCTCTCTCTCTCTCTCTCTCTCTCTCACACACACACACACACACACACAGTACCCTACCAAGAGGAAATCACCTGCTTTTGTGCAAGATACACGAGGCTGCCTAGCAGCTGAAGCGAAAATTAATTGGCACTTATCTCAGTTTGAAAATGTGCCTTTTGTCAGAGCATGCGGCGAGCACTGAACTCCTCCTGCACAAAGCACTGTGTTTCCCTAATTGCCACTGGAGACATCAGCCTCGGGGGAAGAAGCTCTTAGAACCTGACTTTACCACAAGTGGAGGGTTTTTGGGGGCGGGTGGGAAAGCTGGAGGGCAAATAGACATGAGGTCAATTTGAAGATTCCTGCAACAGGCAAATCTTAACAGTAGGACACCAGTCCTTGGCGTATATTCCAGAGCAATAATTGGGATGGGGAAAGGTATTGTTACCATAGCTGTCAACTTTTCCCTTTTCTTGCAAGGAATCGTATTCGGAATAAGGGAATTTCCCTTAAAAAAGGGGAAAAGTTGACAGCTATGATTGTTACACGCCACCACGGTGGTGGAAGATTCCAGGGGTTCCAGGCACTTACCAAGGGTTTGTGTTTTCTTTGGAACTGAGGCACAGCGGAGACCATGGCGTCTTTATGATCTGTGGTTTATTTTCGCATATTTACAACCTAAGGCTGTGATGGAGGGGCTCACAGCATTAACACTGTGAGGGTCTTTGCGTCTCCCATGGCCACAGTCTTGGGTGCCAGCAGAAATCAGCCATGGCCCTTTGTCCCTCTGCTCCACCTTGCTGCGTTTAACAGACTGCAACTTTTTCCTCACACCCCAGCCAAATGCAATTCTAAAAACAGCTCCTCTCCTTCCAACTCTAAAACTCTACTTCAAATGCTCTTGTGTTTCTAACTAATTCTGAGTTGAGGGAGGGGCCCCTGCCATTTGCCCTCTGGCACAGAGCCACTCCCTTTGTCCCCCTAAGGCAGTGTTTCTCAAACTTGTGTCCCCAGCTGTTGTTGGACTACATTTCCCAACATTCCTGTCCGCAGGCCCTGCTAACTAGGGCTGATGGCAGTTGTAGTCCAACAACATCTGGAGACCTAAGTTTGAGGAAGACTTTAGCAGGCCATTTCTTCTATGGGAACACCCATCACCACATTGTCAGGACCCAGAAACATGCCAAGCCCCATGCTCTGTTCACACATGTGTGTGTCTCCTTCTCTCGTGCCAGCTGCATGCCTACTTCTCTGGCCACGCCCTGGGTTCAGAAAGCACAGCTGCCCCAGCTGCATTCCCAGATGCAGGAGAACTGCATTCAGTGCTGGCCCACCCACGAGGCAAGGAGAGACAACTGCCTCAGGTGGCATGATCCACGGGGCAGCAGATGTAGATCTTTATTCCCATCTTGTTCCTGATGTAGATCTTCACTCCCCTCTTCTTCTGTGGTGGCAAGGGGGGCCACCATTTTGCTATTCATCTCAGGTGCCAAAATGCATTGGCCTGGCCCCCACCACATCATTGCTTCACATCCTTTAAATAGCCACCTCTACCCTGGGCAGATGGTAGAATTCATTAGCCATCACTGATCCTTCCCTTGGCCTGATTGCATTGGCACTCTCACAATGTGTGGCTTATGCAGGGCTTCCTTCCCAAGCTGCTAATTCAGTCTCGGAGGAAGAAAGGGGGGTGGGGTAGATACTTTCGCACCCACGTGGATTCTTCAATTGTAGAGCGGGAGCTCTGATTCCATGCAGTCACTCAGCAAGAGCTCCAGGCTGGAGGAACCTTGAGATAAGCCTTTGAGAGAGAGAGAGAGAGAGAGAGAGAGAGAGAGAGAGAGAGAGAGAGAGTAAAAGCAGATGTGCTCAGCCTTTAAAAAGAAGCAGGGAGTGCTTGCGACTCTGAGGCCAACAGCTTAGGTAGTGAAACCACTGCGGGTTAATTTCTGCTCTCCTACAAAAGTGGCCACCACACAGCCTCCACCCCCCAAAAAGGCTCCCCATCTGTTGGTAGCTTCACTACTCCAGTTACCATCTCAGCCTTTTTATTTGGCTCCTTTTTATTGGGTCTCTTCCAATCCTACTTGGAGATGCTGGGGATTGAACCTGGCGCCGTCCCCATGGATGGACCATACCAGGCAGAAGAACTGCTTGGAGAAGGTGGTACACCTGATGGAGATGATGGGCATAAGGTACCAGGAACAGGCTGTTTTTATTTATTTTTTAAAATAAGTATAGGCCAGATCTTAGTGTTTGTATCTAATGGAGGGAGAGTTCAGTGTATGTAGCAACCTAAGCCTCTAAAAGGTCACTTTCGATAGATACATGGACTGGAGAACCAACCATGGAATATAGAGCATCTGGGGTGCTAGGTGTGACACACAGCTCAGGACTGGCTATAATTCTGCTGTAATGAATAACATCATTTATAAAGAGTGATATTAAAGACTTGACACAGCTTAGGTTCTTTAGACTGGAGGCAGCGTAGCAATGTTGGTGGTCATTAAAGCAGCCACCCTGAGCCATTTCCAGGACTCGGATGGTCCATCTACCTGTTCAGCAACTCTGAACAAAAGTAGTTATATCTAATAACTCTCTGCAGCTGTTTCTTTGTACAACAGGGAACCAAGTTTGCGAGTTGTTGTTCTTTTTGCCAGCCAAAACATACGTGACCGAAATGGAGCAAGCTGTACGAACTTAAAAGACACCAAGTCATGAACTAAGCTTCCTGCTAAAACTTTCGCTTAATATTTATTCTGTGCACTTCTGGCCCTCTCTTTGAGCAGATTCCCATCTTGTTCTTTTGAAGCATGGTTTTTTCTCTCAGTGGCTCATCATTTCTGTGAGAGCAGGAATCATGGACTGGCCACCTATATTCTCTTAGAGTAGGGGTGAGAAACCTCATGTTGTTGGACTTGATGACTCCCCATCCAGTAATGAGGGATGATGGGAATTGTAGTCCAGCAACACTAGGGAATGCTGCAGGCTCCTCATCCTTGTCCTAGAGCTGGTCGTTCTAGATTCTGATGGCTGAGAAGAAGCCATTGGGCCTTCCACCTAAAAGTGACCAGATTAAGGCCGGGCATTTTCTCTCTGTGTGGAAAATCTCTGCTTTTCCAGACACTGTCCATTGTGCACAGTGACCTTCCTGATTCCACTGGCTCTGACAAGGGCTTTGTCTTGAGGGAAGTTCCCTGAATGGCATTGTGAAACCCATGACTGCACTTGTTCCACATACCTTTCTTTCTGGCTAGCACACAGCTTTCACAGTTTAGTAGGTGCTTGGAAATGTGTGTAGCCCTTATGTGCTTTTTTGTGGAGCCTTGGTGTGTTGTGTGCTAGGCTCTTGGTGTGTGAAGGCAGTCCTGTTCAGGGAAGCTTTTAGTGTGTGATGTCGTATTGTGCTTTTACTATTTTTTTGTTGGGAGCTGCCCAGAGTGGCTGGGGCAACCCAGTTCGATGGGTGGCATATAAATTATTATTATTACCTGGAACCTGAGGGAAAGGAGCTGTGGAAAAAGACCCGACTACTCAGGTGAGGAGGGACGCGGGTGCCATTGTGGGTTAAACCACAGAGCCTAGGACTTGCCGATCAGAAGGTGGCGGTTCGAATCCCCGTGACAGGGTGAGCTCCCGTTGCTCGGTCCCTGCTCCTGCCAACCTAGCAGTTCGAAAGCACGTCAAAGTGCAAGTAGATAAATAGGTACCGCTCTGGCAGGAAGGTAAACGGTGTTTCCATGCACTGCTCTGGTTCGCCAGAAGCAGCTTAGTCATGCTGGCCACATGACCCAGAAGCTGTACGCCGGCTCCCTCGGCCAATAAAGCGAGATGAGCGCCACAACCCCAGAGTAGGCCACGACTGGACCCTAATGGTCACTCAGATGAGGTGGGTGGGGTTGCCCTGAACATGCTGGGACATATGCGTTCTCTTAGGTATTTGCACCCTGGAAATGAGCCCTGAGTGATGGTGCATAGTGGTAGCTATCATGTCAGATTAAAAAGTTAAGAGAATTTGGCTAAAGACCACCTTAAAGTTCATTTTCGGTAAGAGTCGTCATTCCAGGCCAGTAATCCCATGCAGACGCCAGCTATCATCAGCCCCGCAACCTCGCTCCCACTGTGTGTGTATGCACAAGCTCACATATGCATGTAAAATGCAGGCAGGTGGGGGTGTTTGTGTTCAGCTGCAACGCGCCCAAATTACCTCTTGCTGTGTAGTAATTAGCTAGTATAACTGGCGTTATCAGCCTGGTTGTTAAAACGTGGATGGGCTGTAATTTGGTAAGCTGACTAATGCATCTTGCTGGCAGCTGCTGACATGCTGTTTGCGCACATACTTTGCATTTATATTTATTTATTTGTATTCGAATGTAGAAGCCATTGTTTGGCCAAAGCAGCTCCCAAAGCAGCATGTGACGATTACAAAGTACAATATGTGCGTATTGTGTGATGTTTTGGTAAAACAGTAAACACAATAAAATCGAGCAGCATAAAATTGAGAGGCAGAAGCAGTTGGCATCAGCAATAACCAACAATCTGGGCACGGGAGCAAATCAGCCCATGATGCAGGCCTGTTAAAACAGGATGATCTCCACCAGTTTCTTGAAAATTGACAGAGAAGAAGCTCCCAAGGGCTGGTTGCTACAACTAAGAAGGCCCTGTCCTGCGTATGCAACTCCTGAGGACCTCCACGGGCAGGCGTAATCATATGGGAACAAGCAGCAGGGACTGGGGAACCAGTAGCCCTCCAGATGTCACTGGACTCCAACTCCCATCAGCCCCAGTCAGCATGGTCAATGGCCAAAGATGATGGGAGTAGTAGTCCAACAGCATATGGAAGGCCATAGGTAAGGCACCTCTGTTTTAAAGCTTTAAAAGTGATAAGCAGCTCAGAAACAAACTGGCAGCCAGTGCTGCCCCCCAGCAGTGGCCTGCTAACAGCATTCTGCACCACCTACAGTATCCAAATGCCTTTCAAAGGCAGCAGCCATGTGTAAAAGTGTATAACGATAGACTCCAAGGAACAGAATGATAATTGAAAGGCAAGGGGATAAACAATGTGTTGTTCTGCGGAGTAGTAAGCCCCAAGGGAGTTGCACAGGAAAGATGGTATCCTGATACCACACCTCACTTTGATGGGAACTAGCACATGGAGCTGTAGTAAAGATCAAGCCTTCCGTTCTTTTTACTGGAGGACTTTGACCATTTCAGGCAACAGCTTGTGGTGTACTAATGGATACTTGTCTCTCCACTCAGCCTGTGCCATCTGTTTCATCATTATAACAAATATACTGCTTATTAGGGCTGGGCGATAACTGGTTTTCAATACTGTGATATATCACCAGCTAAACATCGCAATATATTGACATAGCATGATATCTGAAATAAGGAAGGCACCACTCAGAGGTGAGCAGGACAATGTCCTGGCAAATGCTACTACATAAGGGTATAAAACTGATAAATGACGATATTATCAATCACCTCATGGACACTATCAGCAGCAGGCAAGCCCAAATGCATCGCAATAGGACTTTGGGTTTTGGGCTTGGCTACCAAATGGTGGTATTCAGGGCAAGCCAGCGTATGGTGGTGAGTCATAGTGAATACAAATAATCTGGGACTGCCAGACTGCCAACAGACCTGCTAGGCGACAGAAGCGGTAGCAGCCTGGTGACGGCAGAATCAACAATGGCAGGGAAAGGGCAGAAGTAGCGGCAGCAGCCTGGCAGCAGTGGCACAATAATCAGCAGCCTGTGAAGCCTCGCCACAGGAGTGGGCAGCAGCAGAAGTGGCAGCCGCCTGCGAAGCCTTGTCGTGGTGGCAATTGTGCCGCCGCCATGAGGCCTTGCAGGTTGTCACTGCTACTGCCGACACGTACCGCGGTCATGGTGAGCTGTTTCTGCCACTGCTGCTTCTCCACCCCCATCCCAGGTTCCTGATCTGGATTGGTCCACCATGCTGGCTCTTGGTGGAAGAAAACTCTTGTGAGCCTTGCACTCAAGGGCAAACCATGTGATTGAAAGGTGTTATGTAGTTTGGCTTTGACAATAGGGAATGAGCAAGCCCCAGCCAAAGGAGCCTTCAGACCAAGATTTTGTTGAGCTCTATTAGTTAAGAAACCCAAGCAGGTAGACCGTCCTGGAGACACTTGGGGTCTGAGAAGGCTAGGCATCCCTTGTCTCTTAGTGGGTGCATTTGTATTTTCAACCTTTAATATTTAGGATCACCACAGCATGCAAAGCTGGTGGTTAAGTTTCTAAGATTGGGGCCATGCCCCATGAATCAGCAGGCAAGATCAGGAGTCTTTTTATTAAAGCAGGGACGAAACTAGGCTCATTTTCACCCTGGTCAAAGACCAAGTTTCGCACCCTCCCCAGTGTATTTGCATGCACACAGACTGGTGCCCCTTTGGAGGCTTTACTCAGGGCAAAAAACCTGAACCCCCCCCCCCAGGGTACAGCTCTGATTAGAGGCTGTTTATTTGGAAGTGGAATGACAAACAGGCAAGATGAAAGAAGTACCGTATTTTTTGCTCTATAAGACTCACTTTTTCCCACCTAAAAAGTAAGGGGAAATGTGTGTGCGTCTTATGGAGCGAATGCAGGCTGCGTAGCTATCCCAGAAGCCAGAACAGCAAGAGGGATCGCTGCTTTCTCTGCACAGCAATCCCTCTTGTTCTGGCTTCTGAGATTCAGAATATTTTTTTCTTTTTTTCCTCCTCCAAAAACTAGTTGCGTCTTATGGTCTGGTGCGTCTTATAGAGCGAAAAATATAGTAATCGCAAAGTCAGAGGTGTACCTAGGGGTTGCTGGCCCAGGGGGTGGGGCACAAAAACCAGCTGTCAGGTATTGGAGTCCTCTCATGACATCTGGAGTGCCACCACTGGCTCAGAAACCCAGTCGCTGCTTTGCCCACAGAAGGAATCTCCAGCAGCAAAAGCTGCTCCTGCTGTAGGAGGAACAGAAAGTGGCCATTGGAGTGGCTTTCAGGCAGAGAGCCACATCCAGCCCTGAAGAGGCATGCTCCTCCTGTCCAGGCAACCTTGCCTGCTTCTTAGATTTTCCCCCCAGGGTCTGTGTCCCACCAATATAGCTCCTTGCTGGAGTTGCAAGGGACCCTAGGTACACCTCTGCACAAAGTATTAGAGCTGACTTAAACTGCCTTAAGCTAAAGGTGTTATGCAATTTCAAGAAGGAAAGGACACTCCGTCTTGTTCCAGGAATGGAACAATTGTTATGGGCCCGTGGCCAGGCAGTAACCCAACCCCTTCTCACCTATGCACCTGTAGCTCAGTTGCGTTGGATGTGGGTCAAGCTGACGGGAAGACAGAAAGTCCCCTTTGAAAGGGAGCAAACACAAAGTGGCATTCAGCAGTGACCTCCCGTAATTGTGTAATTTTGGGCTAATCTTGGCTAAACTCCAAAAGGTTGTTTTGGAGATTGTATCTCCAGGCAAAGCTTTGTTAAGCATACAAAAGTCAGTTTCATAAGTTGTCACCAGCCACTGTTTTCTTGCAACCCAAAGTTGTATTTAAGCAATAAAATGAAGCAAGACATAACTGCCCTGTTGCATAAGGGGCATCCATGAGGCTTAATTCAGCAGGGGATATACAGTGGTACCTCGGGTTACATACGCTTCAGGTTACATACGCTTCAGGTTACAGACTCTGCTAACCCAGAAATAGTACCTCGGGTTAAGAACTTTGCTTCAGGATGAGAACAGAAATTGTGCTCCGGCGGCGCGGCAGCAGCAAGAGGCCCCATTAGCTAAAGTGGTGCTTCAGGTTAAGAACAGTTTCAGGTTAAGAACGGGCCTCCAGAACAAATTAAGTACAGTGGTACCTTGGGTTACATACGCTTCAGGTTACAGTAAGAACAGTTTCAGGTTAAGTATGGACCTTTGGAACGAATTAAGTACTTAACCCAAGGTACCACTGTATTTAAGGGTCTCAGTAAGTGACAGGAGCGATCCAGCAGGAAACTACTTCGAGCAAATTGGAGTTAACTCTTTGCTAGAAAAAAAGAAAGAAAGAAAAGCATTTGCACAGGATGTCAGGCCAGCTGAACATAGCAACTCTTCCCTGGCAGGTCTTGTCCCCATGAAGCAGTTGCGGAGACTGAAGGTCCCCACCTCCCCACAGCTGCCTAAGTCCCCTTCTCTCCAGGGTTTTCCCCAAGCACTCTGACACTATGCCTGTATGAAGCTAATGTCTGCTCTGCCCTCTTTATGCCTCTTCTGGTTCTGGGAGACCATGGGGGAGGGGAGCTTGTTGCAGCAGGAGAGGGAGACACCTGTGTATCTTCAACAGCCAGATTCATCTCTGCCTCTTGGCCTCCCTCCTCTCCTATTTGAGCTTTTGCCTCTGATTCTGGACTTCTCTTTGCAACAGTCTCTCCAACTCCTCCCTCACTAATCCCTGTTACCTCTTCAGCCTCAGACAGCTTCTCCCAGTCTTCACCCTCTGACCACTCATCGTTATCCCACCACCAGTCCCCTGGCTCTGAGCCGCCTTCCCTTGAGGGTTTCCCAGCTGGTTCCTCCAGCCAGTCTGTGACAGCAAGTGTCTATTCCCTGGTCAGAAGGGAACACTTTAAGGTGCGGAAATCCTCCGCATTCAGTTGTGTGAGCTCCCAATTTGCAGGCTGGAGTGGTACACCCCGGCTTGACATAGTCAGAACTAGGAAAAAATGTATAAAATTCAGATGCAAAATTGAAGCCATGTCCAGATATTGTGAAGTTCCAGATCCGGCCAGATAAGTACTGTATTATGTATTAAACACTGACTCAGTATGAGGTAGTTTCCTATGTTCCTGTGAATGGGGAGGGAGGAGGAAAAAATAATCTCAGGCAGCAGTATTTTAAATTATAGTTCTTATAATGACCAGGTGGGGTGGAAACAATTCAGGAAGTCTGCTGGAACAGCTGCTGTTAGGCAGCAGCTGACAGAGAGCTAAAGCCAGCTGATCTCTCAATGGAAATGACACAGCTCCTCTCTGTGCTTACCTACCTGGACCTTTAAAAAAGTGGGGCATGATTTGCTTTCTGTTCAGGTGCCAGGGTGTTCCTGTTTTTTGAGTCATCCCTGGACTGGCTCAAGTGATAGCACTCTCTGGTTCTGAGGTGACCGTTGTAGAAGACGCCTCTTGGGTAGATGACTTGCCTCTTCAGCGTAAGGTCTTCTGCATGCTGTAGTGACTCAGGTGATGGTGGATCTGCCATCTGTACGCTGGCATTGTTGCAGCTTAGCTGGATGGGGCAGGATGGCGGTGGGGTTGGGCGTGTGGGTGGGGTGGGCATGTGGGCTTCATTGGCACATCTGCAGAGTTCCAAACGTGTTCCACCCAAATAAGCATTAAGCAATGCTGGTGTTGGGAGGGTGGCTGCACTCACACTCAGCTAAGTTTCATCTCTTGAATTCTCCCTTAGGAGAAAGTTCTTCTTACGGAATGTGGGCCATGCAGAAAGGCTAAACTCTTCTGTGACCCTCTAGGAGTGCTGGTGGTCAGATGCAAGAGAGGACATGCATCTTGGTGTTCTAGTGGAGAAGTGGGAATTGTCTACTATTAAAGGTGCAGGACCAATGTCCTCTTTTGCATCTGGTGAAGTGAAGGCGGCTTTAGTTCTCTGCTGTTTGTAGCAGCTGTTTGATGGCTGAGGCTGTTTCCACAACACAGGAACGCCAAAGTTTAAGGACTTGATAAAATGGAGGGATGGAATAGCCATCTTCACCCCTCCCCACCTCAACAAATGACAGTCCAGGAAAAAATGTAATAGAGAAGCGAGGAGAATCTTAAAGGATCTTGGTACATAAAAACACCCTTAAGAGTATGGCACCTTGCACTTTAATTGTCCTGATAGTCCTTTGGAATAAGTCCCCTCTACTCAGGTCTCATCATGAGAACCAATATTAGGTCAACAGTGTCCAAGCTACCAACCTTCTGAGAAGCCTTACCACAGTGAGATGCTTCTAGAGGGACCCTTTGCATTGCAGGAAGTGTGAGGTGCAGTCAAGAATCATACTGTTCTCATGGGCTTCATTGTTTACTTGCATGAATTTTACTCTGCAGCACACCCAACACCCTCTTCTGCTTCTTTGCATGGCAAGGGGGACTTGATAGGAGCAAGAGATCTTTCAAATACATTGTCCAGAATTGTGAACTTTTGCTTGGAGGATCCCCTAATAATAATCTTCCAAAGAACATAACCATTAGGTTTTTCTTTAATTTTAAAAAAATGTTTACTTCACTTTATCAATAATAAAAAACTCATCTTGTGTGGCTAACAGCATGATTTGAAAGATGACAAAGCATTCATTAAAATACAGAATAGATAACTGAGTTCTTGCACTTCTCTTTGAGCCAATATGTGACCATGTTAGGAGATCAACTCCCATTTTAGGGAAATCTCCTTGCTTCCTAGAGTCTGGGAGCTATTACCCTCCTATTCTGTTGTTCTTCCTTGCGTATCAAGAGAAATTCTCTCCTTTGCTTTCATAGAGGGGGAAAAAACACACTTTTCCAGACAGGGCAAATGGTTTGATTAATAGCATCATGAATTCTTTTCCTTCCATCCTGCTACGTTTGAGAAATCCATTAAAATGTTAAATCTCCTTTGTCTTAATAGGAGGGGGCAGGTGCGGGCAGCCTTGCTTCCTGAGCCGTGAGGTCACTGAGGCCCAATTCAGATTACTATTACAGCCCAGCAGCGGCTGCTGAAAAAGCCTGCTTGCATGCTCAGAGCACCGTGTCACAGCAAGGGGCAACCGCGCAGATCTCCCAGATTGTACAGTGACTTCCCATGCTGGTAGCACTTAGATTAGTGTGTTTGTGTAAGCCCCAGGCAGAAGTGTCACTGGCATATGCTTCCATTGCAAAATGGAGCCTTGACTATGCAGAAACAGTTTGTTGGAAACAATAGCCACAGAACAATGGTAATGTAGCAAGGGTGGGGGACCTGTTCTTCCATAAGCCAGTGGCCAATGGTTGATGGGAATGTTGGTCCATCCACATGGAAGGCTATAGTATAGGATTCCACTGACTGGTCCTGGACTCGGGTGGCAAAAGTTGCTTGCATGCTTCGGCTTAGTATACATTCTACTAAGAATAGGGCTTGACCAGGTGTCCCTTTCTAGTCCCTAGGGAAACCAACCTGCCTGCTTTATTTGCAGATACTTTTTTTTATTCCTTTGTTGTCACACTGCGTGCAACAAAATGTGTTTGTCCTGTTCTGGGACTGGCAGGTGCTGGCTCAGCCTGCTTCTCCCTGATTTAATGAGGAGAGAGTGAAAGATTCCCAAACACCTTGAAGCTGGTAATTGAGCTTTTGCACCCTCTTCTCTCATCCAAACAACTTCACAGAGCAGGACAAAAAATATGTGTATGTTTATGAAAACCCATCAAAACAGAACCCTGCCAGAATTCTTTTTTTTTTAAATGCCTGTTAGCAAACATGGTCACCTAAACCACTCTCTCTATTCCCCCTTTTAGACATGATTTTGCTGCTGAAAGGGAGTGGGAGATGTGAAAAATTGAGAGAAATGTGGTGGTGATGGAAGGGCAGGAAGAGAAGGTGGGAGGAAAGCAGGGACAACAAACTGGAAGAACCCACATTTTAAAACAGTGTTAAGAAGGCAGAACTATGATGGCGGATTTGGCTGAGTGTCCATTGGGAGAATGTTTGTTTTGGGAGGTGTTTTCAGCGGCAGGTGGAATGTCGGGAGTTGTAGTCCAACAAGATCTTGGGGGGGGGGGCAGGCTCCCCAGTCCTGTAACTCAACTGTGCTCTCTTATTTTCTCTGCAGCTTCCATCTGGGCAGGAAGAGGGCTCCACCAACGCGAGTGCTCAGCCAACCGCCCAGCCGCTAAAGGGCCAGAGCTTTGTGCAGAACCACTTCCAGGCACAATACAGGTAAAAAGGGACCAAGTGCTACTCATTGCATTCCGGCATTTTGTTACTTTCAAAAATGGCCAAGAATTGTGTGCAAATCCATGTTTCAGAGCACCTCCAAGGCAGAACATGTGGGAGATGCTGCAGGCAGGCCAAAGTCCTGGAGGACCTGGTTTAAGCTAAGGAGCACAATAGCTGACTAGCAGAAAGTGCAGGGTGAGTGAGAAACAGTGGTTTAGCTTGGACATACCAGATCTGGCTTGCCTTCTTTCTCAGCTGATTGCAACAGCAACTGTGACAGTGTAGCACTCACAAATGCTGCATCAGTGGGTTAGTTTTGGAGATAATCATGTGACTGATTGTGAACTCCCTGCACCACTGTGGTATTACTCTCTTCCTTTGTCTGTCTGGGCTGCGCAAAAAATTGTAGGGACATGATTGGACTGCAAGCACACCCTTGCACTCATGCAACTGCATGCACCCCTGCTGCAGGTCGTGACTTCAACAGCAAGTACCCTCTTTCAGAAGAAGTGTCCCCCTTTCCTTACACCACCCCAGTTCAGACGGAGAGGCTGGTGAAGCGTGGAATGGAACAGAACGTGGCATGGCTCTGTCCCCCTTTGCGTGGCCAGGGGTGACTCACCTTAGCACAATCTTGCAAGCCTAGCAGCTCCCGACTCTTTCAGCCACCCTGAGCTGGATGCAGGCCGAGGGAAGCATTGCAGCCGTGCTTTCCTTAGAATGCACGCACATGCACGAGGCTCCTGCTGCTGACACTGCTGTTTTGCGTCTCTGGCGGTGGGATGAAAGAGCTGGGAGCGGAGTGAAGTTTGAAGCTCCCGGTGTGAGGCTGCTCTCGAAGATAAGGCATTAATGACTAGCGCTTGCCAGAGCTTTCCATTGTAAGTCTGTCTCCCCCCACCCCACTGTGCACTGAATAGGGTGAGCCCTTGCTCCAGGCCACAGCAGGAGCAGGGACACAGCAGCCAAGCAAGCAGACGAGGCTCCCACATTTGTCTTCCAATCATCAGAATTTAGTGGAAGCCAGTGCTGGACTTGCCTCCACCTTTCCCAGCATCTCAAGGGCATTGGCATCTCTTTCCCAAAGAAGGGTTGTGCGAATGGAAGGAGAACATGTGGATGTGTTAGCTGAGCATGCTGCCATCCAGACTTATCACTTGTGTTCTGATTCTTTTGTTGAAGTAACAGGTGTCACTCAATTCCTAAACATAGCACATCTGTTTCTTCCCATTTCAGTCCCTTCCTCTGGGATCTACGCAGCAGCTGACCTGTGGGCAACTTCCACATCAGTGCTTCCCCCTACAACTAGCCAGCCAAAAGGGCATTGTTGTAGTTGGGACGGGGAGCAGGGCACACACTCTGCTTCTTATATGGGTGGCTAAAAGGAGCCAGGATTTGCGATCAAGTTTTTTTTTTGTTCTGACCTGCGAATAAAATCTGAGCTTTTCCTTTGAGGAATGCAGTGCCCCATCCTTTCCCCCATGTGGTCTTTCCATCTTCTGCTTGAGAAGGGATGGCAAGGAACCTGAAGGCACAGGGCTTCTGGATCACTTCTAGAGGATTAGAGGTCTTTGGCACGTTTGCACTTGTTAATCTTTAAGGCACCACAACACCCATTGTTGCTGCTGCTGCTGTTTCTACTCTGAAGGGCAGAGTAGAAAACCAAACTCCAAGCCCTGGAATCTGGAATTCTAGCCAACTCAGCCAACTGTGAACTTGACTTGCTTCAAAAACTTGGGCTCAAATTGAATTAGCTATATTATTCCCACTGCTGTGGCCCAGGTGCCCAATCAGGCCAGCAGAGGTACTACAAGCAAGGTACGTATCTCTGAATTTACAAAATATCCAGGAGCGGGTTCTGAATTTCTGAATGTTTATTAAGAAATTTGGAGACACTGTTGCAACAGACATTTCAGTCTCACTCATGCTTTCCTTTATCATGTGGCTGCTGAACATGCATAGGTTTGGAGGTAACAAATTCTGCCCCTGATCTACATGCATTCATTCAAGGAGAGCCCTGTCTATATTGCTTCTTCTGATCTGTGCACATTCTGCAGCCAGGGAGCCTTGAACAGGTATATTGTGGCGGGCTCCAAATGTGATAATTGCTAAATCTGAATTCGACTTTGCCCTGTTACAAACTTCAGGTGGAATTAAGCATTGTGCGAATATGATCCTTCCATCAGTGTGAGCATTTCTGCTTGTCCAATGGAATGATTTCACACACACACACACACACACACACACACACACACACACACCTGTGTTGCTCTGGGGGTTCTCTAAACCCCCTAGAGTGGATTTTGGGTGGAGAGGAGGAATCCACATTGTACTAGTGGGTGTCTTTGCACTGGTTTCTGCCCCTTTGTTTTTCCGGGTAGTATTCAGAAAAGCAAAAGCGCACATAAAAGTGTTGAATAAGTCAAGACAGAACAGAGATAGGAAGAATTGTTTTGCTGCTTTGCCTCTAAGCTGCTGAGTAGGTTTTCCATAAGAGGAACTGAGCTAAATCAGACCAAAGGTTCATCTACTCTAGTAACCCACTTCTCACAATGATGAACGAGATGCCTCTGGGATGCACACCAGTCGGGCATTGTTCTCACCTGCTTCTAGCAATTGGCATTCAGTGATACTCTGTCTCTGAATGCAGACGTTCCATAAAACTATTATTGCTCCTATCCACTGATAATTATGAAATTCATTCATGAATTTATTTAATTTTTAAAAGCCATCTACAAGATGAATAGGGAACCTAGTGCCCTCTAGATGTTGTTGGACTCCAGCTCACATCAACCCCAGCCTGCCTGTCCAGTGGTCAGGGATGATGGAAGCTGTAGTCTAACAACATTTGGAGGTCTGCAGTTTCCCCATCCCTGTTGCACTCACTAGTTGCATGGCCACACATTCTTTAATTATTTTTGCATTGTGTGAAGAAGCACTTTCACTTGTGTATCCTGGCTATCTCTCATGCTTTTCTGTGTTTGCTTGTTAAGCCTATTTGTTCTGCCGCACATAGAATTCTATGTGTTTGGATATTTTCTTGCCAACAAAACCCCATTGTTTCCTGGAGAATTGGACATACACATCCAGTCTTTATTTGGAGAGACTCCAGTCTTTACCAATGAGGTAGGAAGAGAAACAGCTATGATGCTGTTATCTAGTACCTGTGATAGGATCAACAGCTGCTATCACAGCATGACCAAAACTGGAGCAGCTGCTGTTAGCTAGCACCACAGATCTTCAGGCCAGTATTTTCCTTTGAGTATTGTGCAGTGCTGCCAGAGCTTGTGTGAAAATATGGAAACATATCCTGGCTTGGCTCCAGTTTTATGAGTTTTGAAGTGCATCAGCTGGGCTTTTTGGTCCATAGAATAAGGCTTGGTCATCCCTATTCCTGAACCACATCTGCATTGCTTTGTTATATTTGGAGAACAGAGGTGCCTTGAAACAACCAGCAAGCAGAAAGTGGGTTTTGGAAAGGTTAAGAGCCCTTTGAGATGAGTTGTGCTTAGAAAATAAGGAAATCTCAGATGCCGGCAAAATCTTCATGGAATTAGATTGATGACACCTGGACTTGTCCTCTGTGTGGCACGCAAGCTGGTGGAGCCAGTGACACTTGTGGAGCCAGAATGAAGCTGACAGCTGTTAACCAAAAAGGCTGCTGCATTAAGGGGCCGGAGCGTGTCAAACAGGCTTTAGTAGAGTAAAGTGGCTTAGAGATTGCAAAGTTAAATTTATTCCAGTGCATGTGGACCTCTACAGCTTGTGCTTAGAGGACCTTATGTAGGGAGAGAACTAAATGAAGCAAGTTTTCTCAGTGGTGCCTTCTGGAGGATGGCCTCAGTTGAACTCCACGCCATATACAAAAAAAAAAAAACAACCCTTGGAAGTCTGTGTCGACAGCAATGGTGCCATTTCAGGGGCAAAAGCAATCATTATGGGAGATCTCCCCCTGCCAATGGAACTGGAGCAAAGTCAGATGCTCCATCTGTCTGAGTGGCCCATCCATTATTGCTGGTTCTACCTGTCACTTAGTTGGCAAACCGCCCATCACCAGATCTGCAGAATGCCTTGTGTTAGTTGGGGCCACAGATTGCGCTGTCCAAGGTGGTTTCCGTTGCATTTTAAAATCTGGGCAAGTGTCATCTGGCAGAGGATAGAGAGTGTCACATTTGAACACGTGACTTGTGTTAAAACTCGTTCAGTGGTGGATGACCCAAAAGTGATCTTCCTCATAAAGATATCTCAGGGGGAAGGAAATGAAGGCTACATCTGTTTGCATGTTGCCTGCTCAAGACATCCAGTTCTGCGTACACTGTTGGGGTGAGTGGAAGAGCTTATCTCATCGCACACTGAACAGTGCTTGGGTGTGTGAGTGATTGTGTGGCCCACTGTAATGTGTGCTCTGTATTTTTGCCTAGTTGGCAAGCGACTTATATTTATTTAAATATTATAATCTGCCCTTTTGTAAAATATATCACACAAAAATATAAAATCCGTAGAAGTATGCGTGAAACATAATCCAAAGCATGAATAGATATTGGTTGGTTAAAAAGAGAAATGCAGATTGTGAAGGACTGTCTAAATAATAGAGTTTTCACATTCCAGGAATGGTTTTTGCCAAACCTCTACTGCTAAGGAGCTCCACAGAGTAGACATCTGTATTCCCCCACAGATCCTGGCAATGCACAAACCTTCCCTCCCTTCCCTCATAATGACAGATATTTTGCTAATAATCAGATAATAACTAGTTCACTTGTCACACCCTCAGCCCAACAGAGGTGTTCCCAGGGCCGTTGACACCCTGCTACAGTGGCGCCTTGCAGCTATTGCTTCCTATGAGGTGGGGAATTTGCATTAACCTCATTCCCCATTCTGGAGGAGCAGAGGTGGGAGATAGGAGAGGCCAGCCCCCCAATCCCCCATGTTCATTCCCAAGTCTCAGGCTTGCACTGCTTTGCTCCGCTGTGTGACATTGCAGCCATCTCCATGGCAACCCGTTGTAGTGTTTGAAAGGGTGGCTGGCATGGTGGTAGCTAGGCAAACGCCGCCACAGGGGCACACGCTAGGCTCCAGGAAGCCATTTTTCCAGCACCTTACTTTCCCCGGCTGATATCCATGCAAGCAAGCATTTCCACCTGGAAATGCGCTCAGAGAAAAAGGCACCCTCACCCCACCCTGCGTTGCTTTGCATGCCGCACGCCACTTCCCAGCTTGCATCCTGTGAACAAAAACAGCCTTTCCGGCAGGAAATTGAAATGGCCCCGTGTGACAGAACTGGCCCCTTCCTGAGCTCTGGAGAAGTCTCATTTTGGCGGGCTTTATTTCCTAGCGTGAGCCATCACAAAAACTAATAGAAGTGCAGGGCAGTTGCTCTACGTGGGGTTCTGCCTGTGCTGTGTGTATATATACACCATGGTTTTGTGTGTGCTCTGCAAGGAGCATTAAATTCAGTAGCCTGAGATTTGCAGAGAGAGGGGGGCGGGCAGGTTTCTAGCCCTTATGGCAATGAAGGTGAGTTTAATTATTTTTGTGGGCAATGGTTGGTGTAATCTCAGAAGCCAGGGAGGCAGGTTGGTGTGCGAGGGAAGGACAGGCAGCTAGGAAGCAACAGGGTGTCATTACTCTTTATATCTTCATGCCCTTCCATGTGCCTAGTGGAGCTGAACAATTATTGCGGAAGAGAAATGAACAAATGCACACGTTTTATCGGTTTCCAAAATTGAAAGAAGTTTAAAGGTACCCCTGCCCATACGGGCCAGTCTTGACAGACTCTAGGGTTGTGCGCCCATCTCACTCTATAAGCCGGGGGCCAGCGCTGTCCGCAGACACTTCCGGGTCACGTGGCCAGCGTGACAAAGCTGCATCTGGCGAGCCAGCGCAGCACACGGAACGCCGTTTACCTTCCCGCTGGTGAGCGGTCCCTATTTATCTACTTGCACCCGGGGGTGCTTTCGAACTGCTAGGTTGGCAGGCGCTGGGACCGAGCAACGGGAGCGCACCCCGCCGCGGGGATTCGAACCGCCGACCTTTCGATCGGCAAGTCCTAGGCGCTGAGGCTTTAACCCACAGCGCCACCCGTGTCCCGAAAGAAGTTTAGGTTTTCATTAAAAATAAAAAGGAGCGCCCGGGACTCCTTAAATAGTCAACACAACTGCACCCTTGGTCAGCAGAGGCTCTGTGGTTTTGCTCCGGACCACATCATAAAAAATTGCTGCAAATCTATTCTCCGATGGCGCCTACATGTGGTGGTTGCAATTTCCACGGTATCTGAGGCAGTATTAAGATTCCATCCACCTTCTGCAGTGAAGCAGAAGAAGAGCTTTAGATCTCTCCTCGCTGAGCCAGCCTCCCCCACACCCAGCCTAACCCCATGTGCCCCCCAAAGGCCCCCTTTCCCATCGTGTTGGTTGGCAGAGAGAGACACGCCAGGCATGCCAAGCGGTTCTCCACTCCCCAATTAATCCCTTTCCCATTAATGCTTATTAAAAAGGGCTGCTTTCATTTTCAGCCTGCCAACCTCAGATCTGTGCGTCAAAGCCTGTCTATATGCAAACGATCTATTAACGGTGCAGTGCTGCTCCGCTCTGAGCTGGCTGGTGAAGGAATGGAAAAAGTAGGGCTCGGAGTTTGGCTTGACTTTAATTTAGGACGCGAGTGTGTGCGCGCGTTTGAGGGGGGGGGGGAGGACGTCAGAGCGAGAGCTCGGGAGGTGAACTGGCTATTTCCATTAAATATATATAATATCCCTGCGGAGCTTGGATAGAGTACTTCTTCAAAACTTGGTACCTGAGCGGGAATGGCAGCAGGTGGGAGATTGAGTTTGCCAGGGTTTCTTACTCATGCGTGGTCTTTGGGGGTGGGGGGTGGGGGGGAGCCGCCACAGCGCCACTGATAGCCATTCTTGTATTCTGGCACTGTGATCAGGGAAGGTAAAGAGAGCCCCGCTGGATCACTCTGAAGTTCCTCCTAGCACAGAATCCTCTTTCCCACAGTGCTCAGCCAGATGCTTCTGCGCAGCCCAGATACAAAGGGAACAACCCTCTTCTGTTCTTTGACCTCCCCCCGCCACCCCGCCGCCCGCTCAGCAACTGCCTCTGAGCTTGGGGTTGAGCTATTACGGTCAATAGTCACTGACAGACCGATTCCCCCTCTGCGAATTTGTCTAATCCTCTTTCGAAGACATCTAAGGTAGCGCCCCGTCCCCACATCTTTCTGGTGGCAAATTCCATTAGCTGTGTGAAAACAGTACTTTCTTTTGTCCGTCCTAAATCTACCCCTTCATCAGAATCGTTGTGTGATCGCAACTTCTAGTATTATGGCAGAAGGGGGGGGGAGATGGATCTCTCTCCCTCTCTGTTTCTCTTTCCATGCATAATTTTGTAAACCTCAGTCCCATTTCCCCCCTTCAGGCATTTTCTAAACGAATCCCTCCCCCAATACTTCAGCCTTTCTTCCGTGGGAAATCTGTTCCGGCTCTCCGATATTGAGGCCTTTCCTTAAATGTGTGTGTGAGAGAGAACATGGAGTCCTACTGCAATCAGAGACATCCATTCCCCCCTTTGATCTTATCCACCAGGACTCTTCTTACAGTTAAGCTATGGAATTTGCTATCACACGGTGTAATGATGGCTGCTGCCTTTGACAGCATTAAAAGGGGATTAAGCACATTCATTGGGGTAAGGCTATCTTGATGGTTATGTGTTAACTCCAGGATCAGAGACACCATGCCTCTGACATGCTGGGAATCGCAAGTGAGGAAAGTGCTATTGCACTCAGGTTCTGCTTGTAAGCTTCCCACAGGAATCTGGTAGGCCACTGTTGAGAACATTAGTGGACCAGATGGGCCTTTGGCCTTATAGAATCATAGAATTGCAGAGTCGGCAGGGACCACAAGGCCCATCTAGTCCAATCCTTTGCAATGCAGGAATCCCCCCCCCCCCCCCGCAGCGTGGGCTTGAACCCATGGCCCTGAGATTAAGATGCTCTATTGACTGAGCTGTGTACCTTATTAATTAAATGATGATGGTGGTGATGATGATAAAGGTAAAGGTAAAGGTACCCCTGCCCATACGGGCCAGTCTTGCCAGACTCTGGGGTTGTGCGCCCATCTCACTCAAGAGGCCGGGGGCCAGCGCTGTCCGAAGACACTTCCGGGTCACGTGGCCAGCGTGACATCGCTGCTCTGGCAAGCCAGAGCCGCACACGGAAACGCCGTTTACCTTCCCGCTAGAAAGTGGTCCCTATTTATCTACTTGTACCTGGGGGTGCTTTCGAACTGCTAGGTTTGCAGGCGCTGGGACCGAGCAACGGGAGCGCACCCTGCAGCGGGGATTCGAACCGCCGACCTTTCGATCGGCAAGCCCTAGGCACTGAGGCTTTTACCCACAGCGCCACCCGCGTCCCCTGGTGATGATGATATAGGAGGCCAAATAGTGCACCAGATGTCAAATTCTGGAGGGAGGGGAGGTGGTCTGCTTCTCCTGATGGTTTCACCTTGGCAAAGTCAGACTGCTAGTGCATGCAGTGTGGTTGTGTGAAAGTGAGTGGGAGCAAAAGAATGCAGATAAAAATAGGACTCGGTGTCTTTTAAAATAATGTTTCAAGGGTAGCTGCAAAGAAGGAGATAGGGCAAGCTTTAAGTACTGAGGAAAGCGGCTCCTGCTACACAATACCTGACTCCCCACCCCTCCATAACAAATACCAGCTTCCTAGAGGGCAGATTTAAATGTAAATGATGGCGGTAGTAGGGGGTTAGACTGTCTCCCAGTGCTGTGCCCTTGATCCAAATCTTTCCTTCTCCCCTGCAACACCTTATAACAAAGAAAAATCCATTGGCCAATCTGATCTCCTGTCACATTTAGTTTGGCCATTAGTCTCGAGATGTTGGCTGCAGTTTCTCGATGGGGGGAGGCCAAGCATTCAAACACCTTCTCCATTTTTGTTCCTTCACAGGTACAAGAGCTGAGCCTTGTACATGTATCTGCTAGAACTCTGTTTAGTGCAATGGATTGGTCTAACTGAATGTGGATACCATGCCAAATCCTATGTTGTGTAATGCACGGTGCCTCCATGCCTACAAATGCATGTCCAAAGGGGGTGTTTTGGGTCATTTCTGGTACACATTTAGCAAAACTGTGCTACAGAAAAGCAGATGCAGTAGTGCTTTTGGGTGGCATGATATGATGAAGGGTGTTACCTGCGTCCTTCTGAAAGCGCACCTGTATCTTTAAGTGAGACTGCACCACTGATGAAAAAGGGACTTACCTGAAGTATCCACATAGGTGAAGATAACTTTCTATTATTAAGGAGTAGCTGATTGTTTTCCTTTCTAGAATGGATTCAGCCCTGCACGTTGAGTCTAACCCTCACTTCTTCCTTTTGGGGAATCTTTTATTTTTATGTCACATACTGGAGCCTGAACTCCCAGGTAATCTTGTTAGGTGCAATCCCATTAACTGGCTAGGACTTGCACCACTGAGCCAATCTCATTAAAAGCTGGTCTCACTTCTGATGATCGGCTCTGTTCACTGCTGAGGAAATAAGTCTGCTTCTGGTGGAATGGGCTAGCCCTGCTAGGTGGAGGGCTACTTGTGGAAAACCCACTCTTTACTGCTGAATTGGAGCAAACAGCACAAATTGCCGTTTGTTCTGATTCAGCATTAAAGAGCAGTTTTCTTGGGGAAAGCAGTGGGGCAAAAAATAACCACTCTGACTTGGAGCTTTAAAGGGTGGACCTGTGCCTAGAAAGAGCAGGGATGAGCCCTGCTCGCAGTATTGTAGCTTTGGTCTTTTATCTGTTCTTTGAAACCAAGGGTATATATTGATATGCATCAAGGGGATTGCTTCAGTCAGCCACAAATCATCTTGTGTCTCCATCACAGAAACGGATCTGGCGCTATGAGGCTACAAACAAGTGTCAGGAAGCGACACTATGCTGGATGAACAAAATGTGATTTGGTTATTACAGTGAACTCAGTGTTGGATGTGAGCTGAGGGGTCAGCTTTGTTTTCCAGCATGTGTGTAAAACATGTTCCCACCCCAGGGCAACTATGGGAGAGAAAAGTTTCATTCAGCGATAAGAGCTTCGAAATATTTTGTAGTATCTACCCAGTAGATAAAAGAATCGCCGGTTGTGGCATGGAACTGGTCACAGTGACATAGAGGATGAGCATGAGTGTAGTAACCAAAAATGTTTGTAGTATCTACCCTGTAGATAAAAGAATCGCCGGTTGTGGCATGGAACTGGTCACAGTGACATAGAGGATGAGCATGAGTGTAGTAACCAAAAATGTTGTTGCCCGGGGGACAGGGAAGAGTGCATTCATTTATGGCAAGTCAATTTACAGGGATACAAATTTAGAACTATTAACTGTCTGATCTTAAGCTCCTCAAAGTGACTTCAGTATCATGCTGCTTTTGATAATACTCATAGCCTGGGTGCAGATCTTCCTTGTGGTCATTCTTCTGGGGGAGTCTACTGACTCAACCCTCTTTTTGTAGAACAAGGGGCCCCCTGAACAGCCCTTTGGCTGGAGCAAGGCAACTGTACCTGTGAGATTAAAATGGTAAATCTAAACAAATTTACTGGGAAGCAAGTCTCATGGACCTCAGCAGTGTTTATTTCCAAGTTGTTAACGGGTAAATTTGACAAGGGGTGACCTCCTAGGACCTTAGTTATTCTGCATTCCACAAGTTCTCCTTTTAAGCCTTGAGGCCAGATATGAGCTTCAGACTCCTAGAATACAAAACGTGAGGTCAGCCCTACATTTTCACTGGTGTAGTTATCCCTTGACATGGGATCTGACAATGTTTTTCTCCCTCCCTTTCTAGGTCCTCCTTGACTTGCCCTCACTGCCTAAAGCAGAGCAACACCTTTGATCCCTTCCTGTGCATCTCATTGCCCATCCCTTTGCGCCAGACCAGGTATGTGAGCCAAGTTAAATTCTATAGACCCACCCACCTGCTCAATCTTCACTCGCTCTCTGTAGATTAATCTACATTATTCACATTTATCTGTTTTTGATCCACAGATGAGTCTGTTGTTCCTCCACCCCAGTGGGTAGTTTCACTCCCAAATGCGGAGCTAACTAGACTCCTCTGACATCTCTTTTCTGATGGTGCAGGAATGCATGCAGAGTCTGTCCTGTGCAGACTGCAGATGAGCCAGTAATGACTTTCCCCTCCAGCTAAAAACTTGCAGTCACAGCCAGCCACCAACTTCCAGCAATGGCGCTCCCAGCTCTGCTTGCCGTGGCTGATGCTTGGTGCCATATTTTCTTTAATAGCTAGAGGGCTTACCCAGGCCTCTGGTAGGCAGCTCCGATTTGTCGGCTGTTGCTGGAGCAAAGGAAGACAGAGGATTGCATGCAGGAGAGAAGAGACGAGTGTATCTAAAGCAGGCATGGGCAGACCTCAGGCTTGTAGGATCTACTTTGTTGTTAGGCTTTTTTGTTTTTTGTTTACTAGAACCCTGAGATCTACTTTGGGAAGCCCAAACATTAAAAACTTCACTGTTCAGGGCTGCCTTCAGAACTAATAATAATTTTATTATTTATATGGGTCCCAGGGCTCTGGATGCACCCTGTAGCTCACCAGGGTGGGGCAGGACTTCCATTTGGTGGCCATTTTGCTGCACCATTCTAAGTTCCCTTTCCTGGCCCCTTTCCCTCCAGGCCTTTGAACGTCACCCTTGTCTTCCAATCCAAGAGCCAGCGATTTGTGCGTGTGGGCCTGGCTGTGCCTCTCCTCAGCACCGTGGCAAAGCTGAGGGAAATGGTGGCAGAGGAAGGCAAGATTTCACCTGACCAGGTAAGCCAGACTTGTTCCTGCCCCCATGCTCTGGCTGCCCTTGTTCCCTGCGAACTGCATACAGTGGTACCTCTGGTTAAGAACTTAATTAATTCTGGAGTTCCGTTCTTAACCTGAAACTGTTCTTAACCTGAAGCACCACTTTAGCTAATGGGGCCTCCCGCTGCTGCTGCACTGCCGCCGCCGCACAATTTCTTTTCTTATCCTGAAGCAAAGTTCTTAACCTGAGGTACTATTTCTGGGTTAGCGGAGTCTGTAACCTGAAGCGACTGTAACCTGAAGCAACTGTAACCCGAGGTACCACTGTATAAGCCCAGGAGGTTTTCCTTTCTCATATACTGCCTATGTCCTCAAGCCTTGCAAGGCCCTGACCATTTCACTCTGCTGCTGCAGGTGATCCTGGCTGAGCTGGGCCAGTCAGGATTCCGGTGCTCCTTCTCGGACGATGAGGACCTGAACACCATCGCAGAGGGTGACAACGTCTACGCTTTCCAGGCTCCTCTCTCCTTCAGCAGGGCCAACTCTTCCCGCCTCTCAGGTGTGTCCTGCTGTGGCGGCTGGAACGCCTTCTGAATGTCCCTCTCAAAATGCCTGTCAAATAAGCTCTGGAGAGGCGGCCATGTTCTTCTTCATCCCCAGGCCCCTGGGCCCCTCTCCTGCTCTTGTCCAGCTGGCTCCTCTCTTCCCCCTCTCCACATGGAGGTGTCTGGCACTCAGAGCTTCAGGTACTTTTGTATCAAATGGTGAAAAGTTGAAGAAAATAATAATTCCCTCCACTGAGTATTTATCCCCCCTGCCAATTCCATATTGTGCTCGGCCTGAGGGCCAAACCAAATATCAACAGAGCTGTGTTCTTAAATCCAGATTGCTGCAGTAACATACCTGCCAAGTGCCCTGTTTTATGTGGGATGGCCCCGTTGGCTTTGAAGGTGCCCTGGGCTCTGCCTTCTCCCCAGGGTTCATGTGAATTCATGTGGCTGGTGGGCAGGTGGGCAAGGGTGAGCAGAGAGCAGGTGGACAAGGGCAAAGGTGAGTGGAGATTGGGTGGGTGAGGGTGGGTGGGTGTCCTGCTTTGCCCTCCCAGAATGTTGCAGGGTATGCAATAATACAGGAAGCCGTTTGTGGAGGAGACTAATTTAAGGGGGGGGGAGGGCTTTCCTCAGAGGCCTGTTTCCTTTCATCCTCCCAGCTTGCTGCCTTTCTCCCTGCTCGAGTCACTTCCAGTAGTGGGACCCCCCAGCTGGAAGACAAGGGGTAAGGGAGAGGGGCTGTGGGGGTATAAATTGAGAGAAGAGCTTCTCTCACCCACACATCCATTTTATTCCTCAAACAGGGGCACCCATCTCCCCCACCCACGTTCTTGGCCATGGCAGCAGATCCAGGTTTAAACACACCGATCTGCTAATGCCCATGTCTAGCATGGCCTTGAGAAAGCCAGGCGGCTATGCAACAATCATGTGTGACGGACAGGATGCTCCTTTATTCAGTGACCAAGCAAAGATACTGCTGCCAAAAGTATCAGCCTCAGAGCTGGGCACTTGTTAAGAATGTAGTATCTGTTGTGAAGGTTGGGATGCTTTGCACAGCAGCATTCAGAAGCCAGCGTGAAGGAAAGGAGGAGGCGGAAGAGACGCCCGATGCAAGAGGAGAGAGTTTTCCTGGCTTGATGGGATCACAAGGAGGCCAGTAACTTTTAACTGAAGACTGGCTCTATCCATCAGCCTGCCCTTGTCTCCTCCAGCCAGCACAGATTAGCCACAGTCACAGCAAATAGCCTCAGAATGAGTGGGCTTTAGGGGCGCCGAGACTCTGTCACTTTAACGGCCTCTTATTAAGATCTACAGTCTTGTGATTGCATCATGAGGCCTCTGGGAAATACCTTTTCCCTGCAGAGTCAGAGGACCTTCTCCGCCTCCGCTGGCATTTTTTCTTGAGTCTGCTCTTTGTTTGGCTTTCGGCTGGCTCTGGCAGACTGTGAAGAGGTGATGCACCTGTAAGGCTGAGACGCAGTTGCCGGGACCAGGTCTGAACTGACAAAATGGGACAGCTGCTTCTGAGAAGAATTGGGTGGATGCTGATGCATTGTTCAGCCCAGGAACCTCTCCCATGCCCTTGGTCCTGTTTCTCAGCCTCCTGGCCTGATTTCCTTCTGAGAGGTTTCAAGTGGTTTAGCATTGAACACACAAGTGGGTGTTGTTGAAACTGATGCAGTGAAAGCTTTCCTGCTCCTGCTTTCCTGCAATAAGTGTGTTCTTCGGTTCCTTCTTTTTGAGGGTGTCTGGAGAGCACGTGTGGTATAGCCCTCGTCTGCTAGGGTCATCTCAGAGTTGTTTGAAAGCACGTCCCTTTGCCAACTTGGGAAACTTTGCGCATCATGGAGGCTGCAAGGTTTCACCAGGAGGCATTAAACTTCTGCATACAAGGCGAGTTTGATACATAGGTGCATTCACAAAAGTAGCTCCACACATGCATTCAGAGGTGGCCCTGGGCCATTTGGGAAAGGTGATTTCTGAATAGTGAATTGCTCAAAGGATGCTTCCAGACCATTGCTATTTTCAGGTGGGATTCAGGTCATGTACCAGGAAATTCATGTTGATTAATCAGGTTGATGAATGAATGGTAATATGGTGCTCTTAAAGCAAACTGCCTTACTCCCCCAGATGGGACCTTTTTGTAATAAGCAAAGTGGTAGAAAAATACACTGGGAAGTGTAGGATAAAAGTTGTATGGCATGTTGTCTAACTTCCCTGCAAACAAATAAGAAATGAATGCTCAGTAAATCAATGACATCACGTAACCCCCTTGCAAACACTTGATAAACCTGTTAATTTTTCTGAGTGTTTCAGTGCTGGGAGACACCACAGTTCACTAGAGCTTTTCTTTTCTCCCAGTGTTTGTTTGCTGCAGCTATTTCGCCCCCTCTCCACCCCCACTTCCCATCTGTTCTATTCTTCATGATTCCTTGTTGTGGCAAAAGATAAATAAAGTACAACAAGCTGATATTTTGCAATGAGTAACCGGTGCGTATTGTTCTGTATGCAGTTGGGTTTTCTTTTCTTTTCTTTTTCTTTTGCACCAAATATGCAAGGTCATATTTTATCAGAAAAAACTCTTACATTTTAGTATGCTTTGTTCCCCGCGTCCTAACTTGTTACCAATATGAATCACAGAATCATAGAATTGTAGAGTTGGAAGGGACCTTGAGGATCATCTAGTCAATCCCCTGCAATGCAGGAAATTATGGGGATTGAACCTGCAACCTTGATGTTATCAGTTTCATGCGCTAGGAAGCACAATTTGGACTACAAACTATAATCCAGGTTAAAGGCAGCATTAGATTAGGAACACTTGTAAAAAAAAAAGAATACTTAAAAAATTATGGTATAAAAGGAAACTTCTTGGCAGAATTAGACTGAACCTTGCATTGTATAAATATAAGTTCATAGGGAAGTTAACAGAAACTATATAAGAAATATGTAACACTGCTGTATAAGATAATCAACAAATAAAGTACAGTGAGACTAATTGGAAGTCATTTTTAATTTCTTGTTTTACAAGTTTTACAACTGTTCACATCATTGGGAGTACAAAGGATGTTAGTTATAAGAATTGTGTTGTTTCATATATTGCTTCGTTGTTGTTTAGTCGTTTAGTCGTGTCCGACTCTTCGTGACCCCATGGACCGGAGCATGCCAGGCACTCCTGTCTTTCACTGCCTCTGGTAGTTTGGTCAAACTCATGCTGGTAGCTTCGAGAACACTGTCCAACCACCTCATCCTCTGTCCTCCCCTTCTCCTTGTGCCCTCCATCTTTCCCAACATCAGGGTCTTTTCCAGGGAGTCTTCTCTTCTCATGAGGTGGCCAAAGTATTGGAGCCTCAGCTTCAGGATCTGTCCTTCCAGTGAGCACTCAGGGCTGATTTCTTTAAGAATGGATCGGTTTGATATGTTGCTACTGTCTGTCAATTTATGGTTTGTTTATTTGATTGTATATTTGTTTGTTGGTTTCTTTGCTTTCCTGGCATATATATATATATATATATATATATATATATATATATATATATATGATTAGGAACACTTGTTACAGGATAGGCACAGACCAACTTTCTCAACCTGGGTCCTCCAGATACCTCCCCCCCCCAAGCATGGCCATTTGGAGAGCACCAGGTTGGGGGAAGCTGCTATCTGCTCCTAAGCCTGCTTTACTAGGATGTTCTGCCTCTGCCTTTCAGGCATTTGGGGAATGTTGTACTGTGAACTAGTTCATGATGTACAGCGGGAAAAGATATGCCCATACCCTCTCCTGCACAGCATTCCAAGGTTTCTCAGTTTAAGCTTGAAACACTGAAAATGGTTGAGGTTTGTAGCGTTAATGCAGCTATGTCGAACCATTCAGGAAAAAAAAGCCCATGGGGAAAATGTCTCCCTTAACGTAGCTGAAATGGAAACAGACGTGATTTGGCTATTTGCAGTTGCTTTCATTCCACTTATTAGCAGGCAGATGAAAGAGAGGTGGCAGGCCTAAGATGGGACTGAGAATGATGTTGGACTCCACCTCCCATTGGCAGGTGTCTCAAAGAAGGTGAAAAGCCCTAGAGTTCCACCTCCACTTTCAGAAGTTGCCTGCTCCCATACAGTACCAGTTGTTGGGAATTGCAGGTGTTTGTGCATTCATCTCCAGCTTGCAGCCTTCCCATAAGCACTTGTCTGGTCAGCAGGCTCATCTTACCTTCTTCTAGTTCCATGACTACTGTGCAAGCTCAGGCAGGCGTACCTGGGAAAAACAACAACAAAGAGACAGATCCCCTCCTGCAAACACATTAATTGCAAAATTAATTGCAAAACAGGTAGTGAGTCTGTAGAGCAGGTATAGGCAAACTCGGCCCTCCAGATGTTTAGGGGCTACAATTCCCCCCATTCCTGACCACTGGCCCTGTTAGCTAGGGATGGTGAGAGTTGTAGTCCCAAAACATCTGGAGAGCCAAGTTTGCCCATGTCTGCTGTAGAGCAACAACATGAAGCATCTCCAAACACACACACACACACACACACACACACACACACACACCACAGTCCCTGGAAGATTCCCCTAGGCATTGGAAGGTAGTGGCAGCCACCTGTGCCAGCTCAGCCAAACTCTACGGCAAGGGTCTTGTTGGATTACAACTCCCATAATTCCTGACCGCTGGCTGGGGTTGATGGGCGGGTCACTGGGTCCCTAGTGTTTGACTGAAATGACACAGGTGGACTCATGCTGCTGCTAATATGCTGTGTACTTTGGGTACCTTTTAGGGACAACGATTTTTGGGAACTCCTGATGTTGTTGCTCTAGAGCAGCGGTTCTCAACCTGTGGGTCCCCAGATGTTGTTGGATTACAACTCCCATCATCCCTGAGTTCTGGCCTTGCTAGCTAGAGGTGATGGGAGTTGTAGTCCAACAACATCTGGGGACCCACAGGTTGAGAAAGGCTGCTCTAGAGACTCACTTGGATTGTAGAACTGTAGTATTGGAAGTGACTAGAGGGTCATATGGTCCAGTCCCCTGCAATGCAATGATCTCAAGTAGATCATCCTAGGTCACAGAAGGCCACCCCTCCTCTGCTTGAAAACCTCCAAGGAAAGAGACTCCACCACCTCTGTCCATTGTCAAACAGCTCTTACTGTCAGTCAGTTCTTCCTGATGTTTAGTCGTAATCTCCTTCCTTGTAACTTTGAATCCACGGGTTTGGGTCCTAGCCTCCGGAGCAGGAGAAAACAAGCTTGCTCCATCCTCCGCACGGCAGACCTGTGATCAATACCGTTTTATAATTAGTGCGTTGCCAAAAGGGGACCCATCTCTGTTTTGTGACTAATACAAGAAGTTATTTTTAGCCTCCCATGGACCTGGCAGGCAGCCAAGCCATCCGTGCTTCAAAAGGTCAGGCTCTGAATCGAGATAAATTGGTTTTACAGTCTGTAAAATGCCACTAGAGATCCAAAGAGCTCCAAGTCAGGGAGCTGGGAGGTGTTGTGAATCCTGGAGTGGCAGGAGGGTGTAGCCGAGGGTAAAAGCCCGTAAAGAACGAGAAAAGAAAAGAGAGGCAAAGGGGAACGATGGTGCCTCTTCTAAAGAAACCCAGAAGTTTTGGGGGGAAACAATAATAAATATTCGGCATGCTTCCACCTGCTCTTTGTAGATTCATAGAGTCACAGAATTGTAGAGTTGGAAAGGGACCCTGAGGGTCATCTAGTCAACCCCCTGCAACACAGGGATCTCAACTAGATCATACATGACAGGTGTTTGAGTCTGTTTCTGTGTGTGTGTGTGTGTGCGGGGGGAGCATTCAAACATGTAACTCCTGCCTTCAGCCTGAGGTGGAGCCACAGGCCAGAAAGTGCATTGCTGCCTCATTCTGTTGATTTGATAAATGAGCCAAACATGACTTCCAGGTTCATCCCAATATTTTTTTTAATGTATTTTTATTAAAGATTTTCTTGGTTTACAAAAGTATGTGTAATCTCTCTCTCTCTCTCTCTCTCTCTCTCTCTCTCTCTCTCTCTCTCTCTCTCTCTCTTTCCAAGTAACATTTTTTTACAGATCAGTTTTGTTTGTTGAGACATTAGGAAGAAAAGGGGGGGAGGTGAGTGGGGGTGGGGTCAGGTCCGATTTGAGAATCCCGCAGCTGTGAATTCTGAGATACTTCCCTGGATAATAATAATAATAATAATAATAATAATAATAATAATAATAATAATTCACCATTTATACCCCGCCCATCTGGCTGAGCCTCCCCAGCCACTCTGGGCAGCTCCCAATCAAGTGTTAAAAACAATACAGCATTAAATATTAAAAACTTCCCTAAACAGGGCTATCTTCAGATGTCTTTTAAAGATGATAGCTGTTTATTTCCTTCACATCTGAAGGGAGGGCGTTCCACAGGGCGGGCGCCACTACCGAGAAGGCCCTCTGCCTGGTTCCCTGTAACCTCACTTCTCGCAGTGAGGGAGCCGCCAGAAGGCCCTCAGTGCTGGATCTCAGTGTCCGGGCTGAATGATTGGGGTGGAGACGCTCCTTCAGGTATACAGGATATGGACTTTGCAAGGCTGAGGCTTCAAGAGGGCAGTTTGGTGGGGAAGAAGCCAGGTGCTGAGAGGAGATTGGGGATGAGCTGAGCCTTGGCACTTATGGCTGCATTTTGGGATGGATTAGCTTTATATGCAAAATGAGAAGGAAAACTGGAGACAAAGTGCCGTGGCAGTGATTTATTGCCTCTCCGGGCTAAACAAGAGGCCTTAATTGAAAAACATCAGAGGAGACAGCGCACGCAGATGTGGGAGATGAAGTTCATGGCAATCCTGCCTTTTGGACAGCCCTGTTGCCAGGTGGTTTTGATGAATTGCGCAGCCCAGATCTGGGGAGGTGGACAGATCGAGTTGCAAATTGGAGGTGCAGATTGGACTGATTATGCGTGAGCGTTTATTGCTGGTGATAATAGACACCAACTTGTTGAAAGTGTTAATATTTATTCTTCCTTGCGGAATCACAGATCTGGAAGGGATTAATCTGAATCATTTTGTCAAACCTTTGTTCTAAGGCAATATGTCCTATATCTTATGAATTTCGGATGATCTGTGTCTAGATTTTCTATGAAAGTTCTGGAAATTGAGAGCCCGCAAATCTCGAGTCATCGTATTCCCTTGCTATCTATTATAATTAGGAAGCTTCCCCCCAACCCTGAACCTCTCATGGGTTTTATTTACCATGGTATGGGGGTGGGAGGGAGCTGGGGGCACTGTTATGCAGTGGTTCCACTCCTTCCTCCTGGGCCATGTCCAGAAGGTGGCGTGTGGGGATGAGTGTTTGGACCCCTGGGCGCTCACTTGTGGGGTGGCTTGGGGCTCCATCCTCTCCCAAATTGTTTTCAACATCTATATGAAGCCATTGGGGGAGATCATCAGGGGGTTGGGGTTGAGTGTTCACCAATATGCAGGTGATACCCAGCTCTACCTGTCTTTTAAATCAGAACCAGTAAAGGCAGTGAATGTCCTATGTGATTGTCTGGAGGCAGTTGGAGGATGGATGGGTGTTATTGGATTGAGGTGGAATCATGACAAGAAAGAAGTACTGTTTCTGGGGACAGGAGGCGGGCGGGTGTGGAGGACTCCCTGGTCCTGCATGGGGTAACTGTGCCCCCAAAGTACCAGCCTGGGGGTCATTTTGGACTCACACCTGTTCTTGGAAGTGCAGGTTAATTCTGTGTCCAGGGCGGCTGCCTACCAGCTCCATCTGATATGCTGGCTGAAATCCTACCTACCGGCACACTGTCTCGCCAGAGTGGTACATACTCTGGTTATCTCCTGCTTGGGCTACTGCATTGCGCTCTGCATGGGGCTACATTTGAAAGTGACTTGGAAACTGCAGCTAATCCACAATGCAGCAGCTAGACTGGTGACTGAGAGTAGCTGCCGGGACCACATAACACCTGTCCTAAAGGATCTTCACTGGCTCCCAGCACATTTCTGAGCACAATTCAAAGTGTTGGTGCTGACCTTTAAACGGCCTTGGCTCAGTATACCTGAATGATGTTAAAAGCTCATAGTTAAACCATGGAACTCACTCCCCCAGGAGAAGCTGATCGCCACCAACTTTGATGGCTTTAAAAGAACATTGCACAAATTCATGGAGGGTTGGGTTATCCATGGATAGCAGCCATGATGGCTATGCCCTGAAGGCAGCTATGCTTCTGAGTACCAGTTTCTGGGATTCGCAGGTAGGCAGAGCGCAATTGTGTGCAGGTCCTTCTTGCAGGCTTCCCAGATGCTGCTCTAGGATGCTGGGCTAGATGGACCATTGGCCTGACCCATCAGCTCTTCCTATGTTCTTCTTTAAGCCATTCCCAAAGTAGTTGTCCAGTAGAGGAGAGGGATGCCTTGGGGATTTACTGATGTGCGTTATTCTTTCCTTTTCCCAGGTTGTCCCCACAGCCTCCCATCCTCTCCCAACTCTTCTGAGCCCGAAGGCCAGCGCTTGGCTCATAACGGGGCCATTTCATCGGAGTTCCTGCACCATGGCGGAGGGGGCAGGATCCTGCTCCTTGTCTGTAATGTGGCTGGGGCAGGGCAGCAGGCCGTGCGGTAAGTCCTGCCCAGCAGGGAAGCTCATGCTAGAACGGTTAAGAGTTCTGCCACTGTGGCTCAGTGGCAGAGCTTCAGCTTTGCATGCCAAAGATCCCAGGTTCAATTCCTAGCATCACCAGGTAGGGCTAGGAGAGACTCCCTGTCTGAAACCCTGGAGGACCACTGCCAGTCAGGGTGGACAATACCTGAGCTAGATGGACCAATGGTCTGACGCAGCATAACACAGTTTCTTAGGTGCCTTTCCTGAAATGGGCACTTGACCTGTTGGCCATTCCCTGTTACTCTCAGGCTTGCAGAGGCCTTTTCAGAGGGATGGGACTTTGAGCTTGGGAGTTAGTTCGTTGCTTTTTTTTTTTTTGTCTTCTAGATCCCAGCTTGCTGATTAGCAGCTCTGAAAAAGCCGGAAGCAATCACAGAAGCAGCAGCTGGGCTTGTTAAGAGCAGTTTCCTTTGTGTCATTTGGCACAACATCTGGGCTGTGTAACATTAATGTTAAGCTCTGATAAAGCAAGCCTAGTGGCAAGTTAATTGTCTCCACTTGGTGACGAAGGGGCTTGGAATGGGAGCGCTGTCGCTTCAGCCAAATCAAGCTGTGCAGCGGGTCTGGAGAAACAACCATCGAGTGTCCTGAGCTGCGCTTTGGACCATTTGGCCTGCAGCGGTGTTCTGCCCGGTGTGCCACTTGTTCCTTCAAAAGCCCATTTCTTTCCCATGCTGGAGATGTGGATGGAGGTGGGGGGGGGAAGAGCTGCACTCGGTTTAGCAGCCACTGATGGCTGCGAGGAGCTTGCGGGAGGGCGATTGGATGCAAAAGCACTGTAGGCGGGTAATGAATTCACATTGCACATCCCAAATGTCATTAAGTAACGCTCTGCATGCTTGCAGTGGCTAATAAACCAGTCATCGGCTGGGAAACGGCTTGTAACATGCTGAGCTTTATGGAGGGCAATTTATCTAGCAATATTTCCGTGTTACGTAGGCAGGCCTAGCATGTCTCCCTCTCCCCTCCTCCCAACTCAAGTGCTTTTGCAGGGACAAGAACTATATGGCTTGATTCCTAGAACTTTTGCCTGTCCTTTTTGTACCCCATTTATTCAGCCAAACAGCACACACAGATTGCAGGGCTCAGGAAATGGGGTACTGATAGTTGTCAGAACAAGAAAAGAGCTTATAAGATGCATTGGAGGAGAAGGTAGCAGGAACTTACTTGAATCTACACTTTTGGTTCTGTCACGTTGCAGCAAATGGGTGGTGATGGTAGCTATGTCTCCTATTTTTTCAGAGGACAGTCCTCTATATGGGGGGGCGGGCGGTCTTCTCTTTGAAGGGTCATCTATTTTACAGGAACCTTAAGATGGGGCAGCAGAGGTCTTGAAGTTGCCCATCAACAGTTAGCAGCTGGATAGCAGATTAAGCAGGCAAACAGGTCACTTGTGCACACGCCATACATTTAAAGCACATGTCTTCTCCCCAAGGAATCCTGGGAGTTGTTTTCCACTCAGAAAGCTACAGTTTCCAGCACCCCTACAGTAACTACAGTTACCAGAATTCTTTGGGGGAAAACATGAGCTTTGAGTACATTGTCTTGCCCATTATGTTGCATTTCTGTTTAAATTAATAGTAATCATTTCTGAATTTGCATTTAGAAATGTAAATTTGTGTATGCAAACCTCTTCTGGAGATGCATTCTCCAGCCCTTTTTTGGCAATGTGTGACTAGCCACCCTAAACTGGAACTGGAGGGTATATGTCTCCAATAGATCAAGTGGTTTGCTTGTTTCCCCCCCTTATTTGATTTTGAAGGGAGAAAGGTTTTCCTGGCTTCTCTTCCTATCATTTCCATTAATTCTCTTTGTAGCTCTTAGGAGACTCAGTCTTTTGAGTTCTGCAAGCTGACCAAAGGAGCCTGGAGTTCCAATCTGTCAAGTCTGGCTGAGAGTTACGCTGGCACCACCAGAGTTTTGAGTGCCCAGCTGTCAACTTTCAGCCTGGGGAACCTTTAAGAGCATGGGATCAAGCAGTTCAGATCAAAAAGTGCAGTCTCTTGAATCCCTAGGTCAAATATGTTTAGATTCATAAAGTAATAAATAAAATACTTTCAAAACAAGCAAAATAGTTTTAGCATGGAAAATAAAGAAAGCAGAAAAATACACACACTTTTTTCTGCTCCTGGGAGGGATATATGAGACCAAGTTTCATTTGCCTTTAGTTGCAGAACTAGTAATGGGCTATGTGGAGTTTTTTTTGGGTTTTTTAACTCAAAAAGAAAATATTTTGCCAAAGAAAGTTAGCCTTTACAGTAGAAGACTTGCCTGCCCCAAATCTTTCATGCAGACTCTCCGGCCAGCCTAGGCTTTCCCTCAAACAATTATCTTGGCTTTGAAGTGGAAATAAGATTTAGCTTTCCATTTAGTCGATTTGCATAGTCCCTAAGCCCGCCTGCCCTCAGCCTAAATTTGTTCAACTCCTTCCCGCCCATTTCATAGTAGACTGTGGAGTACAAGATCTGATCACACCTGATGAGAATGATGAAAGTCCTGAGCAAATATCTGCCATAAAATGCAAAATTTCCAGACATGACATTTTGATTGGCAATAGATGACTTGAAGCATTTCCAGGTTATCCAGCCCACCTGTTTTTATATCTCACAGGTGACTAGCATGCCAAGTTTGTAATCTGCTTTGGAAATGGCCAAACAAGATTTTCTAGAACACTGGGGAACTGGTCGAGTATTATGCCAGAGACCCACGCAAGATCATTTATTTGCATAGATTTCTCATAGTACGTTTACCTCTTAGTTTACCCCTCTTGCAAAACCGATCGAGTTATTTCAGAATTCTCTTAGTTTGTGCTTTCACGTCTCATCACGACATTGGATATTGCTTGGGGAGCTTTCTTGCACCCAGTAAAGCTGACTGATGCAGAGGACTGGCCAAACGTACAACAGGGTGAGAACACAGAGAGAGACAGTTTCCCTTAATCCTTTGCCTGCACTGCCTCCTGCTGGTCTTGCACCCTTCGTCTTGATGAGCTTCCCTTTAGTCTACATAGAGAAAGCTGAGATTGGTAATGTAACCGCCACCACTGTCAGCCATTCAAGAAAACATGAATGCACAACCAGTCACCCCTTCATCATTCTTCCCTTCTCAGGCAGTATCAGTTGGGGAGAAGTACAGAGGAGAACTGGCTGAACAAACATAGGGAATATAGGAAGCTGCCTTATAGCAAGTCAGGCCACTGAATCCACCCTACTCAGTAGAGTTTGCACTGATGGGCAGTGAACCTCCAGGGTTTCAGACAGGGGTCGTCTCCAGCCTTTCCTGGAGATGCTAGGGATTGAATCTGGGACCTTATACAAGGAAGGTTATATTCTATCACTGAGCTACGGTCCTACCCCAGGTCAAGCAGCACATTGGTGTGAATGCTTTAAAAAGTGCAGGCATTTATATTAGTGGCTTGAGATGCTCTTTTCCTACCCAGGAACAGCAATGGGCCTTTAGTTTGCCGGCTGCCCATTGTCCAGGGTCAGCAGAGGGTCGCCTGAATGGTAACATTCCAATTGGGTAGCAGCCTGGGAAGAATATCATCCCAACCTCAGAGATGCTGCTCCGTTATCCCCTGACATCTGAAATGTAGTTGCATTTCCCGGAGATCAATGGGCCTGGGCAAAACGATGGGTGATGGAAGAGGAGAAGTGGGAAATTTAGAGCATCTTTCTTGCTGAACTCTGGCAGTCGGCTATTCTGAAATAAGTCCCCGCTGGCATGATCAAATTAATGTGATGTTGAATTCCACCCTTCATTTCATTGGGAAGTAACTTTAAAATTTAGATACCTCTGCCAGTGAGTGAGTGATGTCTTGGCTTCTTTTGTATCACTAAGTGAGCAAAAGGCACCTGAAGGCTAGTTTCTTTGCGCAACCCACAGCAATTCTCTAATGTGCTTTTCAGGTTTGGCCCACCTTTACTGATGCGGGAAGACAGAGCCATGTTGTGGGATCAGCTGCAGCAGTGCATCCTGGGCAAAATGCGCTATCTGATGAGAAGGGAGGCCCAAGTACAGGTGAGTCCACCCTGCTGTCCAGGCACTGTTGCATCTGCCCTGTTTCTCCTGCTCCTGGAGAGTAGGAGAGATGCAGTGTTTGAAGGGCAGCAGCTTCTTACAGAACATACTGTACTCTCAGCAAAATTTAAGCAGGAACAGAGTGCCAAGAGTCAGTAAGCATGCCAGGGAGCTCTTGGGTCATCCTAACCTCTGCCCCAAATACCTTAGGAAGCAGCCATCGCTCTCCCAAGTCACAAATCATGATGGGGCAGGGGAAACTGCCTCCACTTACAGGCAATTATTGGCCTGTAGCTGTAGTTATTTGTATATTTCTTTTCCATTTCAAATTGTTTATTTGCTTAACTACCCTTCATCAGCAAGAATCGTGGGGCAGTGTAGAGAAATATGATTAAAACAAGAAGTTCCGTCGAAGCACACAAAAACGTAGTAGTGTAGAACAATAATCTGGCCTTCACCTTAATTAATGCAACCAAATCAATGCAGAACAGCATCAAACTCTCCCAAAGACCCAAGGGAAGAGATGTGTCTTACGACTGTCAGAAATTCAGTAATGAGGGTGACAACCAAAACATCCTGGGTGGGGTCATTTTATGGGCAGGATGCCACCACTGAAAAGTCCTTGTCCTGCGTTTCGTGATCATGAGCAGTGCTCTGACCCCCGCCACCGGCAGCAGATCTCAGTACCTTGGCACTCCTTCAAAGTATTTGGGCTCAAAGTTGTTTAGGGTTTTTAGTGTTAACACCAGAACCTTAAATTGGCCCTGGCATTGGCAGCCAGTGAAGGTTGCACAGAATTGGTGTTATGTGGTGCTTTACTCTATATAAGAGAGCAGGTCCCTGCCTCAAGAGGCTTACAAACTGGAATATAGATTGACAATAGCAAAGAAAGGACAGAGGAGAGGAAAGGAAGGCAGGGCTTACTTATAGCAAGGCACAGTGACAAAATTATAAACTTTTGATCTAGTTCTGAAGACACTAAATTCCTCATAGGGGAAAAATGATTTAGTTTAAGTGTTATATTTTTGTGTGTCTGTTACTTGCCTTTTGGAGTTGCTCTAAGTGGGTAGCGTTTTAATTAAATTACAGCTTATTAAATCATAATTGGTTGCCACAAGGGACCTAAAATTAAATTCCTGTGCAAAATGAAGATTGATTATTGCATCCAGATCCAGGGTAGTCACTTGTAGATGCTTGGCAGGTCTTTTTCCCTGGCATGATTGACACCGTGTAGTACTCTCGGAGGGGAGAGAATCCTGCTTCCGGCCTCCTAATACCCTCTGTTTCTTCCAAACCGAACATTTGGAAATAAAAACTGCGGCAATAAACACTGCCGATTGCATGCAATGAGTGGAAAAAAGCATTCTCAGGGGTTGTATGTTTATAAATAGACATTTCCTCCCGTCTGTGTTCACGCTGAATGTTTGGCAAGGACTCATGTTTTCCCTTTTATGTTGGCTGGGACAGCAGAAGCAGTAGTACCCTCCTGGCAACAGCAATGTGCTCACTGGGAACAGGGATGGGGTGAAGTGAGATGGTGGCTGCAAGGTTAGGGGAGGTATGGGGCAGCAGCAGTGACAGCCCCAGAGATGTGCATATAGGGCTGTTGTCCCAACGCTCCCTCAACCTCACCACTGCTACCTCGCCTCCTTCTGAGGAGCATCTCTGGGAGGATACCACTTCCTCTGCCACCCCACCCCTCCATGAGCCCCACTGCTACACATTAGCTGCCATTATGAGGGGTGGCAGGGACTCCTGCATGGTGTTTCTCTCTGCCTGCGTTGGCGGTGATAGTGGTAGTCCGGAAGTGCCGCACAGCAGTTTGTCCCTCTACTTTTTCTCATAGGAGCGAGTAGACACCATTCATTTATATGGGTGGAAGCAAAGCAATGTACTCAGGAAGGTAATTGGAAGGGATGACTAAGCTGGCCCCTTGTGAACACTGTGGCTGGGGGTGCGCTCTCATCTTTTTGCTGAAGGCTTTGAGAGGGTAGCTGCAGAAGAACTGATGGCTACAGCAGGCATTTCCCAGCTGTTTGATCCTGATGTGTGGCCCAGCTCTTGCCTGCCTCTCCTGTGTTTGCAGATAGCAAGTTGATGTGGTTCTGTGCAGTCTGTGAAGTGTTGTGTGTCCCTGTCTGGAAGATGTGCCAGGCATATAGTTCTGCTATTTTATTTATTTATTTCAGCTTCTATAGCTAAATTATCTAGTCGAACACTGAAAACAGTAGGTGCTCCTTTTGGAAGAGGTGCTCTCCAGATTCATCTCCAGAGCTGATCATTACCAGTGTAATTTGTGACTAAAAGTGGAGGGTGGTGGTTTTGTGCTCATCAGCATCAGGGGCCTCAGAGTAGCATGAACTGGGTGCCAAGACTCTCCTTGCCTCCCGCAAGCCATTTTAGCCATTGCTGCAAATGTGGGTGTTGCAGAAAATAATGTTCTACTTCATTAAGGGTCCAGAAACCAAGCCTTATGAGGAATGGTTCAAGGACCTGGGTATGTTTAGCCTAGGAAAGAGGAGACTGAAAGGAGATATGACAGTCATCTTCAAACAGCTCTATGATTCTGTGATCATTACAGCTACCTCAATGCCCTGGAAATTACAGCATCTCAAAGTCTTTATGGGAAGTCCAGTTGTTCATTTATATACGTTTGGGACCTCGGTTCTCTCTGGAAAACTACTCCCATCATGGCTTGTTCATCCATCCTAGTAGTGCTTATGGGTTGTCTGTGCTTACTTGGCAGTGAGTGAAAAACACTCTGCCCATGCTCAGTGGCATTCTGTTATCACTTCATGTATTTTGGGATTAAGGTCTGGGAATAGGGGCTCCCGGACTCAACCCATGAAGTGGTATGCTTCAAAGTAAGAAAGAAGGGGGCAATGAGAGAGAATTCTAAATGCAGAGAGATGATTTCCAGGACATTCTGTTTTCCCCTAAGACCCACAAAACCCCAGAAATTCCAGGTACATTTTATAAATGAAGGTGAGCAGCCTGCGGTGTATCATTCATTCTCCTTCATTGGTTATCTTTTGGAAGAGCAGAAAGAAATATATTGCTATTGCAGACTGTAGCATTTCCCATTGATCTGTGCAAGTCCATTGTCTGGTGGCCCATAGTAATGAACTGTTCAGAAGAAAATAATGCCCCTACTTAATGGGCCTGGTCAGTGAATCAGGGCATGGGGACAAATTCATCCTTCCTGAGCCCAGCTGCTGCCTTAAAACATGCCATTAGCACGTGCACAGTTTATGCTGTTTCAAGTTACCTTCATTCCGCCAATCTAACTAAAACTTGGCTACCTTCATTCCTTCCCAATGATGTGTCTCCTAGGATGGACTCGAAAGTCAAGCATTGCTTGGGACGGTTTGGCAAGGAAAGAGTGGGCTGAAAAATAAATAAAAGCAAACAAATAGCTACACGGTTGTCCTTTTAAATCTGACCACATGCAGAGTGCTTTATGTTGTGAGGCTGGTATGTGCAGCAGCTTCAAGCCTATGGAATTCGCAGTAGACGGGGAAGATTGGATTTTAGACATGGTCAACTACTTCTATGGGAAGTAGTTATCCTCACAGATCCAAAACAATCAGGGTGATTTTCATTGTTTTTATTTGGACCCACCCTATAAGATGGAAGGGCTGTAATTCAGGGGTGGAGTATATGCGTTGCGTGACCCAGGTTCAGTGCCTGCCATCTCCAGATAAAGGCTATAAAAGGTTACTGCCTGAAATCCTGTAGAGCCACTGCCAGTCAGTTTACCAAACTAAACGGACTGATGGTCAGATTCGGTACAGCATTTCCATTCGTTATTCTGAATTTGGCTACAAGTGAATATTCACCAGATCCTCCCCAGATTGCTTTGCTTTGAGCATCTGACAGCAATGGGGTACATGTAATAGACCTGTAACTGGTATTTTATTTCAGTTGTTAAATGTAGTTACAAAAGCACCAAGCAAAAGTCACCAGCCGCAGGCTGGGTGTTTATAGCGAGCTGTCCTTTAATGGCAAGTGCCTGCACAAGTGAGAGCAACTGGGCATTTCTGCTGTGTGCACTGCATTCCCCCCCCCCTTCCCCTGTCAAGGCGGCAGCAGCAGCAGCAGCAGCAGCAGCTCATCTTGCAAAAGAGTCACGGAGAGTGGTGAGCCAGCAGCACGGTTCATCCGCAAGGGAGCCATCCCATAGCTGCTTGACATGAAATATTAAGATGGAGCTACCTAGCAAGACTGTGCCCCTTGCAGGAGGCGTTGGGAGCCAAGACGTTTCCCCCGCTGCGGGCCAGGCAGCGAGTGGAGGTTTGCGGTCCATGAAGTCTTAATGAATTGGCTTCATAATAACCAGCTTCGAAACGAGCAGGCCAACTGCTGCACCTTGGCCAAAAGACTGCGCGAGAGCTCGAGCAGGAAGGCTTCCGCGTGGTCGTCACATTGAAATGTGAAGGGTGAGAAGACTCACAGAGGCAGGCAAATGTTGTGACGCAAAGGCAGGCCGTTCTGCCAGCGTGGAATTCACCATGTAAAAACGCCTTCTTCTGGAAAGGGAGCAGGTTGTGTCTGGTTTTTGTAGAAGCTTCCAGCAGTTCGGTGGGCCATGGGGCTTTCCTGTACAGCTGCGGGTAGGATTTTACTCCCTGTTGTGGAACAGAGCCTCTTCTCCTCCAAGGAGAAATCAATGGCCATAGCCCAAAGCCCACAAGAGCCAAAATCCCCTGGTAAAGCTTGCAGAGCATTGTGCAGTCCCCTAAGGATTTGAAGGGAGGCTGTTCTAATTGCAAACAGGCCTCACAGGTAAATAACCAGACCATGACAAGCTCCTGAGAGGCAAACTGGTGATTTTTGACATGTCACGATGAGAGCTTCTAGTAATTGTCAGTTGCATGAATGGGCTGCACATGCTTAAAAGTGCCTCATAGAATTGTAGGGTTGGGAGGGACAATGAGGGTCTTCCAACCACCTGCAACTGAAACCTTTTACCCAACATGGGGCTCAAACCCACGACCCCGAGATTAAGAGCCTCCTGCTCTACCAACTGAGCTATCCACAGGTCTGACCTTCCATATCTCATTCAAATAGTTGTCGTCTTCTTTCCTGATAATGCGGTGTTAGGAACTGAGCGTGTTCAGTGTCCAGGAAAATATTGAGGAAGCAAAGGATTTAATAAGGTGAAGAATCAGTCGGGGGGTTGGGCATATCTATGGCAAAACAAAAAAATGGACTTAGGTAACAGGCATTGATTGATTGATTGATTGATTGATTGATATTTTTTTTTTAAAGAGAATAGAAAAGGCAAAAGGTGGAAAGCTCACTTGGAACAACCAAGGGAGAGACCTGGTCTGAAGAGAGACATTGGATTCTTATCTCATTATACATGATAAATCTATTTTTAGCCATCTCACCCCTTGCTTTTTCCTGTAAGACCAATTGCAGTCATTAACAGTCGTCAACAGTTTTACCACACATATCAGCCAATCACCCATTCCCACCACCCTTCTGAGTAATACCCCTCCCCACCCTCTCACTATATATAAGGGTCTGGTGACTTCTGTTCCAGTGTATCTGAAGAAGTGTGCATGCACACGAAAGCTCATACCAATAACAAACTTAGTTGGTCTCTAAGGTGCTACTGGAAGGAATTTTTAAATTTTGTTTTGACTACGGCAGACCAACATGGCTACCTACCTGTAACTAGAACTAGAACTCGTGGACATTCCATGAAACTGAATGTTGGAAGATTAAGGACAGACCAAAGGGAGTCCTTCTTTACATAGCACATGGTTAAACTGGAATTTGCACCCACCCGATGAAATGATGGCCACCAAATCAAATAACTTTGAAAGAGGATTAAGCATGTTCATCGTAGGTAAGGTTGTCAATGGGGATTGGTCACAAAGTGACACTCACACACCTCCCCTTCCTGTTGTTGGAAGAGGCTGCCTAGTACAGTGCAGGGTCTCAGTTATACACCCCACACCCTGCCATCTTTTGTGTGTTTCTGCTGAAAAGGAGGCCATCTACATCAAGAGCTAACAAGCCCCCTTGTAACTTAATGCAGCTTGTTCTGGGTTCCTGGTTCCAAAGAGCTGTTTTCATTAAATTAGGTTTAATTAAAACATGCAGGTATTTAATTAACTCTGTGGCCCTCTGCTGCTTTCATGGCTGCCCCGGGGATATTTATAGAAGTGCAGGCAATGGAGCCAGCTGGCCTTTTGGAGGCAAATAAGTGGGGGGCGGGGCGGGTGTGGCTCTGCTGCCCTGCAGCTTTGAAGACCAGACATAAGAAAAGTGAGAAGCAAGTGACACGTGAGCAGAGCAATTTTTCTTAGCCTGTATATCGAGACTGGGAGTAAAAAAAGGGGGGATCCTTAAGCATGTCAGGAAAAGCAAGATAGATAAAGGCAGGGCTAAGGGCGTTTGATTTTCTGAATAAGAATGACCCTGCAAAATTTGTTATTGGGTTCCTCCTAAAAATGCCTGTCTGGAGTTTCTGGCTTGCATGGTTGCAAGGAGAGCAATGTGTCAGCAATATATCGTGAAATGTCTTAAATTGGGGTGGAGTAGTAGAGAGAAATTGATCAGGATTTCCAGTGGGCATTGGGGCAGAGTGTATGCACCCTGCAGAACTATTTGGCTCTCTCCCTGGTTAACAGAAGCAAAGTCTTGCACAACGAAACTAACCAGTTTGCATAATGTATGTTTTGAACTGACCAGGCACCACCTGTTGCTCAGTGCTAGTGGTGAGACCCAGTTGTGAAGTCTTGAACTTCTGGACAGGAGGAACAGGGGGTGCAGATACCCGTTCCAATGAGAGGTTGTCCTTTCCAGTCCCCAGTGTGTCCAGGGTCCCGTGTTTGTCATTTGGAGGAATGAGCTCGTAAACCTCTAGCTCTCAGTGGGAAGTCCTGTTCGTTTCGCACTAGGGAAATGAGGAATCCAGTAAATACCAGCTGGCCTGGAACATACTGTCTCCTGGAACTGTGATGTTGATCAGTTGACCTTTGTCAAATATGTCCTCCATGTTTTTCTGGTACCCTGGACCCTGCTTGCAGATGGTGGATAATTGGGGCTCTGTCGTTCTCACTCCAGAGACTCTGCCTATTTTCTCTGAGCTTTTTGGACTTCCAGTGTGGCATTCTCTTCATGGCAATGTACAGTTTTATTAGCTGATCTATAAACATTGGGTCTGCTGTTGCCTCCTCGGCTCCATGCGGATAGGAAGGTAATAAGGCTAATTTTGAAGCGACACCAACTCCTGCTGGCAGAAGCCAGGGATGAGGTGGGGAGGAGGTGTAGGAGGTCAGAGTTGCTGGTTACTCCCTGCTCCCATCCCCAATACAAGCGGTGCTGAGGTGGGGGGCACATCACTCTTTCTGACACCTGTCCAAGGGGCGGGTGGATTATAATCTGAACAGTGTCAAGATAATGGATTCATATTTGTCCCCTCATCAGGTCTCATTACATTCTCTGTCAAGAAGACGAGGGAGCTGGACACAAAACATAATGAAATCTGGAATGTACTGGCTAATCATACTCTGGTTTTAATGACAAAACAGCATTATGGAGCGGGAGGGAGGAGTAAATGAGTCCATTTGTATGACAACAGGGAAATTGCAACTGGCACCAGGGGGAAAAGGTTGTGGAATGCTAGACAATTTTCGGATGGAGCGGGAGCCAAGTGAGATGGTCGTCGTCGTATGGGATCCATCTGCCTGTGTGAACATGCAATTTACTTTAAGTGCGTTATCAGACCCACACTCTTTGTGTTAGATTAATTAGTCCACAATACTGATCACCTCCTATTTCTGTTTGGAAATGGAAATGGAAATCACAGCTCTGCTCATAAGCATGCACTGGAAAACTAGAGGAAGCTTTCTTTTGCCACTCTTCAACCCTCCCCCCTTGATAGTATGAACAAAAGGATGCTCTGAGTTTTATTGTCTACTAGCCACACACATGACTTTAGGATGGGTGGGCCTAAGAAATAGATGTGAAGAGGATCTGTAGCCCTCCAGGTGTCATTTGGTTATAGCTCACATTGTCCCTGAGCACTGGTAGTCACACTGGCTGGAGCGGAGATACTATTGCATGGTGAGCCGTTTGAGTCTTTGAGAAATAAGCTCCATAGTGAACTGTTTGAGTACTAGAGAAATGTGTGCCTCAACAACTACAACAGAATTATCCAATCATCTCAGCATAGTCAGATTCAACACTCTTGTTTTCCCTGCAATTGCTAAAAAGGGGCAGCAGCCCACTTCCTTGCAGAAGAAACAGACTGTGTTAACCATTCCGTAGTAAGGTACTCATTGAAAATCTGCTGGAGACACCTAGATTTATCCCAAAGGATATGCGACACAAAAGATTAGCCACACAGTGCTCTTCCCACAGTGCAGCTGCCTCGTTGTGTTTGCCCTTGTTTGCCCCACCCTGAGCCCCTGATTTATCAGAAGTCTTTGCCAGGGAGAGCAGATCCTTTGACTCCTTCTCTCTCCCCTTCCTTTGTCTTTTTCAGGCTACTCCGAGCCTGTTCCAGGTGCGAGTGGTTGGCGGCTCTGCGCTTTGCAGCTACCTCTCTCCCCAGGACAGCTGGCCTCTCTATCATCCAGCGGTGGACAGGTAAGAGATCAGACATAGAGATACTGCTAGAAATAAGTGACTGGAGGGATAAAAAGAGCAGAGGACTGAGGACCTGCCTATTCTGTTCTCTCACTAGTCATGGATCCTGTTTACTGAGCTTCTTCTTCCCTAACTTTATGCAGCAACCTCTGTTCGTCTTCCTTCCTCCTGGGCTCCAAAAAGAGCTCCCTGTTGTAATAAGGAATTACAGTGGTACCTCTAGTTATGAACTTAATTCATTCCAGAGGTCCGTTCTTAACCTGAAACTGTTCTTAACTAGAGGCGTGCTTTCGCTAATGGGGCCTCTTGCTGCCGCTGCGCCACCAGCACACGATTTCTGTTTTCATCCTGGGGCAAAATTCTCAACTTGAGGTAATGCTTCCAGGTTAGTGGAGTTTGTAACCGGAAGCGTTTGTAACCTGAGGCGTTTGTAACTCGAGGTACCACTGTATAGTGGTACCTCGGGTTACAGACACTTCAGGTTACAAATGCTTCAGGTTACAGACTCCGCTAACCCAGAAATATTGCCTCAGGTTAAGAACTTTGCTTCAGGATGAGAACACAAATGGCGCGGTGGCAGTGGGAGGCCCCATTAGCTAAAGTGGTTGTTGTTGTTGTTTAGTCGTGTCCGACTCTTCGTAACCCCATGGACCAGAGCACGCCAGGCACTCCTGTCTTCCACTGCCTCTCGCAGTTTGGTCAAACTCATGCTGGTAGCCTCGAGAACACTATCCAACCATCTCGTCCTCTGTCGTCCTCTTCTCCTTGTGCCCTCCTTCTTTCCCAACATCAGGGTCTTTTCCAGGGAGTCTTCTCTTCTCATGAGGTGGCCAAAGTATTGGAGCCTCAGCTTCATCAGCTAAAGTGGTACCTCAGGTTAAGAACAGTTTCAGGTTAAGAACGGGCCTCCAGAACGCATTAAGTTCTTAACCCGGGGTACCACTGTACTGCATTTCTTTAGATTCTTAAGCTTCCCTCTTCTCTGAGTGGGTATCAGTGTGCTGGTGCTTGATGGCACGTTCAAGTAAAACTTTTAACAACAGATGCAGGATGTTAAAACACCACACCTGATATGAAACATGATCCAGAATAAACAAGCTCCAAGAATGCTTCTGGATGATGCTCAGACAAGTCTCAGAGGGTTTCTGTGGTTGTGGGACAGCAACCAAAGTCGCCTCTCTAACATGCATTTGATCTAAACTTGATGCATTGATGTTGGCCCCAAGACCTGTTTAGCCTAAGCTGTGTACACACTGTACCATTAAATCACATGGAGTTTCTTCTCTCTGTGCTCCTCCCAGCAGTCATTTCTCTCCTGGTCACTACTATGGACACTGCTATTGGCTGTGTAAATGCAAGAACCTAGGAAGCTGCCTTATACTGAGTCAGACCATTGCATCCATCTAGCTTAGTAGTGCCTACACTGGCTAGCAGCAGCTCTCCTGGATTTCAGACAGGGAGTGTCTCCCAATCCCACATGGAGATGTTGTTGAGGATCGAACCTTCTGCCTCAAGGCAGGTGTTGTGTCGCACGGAGCTATGTGTGGCAGTTCCGTGCCGGTTTCCTTCCTTGGCTTGACAAACTGGGCGGGTGGCCATTTTAACTGGGGTCCTTCCAGGTGGGTGCAGCTAAATAGATGGTGGGCAGCTAATTTCCTTCCGTGGCATCTTCCCTGCTTTCAAACTCCCGGCACCAAGGCTGCGCACCAGGCCTGGCAGCCCTGAAGCGGCAGCGCCCAGCCGGACGTGCATCGCTGTCGAGCCATCACGGAGGGGCCGATGAATTATTAATGCCTTGCCGCTGCTAGCTGGATTCTAGTCAAAGATAATGTTAGCTCAGATAATGTCCCCAGGAAGCAGAGAAGTGAATCGGCTGCTGTCACCCTGCCTGTGTATGTGCCACAACCCTTGCTAATTGCATTGCTCACTGGCCCCCAGAGGTTTCTATGGGGATCCCCGTTGGGGAGTTAGGTGCATGGAGCTTAATCGGAAAGAAACAGGAACCCAACCGCAGCATCTCTTCTGTGTGTATGGGCACACCACAGCACCCGGCTGGGGGCTGGAAGCTGCCTGTTGCAGGAAAGATAAAAGGTTGAACTTTGGCTCTGAATTGGAGCAATGAGCCTAGCCTGCCCCTATCCTGCAGGAGCTTGAACCTATTGCTAGCTGTGCAAGTAGGCCTCCTGCGCCTGAACATCTTAAGGCAAAAATGGGGACATTGTGGCTGCTGTGGGGAAGAGCAGACCCACCAACGGGTCTCAGGGCTTTGCAATGAGGAAGTAGTCAGATGGCTAGAGGTGTACACTAGTGACAGCACGGCACCTGATTCCTGCATTGCAGGGGGTCGAAATAGATGATCCTCAGGGTCCCTTCCAACTCTACAATTCTGTGATCTGTGTGTGACGGCAAAGAGGCTTTACTTCCCGTTGGTTTATCTGTAGAAAGAGATATGCCCTGGTTTTGAAGCTTGCCAAGGAGTCGAGCAGCCATGATCCCTGATCTGGGGACCCTAGTTCTTCATTTCAGATTTGCAGTTATTGCCTGTGTGTTGTTGTTTTTTTTCAATGGCACTTTGCACCTGATCAGAGATGAATTCTTCATTCTTACTTTAGCTCCTCCCGGGCTGAGCCCTAGCACTAAAGACATGCACAGAATTCCAAATACTTTGGGAGGGAGTTGGACAAATGGGAAAAGGCCATAGTTTACAACAACAACAACAACAACAACAACAACAACAACAACTTATTATTTATATCCCGCCCATTATTTATGCCCATAGCTCCCAACAGAATATTAGTAATAATAATAAAAAAGCAATAAAACACCAAACATTAAAAACTTTCCTAAACAGGGCTGCCTTCAGATGTCTTCTAAAAGTCAGATAGTTGTTTATTTCCTTGACATCTGATGGGAGGGCATTCCACAGGGCAGGCGCCACTACCAAGAAGACCCTCTGCCAGGTTCCCTGTAGCTTCATTTCTCACAGTGAGGGAACCACCAGAAGGCCCTCGGATTTGGACCTCATGCAAACTAGGGTCTGGCTCCATAATGCCCACACTGCAGCCCTTTGCACAAGCATGAACAAGACAATATGAGGCTTTCGAGGAGGCAAACCTCCATAGCAGGATTCCAGAAGCAGGAGCTGATTAATTGCCAAACATTTCCGAAGCAGTTTGGAGTTGGGGATCTTCAGAAACAAGCCCCACAGGTCAAAGTGACATGGAATGTTCGGCAGTAACAGAGGCTTAGATGCTTCCTGGTGCACTGTTCCCTTTCCCTGTTACAAGTGTCTCAGTAAGCAAAGGAACACCAGATGAAGCTTCTTTGAAACCATGGGTTTTATCCAACTAAGCTCATCTCAGAGCAGACCCATTGAAAGTAATGGACCTACGTTAATCCTGTTTGTTAATTTCAATGGATTTATTCTTTCTGAACCAAGATTCTCCAGGACTAACTGGACTCCCCATTTTTTTCTGGGATACACTTGTCTGAATCATTACATTCAAGGCTACTTGCATTGGAGCCTGCAGCATAAATCTAATGGCTCTGTCTTCCTGCAGAGCGCTTCAGTTTGGTGGTCCTGGTGGTCCCGCACATGTGAAGCTGGTGATCGAGTGGGATGTGAGCACCAAAGAATGGTGAGTGTGCATTGCAAGTACGTTGTGTTAAATCTCCCTAGCCGGCCATCATGGTGGGCACAAGTGTGGCTCCTTAAAGGACTTTCACTCCGCCCCCCCCCCGAAATTCAAATGGCGTTTGCACCGCACTGCATCTTCTTTGCCCCACATTGACAGATCCCTGAACTGGACTGAACGGGGCATTTGCCACATCAGCACAATTTGCCAAGTGCATTACCTTCTGTCCGTAGAGCCCCTCAACTCTAATTTCCATTTTTCACCAAGGGCGTGCACCCCCCCCCATGCTCTTGCATTGAGACTGTGTTTTCACAAAGGGCGGATGCATGCCATTCACACAATTCTGGCCAACTGGGCAGAGATATTATGGATTAAAGCTCTGGATGGGAGTTGAAAAGAACAGGTGGTTGGCTTGGGCATGTGGGCATTATGTAGACCCATTTGCCTAACCATAGTAGAGTCACAATCAGGTCTGAGCCATTGCTGACCCCCTTCATCTGCCTTTTTGCAGCTTGTTTGGCAATATCCAGGAAGAAGTGGTTGAGGATGCAGAAAGCGTGAGGCTGAAGCAGCAGCTCCACCAGCAGCAGCATAGTTGCACCCTGGACGAATGCTTCCAGCTCTACACCAAGGAGGAACAGGTATCCTCGCATGAGTGCCAAGGACACACTGGGATTCAGCTTGTTTATCATTCATTTCTTGCTTTTATCTCTGAGGTCCTCACAACAACCCTGTGAAGTAGGTTGGGCTGAGAGGCAGCGACTGGCCCAAGGTCACCCAGTGAGCTCCATGGCTGAGTGGGGATTTGAACCCTAGTCTCCCAGGGTTTATCCTGACACTAAACCACATGGGCACTCAATTGCGATGGAAACAATTGAAGCAGGTCTCTCCCTACTGACTGGCAGATGGCAAACAACGCAGACCCTGCGATCATCTTCCGAGCCCCTTCTTTATGTGGCTCCTCCATGAGAAGTTCAGAGTACGGCAACACGAGACGGGGCCTTTTCTGCAGTGGCTCCTTGCTTTTGCAATGCTCTCTCTAAGGAGGCACGCCTGACACCCCTGTTACATATCCTTAGGCACCAGTCAAAAAGGTTCCTCTTCTTCCAAGCCTTTGACTAATTAAACTATATACAGTGGTACCTCGAGTTACAAATGCCTCAGGTTACAAATGCTTTAGGTTACAAACTCCGCTAACCTGGAAGAGTTACCTCAAGTTGAGAACTTCGCCCCAGAATGAGAACGGAAATCGTGTGCTGGCGGCGCAGCAGCAGCAAGAGGCCCCATTAGCAAAAGCACGCCTCTAGTTAAGAACAGTTTCAGGTTAAGAATGGACCTCCGGAATGAATTCAGTTTGTAACTAGAGGTACCACTGTATAGTCTTTTAAACTGTAGGGGATGGGGATTGTTTTTGTTTGTTACTATGTTGTGCATATTGTAAACTGCCCTGTGATCCTCGGATGAAGAGCAGTATAGAAATTTAATTAACAGCAACACAGCATGAGCAATAGAGATGGGAGTGCTAATCTTGTTCTCCCAGACTCTGTTTTGTTCAGGGGTGTCCTAAATTTAACATGACTAATAAGGGTGCATAGAAGAGGATGCGGGTGGTGCTGTGGGTTAAACCACAGAGCCTAGGACTTGCTGATCAGAAGGTCGGCGGTTCGAATCCCCACCACGGGTGAGCTCCCGTTGCTCGGTCCCTGCTCCTGCCAACCTAGCAGTTCGAAAGCACGTCAAAGTGCAAGTAGATAAATAGGTACCGCTCTGGCGGGAAGGTAAACGCCGTTTCCGTGTGCTGCTCTGGTTTGCCAGAAGCGGCTTAGTCATGCTGGCCACATGACCCGGAAGCTGTACGCTGGCTCCCTCAGCCAATAAAGCGAGATGAGTGCCACAACCCCAGAGTCGGCCACGACTGAACCTAATGGTCAGGGGTCCCTTTACCTTTACCTTTAGAATATGCTCATCAAGCAGTGTTGCCACCCACCCCTCTCATTCAAGTGATTGCTGAATCTGTGCTCCAGTGTCTAAACCTGACAAAGCCCTTGGTGTCTGTTTTCTGTTCTCTCTTTCTCCCCCCCCCCCCATCCGCAGCTGGCCCCTGATGATGCCTGGCGCTGCCCTCACTGTCAGGTGCTCCAGCAGGGCATGGTGAAGCTCAGCCTATGGACACTGCCCGATATCCTCATCATTCACCTGAAGCGCTTCCGGCAGGTGGGCGAGCAGCGCCACAAGCTCTCCACGCTGGTGCACTTCCCCCTCCGCGGGCTTGACATGGCTCCCCACGTGGCCAAGCGCAACCGCGGCAGCAAGTGGGGTCCCTGGAAACACTCCGCCCTGGAAAGCGGCCAGTGCAACTTCCTCTACGACCTGTATGCTGTCTGCAATCACCACGGCAGCATGCAGGGCGGCCATTACACAGGTGAGTGCCCCACTGGTGGTGGGTGGTGGAAGTGCAGGAGTCCGTATAATTCTGGGTAACTGCTGCTTAAGGAGAGTAGTTTGCTGGGATTTGTGGGAGAAGGGGGATCAAAAAAATCCTGCTCCAAGGAATGGTGAATTCTGCAAAATGAATACAGGTGTCCCCTTGCTCACGTGTGAATGCATAAATAAGTAAATACTTCAATTCAAACCCAGAAATGGCAGGAGGAAGCTGGAGAGCCCTTGTGGGTCTCAAAGAGACCCTCCCCAGAGCTTGAAGAGGATGTCAGTGAGGGCGCAGGAAGCCCCAAAGAGATCGGAGGCACAGTGAGGCATTGTTTACTATAGTTAAATGAATCTTCATTTAGATCTTTGCTCTGCATACCGTATTGGCCCGGATATAAGCCGCACCCAATATAAGCTGCACCTTTAAAATTCAAGGGGGGGAAAGAGAAAAAGACAATACCTGAATATAAGCTGCTCCCTTAAAAAGGCACTCATACCCATAAATGGCAAATGTAGAAGAAAATTCTATGGGTACTAGAGAGGACCTGCAAGTGGGTTAAACACCTGTTCGTAGCACCGTAAATGCAAATAAAAAAATCAATACTGCACTGTAAAATACGGGGAAAGCGATGAATGACATTTGAATTAATTGCACAACAGTCTCAAGCTCGCAAATTGGCAGTAAAACTCCCTCCCTTTTTACCATATGTCTGTTTAAGTAGCGATAACGTAAAAGCCAATTTTTGTTAGGTTGTGAATTTAAGCCGCACTTTAACTTTTCATGGTCAGAATTTGGAAAAAAAGTGTGGTTTATATTTGGGCCAATACGGTATATTTCATTTTGTTTCTGCTAATTGCAGGGCAGGAGAAGGTGCTCAGATCTCGCTCCCTGGAAGCACCTCTTATCTCATTTCTCCCAGATGTGTTCAGGTTTATCTTCAGAGTTAGAAAACTAGAAATCTCTTTTGGAAAAAAAAGAAAACCAAGGCTGTGGGAGGAATTCAATGTCATGTTAATTAAAGTCACTTAGCAGTGCACTAGTTTGCACTAGCAGATGCTAGTGCAAGAAAAGGCATAGAAAACCATCCCTGGTTGTGCAACAGAGAACTACTGTAGTCCTGATACTTCCTGGTGCACAACAAGCTTCCACTTGCACAACTATTGCACTGCATTTTGAATTGCACAAGCTTTATATTAATCCTTACACTAGCAGAACAGTCCTTGTGCTGGTGGTTGAATCCAGACCTGAGATTCTTAGGATGCTGAATACTATCCATGACAACAAATGTCTCTGTGTGAGACAATCACAGGCATGTGGATACAAGTATGTTTATCAAGCAGGAAATAAATGTGAAGCTCCAGTTCTGTTTGCAGACTACCTGCTTGGCCTGATCAAATGCTAGAAAATCATCCCACTGTCCAGCAACTTTTCCTCTCTCTAGTGAACCCTTTGGCCCTCCAGATGTTGCTGAACTACAACTCCCACCCCAGAAAACATGGCCAATCATCAGGGATGACGGAAGTTGTAGTTCATCAAAATCTAAAAGGGTCAATGGTTCCCCATGCCTGCAATAGATGCATTTGAAGCCCTCCATCTGAGAATAATCATTAGGATTGGCCTGGATCTCTCTCAGCAGCTTCAATATAAACCACACGTTTGGAAGAAGTTCAGTCCCACCAGCCAGTGTCTCCGTTAATGTGGTTGTCTACTCTGTCCCCAGCCTACTGTCGCAACACCTTGGATGGTCATTGGTACAGCTATGATGACAGCACTGTGGAACCTGTCTTGGAGGATGAAGTCAGCACTCGTGGTGCTTACATCCTCTTCTACCAGAGACGCTGTGTGGTTCCAAGCTGGTCTGGTGGAAGCTCTGTTAGAGGTGCGTAAGCAGTGCTTAACCCATGCAGTGACACTGTTCCAGGCATTTTATCTGTTCCATGTCTTTTACTGGTGGAATTGACAAACACACAGAATTCCAACAGACACGGTATTGGGTTTTAGAGCACGAGTCTTGAGACTCATGCTGGTGTAAGACAAAAATGTGGGCCTTATTCAGTCCAAAAGAAGTCACTGTAAACTTGCTTTACCTTGATGTGAGACCATTGCAGGACTCGTTGGGCAAGCCTCCACTGCCCAAGGGGTTTCAGACCTCCCCACCCCCCAGTAAAAAGGAGATGAACTTGAGAAAGAGCCAATCCATTTCTCTAAAACTCAGGAAACAGCTTGGCTGATTTCAGAGCTAGTCCCAGTTCAAATCCACTTCTTTGAACCTCCCTACCCACTAGGTTATTTTTCGCTCCCTCCCCAAATAGATTTTATTAAAGTTTGAAAAAATATACACAAAAGTTAATATCAAATACCCAGTATCTTTTTAGAATATCAAAGATAAAATAATCTAAATAAAAACACACAAAAAGAAAAGAAACAGAAAGAAAGAAAGAGAAAAAAATAAAAGAAAAAGGTTATTTTTCTAACAGAAACGTTGCCATTTTGGAGTGTCATCAACACTTTTCACAATGTATATTGGGTGTGCTTGCTTTTGGTTTGTTGTTGAAGCATGATTCTCAAAGCAACACAAAAAGTCTCTGGACCTGAAAATGGACGTGAGATTTTGGTGGGTCCTCCCCCAAAGCAATATTTTTTTAAAAAAATTCCCTTCAATATGTCAGCCAATAATTTTCTCCTTTCCACTGTCCCACTTCATCTCTAGCTTTTTAGTTGCTTTTACGGGTTTGTAATGTTCAGCAAATTCTTGGCTTACCTCACTCCAACCAACCCAGTCCTACATTCACAACATGGCAAGTTTTAGGTGACCAAGAGAAGGCCCATCTGGACCTCTGGTTGTGCAAAGCTTGCTGCTTCCCGTAATCCCTGGCTGACTTTGACAACTGCACCTATTTTGGGGGAGTCCTTGGTGGAAGGCTCTCCCCAGAACACTTTAATTCTGTGGATTTCTCTTGCAGGTTCCACCAGTTCCTCTGTCTCGGAACACTGGCTGGCACGCCTCAGCGGAAATAGCAAGCGAGAGAGCCTGGTGTCCCGGAGCTCTGCTACCTGCCCATCTCTGACAAAAATGCCGGACTCGCCTACCCTCACCAATGCCAGCAGCTGCCCAGAGAAAGGTGCCTGATTCATGCTATGCTACTCACTATACACCTAGGCTTTCTGGTACAAAGTCCACCTCATTCCAGCTGGCAGACCAGGTCCCTAGCCTTTGTCATTGTTGACAAGGCTTGCAGGATGCTCCCTTTGCTGAATGCCTCTCAGTGGCAACCAATGAACTGTTCTGCTAGTGTAAGGATGAATATAAAGCTTGTGCAATTCAAATTGCATTGCAATCGTTGTGCTAGTGGATGCTTGTTGTGCACCAGGAAGTATCAAGACTACAGTAGTCACCTGTTGCACCACCAGGGGTGGTTTTCTATGCCTTTTCTTGCACTAGCATCTGCTAGTGCAAACTAGCGCACTGCTAAGCGGCTTTAAATTGGCAAATTTGCCACAGTCCTTTTGAGCCAATCTCCAGCTCTGTGTTTGGTCCATCCATTTGCCCAGCTCATCCTGTATCCAGATAATGGGCAAGCTTCCCACCCCTCTGAATCCCAAATCAATTGGCTTGGAATGAAACCAAGCTGTTGCTTCTAGAATTGAGAAACAGCTTATTTGCAAGCCGGTCCGCATTCAGACTGAGCTCCCCACTCTTTAGAACTTATCCCCCAACACGTCATCCAAGCTTCTTCCCCATACTTCCCTCTTTCACTTACCTGGTTGGTGCTGATGTCTGCTAAAGTCAGGAGGGATATATCTACCTTCTAGTGCCTGGTGTGCAGCAACCAGGATGTGTAATTTTCTCCAAGGGCTGTCATAATATCAGCAGCCAGATAAATGGGGTTTTTTTTTTGAGGGGGGGGGATATTGGAGGATTAATGGGTGAATAAAAAGGAGATGAATTTGAGAAAGGTCAGCTTTGATTAAAATCTGAGCCTGAGAAGAATTCAGGAGTTCTAATGTCACTCAGGTCCAAGAATACAAGTCTGGGCAACGTCACTATTTTTCTAAACAAGCTTACACATTCCTGTGTTGGGAGTGTGCGTCACTTCTCTGACTTTAGAGAGTAACTGGAGCTCCTGCCAACCATCTTAATTTTCTTTTCTAGGTGGCTTTGAGTCACGACCCCTGGTGCGCGGTGTTCAAGGCAGGAGCATCAGCCTGAAAGCTTCTCCCAGTAAGGCCAAACTGGGAGCCCCCAAGCCAGTGCCCTTGCGATGGTCCTTCATGTCCAAAGAATGGCCAGCAGAGCCTTCTGGGGAACTCGTGGAATACCTGGAATCTGGCCGCAGACCGCGGTTCACGAATGAGTCCATTGTCCCCCTCATGACCAAGGAAGGGGAGGACAGTGGGCCTTCGGTCGCCAAAGCAAAGCCCAATCCTCTGCTCGCAGGCGTGGGCACCACAGAGAGCGCTGGCAAAGTGCCCACCAGCATGGAGAACACAAGCAGCATGAAAAGAGCTGGGAAGCCAAAGGAGGATGTAGGCGAGCAGCCCCGGACTCCAAAGAAACTGGTGCTCTCTCTCAGCACAGTACCTCCAATGAAAGATGAGGAGCCCATGGGCAAAGTGAACATCAATGGGACCTTGCGCACTGGGACAAACCTTCCCCCATCCAACTATCAGCCCAAGAGCAGAGGAGCCCAGGACCAAAAGCTCATGCCCTGTGTTGGGGAGAGGGACACTGAGGGCGAGAAGCAGCCAGAGGGGAAGCTGGCTGTCTTCAGAGTTGGCTTCCTGCGGAGGGACCCTAAGAGACACAGTGAGTCTGAGAGACATGGTGCTGCACCACCAGCCATGGCATCCTCCCGGTCATCTCTCTCCAATGGTACATTGAGTTCCATCACAGGCAGCAGAGCAGTTGGCTCCACCCTGGGCCGCAGCTCCACGGAGGGGCTGCCCAATGGGCGGATCTGCCGTTCTGAGTTGGACATCAAACGTGCTCAAAGCTCCTGCAGCAGCAAGGGAAAGAGTGACTGGTTGCTGAGCAGGTCAACCTCCTTTGGCAAGGCAAACAACAGTGTCTCCTTGCAAGGTTACACACCACCGCTAACTCTAGAGGGGGTTTCTTGTGGCACTTTCCAGCGGGCAAAATACCACACGGCATCTCTGGGCAGGAGACTAGCTGTACCTGAATCCAGCTTCTGAACTAGCCCGTGATTTCATGCGGAAGTACTGAAAGAGTGCCAACCCTGGGTGCTCTGGAGGTGCCAGGGCCTTTGGAAAGATCTGTAGATTGCTGGAAAGTTTCGCTGGTGCTTGTTTCACGGGGAGTTTCTCAAGGGGTACTGAGTGACACCATTGCCTTGCCTGGGAAGGAAGATGCAACAGGGATATTGTGAACCATGGGGTTAGAAGGGGGGTGGGGAGAGAGGGATAGATCAGATGGGAGAATCTTAGAGTTAAAAGTATTTATTCTGTACTGAGAGATAGCTTTAATGATGCTAGCGAGAGGATGTGCTGTTTTGTGACGGCATTTATTTTGGTACCAGGTAATGGGGAAGAGAAAAATATGGGGAGAATCTAGACATTGCCCTATGCAATAATACCAGCTTTTCTATTTTCTGCAGGCCTTTGGGTTTTACAGATCTATTTGTTATTAAAAATGTCTCAAATGCGTGATGAGCCTCAATGGTTTGGGGGATCAGTGGTGGACATGAGTGGGTTAATCCAGAGGTTGCCTGTTCACTTGGATGTTCTGGCAACTGGGAGGGGTAATTTCGGTTTTTGTGTTCCAATCCAAATGGATTCTGACGCATTCTTCTCGAAGCCTTTAAATGTATAAAGTACACAGTATAAAATGGACTCTGGGGGCAACTCTGTGCATTTCCTGGAGCTCCTTCCTACACACCAGAATGATCAAACTAGAGCTGTCTTAGATGTGAAATGTTTGATGTGGCTGCTGGAATCCAAGTTCCTGCTATTAAGTTGCCTTGCTTGTGGCTCCACTTCATACGCGATTCTTACCTCAAGCAACCAGATATGCCTGCATATTCTTGCCTCCAAAACGTCCATTAACTTCTGGGTCTACTCTTAGTGTGAGACAATGATGAAATAATCAGACAGATAGTTAGCACTGTGGGGTGGAATGATGAGAGAAGGCTTTGGATTAGAGAGGTAGAGCTGGGAAGCCATCAGTGTGGGGGTAATACTCAAAGCCATGTGATCTGACAGAGACTTCCAGGAGGCAGTATGTAGAGAAATGATAGAGATAATAATAATAATAATAATAATAATAATAATAATAATAATAATAATAATGATGATAATAATTCTTCAAACACCCCCCCGCCAGGGACCCCAATGGAGGGGTGTGTGTGGAAGCAGAAAAACAAACCACCCCATAGAAAGGTTGGGTGAGTGTAGGCAGGGAGGAGCACAAGCTGAGGCCGGTCACTGAAACCTAGGGCATAGGAGGAATTGAGTAGGAGTAGGTGATCCGCTGTCCACAAAGGGGTTAAGGAGAATTAGGACAGAGATCTTTGGATTTGTCTGTGTCTAAGGTGGTTGGTGATTTTGGAGAGTTCCACTTCAATGGAGTGCGAAGAACAGAACCCAGACTGCAGGGAGACGAGAGAGAGAGAGAGAGAGAGAGAGAGAGAGAGAGAGCGCAAAAGAGGGATGTGTCAGAAGTGTGTCATTATGGTGCCTGTGCAAGCAGTGCAGCCTGCGGAATCCAATTTATACTGCTGGTGTGGGGCCCTCGCTGCACAGTCCTTTCTAGAGCTACAAAGCAAGCTGCTGCACAGACATTCTTTCAGAGGGTGCTGGCATTCTTAGGCTTTCATTGCTTCTGCCTAGTGTATTTCTATCTATCTATCCCCAACATCTGTGAAGAAAAAGCTGTACACCTGAATGACAGCCCTAGTTTCCTAGACTCCCTGGAAAATGTTCTTAAGCGTGCGGAGAGCATGACTTTGGACTCATTAACTTGCTGGCACAACCGTGTCTCTGGCCGAATGTAAGCGTCCCCTTACCAGGCTGCTGCAGGCTGAGCTTTGTTGACATGGGGGATGGAGTGAGCCATCTCCCACTCCCTGGGGGCTCTTTTGTTAAGCCATTGCCTAGCAACTTCAGCAGGAGCACAGTGAACTATGGCGTCCTCCCAGGCAGCCAGCAGCTTTTTATACCACACAGATGATTTCACCTTTGAAGAGAGGACTTCAATGTATCAGTTGCGGCTGGAGAGGCAGAGAGTGGATGGGAAGGTTTGTGCCTGGGATGAGCGGGAGAGATACTTCCAGGGGTCCTCCAGCCCCATATTCACCAAACTCCCTGTGGGAGCCTAAGGACCCCAATCTTAACATGTGAGGGAGCTTTAAATAGGGCTAGCTATAAAACCCGTTTGGCTGTTTGAAAAAAAGGGGAATTCAGACAAGTTTCTTTAACTGAAGTCATGGATGTTCTTAGATGATGGAATGTTCTGCACTTCCTCTTGACGTAGGAAGCAAATTCATATGAAATCTTGGGTGCCAAATGTAGGTTTCACTGTTTTCCAGCCCCCAGAGCTGCATACACTGTCATGTAGCACCTCTGTTTTTCCAGCACCTACACTGGAAACCAGGTAAGTTTTGTGAGGCTTTGCAAATAAGTGCACACCCACTTTGGTCACAAAGTCCATAGTTTGTGTGCAGTCTCTGTGAGATGTCATGGTTTCTTTGTTTTGTTTTGAAAAAACCCAACTTGTGTACATGGCTGAATGAGCAAAAATTGGAGACATTTGGAGCAATTAAGCGAATATATATGATTGTTTGTTTGTTTGTTCATTTTGGGGGAACACTGTGAATGACCCTCAAATATTTTGATGGAGTACATCTAAAGATCTGTACTTTCTTGGGGGACAGTGACAGAAGGATGCTTATTTACACGTGTGAAAGACTCCTTAGCACTTGAGTGTGTCTCTGGCCAGTGCATTGAAATGTGACTGTGTGTCATTAGAGAATCCCAACTTCTGATTGGCCAGCAGGCAGAAACCACTCTTGAAAATTTCTAGTCACAGATTGGCTGCTTCATGTTACCATTTAGATTTGCATTTCTGTGCCAAAAATCATTGGTACTTACATTATAATTCCATGGCTGAAATTTGCCACTGTTGGCACAAATATGTCTTCCCTCCCTGTTAATGCTGCTGTAGATGAACTTAGCAAAAAACGGATCTCAGGTTACAGCCCAACTTCTACTCCCAAAAGTGTAGCTCCTGCCTGCCCATAAGTTTTGAAATGTCACCACAAGGCTCAGATGTTATCGTTAGAGGTCAAGTGTTGCCTGAGCAACAGCTGCCCCATTCAGCTAGCCTGCCAATGCCAAATGCCAAAAGACAATGCACCTTTGAGAGAAAAACGTGCATGCCTGACACTGCTCCTAAGACACCAGGAGCCACGGTTGTCAACAAACAGCTTTGTTTGGCCAGAACTGCCTCATGGTTGACGCAGAGTGTAACATTATCTGGATTGATTTCTATGATTTATTCAAAGCTCCCCAAGGTCCATCTCCCAGAATCAGGTTTTTAGAAGCCAGGCCACTATGTCAAGGTTTAAAGCAGGCACCTCAGGAAAGGGGACTTATGAGAAGGAGACCGAGATGTGGGAGAAGCAGGAAGCATCACCATCTGAGGAAGAGAGAACAAACTTACTTGATCAGCTCCTCCATGAAAAAGTGCACAGTGGCACAAAGGAAACAGTGAGTACTCTAGATCAGGGATTCCATGTACCTGCTTAATTCCTCACTGTGGCTGAGGGTGTGTGTGTGTGTGTGTGTGTGTGTGTGTGAGAGAGAGAGAGAGAGAGAGAGAGAGAGAGAGAGAGAGAGAGCACGCAGGACTCGAGTGTGTGATATATTAGCTGTGAGCATTAGCTTGGGTGGAGTGGGGCGAGGTGCACGGGACTGATACCTGTGTTCAAAATGACACTGCTGAATGAACATTTTGTGGATACAGTTTGTAAGTGTGTGTCCGTTTTGCCCACTATGAGTTGTGTGGTGTAATATTAGACCTTAGAAAGCATCTTTTTGTACCCCTGATGAAAATGGGCCACTATAATCCGTTGCTCTACCAGTCTGCTTCTTGGGACTCAGTTAGCCCTTGCTTGGTATCAACACAGTCGCTGCCCTTGTTTTATCCCTCCTAGAAGCAGGTGAAAGTTGATAGTTTCGGGAGAGCACATCAAACCCTCCTGTTCGAGTGATGTTCACTGTTCACTTATTCATCCTCTACTTTTCTGAGATTAGAACCAAAAGGAATCACTTGGAGAAGTGGCAGAGGTTTACTTCTTGTGGCCCATGTCTTCTGTGAGACATCTACAGTGTATCCTCAATGGTTCCAAGCAGAGTGACCTACCAGGAGAAAATCAAACCCTTTATGCTCACATATTCAAACACACATCTATGCCCCTCCTGTCAGTGTTGTAACATGCAGTCTGGCTGTTCCTATTACTGGTAAGTGAAGGGCCTATTTTCTTAGTAGGTGTCCTAATTCCAAGCATAGGCCTAAATATTCAAGCATCGCATCCAATTGAATTGCAGCAATATGGCTCAGCAGGCAGCCTTTTGGAAGCCATAGAAATTGGAAGTGAACTTAGTGTGGAACTCATCTTTTTTTTTTTAAAGGTATGATATCTGAATGAAAAGTGTTCTGTGCAGTGAATGCAATACTGATACTAAATGTTTCCAAATGGCAATAGTGAGGCAAGTGAGCCATGGATTAGTGGACATAACTTGCTCAACCAAATATTTTCTTATCTAAAACAAGTGTCATTCTGTTTTCACCTGGTAAAGGTTGAAGGGTAAATTACATCATGGGCCATTTTCCTTTGATCTTTAGCATTCTACATTTCTGAGAACAAAACCAGCCACTTAAATTGCACTTATTGGTGGATTTAAATGTACACAAGATGAAAATGGGCTATGTCCTGCTGTATGGTTGAACACATGAAAACGAAAGACATGAAGGCATTGGAAAGCAGGGGTGGAGAACATCTAACCTCAAGGGCAGTCCAGCCTTCAAGTTATGAATGCCTGGACAGCTGCGGCCATGTGAGACTGAAGCAAGTTTAAGATGGCAATATAAATATCTACAGTATTTAGAAGTGATTCCTACTGAACTCAGTGGGGTTTATTTCCAAATAAGCCTGCTTAGGTTCAAATTGCAAGCACCTTTTCCGAGTTTATAAGTCCGCTTTCACCAACCTAGTGCCTCCAGATTTTAAATTGTTTTTATTGACAGAGTTTCATAGACAACAAAGGCACATATAACATCTCTATTTTCAATTCACAGAGTCCTATCCACAGGTAGGTGTACATTTGGTGTGAGACGTTGCTATCATAGGCACACTGAGGTTATGGGGAGGGGAGAAAGAGGGGGAAAGAAAGATGCTTTGGACTACAACTCCCCTCAGCCCCAACTAGTCAGGGCTGTCATAATGAGTGCCTATTTAATTATAACACAAACACAGACTTCAGGCTATGCAGCAAGGCTTCATTCACAAGAGCTCATGCATGAGCATACTTAATCATGCAAGCAGAATAAGTATTTTGAGTGAAATGTCTTAGTTTACTCAAAGGAAGTCAAGCAGAAAATAGATTGCAGGGAGGGGGAGGGAAATTTTTTAGCACTAACTCTATTTCACCCTCTCTTAAACTAAGAAACAAGGTGCAAAATCTTAAATTAGAGCCAGTGTGGTGTAGTGGTTAAGAGCGGTAGACTCGTAATCTGGTGAACCGGGTTAGCGTCTCCGCTCCTCCACATGCAGCTGCTGGGTGACCTTGGGCCAGTCACACTTCTCTGAAGTCTCTCAGCCTCACTCACCTCAGAGTGTTTGTTGTGGGGGAGGAAGGGAAAGGAGAATGTTAGCCGCTTTGAGACTCCTTCGGGTAGTGATAAAGCAGGATATCAAATCCAAACTCTTCTTCTCAAATTACAGTTTGTGGTAATCTTACAACCTCATGCTATTGTCTGTCCCAAAACCTTTATAGGTGCAAATGACATTAAAAGTGGGACCGCATAACCTCCCCAGTATCACCATAAGCACAAATAAGAATTAGGAATGTGCAATAATAGATGTTACAAAAAATGGCAGGGCAAACAAAGAGATTCTATTGGTCACAACCAGAGATTAATAACGGAAGAAAGGTACCATATTTTTCCATCTATAAGATGCCCCCTATTTTGGGGGACTCCGATTTAAGAAAATGGGGGGGGGAGATGGCCCCCATGTATAAGATGCCCCCCAATGAAAAAAACCTAGTCCTATACACAGAAAAATACGGTAATTTTTATAACAATATCAAAAACAACATGTTTTAAATATTATCTCAAAATGTAACTCTTTACACAGCTGATAGTATGCCTTAGTTTGTAGCTTCCGATAACAGATGCTTTCTTTTTGTCCTTTAGAAATCTCTTCTCCACCGGCTGATTTTCCTGGCCAAGATCTCACCAGAGCTGGCTGACAAAAGGGATTTAGCTGGTAAGGAAACATCCTCCTGCTGGCTGCTCCATCTTTCTAGATAATTCACAAGAGGTTCTAGAATGGGGTGAGGCAAATGAATGAAATGGGCTGCCCATTGCCATCTTGTTAGCCATATTGGTGACTTGGGCAAATATTAGTGGCCTTTGGGAGGCTGCCTGGAGGGGGGGGGGAGCACACGAGTTTGGAAACATAGGAGAAAGGACTGCATTAAGCTAAGTCGCAGAAGCCAGCACAAGTATTCCCACTAGTGCAGTGGGACTTCCTCCCCTCTCCCCTCCCCCTCTCCCCTCCCCAAATCTGCTCCAGAAGGTTGGGAGAACCCCCAGGCTGGCAGGAGAAGGGAAGGCATTCTGTCAGACAAGACGAAATGTGTGTCTTTGAGTACAAACCAAAGTCAGCAAGCTGTTTTTGCCTACCAAGCATAAATGAGATGCTCTTTTTTAGCTAAGGCAATTGAAGCAAGTGACACGCAGGGAAAGTGTTAACCTGCGCAGCACTGAAATGAAAAATAGTAGGGTCGGTCAAAGAGAGGCAATGCAGAATCCTCGTAGGGCTGTCGCTGAGTCATTGGGTGAAGTGTTAGGATACCTCCATATTTTAACATGAGCTTCAGATTCATAGGTTTTCTCAGATTAATAAAAAGAGGGGCTCTTTAAAGAACATGCAGATATTAAGAAAGGATTGCAGGCATTGGGCTTCCTGCTCTACAAACCCACACCTTTCTTTCCTATTTCGCAAGCCTGATTTTAGTTTGGCTTTACAGCAAGGAGGGCAGAGGATGGGTGAGCCTGAGAGGCCAGGGGGGACAGGTGTCACCTGGCTGTGCCAAGAATGATTCAAGCCTGCCTTGCTTCTCCTCAGAGTACTGGGAACAACTGTTTGCGAGTCTTCAGCGCTCCTATTACCAGAGCGAGGGGGTCACAGGCCTACTGCTGCTCTACCCCGCATATGTTATACACATACTGGAGGTAAGGTCTCTTGGTGAGGTGGTCCCACTGTTGAAAGATATGTTGGGATTACATGGGATAGCTCCATTGGTGGAGCATGAGACTCTTTAGTCTCAGCATTGTGGGTTTGAGCCCCACGTTGGACAAAAGATTCTTGCATGGCAGTGAGTTGGCCTACATGGTCCTCATGGTCCTTTTCCAACTCTACGATTCTATGGTTATGCTCAAGGTTATGAGTGACTGCGTCATTCATGTCCTGAGGTTGCTGGATCAGTCCTTCGTGCCTATGGCCCGTCTATGAATTTACTCTTGTCTTGACTCCTGCCCCAAATGACAGAACACACATTGGCACTAGCTGGGATCCAAGCATTATAACCCTGCTCTTTCACCTCTCTCACCACCTCCCACTCCATCTTTTCCCCCAGCCAGAGCCCTCTCCCCACAGGTCCCTTTCCACCAGTGCTTGGAATAGGTACCCTTTGCATTATTGAGATAAGGGCCATAGCAAGGAATGAGAAGGTGAGACGGTGGCTCTGGAAAAGCAGCACCTCCATGTGCTCAGCTGCCTTACTAAGGAAATCATGAGAGGGCTTCCTTTTCCAGAATCTGTCCTGTTTGTTGGCTCCATTGGTGAGGTAGTCTCCTTGGCAGTACCTGCTTTTTTCTCGTTATCAGACATCCTTGGATGTTGTGAAGTCAGCCTCTCACTGTTTGTAACCACGGCAACGGACAGCCTAGGAGTCCTTAGCTGAAGTTGGCATCTGGACCAGTTTTAGATCAATGGTTCCAGAATGTGTTAACTGTGGTGTCTTGCTTCTTCTTTCATTGTTTTGGAAACCTTACATCACAATTCTGCTCCTTCAATACACACAGCACAACTTGTTGCACTTTCACTTCCATCTGAAAAACCTGGGCTCGTCCACCCTTCCGTTTGTTCTGTGCCTAAAAAGCCTGGCTCCCAGGAGTTTTCTGCTTCACCAGCACTTTCTAGGCATGGGTTCAAGCAGTTTCCCCCTTGCCCCACTCCTTTCCCAGGGAAAACCTGCTCTTTAGTACTGAATCAGAGCAAGTGTCAATCTGGAGAAAACCACTTTGCTGTTTGCTCCGATTGAGCACTAAAGAGCAGTTTTCCCTTGGGGGGGGGTTGCATGCAAAATCAGGACTGGGTTAACCATTAAGCAAAATAAGCATGTGCTTAGGGCATCAAGGGAAGGGGGACACCACAGAAATTTTCCATTGCTGGGTTTTTATCATTAATAGTCACAAATTACTCAGCCGAGCGTTCATTGTCTGAGTTGAATTATATTAAAAATTCCAACAGAACAATTATGCAACAAGGCAAGCTGGATGTCTTATCTCTACTAAGTATAGAAGCAGATGTGTTATGCAAGATTAGTTTTGAGGATCTGATCAAAGACTATGCAATTAGAAAAAGCAGCAGAATTTTTTTCCAATTATAGATAAAGTGAAAGTATACAAAAATAAACATTATTTTCCATCTTACTGTTGGTTTTGTTCCATTTTGAAAAATAAAACTTTATTTTATGGTTTATTATTGTGTACACACACACACACACGGATATTTAAAGATTCTAATCTGGTCTTGTGCAAAATGTTTGCTCTGGCACTGAGCTATAGCCCTTTCCCCCAAAACCATCCCAAAAAACAGGCTATTTGGAGCCTGTTGCACTTCTGCAAACTTGTTCAAAATGAGTGCCCCTGCTTTATTGCTAGGTTGCATTTTTAACCAGATGTGTTGATTTTTCTTTCAGTCATCCAGTGATATGCTTTATGCTGTCCTGCGAGACCTGAGGGATATGGAGCAGCAGCAGAGGTGAGCAGATGGTGGCAATTATGTGCCCCCTTCAAGCCTAGGGCTGGTTGTCAGGAGAGCAATTTTGATTAACAGGATTTGATCTGATATACTAGCAGTGCAATCCTCTCAGAAACACCATTAAGTTCAGCGAGGCTTACTCCTAGGCAAGCAGGCATGAGATCACAGTCTAAATATACCTTTCGATCTTGTAGGATGCAAGGACTGAACCCCACAGTGCTAATGTTTCTGTAGGCTTCACTAAAGGAACTTCCAGCAATTCCTGATAGACTGTCATACTACATGACCTTGGCCCTTGCATGGACTCTTGGCTTAGTCCATCATATAGGGGTGTTCTGAGGATGAATGAGGATCCCCCCCATACTTTTTGGAGGAGTAGTGGATAAAAACTCCAATACTAATAACACATATTCTGATACCAAGAGGCTGATGGGCAGTTGACATCTTTACTTCTCACTGATTCAGATATTGTGGTGCCTTTTATATGTGAATGAGCTTAACAGATTTCATATCACGTGAGGGAAGCAAAACATTCAACATTTTGCCTAACTACACATTATATTTATGACATGATTAGCAATCATGTAGTGGGTTTAATTAAAAATAAAATACTAGACATTTGTGGGATGGTGGTGGTAGTGTATCAGCGTATCCTTTTCCAGCTGTGATCTTAATAAAAACGGTAATTGGCATTAGGAGGGGAAAAAACAGTTCCTATTGACATCAATGGGAAGTTTTCTCTTAGTACTAATTGCCACATAGGGTGAGTGTGTATGAGACCTTTATGGAGATTGCAGTTGGGAAGAGGGGAGGTTTAAGCCTCTCTTGACACTGTGGTGTCAATTACAACGTGATATTTAATTGTAAAAAACCACAATGTGATTGTTAATCACATCATGAACCTGTAGTTTGGCCTGAGTTACTGAGTGGCAAGAGTTCATATTTGCATTTATGAACCTGCCCTTAGAAAACATCGGGCCTGGGGTGTCACAACCTTGCAGGAGCTCTCTGGTTCTGTGGATGTCAGTGCACTTGGCTCAGTTTCCAGCTTTTCATGTTTTGAAGCTTTTATTCTTTGAAGGAGCTTAGTAAAGGTAAAGGTACCCCTGCCCGTACGGGCCAGTCTTGACAGACTCTAGGGTTGTGCGCCCATCTCACTCAAGAGGCCGGGGGCCAGCGCTGTCCGGGGACACTTCCGGGTCACGTGGCCAGCGTGACATCGCTGCTCTGGCGAGCCAGAGCCGCACACGGAAACGCCGTTTACCTTCCCGCTAGTAAGCAGTCCATATTTATCTACTTGCACCCGGGGGTGCTTTCGAGAGGAAGGCTAGAGTTAGAACCTTTCATGGTGGTGCTGTATTTGTTTAGAGCTTCCGACTCTTCTAAATGGCATTATGTGATAGGTTGAAATGTTTCTTCTCACCCAGACTGTAGTTTACCCCCATACAGCTACAAGCACCATTAAGCTACCAATTCACAGGATTCTTTGTGGATGGAGACATACTTTAAATGTATGCTGTGCATGCAGACTCAGGCCAAATCCTGCTGCTGGGTGGAGGGGGTTTGCTTGCCCCGTTGCCTTTGTTTCTGTCCTGAGAGGTACCCCACCCATCAATAGTTGTTTTTTGCTTGGTTTCAAAAGAAAGTGCAAGCTCTGAGCTGTGATTTCTTGACCTTTGTTTCAGAGTGTTAGTCCTGGGTGCCAAGATCCTTGTCATGTCCCACAACCTCCCTTCCCGACTCTTCCAGCAGTGGAACTACAAAGTGCTGAATGTGCCTGAGAGATACCAGGAGTACAATGCAGCCCGAGAAGAGCCGACGGAGGCTATCATTTGCGAGTGCCTCACCACACTCCTGAAACTTGGCAAGCATCTACAGAGGTACCCCAAGGTATGGGCCCTTGAGCCATTGCCAGAATGGGTCTGACACTCTCCTAGCCTGTTCTACTATTGTTTTCGCTGTTTTGGTACCTGCAGAGCATGCATTATTAGTATGTCAGGCGCTGCACGCACCAGCCATTTGCAATGCAGCCTAGTAGTGCCTGATATGATGGAGGTCACGAAGAAGAGATGGGAGCTTTTTTTGGCCACGGAGGAGTGAGAGAAAGAGTGGCTGAAGGAGGCATGGCAACAGCTCTCCAATTTGATGGTGTTGGTGGTGATAGTAGTAATTTATATACTGCTTAATGCCAGATTAGGCTTCCGCTAGTATAAAAACCAGTTGCACAGACTTTTAAACATAAACGCTCACAATTAAAATACAACAGTAAAAAAAAAATCCTCTTAAAACATTAAAATATAAACATCCATAATTAAAATATGCAACAAAACGATCCCATTAGAACAACAGCAAGCTACAACAGCATCTCTTCCTCAAATAGCTTGGGAAACTGATGCCACACCATCAAAAATTAAGGCTGGGATAAGTTTCATCTCTAATGCAGTGGTATTTTTCTTTTCATTGTTCCTTTCATTGCACTGACTGGTAAGTGACCCAAGCGTCATAAAACGGGACAGGTCAGCAAAATATTCCCACCAGCACAGTGTTCCTGTCTTCATATAGACCATGGGATTCACCTGACGCTGAGTTCTTAACTTCTTCTCCAGAAGCCCAAGAACCTTGAAGATGCCATCCTGGAAAAGGTCCCAGAGCTCATTGTTCCCCAAGATACCATCTGCCACCTGCTGGAATGCCAAGAGTTACTGAGTGCAGCTCAGTACCTGCAACTTTATGACTCCCCTTTGAACATTCTGATGGACTCAGGTATGGACCAATCATGGAAGCCTAGGGAGGAAGGCTGGGGGCAGGCCCATAGCCCATTTTGTGGGACAGGGGCCTAAGAGGCACAGGTAAGAGTATTTAGGGGAAGGATGTAGAACACCTGCTTGGAAAATAGATGATCCAAGGGTATGGTCTGAAGGCACATGAGACTACCACCATGTTGCTGGAACTAAGTGGGTTTGTTTCTGGTTGGTGCCTGGTTGACTACATGGAAACCACATGTATACTGCTTTGGGCTTCATGGTGAGAGAAAGGCCAGATTAGTCTGTAAGAAATCAAACAAGCCAGGTCCTAAATTTAATCCCCTGCATCTGCAGGTAGGCCTGGGAAGATCCCTACCTGGATCATGGAGAGCTGTTGCCAGTCAGTCTGATTTGGCAAAAGGTAGCTCCTTGTATTCATATTCATTGCAGAACTATCACAACATAAATACTGTAAGCCCAATATGTTTAAAGTGGTTTGATTTGATTAACTATTAATTTGATCACATTTACAAACAAGGGCTTAGAGTTTAGCTGTTATCCAAATACATTTGCGCTCGTTCCCCAGAACATTTGAAGGCAAGGGTACTTCTTAGGAGCAAATGGGTAGAATACACTGCCCTCTTTTCCTGTGATCTCCACCTGTGAAATGGCCATGGAGGCTAAAAATTCAGGGAAGGAGACTGGGGTATTCTTTAGGGGGCCCAGCAGCAATTATTTAAGGTCCCCAAAACAGATTTTCCCCAGTGTTCCTACTAGAGATACTTTAAGTGGATGCACCAAGGCATGAACCTGGGTTTTTCTGCATGCAAATCATGTCTCTAATGCTTGGGCTAGCTGCCCAGCCGCTGTACTTACCTTAAAGGCAAGTGCCAAGACTGATCTTTTTTGCTGCTGCCTTTTTCAGCTGCTGAGAGATGTCCTTGTCAAGCTGAGTGAATAATTATTTATTTTTTTAAAAAACACCTTTACTCGGGCACCCAGGATGGGCAGCACCTGTGTACACAGAAGTACTTATAGCAGTACCTTACTGCTGTATTGCATGAACACTTTGGGAATAAACTTTAGCTGTACTGTGAACATCCATGTGAACGCAGCCTGCATCTGAACCTCAAATCTGTGAGCCTCAGGATATGCCACAGGCACCTGGCTCATCAACCCACCAACATGTGCTGGCTAGAAATATAATAGGTTAGATTTTGAGAACAGTTGCTTAGCTTCTGAAAATCTAACCAATTCTATATCTTAGGAGAACAGACACATAGGTGTTGCAGCATCCTATGGGTGCTTGCTGTGTTCAGTCGTACTTTCCTCCAGGAAAGTGCGATGACAGCCTTAGCTACCTCAAGCCCCTCTGCTGTAAAATGCTAGAGCAGAGTTCAAAGTTGAAATAGGTATTGCCTTGCCCAAGGCTCTCTACAAAGCATTCAAGGCAAGGCTGGTGTACTTGCAAAAAGAAGGCGCTGAGCATCCTGCTGTAACAAAACAATTAAATGCAAGGCTTGGGAATCAGAGGACTCAGCTGGTCTCTAAATCTGCCTCTGCCCCTCTAAGGATATTTGCAGGTATCCTGGAGGATTCTTGATAGCAACAAGCTTATTGGCTTGCCTGGGTCTAATGGCAAAATGCTAACTGCCCCATGTAGTCAGCGAAGCTACTAGAAGAGGGCAGATGTGAAATTCAAAAGTGGGAAACTTGACAAAACTCTGGATTTCAGAGAGATTTGCACAGATTCTGGTTGTGGTTTGTTAGTGTGTCTTCCAGGAGAAATGTTTGGCCAAAGGACACAAGATACTGGAGAAAGGATTTTAAATCTAGGTGATTTAATTTGCCATCTAAAAGCAGAAGAGCTGTAAAGTAATAAAGGTAACCAAAAGATGACTGTCTTTTGAGCTCAGCCCCTTGGTCCTTCCAATTAGAATAGTGTTGTGTTATTTGCGGGGGGGGGGGGTGTTGCATCAGTTCTGCACGTGGAGAGGTACAACGGATGGCTCCACAGAGATGGGACTGATTGTGTGTTACAGCATACCTTTCAATACAGTGGCAATTAAGTTATTTTTAACTTGCAGAGTAGTTATACCTTTCCTCTCATCATGTAATATGTTAGGTGCACCAGTGGATTTTGGTTCTGTGTGCCTCCAAGTCACTGCTTAGTGTGGTGTAGTGGTTAAGAGCGGTAGTCTGGTAATCTGGGGAACCGGGTTCGCGTCTCCGCCCCTCCACATGCAGCTGCTGGGTGACCTTGGGCCAGTCACACTTCTTTGAAGTCTCTCAGCCCCATTCACCTCACAGAGTGTTTGTTGTGGGGGAGGAAGGGAAAGGAGAATGTTAGCCGCTTTGAGACTCCTTTGGGTAGTGATAAAGCAGGATATCAAATCCAAACTCTTCTTCTTAGCAGTAGATTGGCAGCCAGGAGGTGAGCTGGGACTTCAATGGCCTACCTGGCTTTTGGGGGGGAGGGGGAGAGTTAAAGACAAATAGAGTAAGGTTACCAGATTTTTTTTCAATGAATCCGGGGACACTTTTCAACTTCAGTAAGAATGATAGGATTTTGTCAGGGGACTGATTTGTAAATCTGGGGACTGTTCCCGGGAAACGAGAACGTCTGGTAACCTTAAAATAGAGTAACTGGATGCAGGCAGGGCAGAAGGCAGCAAATGAAACAGGAATAGCAACTATCCAGGCATTGCCAAGGAATCCTATGGGAAACCTTTCCCTGTGCTGCTGGGAGATCTGCGGACAGAAAGCTCACATGCTCTCAATTCTTGGTTGAGTTGTACACACACACCTCAATGAACATATGGATGGACCAAATGCCTGTACTGTATCTAGGTCCATGTCTTGTGCTATAGAGCAGACACCCCTATTCTTCTTCCAAGATTTATGGGGCAAAACAGCAGCTATGGGGAAATGGTACCATGCCAAGTTAAATTTCCTCCCTCTCTCTGCTGTGGTTCCTATGTGATTCTATGTCTATACCTATGAACTAATTAAAACAATCTCCCATATAATGTCCAATTGAATGATCTGAGAGGCAATGGATCCTTCATTGCTATAGAAAGAAGCAACTCTGTAACCCAGACTCTCCCCCCACCCAACCCCTGAATCTTAGGTTTATTTCAGGCAATGTGTATGTAAAAGAGATGGTGAGTTGAGCTTCTGGCTGCCATAGGAAGACTTTGCCCTCGGACCTTGCTATCTCTGTGGCCTCTACTGATGCCTATGTTTGGATTTAAACATAAGTCAATTCCACACACTAAGAAAACATGTGGATTTATTTCACTGGTTATGGAGCAATAGAGAAAATGCCCCTTCAAAATTTATTTGATATTCTCTCTCTCTCTCTCATCCCTTTTCACTTGCCATGAGACACATAAAAGGGTTTTCACCTTTGGCAGGGTTTAATTTGAAATCAGTCAATGCTGCCATTTATATAGCCCTTGTTTTGGTTGAAGGGCTTGTGTTTCGAAGCGATGATCCCACATCAGTTTAAGTTCTTCATGCACAGCGTAAAGGTACAGTACAGCAAATTGTATGCTTCCCACTGCATGCAGGCACTTGCATGATGCTTCCCAGCGCATGAGTATAGTCACAGGCCACTTGTTGCTAGACCAGACTAACACCACCTGCTTCATACAGGAACAACTTTTAGTCACCTGTCACATTAACATCGATACCTGCTGCTATAGAAGCAATCGCTTTTGAATTCCACTGCTCTGCATAGTATTAATCACATTGCAATAAGCACAGGTTTGTGTGAACATGCAACACTGTATGCCTGGTATAGAGATTCCTCTTCCAATCCCAAAACAAAGCTGCTAATCCACTTCTGTACCACGGTGGAGGAAAGCTATGGAGATAGCAGTTTGATTATGAAGATTAGCTTATTTTAGAGATGGGAACGCCTCCATTATGTGTTTCTTCTCCTCCTCAGAAGGCCACAGTGCAATGCCAGTTTAATGCTTGTTCCTTCCCACACTCCTTATGACGCTTATCAGATGCTTCAACACCAGTGATGTTTTCTCAGTCTCCCTTCCCCTTTGGCCAGCTAGCCTGATGAAGAGTTCTGGAGAGCTCAAAAGCTTGCATACAGCACACTCTTTTTTGACATCTTGGTTGGCCTAATACGAACTTTGGGATTTTTTCCTAACACCATTGCAGATACCTTAACATCTTTAAGATTGCTTCACTAAATGAAGAAGGGGAAGTTGATCTCCAGCTTGTTGGACTTCACCTCCCCTTATCCCTGATCATTGGGCTAGCTGGGCTGATGAGAGTTGGGAGGCAAATGGCACCTGGAGTTTCACAGCTTTTCCACCGCTACACAAAATGCTCTGGATCAAATGTGGTTGTTAGTTAGCTGTCTTGCTAGGGGAACAGCAGAGAATCTCGAGCTCATAATGATCCCTGGAAAAGGTCTGAAAGCAGCATTCATCACAAGGTACGAGCTCCTGGAAAGCAACTGGGTAAACTGGGAAGACAGACTAAGCTCTCTTGGCTATACAGGATGGTATCTCTTTTTGTTTTTTTAAAAAAACAGAGGACCTGACTCTTGCCATTAATTCTTTTACTCTGTTCACACAAACTGCTATTCTAGGGGCTAAGGTCACACTACATCACTCACTCTGCTTGTGGAAGTATACTGTGTCAAAATTCATGTATGTTTGTTCATGTATGCTTGTTGTCGCCCGAGAAATACAGAAACAAGAACCACCAAGATGCATACGTGTTGTGCTCCAAGTGGCTGTACTTTGGGCAGCATCCCTGTGCTCCCATCAAAGCTAGAGGATCATCACATTTTGCAGCTTACACGTTTGCATTCTTAAAACAAAGTATGGGACGGATGCAAGCTTACTCTGGGCTAGCGCCTACAGAAGTGTCCGACCCTGTTCCCTTTTGTATGTTAGGGCCATCTAAGTGCAAATGGCCTTTTCTGTCAAGTGCATCAGCCACAAACACACCTTCCTATATAGCTGGATCATTGCTTTTCTGTTTGCTTGAATTTGTAAGCCGCTTTGAGCAGCTCCTTTGTGAAGGGGACAAGTGAAGCATAAGCCACTGCTTGCTCTTTTATTGAGTCATAACCCCGTCTTGCCAACCCTTGCCCCCAGTCTGTCTAGCATAAATCTCCAGCACCTTGAGATGGTTCTAACACTCCACTTCTTCTGTCTCCAAAACAGAGACGACATGGCCTTTGGCAGAACGGTTAAAATTGCATCTTGAATGGGCTGCTGCAAAGAGAACCCACTTTCAATAAGGAAAAAATGTATTGCATTTGGAGCAGAGTGGTAGTAGCAGGAAATCAAGACTGAATACCTTAAGATTTGATTGAGAATTCAACAGCAACGGAGGTGTTTTAAAGTGATCACTGGGAAGCGTGGGTAGGATGAAAGGAGACACAGTTGAGCAATTTTTTTTCATCTCACTTGTTGTTTTAGTTCACCGTTTGTGGAAATATTGAAAATCTCTAGCTTTGCTCAGAAATCTTAGGCATTCCTTCAATTCAGAACCAGCATCTAAATGGCAATGTTTTCAAGATAAAGCATGATCTCACTTACTAGAATGGATTGCAAGACAGTGTGGTGCAGTAGTTCGTAGTTTTGAACTAAGAAGCTGTGAGACCAGCGTTCACATCTCCATTGGCTGATATGGGACAAGTCACCATTTTTTAGCTTGAAGGAGGATAAAATGAGTAGTGGAGGAGAGGAAGTTCATACTAGTGGGGTAGCAGAGCTGAAAACAATGCCAATATATTTCACATCTGGCAAACCAATGCAACTCTTTGGTTTCAGATAGCCCATGAGTCTGAAAAGCCCAGGACACAAGTTCTCATGGCCCTCTAGTGGCTATGGTGTCTCATTTACCAGACGTAATGTATTTAGCGTTCCACTCTGGAAGTGTATACTCAATTCTGACCAAGCTAAGCCTCTAAATTGTATAGAAATGCCAAAGGAACTTGGGGAGAGCTGCCATTGTCAGTGGCTATTCAGGGAGCCTGCCACAGGTGTCCTTAAGATCCAGAACAGATGGGACATGCAACAACTAATCATGCCACCTTATTAAGAGCGCAGATGCCTCTTGTGCCTAATGAGTTATTTGCTTTGGGCTTTGATCCTGGGTCCGTCTGAGATAGCAGGAACATTGGCACTTGGGATGGAGCACACACACACAAACAAGGAAATCCCCATGGAGCGAGAGCAGATGCCTGCAATTGTGCTTGGCAGGCAGCAGATGGGTCCTGGGCTGCTGCCACTTCCAAGAGGAGGAAAAAAATAAGGCTTCTTTATGGGGCAGAGTTTGCTTCAATTGCCACCTGATCAGCAGCTCTGCTGAAATGACCCATTACTAATTGTCAGTCGGTCACACTTTGGGCGAAGTTTTTTTTTTTTTTAATGCTGAACATGCCAACTACAGCTTTTGTGGCTTGAATTTTCCCCACTACACCCTACAGCCAACAAGGTTTCTGTAGATATCTGTGCCCCTGGGTATCTGCAGTTGGTAACTTGAATAAAGGAGGAAATTGGGGTGTAACTTTTTTTTTAAAAAAAGTTAAGATTTACACAGTGACCACACACTGGTGGCAGCCATTGGGGGTGAGGGGAAGCTGTTGGCTTTTAAGGAAGGAGAGAGAATCACTGAGCTCTCACCCTAAAATAGATAGGGTGGCAAAACAGGGGTCCAGGGAGCAGGTCAGATATGAGAGGCACATTGCTTTCCCCACAGCTCCAGCAGCACAGAAGTTATTTAGGGATGCAGTGGTGAAATTGAAAACATCTCTCAGCAGCCCAGGATACATTAAGTGTTTGCACATTTGCCACTTAGAGCACTATCGAGGCTCCTTGCACACATATGAAATACAGAAATCCATTTTTTAAATGTATTTGTAATATGTTTTCTTGAAAAAGAAAAGAAAACCCATTGACAGGGATTCAGGAAAGTAGCTTTGTAACTGCATTGGCATTGCTGCATTTTGTATGGGTGAGTCACTTGTGACCTATATGCATTTGATCTGATGGGCATTTTTAGCCAGCTCTCCACTCACCTTTTCAGCCTCCTCCTGGTGCTGGCGCTGTACACATAGGAAATGGATTTTTCCTACATTTCAAACCTGGGTTGGGGAACTTGTGGTCCTTCATATTTTTCTGTAGTATAATACCACTCCTATCATCCCTGGCCACTGGCCATTCTGGTTGGGGCAGATAAAAGTCTTCTTCCACTAGGACAGTGGTCCTTTGATCAGGATGAACAGGCGTGTCTCCCTTACTCAATTCCTCTTCTCCTCAGGTGATCATCTGCTGCATGTACACTTGCTTTTAGCTGCCCTTGTCCTAAAGCCATTTCCCACTCAACATGAGAAAGTTGGGGGAAAGCCTGGCCAACTTCACCAGCTCCCTATCCTCTCCTTGCACCTGCACTGGCATCATGAAATCATTAGCACAGTGGGTTAGACAGGGAATGCAGGCAGGGAGAGAGTTAACACTATCAGACCATCACCAGCCATCTCTTCATCCAAGAGCAGCCTCAGGACAACACAGACCAGTAGCAGAGGCAGCCAGCTGTAGGAATGCGTTTCTCCCATTCCATCTGGAGAAACAAAACTGTAATGGATGAATGGTGAATATGAACAGTACAAGCAACTCACCATTTATGTGTGTTCAAGGCACACGTGCACCACTGCGAACCCGGAAGTGGCATGGAAAGAGGCCCTAAATGAGCACAAAAATGGCAAAAGTGGTGCTAAAACAGCATCTAGCAATCCCACGAGCCATTGCACTGACCTTTTGAGGCCTGTGGAGAAATGGAGAGGGAGTGATTGTGGTGGAGTTTGGTGGATTTTTGGTTTTTTAGGGGGTTCCAGAGGTTTAGAGGGTGTTTTCAGGCTTTTTCAATGGTGTTCCCAATATATGTGATTTCACTTACATGTGTGGTGCCTCAGGATATAAAGATAAAGGTACCCCTGACCGTTAGGTCCAGTCACGGACGACTCTGGGGTTGCGGCGCTCCCCTCGCTTTACTGGCCAAGGGAGCCGGCGTACAGCTTCTGGGTCATATGGCCAGCATGACTAAGCTGCTTCTGGTGAACCAGAGCAGTGCACAGAAACGCTGTTTACCTTCCCGCTGGAGTGGTACCTATTTATCTACTTGCACTTTGACGTGCTTTCGAAATGTTAGGTTGGCAGGAGCAGGGACCGAGCAACAGGAGCTCACCCATTGCGGGGATTTGAACCGCCGACTTTCTGATCGGCAAGTCCTAGGCTCTGTGGTTTAGACCACAGCGCTACCCACGTCCCTTACCTCAGGATATAACTCCTATGTAAAAGGGGAGTTGCCTGCAAATGAAAAAGGGAGGGGCGCTTCCAACGTGATCATTAAAATGCCTAATTTTTGAAGTGGCCTGAAAAATGTAAGTTTCGCTGCCGAATAAGCCTTTCTCACCAGGTATATTTTATTTGCAGCCAAGAGCCACCCCTCTCTGCTAACCCAAACCCAGCAAACAACAGACGAGAGAAACAGAGATACCACAAAAGTCATTAATTGTACTTTAATGAGACCATACATTGGGGAAGTGGAGGGGTGGGGGGCAGAAATGGAGAAAGCAGGAGACCCCCCCGAGAAAGGAGCTGCTCAGTGCTTGGGATGGGTCTGTCTTGCCAGTAGTTTTAAGATGCAGCACAAGATACCAATCGGCAATGCCCCCTGCTTGAGCAGCAAATACACCAAGTGACTGGAATTGGAAAGAGCAGTTAAGAGTACCGTTTCGCGCCCCCCTCTCTCCTCCCCACACCTTTCTAACAACAATCTGCACTTGTTTCCCTGCCTCTTCCACCTTGAGTGATGAACTACACATTATCACAGCCTGTGGCAAAGCAAGAGCACCCAGACTTGCAAAAACACTGCTGGGGTGGGGAACACACATACACAAAAAATAGAGGGTGTTTGGAGACATTTATCATAAATCCAAGGGTGGGAAAGGTCTGTGTGTATGCCTGTGTTGGAAGAATTATGATAATTTACATTGTACATTTGTACACCCGTTCTGATGGAATGGCCCCAAATAAACCAAATATATATATATATTTATAGACTTTTATATATATATACAAATATATATCTATCTCAGCAGATATATATATATATCTCATCTCTTTTTTAAAAGGTTACATCTGCCTTTGCATGCACAGTTGAGAGCTTTGCTCTCCTCAGTCGAACCTTGGGCTAAACAACAACGGGGAGCTGCAATCGGGCCACTATAAACATATATTCTGTTGGTGGTATTTGTCTCCCCTTTCCCTGCCGCCAAGACATGGTGCCCACAGCAGAGAGAGAAGGGGGGAAATGAGCCCGTGACGCTGGTGAACAAGAACTCCACACGACCAGGTTCCACTTCTGACACCACAATGCAGGAGGGTAGGTATCCTTAGGAACACTTTTATTGCTAATTGAGTAACTGCTTCCCGACATACAGGAGACCATCACTCACCCATATCAACAGCTACCACTCCCTCCGACTTCTAACCACTGCCAAACACCTGTACCCCCCACCCCCAAGAGTGGCCCCTCTTCCATCTACTAGCTTCTCCCCCAGGGGGAGTCAAGCAAAAAACCAATGAAAAAAGGAAGGGGAGGGGGAAAATGGAATGGTAAAGGATTCGAGAAGGCCAGACACCCATTCCCTTTAGAGGCTTGTGGATACACAGAGACTCACAAGGCTGTATCTGGCTATTTCAGAAATAAGGATGTCAGGGACTGAACAAAAATATAGATGTACGCTGCTTGTGGTGTGTGGGGGGGGTCTCTCTCTTTCTCTCCCCCACCACTCAGCTTCTAAAACAAACATTCCTTGGCCACAATCTATAAGGAAGAGATACACGAACCAGCACAGATGGAGTGGAAAGAGTAAGGACAGCTGGAGCGAAAGCAGGAGGCAGAAGGAACAAAAGACACTGCCAAGGTCAATAAGCCAAAAACCCAGTGGGTGCCTTCGGTGGAGTTCAGCCGGTGAGCAGCCTGCCATGCTCCTGAATCTCTCTGCCCTGTGCACAACACCAGAATTCCCCAACAGGGCTGGTTGGACTTAATTCTTTGTCTGAGGGTCCGAAAAGCTCAAAAGGGAGATAAATAGGCACCACGTCAAAAAGGCAAAATTTGGATAAGGCTAAACAAACAGGAGACAAAAATAAATAAATAAATTGGAAATTGCACCAGCAATGCCCTTTTGCCAGGGTTAGCACCAGGCCCACAGGTCTGTCAAGTCTTGCACAAAGGGGCTGGCAAGTGGAACTCCAGAAGAGAGACCGCCCCCCCCCCCCCGCTGGACAAGGTCTCTGGACAACATCGCCTTCTGTAGTCTTCATGGGGCACCGATATGTACAAGAGAGCACATTAGAGGGACAAGGGGCTTTTGTGTCATAGGGCGGTGCTTTCCGAATCCTCCTCTGAATTGATTTTTCCTTGTACCGGATGTCTCTGGACTTGTCCCAGTGGGTCCAGGTGGAGTGTGGCATCAACCTCTACATGGATGGAAGGGATATCAAGGTGGGCAAGATCTGCAATCAGGCACAGACACACAGGGAGACAGAGAATTACCATGCTGCTCCAGGCAACGTCTGCCCACCCGTTCATATACAGATTAAGACAGACAAAAATAGTCAACGTTTTAACTTAAAACTGAGCAGGAAGTACAGTTCTCGGAGCCTGTTAATGCCAGAGGAAAGGGATGTCATAATATAATCTTGGCTTGTGCCTTTTGCTGCTGCAACATTCTTCACAGCTGTCCCTTCCCCGCAAGCACGCGTGAATCGGGGTGTAGGCCACATGCTTCTTAATCTCAACAACAGCTCAGCAAACCAGATTCTGGGCCGATGGCAGCAGACAGCAGCATATCCTGCAGTTTCAGAACCTAGTGTTAACCATGGGCCTGTAAAGAGCAACTTGGATTGTCATCTGTTGTGAGAGAGGATGTTCAGGCAACCATGCAGGAAAGAGTTTGGAAATGGGAAGACAGTTTCCCTTCCAGTCCTCCTCCCATTTTCACCATCCATGTGCCACAAATGACTTAGCATACAGGTACGTGGGCAGGCAGGCAAATCACTTGAAGGATATTGAATTGAGAAGTTACTTGCAAAGTTGCTTTAAATGTCTTTAGGCGAAAGACCCCAAGACCACAATCTCATTTGGCAAGGGGGTATCAACATAACAAAATGTGCCAAAGCTGCCTGGACACCTTTGCTGTCCCCTTAGCTCAGCCTTGCTGAAAACGGTTCCCTGTAATGAAGGAATCTAGGCAGCCAGTACTTCAATACAACTTACACCTGGAATTTATCATTTCTGTTCCCTCCACTGTCCCCGTAAGTGGCAAGTATCCCATTCAACTTCTCAAGGTTCACTTTTCTATTACATGCTTTTTGGTGGTTTACTATCCATAGACATGCTATCAGAAATAAGTAAAATATTTAACTTGTTTGCACATCGGGCCAAATGACCAGGTTGGCTTATAAATGTGCAAAACCATCCTGAAGAGCTAGTCAATTGCAGAAATGACAAGGGATATTGTTAAATACATGTCTTCTCAGAGCAGAATATTTTTGGTCCTTGCTTAATCCAATGAACTAAGAGGCGGCATTGAATAAAGGAAAGGCAGCTCTTTCCTAAATCTCATCTGGGCCACTCCTCAGGATGTGAAAAAGATGTTCAAAATGTGCCTACCAAATCTCCCCATATCTCTGAAGGAGACAAGAATATTTGTGGACACAGGTAAGCACATGCCCAGCAGCCAAAGTATACACACAAATCTCTCCTCTGGATGATACAGTGTTCACAGCATATCTCCATGATGGATATACTCTAAATGCCTCTTTCACAAATCATATGAAGTAACTCCACGGTGTGGACAAAAGTGGCTAGGAATTGATGGACAAGTCCTTCCAAACAGATGAGCTGAAGACTATGCAATTAGGACAGAGTAGGCTTACTTATCTGTTGATAAACAAAAGCATCCAGATTTATCAAAACGACAACATCCCATGCACAGCCATGACCTATCCCCAGAGCTCCACAAGACACAAATAGGCTATGACAAAACATCCTGTTCACCCCTCCTTTCCAGTCAGACAAGCCTCCTATTTCAATTAAGATGCAGACAGTCCCTACCTAGCCAGGGAGGAGCATGTCACACTATGTATAATTTTAAGCAATGAAAGTCACTGCTTCTCTCAGAAGCAAAGGAATAGCTTCCACATGGCTACTTGTGAGACAGGAGAAGTGAACTTGTATGTCAAGAACCTGCAAGCTGTATGGGATCCTTGCATACTGAGGAAAAATCACCCTCATAATATGAGGGTGATAATAAGAACTAACTTAGTTGGTCTTTAAGGTGCTACTGGAAGGAATTTTTTTTGTTTTGACTATGGCAGACCAACACGGCTACCTATCTGTACCTCATAATATGGTTTTACTCCTGAGAGCATTCCCCCATTAATTGGGAATGGGGAAGCAATTCTAAATCAGCTGTGGGAGATGTACTTCAGAACAAGGGGCGATTCGCTAGGCTTTTCAGCTGAGCCGAGGACCTTTATAGTGCAAAAAGCAGGAGTGTCCCTCCAGATGTTGCTGGATTTCAGCTGCGGTCAGGGATGCTGGGGGCCAGAGCCCAACAAATTCTGGAGGGCTGCAGTCTCCCACTGATACTGTAAAGGCAGCTGTCCTTACTTGGGTGAGAAGAAGACCCCACAAGCTTTGTATCCTTTTGAGCAGTGGCACACATAGCCTTGACCATCACCTGCTCCTGGGTTGCCCCTTTGGCCTCACCCACAACAAACAACTGCCATTAATATTCATTAATGGCAATATCATGACATCCCTTTGGAAATAACACATGGAATGGGAGAGGGAGAAAGTCACGTTGGTAAGAAAGGGGCTAGCAAGGTTAGGAGCCAGTGAATCCCGTGGCTTGGAAAGGAATTAGCTGAATGCCTGCATATATAGATATATATATATTTAAACACACACACACATGTTTAAACACACACACACACGCACACACACAGATGTCAGGCATGAAAGGCCAAGTGAGAAGCACCCCCCGCCTGCAAGTTTACTAATGACATCATTATCAGTCAGCTGGGGAGTGGAGAGCAGGCTCGAGCAGCCATGCAGTTCCGGATCAGCGTGCCCCATGCAAGGCCAGCGAGATGGGGTGGGTGGGTGGGTGTGACTCTGTGAGGAAAGGCACAGGGGCCAGGGGTGGCGGGGGTGACATTGGCAGCAGCAGCAGTAGTAGTAGTGGCAGAAGGTTCAGGGAGGAGGGCAGGGACTCCAGCTTACCCTGAGCATTCCCCTCACACCTATCCAATATTGCATCACGAGCCTCAAACAGCTGCAGGGACACAATGGTAGGATTGGGAGAAAGGAACAGAAGAGAAACAGGAAAAGCAACAAAGACAAAAAAAAAAAAATAGTACACAACAAGACCTCCAATTGCACCTGCCTACCAGAAAAAAACACCAGCGGGAAGCTGGAGACACAAAACCCCTCTCAAATGTTGACCACACAGGCATGGCCATTCCCAAAGCACAAGATGTAGCAACAGGAGCCACGATCGGCCCACGTGTCCAGAATGGACTGCAATTGACCTCTCCCCAATGTTTTGGAGGCCCCAGGCCTTCAGAAGAACAGGGATCAGTTGATCAAAAGCACAGGTCATCCTGGAGTTATGTACAGTCAAACCACCCCTGAGTTTTGAGACTTTGCCTGATAGCTGTGCCTCGCCTCTGCCATTGGGACACAAAGATTGGCCACTACTGACCTCCAGATCAAAAGCTGCAGCCACCCAAGGAATAGAGCCCTGTGTGGAGACAGGTGTGCCAAAGAGTGGACCGGTTTTGTTCTGCTCCTGCATATCTGGCCATATTTGAAATTCCCAAATGAAGGCTGAACTGCTGACTCTCTCAAAGACTCTGCCGGAATGTAGAAGGCCTTTCTAGACACTCTGGTTTCCCAAGGGTAATAAACATATTTCCCCCTCAGTGGTATTTTACTGCTTAACCAAATAGCACTACTGGTTGGGTTATTTACTGTTAATTTTTTTTACTGAAGATGTGCAGTCTAGCATTTGAAATTATGAATGCACAGCCTGGAGGGGGAAGGGAAGAAGGGGGTTAAAAAAAGGCAAAATAGTTGAGCAGCAGGGATGGGGAACCTTTGGCCTGGGGGGGCCCAATGCAGTTCTCTAGGCCTTTTCTTGGGCCTTTGGAACTCTTCCCAGGGCACACTCTCCACCCTATACCAGCCCTGCTTCACACCCTCCTCGAGGGCTTTTGCCTGGCTGGATTAGGCCCTTGGACTCTGACAATGCCTCTTTGCTTCCATGGATGGAGGACAGAGAGAGTGGTGCATGTGTAGAAATCAGCCTCCTGCACAAAGGCAGAATCTGCATTCATTGCTGTGCTTACTTTTGTCCCTGCCAGGTGGCCCTCGGGGAAGGTCACCCAGAAGGAAATGTGGCCCTCTGCTTGAAATAGGTTCCCTGGCCATGCTACACAGAATCACATCAGAAAGTAATGACCCATGTCCATCTTAGCAGGACCCAGAGCGAAACATGGAGGAAGAGTTGCATTTTCAGAGGGAGAAGGGATTACCAGCACTTGTGCAATGTCCCTTTTGTCTGGAAAGGCTAAGTTCCCAGCTAAAAAGGTCTGTGTTATGCTCAGCTTTCACGTTCAAAGTATTCCCTTCCAGATCATCCTCAAGCAGCATTTTAGCTCAGCTAACTCACTACATATGACCTGGAATCGGAAGGTGATCCTCATTCCCACACCGTGTGTGCAATTTACCCCTTGATATTTTGTTCTAAATGCAACACTTGAATTTTGGCCTTGCTTCTCAGGTAGCTTCAGAATCCTGTTTTGAATGGCAATCACTTCCTGCTTGAGTGATTAAGTAGGTGACAAGCACCGGGATTTATATACAGCATAGCTCAATTGTTGCTTTGCCACTTGCCTGTGGAATACAGAAAAAAATGAAGGGCTGTGCCACCAGGAAACTCCATGACTGGATTATGGTGCTCTACACTGGTTGTTCCTACCTTTTCCTCTTGGCTCTGCAGTGCTTCTTGCCAGCTGTGCCTTAAGCAATCAAAAGGCAGACCTGGAACTTCCCCCCAAGCCACCAGTGCCCTTCGGATACCCAGGACCACAACTCCCATCATCCTCAGCCAGCACGGACAAAGATCAAGGATGATGCAAGTTCTGCCCGCAACAACTGGAGGGCGCCACGTTGGCAAGCTCTGCCCATACACTGCTCCCTCCTCCACTCTGTCTCTGCTAGCAACCCCCCACCCCCCTAGAGTGCTGTCCCTCTGCCACTGCTTTGTTACCTGTGGACATGCTCTCCCCGGGGGACATGCCGTCAAGTACTGTGTGCTCCGTGGACTGCGGACTAGAGCCAGATGCGTTTGATGTGGGAGGCTGTGGAGGTGGCAGCGTGGGCCTCTGTCGTGGCTTAGGGGTGGGCCGAGATTTGGTTAAAGTGCTCGTCAGGGAAGGAGGAGAAGACAGAGAAGGAGCAGCTGCCGGGGAGAGTGGGCCCGAGCCCAGGGAGTAGCCTGGTGGGTAACTCAGTCCATAGGGTGATGGGGTGCTTGGTGGGGTGGGAGAAAGGCTGGCAGGGGACGGCTGCCCCGTAGACTGATCGGACATACCACCTGACTGGCCGTAAGAAACCTTGGCAGGGATGGGGGTCAGCTTCTTTGAAACTGCAGAAGACAAGAGAGAAAGAGACACACATACAAACACACAGATACAGGTGGTTGTCATTCATCACTGGGAGGTCAGGTGAGCTTTTTACTACTGGCTTTCTAAATACAACCATCAGGCCTGCTTGAGCCCTGGTGAATGGAAGCTCAGGCGTAAGGGCAACCTGTGCTCATGGGAAGTCATGTCTGGAACATGGACTCAGAGACAATGGACCATATTTAACCAACTCATTGTACTAGTGGAAGCCAACAGAAGGGTTCTCTGCTAGCGCAATGGGACTTCCTCCCCTCCCCTTGCACTCAATTAAATCTGTTCCAGAGGTTTAGGAGAACTCACAGAACAGTGTACGAGGGGAGAGGAGATTGTTCCATCAGTCAACTAGAAATGCTTGCGTTGACATAACAATCTCTTTAGTGCTATGCTGAATGCAAAGCAGAAGTAGGGCTTGGACCTAGCTCTTTTTTACATCCTCCAGGTTAACTGTCCAAAGGACCCCACTTGCTCATTCTGGTGACTTTATTTCTTAGACAAGCTTTCAAGTGTTTGTGGCAGGAACTTTCCTACCAGATTTCTCAGTCTTATGAGGACACCTAAAAGGAGAACTAATAATCTGCAATCATTGCCATTGCCCACAGAGATAAACTGCCAAAAAGCAGTCAGTTAACTAGTGGAATTAAATTGTGTGGTTAACACACTAAAAGAAAGAAAGAAAGAAAGAAAGAAAGAAAGAAAGAAAGAAAGAAAGAGGAGGAGGAGTTTGGATTTGATATCCTGCTTTATCACTACCCTAAGGAGTCTCAAAGCGGCTAAAATTCTCCTTTCCCTTCCTCCCCCACAACAAACACTCTGTGAGGTGAGTGTGCCTGAGAGACTTCAGAGAAGTGTGACTAGCCCAAGGTCACCCAGCAGCTGCATGTGGAGGCGCGGAGACGTGAACCCGGTTCACCAGATTACAAGTCTACCGCTCTTAACCACTACACCACCCTGAGAGAGAGTTGTTGCTTTGTTCGTTTCACCCAGCTGAACCCATTCCTGTTGCCCTATTCAGGAGTGAATACCTACCTTTCCGCAGGGTGTGTGGGCTCTGTTCTGTGGACAGCTGCTGTGTGAGACCAGGCAACTGCTGTGTGGTCCCACATGGTGCTGCAGGGCCACAAACCGGGCTCCCTTTCTGCCCAGAAACAGGAGAGAGTTCCTTGGTTTTTAGTGTGCTAAAAAGAAACAAAAGGTGGACAAGAAGCAGCAGTCATGAGCCCCTTTGTACGAAGAGCATCTTAAGTGCAAAAATCCCCCTCTCCCATGGCCTCCCCCTCCTCCTGTCCCACAGTCCCAGGGTGCAGGCCCATAACCCTCCGCTATGATAAGCCAATGATGCTTGCAAAGCAAAGCGTTTTGATGCCTTGCTCCCGAACATACGCCCAAAGGACCAGACAAACTTGCACATCCACTTTCAAAAGCAGATCTGAGCATGACTAGAGCATGAATGGCACTGCAGCCCTCTCAGTCACTCTGTACACAGCAATGAGACGAAACAAAATGGAGGGAAGCCGTTTTCCAGAGAGACCACTCTGTGCGGCAGGTGGGGCAGGAGGAGGACCAGCAGCAATACGATCTGTTCCTCGTGGTGGGGATGGGTTGGGGCACCTCACAGATTTAAGAGGTGAACTTGAGGCCATGTCAGTTGTCCAAGTTTGTTCCTTTGCACTCAGCTTACAAGTGGCCACCAACCCCAAGGCAGTGTGGCAAGCCATGGTTTACCTCAGTGAGGGAACTGAGGGGAGGGTGTTTGTCACAAATAATCTGTGGCAAGAAAGGTGCTACTCAAGGTGGTTGGCTAGACCAGGCAACTCAATGTGGTAATTGGAAACCTGGATGGTGAAGGCCTCAACGTTTGCCAGGCCGAGGTGGGTGCCCCCTGCGCCTCTAAATAGGTTGGACCCAAAGAAGCTATTGGACTGGCACAGCTGTTTTGGGCCCAACTCAAAATCTTGTAATACAAGGCTGGGCAAACATGTGCCCCCCCCATGTTGTTGAACTCCAGCTCCCATCAGCCTCAGTTGGCATGGACTGTTGACAGAGATGATAGGAGCTGTAGTGCAACAGCAGCATCTGAAAGGCCACAGAACCCCCACTTCTGATGTAAGTCTTTGCAACTTGGGGTCCAAAGAAAGGGCTGGTTGGTTGGATGCTATTGACACTAAATGCTTGCCCATGCAATATCTATTGCATGGGATTCACCTAAATAGCCCTTTAAACAGAAGTTCTGTGCAACGTACCCTGCTTGTGCAATGGGGCTTTCCCAACCCTCATTGTGTGCTCCCTGAGCCTGTCAAAATTGGCCCCGTCATGTGTGGGAAGGGGGAAGGAAAGGGAGGCTTGTTCCATCTGGCAAACTGCAATATTTGTGCAGACAGAATTTGGGGGTGGTGTTGAAAATTCTCTTACAGAGCACTTTGGGCATGTCTCAGAACTTCACTTCACAGGGGAAGACCAATGAAACCTATTTTAAGCCTGGATTTGGCTTCAAGGAACTTCCTCCCTTGCAGGATCCATCAGCTGATATAGCTGAAGTTCTCTCCAGGAGATCTGTAGCAATGTGGAGGCCAACAGGAAGGCCTCATTTGCCTACCGAGGAGGCGTGAAGGGCCTAGGTATCGTCCCTGTGTGTAGACCTCTGGTACGTGGCAAGCAAGTGGTGCTCACCCTTTCACCACCGTGCCCAATTTGCCCGAGCATTTGTCAAATAAGAGGTTATTTACCTAGAGAGCCCGGTTCCTCTGTCTCTGGCACAGGTGCAGCTGACCCAGGGGGGAGAGACTGACATATGGGAGCTGTAAGGAGTGCCAGGAGGATCGGGTTTGGATAAGGTGAGGGGGGGTTTCATGTAGACGGAGGAGAGGTTAGTCTCAGGACCATGCAACTCTGTGAAGGAGCTCTGCTTAGGGAGGTGCAGGAAATACGGTTTCGGGTTAGAGTTAATGTCAAGCTGCTGAGGGGAGGGAGAGGAAGAAGAGGAGGAGGAGGAAGGGGGAGGCAGCGTTTGGCTGTACCCTGGCCACCGGTACAGTGGCAAGGGGGGCTCCGGCCTAGCGCATGGGCCAGTCTTGGGGTGGTGGTGGTGGAAGGATGAGTAGCAGGGGTATGGGGGAGGCTTGTCGTCCTCAGGGGATGGGTAGATGTAACAGGAATCCGACCAACTAGACGACACACCATCCGTGCTGCAAATGTCCAAAACAACAAAACAAAAACAAAAACAAAAAAGAGAGCAGAGAGCGTTTGTACAGGGAAGAACCGAACAGGAGTTTCGAAAACAGCCCATAAGCATTTGCCAGGAGAGGGTTGGGGTGGGGGTGGGGGAGAGAAGAAAAAGAAGAAGAGAGGAAAACAACAACCAAAAATTCAAGGAAAGCAAGAAGGGCTCCTCAACTGCAAGGTACACAGTGGCTAGGGCAGCAGTCCCCACCTTCCTGAGCTGACAGCTCCAGGCCTGGGTTTCTGCTTATCTCTCATGAGCCACCCAGATGTAGAAAATGGCACTTGGAAACTTCATCTGCTGGAAAACAGAAGCCAGGCCTGTGCAAAGTCTACCTTGCCAACGTCACCTATTCCTAAACAGTTGTTTGGGGAGATCTGGAAAACATCTCTAGATGACAGTTGTCCTGAGTGGTGGTTTTGTCTCAGGGGCTTGGTGTGTGTGTGTGTGTGTGTGTGTGTGTGTGTGTGTGTGTAGGGGCTTGGGGGAGGAGGAATATCCCACAAGGAAAATGTTCCTCCATATGAAGGAAATGGGTATCTATGGGTTGGATTTCGCCCATAAGTGCTAATTTGAAAATAAAACCAAGCCAGGGGGCATTTGAGGGTTCACTATGGAATTCAAGGTCCCCCACAATTCAGAAAATTGATTACTCTTGTCAATTAACTTGGGACAAAATAATCCGTCACAAAACAAGTGGGTCACACTGCATAGTAGAACCAGCTGCCTCATTACACTGGGAAGCCAGGCAACCCTAAGCAGAATATTGGATTGAGAACTAGTGATCTGAGGAAAGCATGGCAGAGAAAACAGCGGGACAGTGTACCGAGATGCAATGCCAGGAAAGCATCAAGGTTTGCCATGTAACTCCTGGACTCCTTCCAAAGTGTGAGGGATGCAATTGCAGGTGAGAGAGACCCCAGGGGAGGCAAGGAAGCATGGAATGAGTTCTAATGAAGTTGCATGTCCTTCTATCAAGGGCTTGACTTCGCCCCCATCCCTCTTTCTTGGCCTCTTTCCCTGGCTAATGCGAGCTCACAAACAGAGAAGTGCCACCCAAATTGGCGCTTGGCAATTTACTGGAAAGGAACAAGCCTGGAAAAACTGAAGTTGAGAAAGAACCAGGAATGTCATAGAAAGTCAAAAGAAAAGACTGCAAATGGTGGATCCTGCAGGACAAGACAAATGCTGCCTATTATTGGAGCCCACAGGCTGGAGAAGTAGCAAGGGTGGGACTAAATCTCTCTTCTTGCCAGTGTAAACACAGATTTTTTGTTTTTTAACATCAGGGATCTCAATTCAGATTTAGCCCATATTTCCTCCTGTTCTGTGAGAATATGTGCAACAGAAAGGTGAGAGTGCCTGCCTTTGTGGATGATTTTGCCAGCTTCTTATTCCCATGCATGTCTCACTCCCTCCCCTGCTTTTAGTGGGTATGTTGACATGCAACGCATTAAACGTCTAATTCCATGCTTGCTTTCAGCAGGGAGCACATCTATGGCAGAAGCACAGACCAGAAACATATGCATGATACCCCCTATGGATAAGCCCCTACTCTCTGCACATATGAATATGGCAAACATGGTCAGTCATTTCTAACTTGCCACAGAGCTGACCCTTACAAATGAATCCACAGCACAAAATAACACAAGTCTTGTATTAGGTCTGAAAATCCAGGACTAAAAACATGGCAGCTGGATGAAGCTGGGCCCTAAAAACTGTCGGCAGAGACAGACCTTTGCCTTAAGTGGATATCAATAAAATACCAGGTCAGAATAAGCCTCTCTGTGCTGCTGGTGCCAAATTCCAACAGGAGGAGGTGGCAAAATAGGAGGGTCTGCCCAGACTCAGTAGCGCAAAACCAGGAAAAGAATTTTGTTCTATGTTACTATTCTTGGTGCCAGTCTCCCTGCTTGTCTAAAATCTTTGGAGCAGACAGGTCTATTATTTTTTTTTTAATTGCTTACATTCAGCTGGGCCACAGGAAAGTATTATTTTGTGCCTCAATTCTCTCTCATTCAAACACACACACACACACACACACACTTGCAAAGTGAAAGCGGAAGCGTAACTAAAGAGGGCTCATGCAGGTGTGGGAGTGGCAGACGTGTCCACAGAGACTTCCAGGACCACAGAACACAGTGGCAGCTGCTTGCGCTGCCCTCCAGCACTTACCTTGCTCTCTCAGCCCCTGGCGGGAAACCGAAGCTAGTTGGAGTAGGGGAGGGAGTAGCTGAAATGTCAAGAGATTGCTCAGGAATTGGTGACTGAGGAGTAGCAGCAAGATCGGAAGGCGGAGCGGGGGGCTGCATGGCAGGAGGGGTGGAGGATGCCTTACGAACTATGGAGGTGCCTCTGCGAGCCACCCATGAGGTGTCCATCACCCGGACGCCCATGCTATGGGGGGGAACACAGAGATAGTCCCTTACCAACTCGGAAGCAATCATTGAGAGCATTAAACACACACATTTACATTGCAGGGGGAAGGAGGGAAGCCATCTAGGTGCATCCAAGGTCTGAAAGGATCCACGTACAGTCAATGGGAGCCAATTACTTAAATGTAGACTCTAGAGAGGGGTTTCTGGCACGGCCGTGAGGGTCATTTGGGTCAAAGGCTGCTCTGCTGGGACACCCAGTGGCCACTTGCAATCATCAGGGCAGCCGCAAAAACAGTGACCTTCCAAAGCTGGTAAAGTTTTGCATCAAAGGGAGGTTCTCCCAGACATCAACAAGAACAGGGAGCCTCGGGACCATGAGGCCTTTCCAAAGAGCCACAGACCTGGACATAAAACATCTATGGCAGGGGGCAGGGGGAGCATCTGGAATATTAAAAAAGTGTGCAGCCAGGACACCTGTGATTAATTTCCCAAGAGGAAAATGATGCCCTTTGCATTGGGGATGATAAAAAAAACTGGAAAAACAACATCCTGCAGGAAAGGGGGAAGGGCCATAGGTCGATGACAGAGCCCATGCGCCCAGGGTCCATCACTACCACCTTGGGGGAAAGGGCTAGGAAAAACTTCTGCCTATCAAGACCAAGGTTTCCCAAACTTGGGTCTTCCAGTGTTTTTGGACTACAGTTCCTATCATCCCTGACCACTGGTCCTGCTAGCTAGGGATGGTGGGACTTGTGATCCAAATTTGGGAAACTCTGATCTAGACTTTGGAAAGCCGCTGTCCACCAAAGCAGACTCTGTAATAAGGCAGCTTCAAATTTTGACGGGGCACTCAAAAGACAGGCTCCCGTCTCAATGCCTTCGGGGAGAAGCTGGCTTCTGCTCTGCTGGCAAGGCCGTGGGTGCTCTGAATTGACTGGGTCTTGACACTGAAGGTAGGAATGGTTCAAGAGCTACCCAGAGGATACCATACCTTTGGATTTTCCTAAGGCTGCATGGACAGAAACATACAGGTATTAGTGTAACAGAAACTAAGGCCAAATGCTTCTCCTGCTGCATCAGTTTGGCAGGCCTTTGGGAAAGGGGCTCGGAAGTCCAAGGCTGCAGCTTGCGAAAAGCAGGGGGATCGGGGCGATTTGGCTGCAGAGAAGCATATTGCTAAGTGGAGAAGCAGGACATTCAGTGAAAGGCAGAATTTGAGGAAATGGATGGTTTTTGTGAAAGCAATACCAGTTGTTTTGCAGTTGTGTGTGTGTATGTGTGTGTAGGGAGAATGCGGGAGAGGGAGAGCAGGCTAGAGGTGAACCTAATAGGGGATTACAATAATCTTTGCATGGTTCTTCTTCTGGGATCCAGAGGAGAGAGGCTTTGCAAATTAGACCTAACAATATTTGATGTCTGCACTGAGCACTGTAAGACTCCACAACATACAGAAAGCTCCTCAAGAGTGGGATTACAATGTTTCCAATCTAATCTGAGCCAGTATCAAGCCTCTATCTGGGATCTTTTCCAGGTTGTGCCTTCCTGTCAGAGCTCTTTCATGGCATAAGAAAATAACCTATGACTTCTGTTGCACTGCACAGCTCCAGGTACTTGCCACAACCTTCTACAGAGAGCTAAATTTCCTTTGCATGCATTATGCAAAAATAAAAAATAAATGTTGAGATTTCTCACTGAGGCCTTTCCTAGACCTTGGGATCACTATAACATTGACACAGGTAAAGCATACTAAAACTAAGCCTGAGAACAGTTCCAAGTCCAACCCTCAAGAGACTTTTTAAACACAAAAGATCTGACAATGCAGTTTCCATCAGGCAAGGGCATTCCTTACTACCCAAGCTTTATGCATGTGGATGGCAAACTCAGTAGGGCATTCATGGCCATTCCGAAGAGATCAAAACAAGTCACAGGAGAGAAAAGGTCCAAATTGAGAATGTCTTTGTAAATCCAAGAAAAGAAAAACAATCACTAAACTAACTGAGGAATTGCAAGTAGGAAGTTTTAAACGGCATATGTTTATTATAGGAATGTGAGCTTTAAACTGATTAGGCAGGAATGCATAAGGTGTACTGCATACCCATATTAAGCTCTCCAATCACTGATTAAGACCCCCTCCCCCAAAATAATACTAATTGGGGGAGGTGATACAAGCAGGGACTGCAGGCCTAGGAACTTTTGGATGACTTTCCACCATGCAGGCTACACTTCATTCCCCACCCCGCAATAAAATTCATGCTATTTATTTATTTCATACAATTTATATACCACTTGATTCTAAAAACATCAAAGCTGTTTACAAAACTCATGCCAGCCCCCTCTTCCCTGAGCCTGCTTTGACAAATAGAAACTTACAAGAAGGTAGCAGATAGTGCATGACTTGCCACATGAAGTTTTTACTTAAATAATGGATGTGACTAACTTGGTTCCACTAATTTCAATGGGTCTACTCTGAGACGGACACAGCTGAATACAACCCAATGTGTCTTTTAAAACCAATGGACCATTAATCCATGGTCCATTACCTAGTTCATTTTTGAGAGATGTTTTCTTTCCCTTTCCTATCAATAGATCTCTTCCATATTTAAAAGAAAGATGAAAAATTGTCCTTTCTTCTAACAATGAATGACAGCTTTTTAATTTCAAGACCTCACTAAAAGAACAACCACTCTTCCCTCTCCTTCTCCAGAATGGTAAAGCTACCACATCAGTGTTTTACAGTATACATTTAATACTACTAGCTCACACCTAGAGGATGCAGGAGATGTTAGCGAGAACCTGTAGACCCATGACCAGATGCACATAGCCTGAGCAGGACAGGCTCTAATGTATGAAAGGTGGAAAGCATCTCCTCCCTCACTCCATTTTCACCTCTACTCCCTGGCTACTAAGAGCTATCAATGCCCTGGATTCCAGATCTACAGCTCTTCAGATCTACAGATGGTAGAGAAAGGAGCAGCACTGTAACTACTGCATGTGCTCAGGCCAATTGAGCAGGCAGAGTGCTGCTCCCCTGTGCTAACCTTACCACAGCAAGGAACAACTGCTAAGAAATATGCATGCGAAGCTAGAGTCAACAGGATCCAATAGGCATCTCAGTAGCTCAGCATCTTTCTTCACCCATGGCTGTATTGCTCCCTCTTCTGATCTCAGTACAGAAGTCCTCTTTAATGGGTAGCAGAAGCAAACGGTGCTATGGTGATATGTTGTCAATCGTGGAAGACAAGTCTCCCCCCCCTTTTTTTTTGCTCTCCGCCAGAGTAGTTCTGGATGGCAAAAACTACAAATGCCCCAGCATGCTGATCAGGCATACATGTGACCTATTATTTAGGCTCTTAGAAAATGACATCAAACACCCATCAACCAACTGATAACATGCTTTGAAACGTTCACTGCATCACTAGGAAATCAGTGTAAGACAAATTTCACTCTGGAAGTTATCAGGACCAGTTTTAGTACAGTGAGGTAGATCTCAGCTTCCCATCCCAGGGAACACCTATGCTGCTTGTTGGGTCAATGCACAGAGCCATACAGCTAGCTTGGGCCAGGCACATACCAGGTGAATAGGCAGACAGACCAGGTGCAACAGCCCCGTTTCCCTTTAAAGAGGCCATGGGCCAGGTGCCTGCAGATGGTGTGGAGTCAGGAGCGGGGTGGGATGTTAGTGGCAAGGCAGTGAAGTGTGTTTGCACGCCTAGAAAACATGGGCACTACTTCTACAGAGCAGCAGCGACTCCAGGCCAGCATAGCCCCTTCCCAGCTCCCCTCCCCTTACTCCTCCTGCAGAAAAATAAAAAGCACCCCCTACCCATCCTTCTTGTAGAACTCCAGCATCATGTTGTCTGTGGCCACGCTAAGCGGTCGCCGGGCCTGGTCAGGATGCTTGCGGTCGGCGTGGTCCATATCAGGAGACGGCATGGAATTGTAATTTGCGTTGTGGTTCACATGCACAGGGCTGCCATAGTTCCCAGTCAAGTTGAACTCAATGTCTAGTTAGGAGAGAGCAAAATGGCCAAGTAGTGCTTGTGGCTCCCACTTGAAGCCAGAGGGAGGACAGACAGAGGCTTGGCAAGGATAAGTGTAAATCAAATATACACACACGCCCTGGAGGCAGACGTTCCTGGTCACAGTTCAAGAAGGACACTGACAAACTGGAACGTGTCCAGAGGAGGGCAACCAAAATGGTCAAAGGCCTGGAAACGATGCCTTATGAGGAACGGCTAAGGGAGCTGGGCATGTTTAGCCTGGAGAAGAGGAGGTTAAGGGATGATATGATAGCCATGTTCAAATATATAAAAGGATGTCATATAGAGGAGGGAGAAAGGTTGTTTTCTGCTGCTCCAGAGAAGCGGACACGGAGCAATGGATCCAAACTACAAGAAAGAAGATTCCACCTAAACATTAGGAAGAACTTCCTGACAGTAAGAGCTGTTCGACAGTGGAATTTGCTGCCAAGGAGTGTGGTGGAGTCTCCTTCTTTGGAGGTCTTTAAGCAGAGGCTTGACAACCATATGTCAGGAGTGCTCTGATGGTGTTTCCTGCTTGGCAGGGGGTTGGACTCGATGGCCCTTGTGGTCTATTCCAACTCTATGATTCTATGATATACACACCTCTTGGTAGTTCTGCCGCCCTCATAGGTTTTGGTGGTGGCAGCCTAGAAAAGGACAATTCTCTGTGGCAGCCCCCTAAGTTGTGGAGTTCTCTCCCCACAGAGGTGCATCTGGACCCTTCACTATACAGCTTTCAGCAGATGCAGAAGATGCACCTGTTCACCTGGCCTTTTGAAACCGGAGACATGTGTTTTCAGCACCCACCCTATTCCTGTGGCTGTAATTTGTTTTAATTGTTTTAAACTGGATTTTAAATTATTGCGACCCACCCTGCTTGTGAAGGGTGAGCAACAACAGCAACAACAACAACAACAATGATGTACTCATCATCATAAACACTTCTAATGTGGTTGGGGAACCTAGCAGCCCCATATAGGATTTTCTAGGTAACAACTGTTCTCAATAGTACCACACAAAGCATAAACAGGGAAACCAAGCCCATGGAAAGATGCATGTCTGGAACAGCAAATGATCAGAAGCACAGACCTTTGGTTTAGGAGGCACAGGCTGAGAGCTCTAGAACCCCTAGCCAAGACTATGGAGAATGTGAGCCCTCAGGGAAAGGAATAGCAAGAACCACAAATGATGCCTATGGGAGGTGATCTATCCAAAAAGGATAAAATCTGTGGCCTGGCTGTCACCAGTTCTGCCCTGCCCACTTTGCCTTAGGTCAGTTGGGCTCTAGCAAACAAAAGACAGCCCTACCTCCTGGAAAGAACCAATCTGCATGCTGGATGAGGGGCTCAATAATTGCAACAATCTGCAGGGAGACGGTCGCCATCATCTCGGTGATGTTTCTGAAACAAAAAGGTGGGAGAGAGAAAGGGACAGGTAAGGAGGGCAGTAAGACAGGTCCTTCCGAAGGGCAAAACAAAATGACAACATCATAGGGTTGGAAGGGACTAGAGCTGGTATCCCCAAACTTGGCCCTCCAGCTGTTTTGGGACTACAGTTTCCATCATCCCTGACCGCTGGTCCTGTTAGCTAGGGATGATGGGAGTTGTAGTCCCAAAACAGCTGGAGGGCTGAGTTTGGAGATGCCTGGACTAGAGGATAAAGTCCAGCTCCTGGCTCTAAGGCAACATGTCTCCTGCAGATTCTTCTGTTTCCTCCCAAATCCAGTTGCAAGGGGCTGGTCTCAGGAACCTGCCAAGGTCGGTCAGCTGCAAAAGGTAGGATGCTGCTCTGGATACTTTACCAGACATTTTCAGAGGAATTGGGGCAGATTGGTTTCTATATTCTACATTTGTTCACCGGACACCCACTAGCACTAGAAGTGATGATTTGCATTGTGGTGATGTGTTTGTTAAACAAACTATGGGACTTGTTTACATTAATGGTGGCAATGGGTGTGATCTATCCCATGCTGATGCTCAGCAACTATCCATTCTCTTCAACCGTGTTTGTGTTTCTGAAATGCAAATAATTGAGAAATACAGAGAAGAGTTCTAAGGATACATTCCTATGCACGCTGACACAGGTGTAAACTCCACTGAACGCATTGGGACATCCTTGTGAGTAAGCATGCACAGGATTGTGCTGCAAGGGTGATTCCTCCACTCAGCAATCTGCCTATCCTTTTCTCATGCCACATTTTGCCCTCACTTCATCCCTGCTCTTCACCCTGAGAGAGACATCCAGATGTCGCAAACGGATCAAAGCATGAAAATTGAACAAGAGGCTTGCAAAATGAAGGTAAGAAAACCCAGCCCCAGGACCGGTATGTTCTTAGCTATATTATCTAGCATTTAAGAACTGCAGTGTTCTAGATGTCAGCCGCTTACCCTTCTGTCTGAGGCCAGAGAAGGTTAGGCCCCAGCACAATCGCTATGTTGCTTGGGGTCATTTTGTTTGCATCCTGGTACTCTGTTAAGTGTGCAAGGAATTTGATCAGGTACCTGCAATGGAAGGCAACAGAGTTAAAATGGAGTGATGGGTGCACATTCAGCAGCTACTGACTGGGTTATTAGACTATTGCTAACCAATAGACATGAACTAGTGGATACTTTCCCAGGGGTTCATACAAATAAATGGGCAAGTGCCATTATTTGCATTTTACAGGTACCAACCACCAGTGGGAGAAGCTCACATTGACTAGTATTGTAATGTACAAATCACTGGGTATCAGGCCGGCAATGTAAGATGCCTCAAACATCACTGTATATAAGCCAAGGAGAATGCACTGCTTGCCACAGTAGTGACCACTTTCTCTCGATGGTTTATTGGTGACTGCTGCTGCTGCAGTCCTCCTCTAGCCCTTCTATGCAGTGCACATCTAACTTCCAGCAAGAAATATACTGACTTTGCCACTAAGGTTGGGAATCAAGCCCTCTTGGTGCGACTCCTGTAAGAAGAGAAAAACAGTATTGCAACACCGCCTGTAGATCTCTGCCTCTGAATTTCAAGAGGGGCAGGAGCGATTTACCCTGCCGCCCAACAAGCATCTTGGCGTTGCTGCCTGATATCCTCAAGCACCAGATGTGACTTACATTAGCCCTAGCATCAGTGTCCTTGTAGGCAATACCTCGATGTGGGAGCTACCCCTGAAGTTGGCCTGGAAGCTGCAGCTGGTGGCATGACATTGGGGCAGACAACCACTATCGTATTATGCCGCAGCTGAAAAACTGCTACTGGCCTTAAGTTCAAGGTGCTGATAATGGCGTATCCTGTACACAGGTTGGGACCAGGAAACCTAAAAGACCTTCTCACCCTTTATATACCCAATCATTCACTTCTCTCTGCAGGAGAATGCCTCTTGCAGATACTATCTCATCTGGAGGCCTGTTCTACACAGTATAGGAATCAGGCCTTTACCATGGTGCTGCCTACCTTTTGGAAGTACATATCAGACAGGCACCGTTGCTATTGTCTTTTTGGTGCCAATTTCCCCCAAGCCTTTTAAAAGGGATATTTTTTTAAAATAAATAAATAAATAAATCCTGGTCCATATCTGTATTAAATTTGAAGTTGTTTTTATAAATTAAATGGTTCCACATAAGTTTTTATTATGGATGCTTTTGTATTGTAGAATTTATTTGAGAAATGTCATAGGAAGCAATTCCTAAATGGAAAGGAATAAATGATAAATAAAAAATATTGCATGTATCTGCTCCTGTATAATCATTCTAGCAAAGCAGCATGCCAGATCTCCCTCCTGTCTCTTAGGGAGGATCCTTGTGAAACTGGTTTGGATGTTGAGGTAGGAAGCATCCCTTGCTACTTAGAAGGCAGTGAGCTGGAGGCAAAGTTTTCCTCGAGGTGCATTGCAAAGAGTCAGGAGTGCCAAGCACTCTTGTGTCTCATTGACACAACCCTGTTTAAATGCAATGCCTGTTGCAGAGAGGCCTCCTGGTGGAATTAACGTGGCAACTTTAGACACAGCAAGCTTCCAAAGCCATTACAAGCTTCCCCCCGAGGCTCCCCAACACCCATGTACAGGCAAAACATCTTGCTGGCAGCGGGTGAGAACTAGCAAGTCCTTTACTGTGGTGCAGACAAGATCAAGTTTCAGCCCAGCCTGGCTCTTGAAATGAGAAGCACTGGTCTCTTTTTGCAAGGCAGGCCATGTGAGAGAAGAGAACACCTGGCACAAAATATGTGATAGGTGCTCGGAGCAATGGTTACCCATCCACATATATTTCTCTTCTCTTGCGCGCTGGGACTGAAGCTGCATCAGAAACTTTCCAGGCCAGGAAATGCAAAATATCATCAACATTAATCAACCTTCACCCCACCCACCCACCATTATTTTAAAGGTACAGTGGTACCTTGGTTCTAGAACTTAAAACCAAGGCACAGCTTCTGATTGGCTGCACGAGCTTCCTGCAGTCAAGCTGAAGCAGCATCGGATGTTCGGCTTCCAAAAATTGTTCGCAAACTGGAACACTCCAGCTTTGTGGCATTCGGGAGCCAAAACATATGAGTGCCAAGGCGTTCGAGAACCAAGGTATGACTGTATAGCCTTTTGGGTGGACCTTTTGGCCACATAGCAATTGCAAACTGTAAAACTGATGTCAGCAAGAGACAGACAGTGAAGAAGAAGTGAAAGCATATCCTTTGGCTGGCATACACCTGCCTTAGATTGTTGTAGCTGGGCTTGGGCAACTTCTCAAGGGCATTCCACAGGGCCTGCAGCCTCTTGTCTTGGTCCTGGATGCTGCGAAGCAAGAATGAGATGTCTGGGATTAACTCAGCAGTGGGACGATGGATAAAACATATGGGGATTTTGTATCTCTGCACCTTCAGCACACACAGCCTCTCTTTCCTAAGCTTGCCTGAGCTGAGGCAGCGACATAGAGACAAGTTGTGAGGATATGAGGCACCGAGGGAGCCGCCCCCTTGCCCTCCATTAATTTCACACTTGAAACCTGTCACACTACAGACAGGACAGGACAGTCACTGCTGGGAAAGCTGCCAATGCGCTTCACATTTCACCTCTCTGGGAATGTGACTTCTGCTCCTTGTCATGTACTGGAAGCAACAGTTGCGGTGGGGCCTACTTGCACAATCACTTATCCTGAAATGACAAGCCCCAGATCGCACTTCAGCATCAGATTTATGCAAATGTTTAAAGCAGACCTTTGAAAAGTGTAGCCACTTTAAATGCCTGGTAAGATCAGGGACAGTCTTGGGTCACTTTTCTTACATCGGGCGATGAGGGCTGGAATAACATCTTCATTCCCAGTCTTATTAGAGAAGCTTTAGGCCAGACTATAGCTGCGGCAAATTTTGAGAAAATCCCCTTCCTTGCAGCAGAGATGTCATTTCTCAGTCTCAAGAGGGGGCAAGCTGAGGCAATTCATTTGAAGCAAAACCAATTAGAGAAAATGGTAATTCGTTTGAATCTGTTGGAGTACTTGGGACACAACAACAAGCTCTTGAGAATTGGGCCCTGGATCCAAAGGAAATTAGTTAAATTTGAGTCCTGCTGAAACACTAACTGATTGATCACATCATGACCTAGGTGCAACTAATGTTTTCTGGTCTTGGTGTGAGAAGCAGAGGAATTCCTTGGAAAACTAAGGTGGGCAACCTTAGACATACAGCTTTGACGTATGTCAGAGAATAATCTCCTTTCTATGCATAGTAGACATCTGTTGCTTGGGACTCATTCACATTTCACCAATGGGCCCTGAATTCGAATATATCTGCATACTGAATGAAGCCCTGAATGTGTGAGGGTGTGGCCCTGAAAAGTGACTAATAAATGAGAGAAACAAATAAATGATAATGACATACATGTCCATAGGCAGAGGCTCTTGGAGAAATAATTTTGGGGTGGGTGGGTGGGGATTGGAATTTCCCACTATAAATTACACCAAATGGGTTTGATCTGTCCCATGAAGTTCCTGGTTCTGCATGGCAAATATTGTGGGCTCCCAGAATTCGGAATTCCCTCCCTAGAGAAGCTAGACTGGCTCTCTCCTTGCTGTCCTTCTGCCAACAGATGAAGACTTTCTTGTTTCAACAGGCTTTTGGGAACTGACTGCTTTTAATTAAAGGGCTGGTGCCAGGCTGTTTTTATTGGTAAGTTTTAAAACAGATTCTATATATGTACATAGTTGTAATGCTATCCATGTTTGATTATACTTTAATGACTGATTTTTCTGTGTTTTGAGCAGTTCTTGTTTTTATCTGTAAGCCACCTTGAGTCCCGTCAGGGAAAAAGGTATAAGGTACAAGTTTCAGCCTGATCCTCTGCATGTTTACTTGGAAGCAATTTTCACTGAATTCAATAGGACTTATTCTGAAGGAAGCGTGCAGAATTTCAACCTTGTTTGATATTCTGTTTTTATACCAGAAGGTGAAGAAGCAGGGCTCAAGCAACGGTGAACAACTCACTTTGAGGCTTGGATCCATTCTTCATAGAGTTCAAATGTCATGAGCGGTTCTGGCAATTCCCGAAGATAGGACTTCAGTGCCCCTGTGCAAGAGACATAGAAACACAGAACATGCATTACCAAAGCAGAAAGCCTCATCCTAATTTGGAGGGAATTTTTCCCCTCATTGAACTTTCTTTGGTTTGGGGCAACAGCTGAAGTCGATGAACCAGCCCTTAACTGACAGGAGCAAAAATGCTGTACTATCTAATGCTGAGATCAATATTTCCCTTTCTGGACACAAGAACTAATATAGATGACCATCTTACAACATGGTAGAGTTTCCTACCACTTGGTCATTTGTATTAAAGTAAATGTGGCAGGAGGTTTTTTGCTACTCATTCCAACATATGATGTACGTATGCTCTTAAAATAAATAGCAAGGCTTCTCCACATGGCTAGATGACTCTCTGTATCCATATTAGTGCGAGGGGGGTGGACTGCCTTGTGCTGTAGGAGTTTCACAACTACAGCTGTGTTTTAAAGGGGGGATGACAATATTTTCTCTGCTTCTCAGATTTTATTTCAAGTGCTATTTCTGTATTTGAAAAGACTTTAAAAACTGCAGTAATTATACACCTATAGCTTTAGATATAATATAGTTTTAAAAACTATTAATGTTAGCTTTGGTGTGTTTGAGGGTTTGTCTGGTGTGTATATGTTTGTGTGTGACTCATTGACTCAAGTTACAATTCTGTCTTTGGTTTGATAAGCATGCTTAGGGGGTTGTGTGCATAATTGATTAATTGTCTACGTTTGCCACTGAAAGCAACCTTCTTCCATTCGTTCAAGCTAATAGTATTCACTACAACACCAGCCTGGTATGCCAAGACAAGAGCAGCTCTTACCTGCAATGGCATGTGGGTCAGCTGAATACTCCTGAACATCCACAACACAGCAGTCAAGAGCTGCCTTAAGCTTCTTTAGTTTAGAGGCTGAAGGGGCCACCCGGAATAGGCCCTGCAAACACAAGATGTGAAATAAAAGTGTGTGTGGTTGTGGGGCGGGGGGAGGCGGTAATGACATGTCTGTCCAGCTTGCAAATCCCAAGGAAGGTAGTATGGGCAACACAGCATTGGGGCTAGGGACGGGAATATGGGGGGGGGTGGTGGTAAGCACTCCCAGGCCTTAGCATGAAAGGGCATCGGTTGCCCGATACAGACCTCCTCCTGCATGCCACACTCCAGGAGCATAGTGACACACGCCTCGATGGGGAAAGCAATCTCCCGGCCACTGACAGCTAGGTGCTCCTCCAGGGGCTTCCCAAAGGAGGGCTTTTCAATCCAGGCTTCTGTGGAAGGCAGTCCAAATAAGAAGCAATCACGATGTACCCACAACTCACCCTCTCGGTAACATGCAGTAGCTGGACTTCTACACGCTCCTGGCTTGTTTGCAGAGCTGTCCCTAATGCCATGTGCCTCAAGACTGGAAGATCACCCTCTGTTTACATGTCTAAAGCTGTTTTCAGGCATCATCACCTTAACAGTGCCTTAAGAGGCAACTAGGGTACAGCATGGACTTGCAGTTAACTTCGCCACATGGGATTGTGCTCAACTCCTTCTGGCCCCTTGCCTGATTAAAGGGAGGAACCCGCAGAACCATGGGGGTACATCAACACAGTTGAGAACCTAGACTTCCACTTTCCTCAGGGCTACTGCAATGTGGTCTACATGGGGCTGCCTTTGAAGATGGGGTGGAACCCACAGCTAGTGCAGAAGGCAGACACCAGAGCGCTGAGGGGTATATCCAGCTGGTAAAAATCTAATACTGATTCTACACAGGCTCCACTGACCGCAAAGAAGCTACTGGGCACAATTCAAGGTTTTGATGTTTACAAAAAAACCCCAGTGACTTAGGCCTCTCCTCTGCGGTCACAGCCAACCTATGGAACATCTTCTTCCAGGAGATTTGGTCAGTTTAAAGTATTGGCTAAGGTTTCAAATATATTTTGGTATAATATCCTAGGATCTCACTGATGAAGAGTGGTTAGCAAACTGAACAAAACACACCCAGAAAAGAGCCTTAATCCGGATAACATCCTATAGCGCTAACCTTGTTGATTCCTCATAGCTTTTGTGAGCTCAAGAGTAGGCCCAAATGAGTCCTTACATTTTGATTAGAGTAAGGTGCTGGCAACGATTCTAGGAATGATGTATATGGTGGTATTCTTATTTTTAGTATTCTGGCTGGCTGCAATCCACAGACCTACTTCATTTTGTGACTGCTAAGCTGTCACACTGTCTCATCTACCACAAAGGCAACCATTAGCAGGCTGGGGGCTCTGGATTGATGGGTAGAATCACCTTGACTTTTGATGCTTGGTATGGTAGTCACGTTGCCTCAGAGAGAGCAGCACTGAACGTCTCTCATGTAATATGTGACAAATGGTAATGTAAGAGACACTGCATCACACTTACCCTGCTGTGCTTTGATCTGAGGCAACACATTCTGCAAAAGTGCTAATGACTTCCTGTGGTACTCTGCTTGCACTTCTATTAACTGGGAGAAAGATGAAACAAGAGGCAGCTGGTAAGAAAACTCATGCCCTGGAAAGCATTATGGTTTTCCAAAGGGAGATGGGAAGGTTGAGGCGCATGAGTGCCCCACCCCCCTCATGAAAAGTCAAGTTTTCTGCTACTTACAGTCTGAAAATAGTTTGCATAGTCTATCTCTTTGGCCACAAAGTTGTACATGTCAGCTGAGAGCTGATCCTGCGGGAAGTACAGAAACGACAAGAGTTACACGGATGCAAAATGGCCAAGTCAAACTCACTGCAACAGCTGTAGTGCTGCAAAATGCATTTCCTTTCCAGAAATTCAGATAAAATATAAAACACACCTATAGTAAGAATGTTAATTGGATCACAATTCACACATTGATCTACCACTTGCCCAAAGTTCTATTCATCAAACTAGGGCAAATGGCTGAAAATTGCAGTTTTAAATACTCTCCTCCCCAAGCGATAGTATTTGCTACTGCACCAACAATACTAGGCTTCAATGGGCTAAGAACAGTGGCTTTTGGAGCCATCACCTGAGTCACATTCCAGATAGCACAAATGATGCTTCACCAGGAATAGAAAGACAGAGAGAGATAAAGAAAGAAATGATAGATGATAGATATAGATAGATAGATGATAGATGATAGATAGATAGATGATAGATAGATAGATAGATATAGATATAGATATAGATATAGATATAGATATAGATATAGATATAGATATAGATATAGATATAGATATAGATATAGATATAGATGATATAGATATAGATATAGATATAGATATAGATATAGATATAGATATAGATATAGATATAGATATAGATATAGATATAGATATAGATATAGATAGATGATTGATAGATAGATGATAGATAGATAGATAGATGATAGATAGATAGATAGATAGATAGATAGATACCCTGCAAATCTCCACTCTGTTTGCTGCCTCCTCCATCTCTTCCCTGAGAGCATCCGCTTTGGCACCCGAAGGCTGCAAGTTGCTTGACAAACCTGAAGATTTGGCTGACTGCTGCCACCTGCCGGAGAAAGAAGTTAAATGACATTAGCAACAGATGAGGAGGACTCCTACTTGTAGGTGGGGCAGAACTTTTAGCAAGGGCAGTCACCAGTACAAGAGCCTGAAGGCACACCATCAGCTTGAAGGTACACAACCTTTCAATCCCGCCCTTTCCTCAGGTTGTCTTTAGACTCTCCCTCAATCACCATTTGTAAATTCACATATATATCCGCTAAACAACTGCTTCTCTTATCAGAAGAAGCAACAATAACAAACCCTTGGAAAGAATGACCTGGGAAACTCCAAAATGCAAGCAATACTCAAGGGGTGCAATAATCTGTGGAGTAATTTGCCCTTAAAATGGAAACCTCCTAAACCCATTGAACACCATGAGGGAGCCTAAAAATCTACTACTTGCATCCTTATCTTTACTGCCATCTGCCTGTGATAGAACTTAATAGGATACTGCTTTGTTGAAGAAGATAATGTTTTAAAAAACAAGCAGCATGCAGCAAAGTCCTGTGCTGAGGAGAGACAGAGATGTTCCACTGATTGACCTCACTGGCCAGCTCAGAATGGAGCTGCCTCTGTCAGACTAAGCCTGCCTCCGATCTGAGGATGATCAGGATGTCAGCTTAAATGACATCTGCCTAGTGGGCCATTCCTACAGCAATGAAACCACTGGAACGGTTCCAACTCCCCACTTTCTTCTAACCAAAATGTTACGTCCCAAGCTGTCTTATTCTCTAAACCACAGCCTGCCTAAATAAGAGGGTTTTGTTTCTTTAAACAGGTGTTAAATCAGTACAATAAAAGTGCCTGCCCAAGATTTAAAAGTTATCCTCTCACGTTACCCTGACTGCTCAGGCAAAGCTGGTCCCCTGAAGCAACTTCCATGCCACAAGAACTGGGCCTAAATAATTGTGCAGCTATTTCAATCCATTCTAGTTCTAATTATATATAATATACATAATTAAATTTTCTGTTTTGCAATTTAAAGTACTCATTTTTACATCCTTAAGATGTCAATGACTTCCCTTCTTCTCTTTCCACGGTTCATTCTGCATATCACAAATCCCTGCATATTTTACAAAAAACTATACCATTCAGTATTCCATTATTACATCCATCAAAACTTATTCACACTGTTGAATTTATCTTAATGCTGCCAGCGTTTTCAGCTGTACACAGGTATTTCCCATATATTCAATAAATGTTTTCCAGTCTTCTCTAAACACATGTTCTTCTTGTTCTTTTACTCTATATGTTAAGTCTGCAAGCTGCGCATATTCGGTCAACTTAAGTTGCCATTCTTCTTTTTTTGGGACCTCACTCGTTTTCCATTTTTTGTGCTAACAAAACATGGGCCGCAGTAGTGGCATACATAAATAACCTTTTTTGACACCAGGTGTGCAGCTATAGGTTTGGCCTGATGAAAAACTTAGGGCCCATCCTTGAAAGCCATGAATGAACATAAGTAGAGCCTGCTAGATCAGGCCAATGACCCATCTAGTTCTGCATCATGTTCTCACAGTTGCTGTGGGAAACCAGCAAACAGAGCATGAGCACAAGAGCGCTCTCCCCTCTTGCGGTTTCCAGAAGCATTGCTACCTCCAACTGTGGCAGAAGAACACAGCCATCATGGCTGGTAGCCATCAGTAGGTTTCCCAGGTGAACTGGCAGACATCCCAAAATCCATGACATGGACGAGCAGCCTGTATTCAGCTGCAGCACATTCTGTCTCATGTAGGATTAAGGCAGATATCTGTGGCCAGCAGTGGGAAGATGTCCTCCACTTGAGATCAGGGAGGATTTTTTTTCTTTAAATCCTCAGTTAACTCAATACTTCTAGTCGGAGTAACCAGCTGTTTATAACCAGTTTCAAATAAGAAGATTATTCCCAAAGATCAGCAAACCTAATTTGAAGGGAAAACAGAAGTGCCGTCTGGCTCCTCTCAAATCATTCCCCCTCCCACCTTTGAGGGCCAGACGCTGTCAGTTCTTGCAGTGCTGAAATGCTGACACAGACGTTAGGTGTTTAAGGGTGGACCACATCCATAATCTTAGTGGAATTAAAGTGAAAGGGTGACTGCCATCCACATCAGGCTCTCCCAACTTTGGGAGAACACAAATCCCTCAGAAGCTGTTCATCTTTATCTCCAATGCATTTTCCTTCATGGCACAGAGAAAATAATCACCTGTCACTATGGAATCTAGAACACTGCCTCTTCCTCCCTCTGACTTTCACATGTGTAAATTCATTCCTTCTAATCTTGTTCCCTTTTGCTGCAGCACCCAAGAGGCTTCATCCCATGATCACACTATGACATAGGACTAGCTGAAAGTTCTTTTGCTGACTGCAGCAGCATCGCACTATCTCGTGGGCAAAAGGCAGTTCAGGATGCTCCCCTGGTTTCCTACCGATTTGTCTGAGAAGACCAAGAATCTTGTTGTATCTTAAAGTTGAGCTTATTTACTGAAACATGAACTTCTCTGTGGTGTAGTGGTTAAGAGCGGTGGACTTGTAATCTGGTGAACTGGGTTCACTTCCCTGCTCCTCCACATGCAGCTGCTAGCAGGGTGACCTTGGGCTAGTCACACTTCTCTGAAGTCTCTCAGCCTCACTCACCTCACAGAGTGTTTGTAGTGGGGAGGAAGGGAAAGGAGATTGTTGGCCGCTTTGAGACTCTTCAGGGTAGTGATAAAGTGGGATATCAAATCCAAACTCCTCCTCCTCCTCCTCCTCCTCCTCCTCCTCTTCTTCTTCTTCTTATTCTTCTTCGGCAGATGCGTGAAAGTGTATGTTCCTTTGGCGATGGGAGGAACAGAGCCAGTGTGGTGTAAAGTGGTTAGACTAGGGCCTGGAGACCAGGGTTTCAATTCCCTACTCACGAGATGATCTTAGGCCAGTCACAGTCTCTTAGCCTTACCTATCTCACAGGGTTGTTTTGAGGATAGAACAGGGAGGTGGTGGTGGCGAATCATAAAAAACACCTGCAGCTTCTTGAAGAGGTAGGGCATAAATGTAATAATCAAAACAAAACAAGCCTGGTGGTGGCTGTGGTGAGATTTTTTTCCACTTCACGGAAATACCAGGTCAATTGTCTGCAGACCTCATGATTTCTCCAGTTTTGTGGCAACATATCAATGGCACCTCCAGGGAATGAGATCAATCTTGCACAAGGCAAAAATAGCTTGCTTTCGAGGAGCACCGGGAAGGAAATAAACACAATTTACATTTTTTCCAGACATGATCTGAAATACCAGCTTGCTGTTTAGGCTGGCTTGGGGGCATAGTGATAGTGACAGGATTTGGCTTTCAGATTATTTGTTTGCTCCAGTGAGGGAGAGTCTCAGTCACCTGCTTCGCAGCTGAAGAGGCAGGAAAGAGAGCTCTTCCTTGGGCATGATCAGAGGCACAGTATACTAGCTAATAAGACATGTTGTGGTAATCCCCTCTCTCTTTCACCAACAGCAGAGTCAGAGTAAATGCAGACTCCTCACTGAATGACACTGACAGAAATTTAATACTAGACCAGGGGTCTGCAACCCGCGGCTCCGGAGCCGCATGTGGCTCTTTTACACCTTTGCCGCGGCTCCGGGGTGGATACTAGCAAGGGGAGGAGGTGTATTGTGCGCCCCGACACTCCCCACTGTGGCGGGCGCTGTACTGGCTGTGACGTCGCATGGGGGCGGTGCGCGCGTTAGTCATGCACCGTCCCGACGTCACCTTCCCGCCCACTGTCAGATCGCGGCTCCGGAGATATATTTGTTTTAAATGTCGTAATGGTTTTGCGGCTCCCAGTTTTTTCCCCCTTTGGAAATGGGTCCAAGTGGCTCTTTTTGTCTTAAAGGTTGCAGACCCCTGTACTAGACCATTGTAGGAGACTGTAAATCCTCCTGCGCTGCCTTCTCTTTTGGATCCTCTGACAGAAAAAGATCTGGAGACATGGGAATTCTGTAGGACATTTTAGCTGGATCTGACAGACTGAGGAGTAAGGTAAAGGTAAAGGTACCCCTGCCCGTACGGGCTAGTCGTGTCTGACTCTAGGGTTGTGTGCCCATCTCACTTAAGAGGCCGGGGGCCAGCGCTGTCCGGAGACACTTCCGGGTCACGTGGCCAGCGTGACGAAGCTGCTCTGGCGAGCCAGCACCAGCGCAGCACACGGAAACGCCGTTTACCTTCCCACTATAAAGCAGTACCTATTTATCTACTTGCACTTAAGGGTGCTTTCGAACTGCTAGGTGGGCAGGAGCTGGGACCGAAAGACGGGAGCTCACCCCGCCGCGGGGATTCGAACCGCCGACCATGCGATCAGCAAGCCCTAGGCACTGAGGTTTTACCCACAGCGCCACCCGCGTCCCCAGACTGAGGAGTACACAGGATCAAACAACTGGGGGAATTTCCAAAGCCCTCACTGACTCCATCTATGTCTGTGGAAAGAGCTGAAAGTATCTCAGAATGCTCTCACCCCATCTTCCAGGGAGCCTTCTTTTACCAAAGGGGAAACAGAAACATGGCCTCTTCACGTAGAAGAAGAGAAGGAGGAGGAGGAGGAGGAGGAGTTTGGACTTGATATCCTGCCTTTCACTCCCCTTAAGGAGTCTCAAAGCAGCCAAAAATCTCCTTTCCCTTCCTCCCCCACAACAAACACACTCTGTGAGGTGAGTGAGGCTGAGAGACTTCAGAGAAGTGTGACTATCCCAAGGTCACCCAGCAGCTGCATGGGAAGGAGCGGGGAAGCGAACCCGGTTCACCAGATTACGAGTCTACCACTCTTAACCACTACACCACGCTGACGTAGTGTTGCTGTTGAGCATAACCCACTGAGGGCAAGACTGAGGGCAGTGCAAGAAGCCTGATGGGCAAATAGCACAAGACACAAGATATGTCATTCTAGCAGTAAATCCATCAGGGACAGATTTTTAAAATTTTGTTTTCACTGGTAGTTCAAAGGCTAACAGTAGCAGCTTCCCCTGTATGAGCCTATTCAATCCCTTCTCTATGTGACCCTTCCAAAAGAAGTTCAGAGGGTGGAAACAAGAAAATGGGCCTTTCTGGAGGTAGCCCCCATTTGTGGAATGCTCTCCCCAAGTAAATTTGCCAGGCATCAACGCCTGCCATATTTTCAGTGCCAGGCAGATGTTCTTATTCTCCCAGGTGTTTGGGCATTAATTTGTGCTCTGATAACGGTGCCTGTTTTTATTTTATCTTGGTGTTTGTCTTGTTGCTGGGTGGGAAATACTATTTTGATGATTTTGTAATTGATTGCTGGAGGATGAACTTTTTAGTGCTTATTTAAACAATTCCTTTGAAACATACTGCATTTTTATGGTTTATAGTTGCTTCAAGACACCTTCATTCATAGAAAGCAACACATAAATTGAATGAACAAAACTAGTGCATTTATCTGTGATTTGCTGCTTAACCCACTGGAACTTGATATGGCTTTTTATTATTGTTATGTACATTAAACGATAGTATTTATAATTTTTTTTAAAAAAATGCATGAATTTTTAACATGAAGAAATATGAAGCAAGGGACATGGTACTTTAAGGATGGGCAGACAAAAAGCTAACATGCCTCTTACCTTGTCCTTGACGAATCCATGTCCAGAACTAATTTCGCTAAGTGTTTCCTCTGTTTTTGGATATTGGGGATTTCTACCTAAAATAAATGATAGTAACATGGGTATTTTCTGCAGAGAACGCCAATAAACATCCCTGTCACTGAATCCAAGCAAGGTCAAAGTGAATTCTCAGGATTGTGCATCTGATTCGGAGCCTAGAGTCAACACCAGCAGCTGGGGGCATATACCACTGTTGGACAGTTCCCAGATGACAAAAAGCCACATACTGCTCCCAGAACAACTTGCCGTCAATGTTCTCTGGCTGGTGTTAAAAGCAGAAAATTGGAAAAGAAACAGGCAGCAGTGCTTGGCAGCTATCTCAATTTAGATACTGAAAAATACTTTTAGCCCATCCACTTTAAAGAAATATGACAGGAGGAAAGGAAAAAACGAAGGTGATGACTGTGGTGTCCCTATCCTAGAGAACACCTAATTAGCCAGTGGTGCATGTATCTACTATCCCCTCAGCTCCAAAATGCCTGATTTGAAAGTAGACCCACAAGAACACGGAGCACTTCTGGAATACACTCAACCTCTCTTAAAAATAGTCTAGCTTCCTTTCTGCAAAGTGAATATTTCCTTGTTTGGTCTTGTGCATGTGAACTTGTAACAGCAAAACAAGAACACACACACCCCTCCTCTGACAATATAGGGAGCAGCAAAATACAAACAGAAAGGCTGACAACATGGAGCAACTTAAAATGGCTACCATGTTTTGGTGTAAAATACCAGGATTCAAAGGCCATACTGTGAGGAGAAAGTTCACAATGCTTTTTTAAAAAAGAAATTCAAAGTAGGCTGGGATACATTTACCTAGAGAGGGCAGCATTCAAAATCTGACATGATTTTTAAGTATTCCTTACACTTACACTTACACACACACACACACACACACACACACTTTAAAACCTGAAGAAAATTTTGTTCTTGGCTCCCAGAGTTGCCTCTCTTTTACTCTTGCCTTACTTCCTGGCCCCACATAATCCTGTTTCTGCTGCACAACCCCTCCCAGCCTTGCTGCTTAATGAACCCATAGCTTGAGTTTTTCTCACAGAGCCAAACTCAAGTCTTTCTACCTGCCCATGAGCTTTACTAGCTGCCCAGTCTTTTCACCTAACAGGAACTTGTTGAGCCGGCACTGTCCTGCTCCCTGCCTGCACCCAACTTCCATTGGGCCAAATGCCAGAAGTCCTTCATTGCAGATGTGTTTCTTATCCTTCTTGAATCTTCTTCAGAATTGCCCCCTTGATTCAGAGGCCTTTCTTGTTAGAGCAGAGGTAAGGGAACTTGCTGGGCTTGAACTCCCATAATCCCTGATCACTGGGCAAGCTGGCAGGGGCTGAAGGGAGTTAAAAGTGCATAATGTCTGGTGTGCCACAAGTCCCCCCCCCTACTTTCGAGGTTATACCACTTATACCAGGCATAGGCAAACTCCGGCCCTCCAGATGTTTGTGACTACAATTCCCATCATCCCTGACCACTGGTCCTGTTAGCTAGGGATGATGGGAATTGTAGTCCCAAACATCTGGAGGGCCGGAGTTTGCCTATGCCTGACTTATGCCAACACATCAGAACAACCCAAAACAGTGCTCATTGCAGCTATTGACTGCCACCGCTTGTGTTTTTTCTCACCTCAGCCAATACAAAGAGAGGCTCAATCACATCCCGCTCAACTTCCAGCTCAAAGTGGATGAGCTCTTGAGAAAGCTTGTCCTCTGCTTCCCCACATAACTTCAGCATCTTCCTGCAGGGCATGAAAACAGATAATCACACTGAAGTGGTACGGCAAGCAACAGAGATGGAAAGGCGAACAAGAGAGACAGACAGAGAGAGGTACAGAGATGGTCATGGGCCTGAGACAGATGATGTGTGGCAGACAGAGGATCTTAAGCACTAATCATACAGGCTCTGTAAGGCAGCAGGCCAAGAGGCTTCTATATCACCTGAGGCACAAAATGGTTCTGTGTCATTCCACTAACATGCTTTGGTTTATTTGTAATAAAACAGGCTGGTGTGAAATGACAACTTATTGCTGCATCCTGCGAAGGTGCCATAGCAGAGGCAACACCTAGTATCTTTTTATTGTCTTTCGTATTGATTTATGATATAAACCGCCTTGCTATTTTACATGAAAGAGTGTCTCTAAATGTTTAAAGCACATGAAATAAGACTGAGGAGACCCAACCTGGAAAAGGTTGGTTGGAAAAGGGGGTGGCAATTGAAAAGTAGCAAGAAGCTATTAAAATTGGTTCAGGCAAAAGGATTTTTCATTACAACGCTAGACTTGCGATCCTTTTATTTTTAATGCATTTTACAGTTCTGGTTTGTAAGCTGCCTTAAATGTTTTATAAAGGAAAGGGCAGGGTATAAATATTTTAAATAAATCCACCAACATGTTTCCTACTGAAGTGGCCTTTCAGCTGAGGAACATTATTCTGACTAGAACAGATTAAAAAAGAGAGAGAGAGAGTTGTATCTTGCCCAATAGGTGGGTATTTTGAATGGGAAGAATCTTACCCAAGCAGGGAGTCGTCCCCTAGAATAGCAGAACCTTCCATCAAGCATTGGGCTAGCGATGTCAAAGGCAATTTCTTCTGCAACAAAAGCAACTGCTGTATGAATTTAGGGTTTGTTTTTAAATCCATCACATCACAGTTTGAGCCCACTTCATTCCCAGAAAATGACACTATTTCCAAACAATATTATTTGTTTATAAAAAAAAACCCCACGAACCCCTGGTTTACTAACTCTTATGCTCACATACAATTTACACACAGGAGGGGAGGAAAGCTAGCTATGCTGTCTTCTCAGCTTGATTCCCTCCCTCCTGCCTCTTCTCCATGTGAAACACGTAGAGACATGAACCCAGCTCTGTTGTCTGGTGGGTGCTGGAATCTCTCACCGAGCGCTTATCAGAATCCGATCCCTGCTGACCCTGAAGACACGCTGTCAGTTTCTTGTGTGTGCTGTGGGAGACCTGCTTCACCAACTCCAAACGCTTCTCCACCTGGGGATGAACACAACAAGAAAGCATCACATCAGAGGTGCTCGTCCTCAACTCTCAGCTATCTGGACATAGAGAGAGAACCAATTCAGTTCACATAGGCCCTGCCCTCTGGGTCCCCTTAAAGTGTCCACATGCATACTCCATTCATCAGCAGCCAATTTTAACACGCTGGACTATATGACAATTACGGAACAAATGACACAATAAATAGTTGATTAACATTATCAGACTTCACAATTTATTTCTTTCCTGGCTCTTTTCTTAGCCACCCAACAACTATCATTTTCAGGGTGAAGTACACAAGTATTTAAAGCAAATTAAGATAATGCAATTCAAAAACACCAAGATAACCATCATTGCAAACACAAGGCAAAAAGCTAAAAGATTATACCAAGCAGGAGGTACTACAGACCTTAAAAGTCTCCAGAAAGTAAAACAGACACATTAAAAGACCACATAACAGAGGGTTTAATAAAATCTGTGAGAATGAAAAGTTAGTTGCCTGATGCCACAAGGCAGGCATTATCTAAATGTGAGGTTATTGCTGAGGAGGACCTGTTTCCTGTTGCTACTACACAATATTCCAACTAGCAGAAAAACCTGGTGAAGAGCCCACATTGATGACCACAGGGCACGTTTAGGTGCATATGGGAAGAGATGGTTATTCAGTCACTGTGGCCCCAAGTAATGAAAGAACTCAAATGTCAAAGTGAGCACTCTGAATCAGGCTCCGAAATGAAGTTACAAAGAAGGGTACTCTGAGTTGGATATGATTTCACCAGAGTTTAAATTAAAAAGTTACAAGTAACATAAAATAAAAACCAGGCCCATAAGCTGTGATAGCAGAGATGCCAGGCAATCTGGAAACTACATCCCAGGCAAAAGGATCTCCAAGAAATATAGTTTTCCAAAATGCTCAAGGGGCACTATTGAGTGCCTGAGTATTCTAGAAAACTATACTTCCCAGTCTTCCTTGATTACTTGAGCATCCTCAGAAATGCAGGAAATGGCACTCAAGATGCCAGCAAAATCTGAACTTTGGCATCCTCAGTCACTTCCTATGTTACTTCAGCATTCAGGAATGATGCACTTAGTACAATGTTTGGTTTGTACCATGTTTGGTTTACCAAGCCCAAACACCAGTCTCTAGCTATGGAAGTGCATTAGAAATCCAAAAATAAGTGTGTTTACCCATTCTAATCCCATTAATTTACAGACAAACCACTGCAGTTAAAAGTTCGAGAGGGGAGAAACAACTGTTTTAGCGTTGATTTTAATTTAATATCCTGAAACAAAAGCTGGAACTTAAGTAGAATAAAATGTTGTGATTCCTATTTTAGGAATGAATGGAGATATGGTGGATAAGTAACTGCGTCTGTATTAAGAAAGGAAGCAACGTAATGAGATGCTAAAAGGACAATTGCAAAATAAAGGCTTGAAATTATGGAGGCAACCCGAAAGTGAATGTTCAAATGAAGAATGTAGCTAGCTACCTGAAGCCACTGTTGAAATACCTCCTGTAATTGACTGGCTTCTAGAGACTAGTCAGTTTTGGAAAATGGCATAATTATCTGGCTGATCTCATAAGGGGAGATGCCATATCTCTGAAAATAGGCATGGACAGCTCATCTGGGACCCCTTTAGTTCTCCCACGATTGATTTGGGGGCCCGGAAAGAGAAGATGTCAGAGACTGCTATTGAGACTTAAAAAAATAAAAATAAAAAAATAAACTGGCAGGTGCTCACGTCCAGGAACTGGGAGCTGGCTCTTTAGTTCTCACTTGCTCACTGGAGACATTGCATATAGCTCAACAGTCCAAGTCAAAGAAGTTGCCCCAAACTTTCCTTATTAAAAATGAAGAGTCACTAGAGACTACCTGCTCTGTAAAAAGTCATTGGCCACCTGTTTGAAAGCTAGCCACAAAAGGCAACTGGTTTTTTTTGGGGGGGGAGAGGTTAGTTTTTGTTTTATTAAAGATTTTCTTGTTTTACAAAAGTGTTTGCAATGTCTCTCTCGTATTCCCCCCCCCCCATGTAACATTTTTACAAATCAGTTTCATTTGTTGAGACTTTGGGAAGAAAAGGGGGAAAGAGGTGGAGGGGAGGAAGGATGGGTGGGGTTGGGGTTGGGCGACAGTATTACTATTTTACTTACTATATGTAGGGTTTGGTGTCAGCGTTGCTTGTGTAGGTTCTTTGCTGTTCACTCCAAAACGCCCACCCACCCCACTCACACACGAAAACAAAGTTCAACACAGCCACTCACAAATGAACAACCACACCCTAGGCCAACCCCAACCTCTCTCACCACCAAAGGAACACAAGTGAACAAAAGGCAACTGTTCTGCTGACAAGGCACATATTACATTTATCCTCTCTACATATATATGCTACTATAGAATTCTGAAAGAGATCAACCCCTCCCAATTCATGCTATTTTCTGAGTCAATATGGAGGTGCAGCAGCTTGGGGCTTCTCTGAAACTGGATCTACTTGGTGTAAGCAAGAGAAATTTTTTGACCTTCAGAGGCCGCCAGTGAGACTGCATTCCACAATCCTCCAACGTTCATTGTGGAGACTTGATGGATAGATTTCTCATACATCCAATTTTGTTATTACCAACTTCATGTTAAGCATGCTGATTTCATTTCCTATTAGAGGATAGCCCCTGCTAAACCGGCCTCTTCAAAGTTTAGTTTTGTATTTTGCTCATGGAGTAGTGTACAATATCAAATGATTGCAGAAGATGTCAGAAAGATAAACACTGTACCTGCAAGAGATCTTCATTTAGGACTTCTGTTTTTTCAGCCCTAAAGAGAGAGAGAAAAGAAGGAAAATGTAATTCAAGACAGAGAAACCTTCGTGGGGGGGGTGTGTGAGTTTTATCTTTGAGCTGGTTGTCTGTTTATTAATGGTTTCATTAATGTTCTTATTTGACGGGATGTGGTTTTAAAAAAATGTATTCTACTTTGTCATAAATGGAATTGTATCTTTTATCTGTTATTGTGTAAGCTGCCTTGAGTGAATTTTAGACCTAATGATGTACTATAACCACTTAATCTTTGTTATTGAAAACAGCATACCCGACTAAATGAACATTGAGTCTGATCTAGCAAGGCTCTTCCTACATTCTGGAGTCATATTACCCACCCACCAAATTAAAATTAAAACCCCCCACCCTCCCAAATTCCTAAACCATTGTTCATAATTAATACATTCTGCCTTCACCCCCAGGTCATTTGAATATCCCCTTTCAGCACTTTCTCCAGTACTACAGTATCCTTTTCAAGACAGGTGACCATAATGTTAAATATGGCTGCATTATAGATCCATGAAACTTGCTTTAAAAGGGAGGGGGGAACCAATGAGTTCCTAACACAGAAACGACCCTTTTCAATATAATAGTACACTGATCGAACATTTGTACTCCTTTGCCTTGTGTATAATGCATTCCTCAAATGTAAATAAAACTGCCATGTGGCAAACCGCAGCTAAGTGCGGCTTTTTGTTGTACTTGTACATAAATCAGCCTAACATCCCTGACTTGGGCATATACCTCAAGCCGTTGCCTTAACAAAGTGCTAAAACCAACATCATCCTTGTGCTACCCAATCTAAGCCATAACCTTCTCAACCCATTGCCCTTCAGGATGGTTTTAGCTAATATCTAATTTATAGCTAGGTAAAGGTAAAGGTACCCCTGACTGTTTGGTCCTGTCGCGGATGACTCTGGGGTTGCACACTCATCTCACTTTGCAGGCCGAGGGAGCCGGCGTTTGTCCACAGACAGCTTCCGGGTCATGTGGCCAGCATGACTAAGCCGCTTCTGGTGAACCAGAGCAGTGCACGGAAACGCCGTTTACCTTCCTGCAGGAGCAGTACCTATTTATCTACTTGCACTTTGACGGGCTTTTGAACTGCTAGGTTGGCAGGAGCTGGACCGAGCAATGGGTGCTTACCCCGTCGCGGGGATTCGAACCGCCAACCTTCCGATCGGCAAGCCCTAGGCTCTTTGGTTTAGACCACAGCGCCACCCGTGTCCCTTAAATTTATAGCTACTCCCACCTTATTTCTTTTCTCTTCCTTTGGTATTTACATAATAGTTGAACCTTCATCTCTTTTTAGTAGCCACCCACTCTGCTATTCTTCCCTCTTCATCTTTTTTTGTCTCTAGACCACGTATACCCATCATACTTTCCTCCCGAACAGATCTTTCTCCTTTAGCTTTATAGCAGTTTGATCTTCATAGCGAAACCATAAAATCTAAAGGCTTCAAAACTCATATTTCACTGAAGATCCTTTACCCATCTGAAAGCTTTCTAAACACCTTATGTCAGTTCTGTCTCTAACAGCTGTGATGTGTAGGCTCCCTTTCTTCAAATAGAAGTGCTATATATTGATGTTTGCCAAATTCGCATCTATCAGATGAACTTTCTACCCCCTTCCTCCTCCCACTGCCTCAACCAATTGGTTGCATTAGCCACTATTACTCCAGGATAAGAGCCAATTATTAGTACTTCAAAAAAAGATGCATGATTCTGATACATCACATAGCAAAGGATCGCTCAATTAACCATACTTTTCTGTGTATAAGACAAGGTTTTTTTTAAAAAAAAAATAGGATGTTTAAAATTTGGGGTTGTATTATACACGGATAGTGCATAGGGGGGATGAGGGAGTGGTTGCTTCCATGAGCCAGAGATTGTCAGCGGCTATCGGGCATGTTATTGGTGGCTGTGGCAAGGGCTGTTCTCGATTGTGTGTCTCTGCCTCAATTGGGCAGGCGATGGTTGGCTTCTGCCGGTGAGGGGACAGATGATTGGTGGCTTTTGCGACGTGTGCGAGTGGCAGCGTAGGACAGTCGGGTGAATGATTTTCAGCAATCCCCCCTAAACAAAATAGGGGGTGTCTTATACACGGGGTGTGTGTGTGTGTTATACACGGAAAAGCACGGTACTTGGCAGGGGGTGGGGGCAGAGTGCAGAGATGAATCAGAAAATGAATCAGAAAATTTCTAGACCTCTGAATTTCATCAACAAGGCATGCTTCTGCAGAAGTTCAGAGGGTGAAATGAGGAGACTGTAAACCAAATGCATTGTACTCAAGGTAAAGCGAGGTGACGGAACGTGAAAGTTCCATGAAGCATTTTATCTGCGATGGCTCATTCATATATGCAAGCCAAGATTTGAGTTTGCAGTCATCAAGCAACAAATGTGTGTGTGAATCAAGTCAGAGCCCAGGTAGCCTTTGTGTCTTAAGAGTTTTCCCAGCCTCACCCTGAGTCACACAACAGAAATCTTTCTCCACCGGAAAACACACACACACACACACACACACACACACACACACACACACACACACGTTAGCATGTTACTCCAGATCAGTGATGGCCAAACTTGGCACTCCAGCTGTTTTGGGACTACAACTCCCATCACCCCTAGCTAACAGGACCAGTCGTCAGGGATGATAGGAACTGTAGTCCCAAAACAGCTGGAGGGTCAAGTCTGGTCATCACTGCTCTAGAGTCTAGGCTGTGCTTCAATCTCAGTTCCTTCTGCATAGCTTCCTATTGGAAACTGTGGCTAGAAAGCTTGCCAGCAGACACAGAGTCTGTCATGCATCCCTAACAAGAACACTTATATAAAAAGAGAAACTTGATCATGTTAAATGCTGAGCGCCCGCAGCTTTGCAGCTAATAAGGCAGCCGCATGAACCCAGAACTGTTCATGCTTTGCTTCCTTGTGACTTCGTGCTTAACAAGCCAACACAATTAGCATTCACAGTGATGCCCATGCAGATGGGGACCATGTTTGCGGAATGACAGCATCAACACATATTAATGTATCTCAAAAAGGTTGCATCAGCACCGGCTGTTCAGAGATAGGGTGGGCTGCCTAAGCAAGGGGTTGCAGTTCACATAACGCACATGCACACTTCCCTCTGACTGGACTTCACTGATTACAGCCGCCGCCAACCATATATGCATGTGTGTGAGCATGTGCATGCACACACAGACAATAACATTTCATGTATCAGATGTAGCGGAATGTAGTCTGTGAAATATTATGCCATAATAAATGGGTTAGTCTTTAAGGTGTCACAAGGATCTGTTGTTTTTGCTCCCACACACTAATGTGAATGTCTCCCATCCCACAACTGAAACTACTGAAAGAGTTACCAGTATGAAATGAAGGTGCTAATAAGGTCATGTGGAACATATAGCTGACACTGTGTCAAGCAGTAAAATTTGTTTGTGAAATTGATCTGCAATGCAATACAGTTAGCAAGATAAATGACTCTCCCAGAAGGTAACAGTGTAAGCATGGCATCTTCCCTCCTCCAGATAATCTGTCTTGACACACCCAGGTCTTACATGCTGATACTGTATTGTGAGGCAGAATGTCTAGACAAGTAGCTAGCTGTATCAATAAAATCATAGAATTGGAAGGGTCATCTAGTCTAACCCCCTGCAATGCAGGAATCTCAGCTAAAGCATCCATGACAGATGGCCTTCCAACCTCTGCTTAAAAACCTCCAAGGAAGGAGAGTCCACCACCTCTCGTGGGAGTCTGTTCTACTGCTGAACAGATCTTACTGTCAGAAAGTTTTTCCAAATGTTTAGTCAGAATCTCCTTTCTTGCAACTTGAAGCCATTGGCCGTTGAGTCCTAACCTCCAGAGCAGGAGGAAACAAGCATGCTTCCTCTTCCATGTGATGGTCCTTGAGATATTTGAAGACAGCTATCATAGCTCTTCTCAGTCTCCTTTTTTCCAGGCTAAACATACCCAGCTCCCTCAACTTTTCCTCATAAAGCTTAGTTTCCAGACCCTTGATCATCTTGGTTGCCCTTCCTCTGCACACATTCCAGCTTGTCAACATCCTTCTTAAATGGTGGTGCCCAGAATTTGACACAACATTCCAGGAGTGGCCTGAACAAGGCAGAATAGAGTGGTACTATTACTTCCCTTGATCTGGACACCATACTTCGGTTGCTCCAGCCTAGAATAGTGTTAGCTTTTTTTTGCTGCTGCATCACACTGTTGACTTATGTTAAACTTTGGTCCACTAAGACCACTAGATCCTTTTCACATGTACCGCTAGTAAGCCAAGTGTCCCCCATCTTGTAGTTGTGCACCTCGTTCTTCCTGCCTAAGTGCAGAACCTTACATTTGTCCCTATTGAAATTCATTTTGTTAGTTTGGACCCAGGTCTCAAATCTGTTAAGGCCATTTTAAATCCCAATTAGGTCTTCTGCGTCATTAGCTACCCCTCCCAGATTAGTGTCATCTGCAAATTTGAGAAGCATCCCCTCAATTCCTCCATCCATGTCACTTATAAATTATGGTTTCGCCCTCACTATGCAGATAATTTTTAAAATAATTTATTAACAAGACTACAGAGTCACTGTGACTTTAGCATGTCACCATTACCTTGGCACTGCACCATGCTCAATCCGCTGATAACTTATTAAGAAGACTGCACAACATTATGTTTATTCTGCCTATACACTGTCACTAGCAGAATGTTTTTCCCTCCAAGATGACCTGTGCGGTCAGAGTGTCCTCTTGCAATGATATGCCTCAGCAGTGTTTTAGTTAGCCTGCTCTTAAAAGATGACTCAAGTACAGACAACAAATGTTCCATTTGCCATCTTACAGCAACCAGGCAAGCTGTTAACTGTGTGCTGGATCAGCTGAGGTTTCTGAATGGTTTTCTAAGGCAGCCCCACACACCATGCATCGCAGTAACCTGAATAAAGGTGGTTGGTTCCATTGGCAAGGAGCCAACCTAAACTAGTGAAAAGCACTTCATGCCACAGATGCTACCAGGACATCCAAAGTGAGACCTGGATTTAACATCATCCTGCAAGCTGCAAGGGGTGTTCCAGCCCACCCAGAACTCTTTGAATATCTGCCCTTATGAGAGTTGGACCACCCGCAAACAGTGACTCAGTCATATCTGAATTGCTTTTCAGCTTATTTGCTTTCAACCAGCCCAATACCAACTCAGGACATCAGTTTTAAACTTCTGCCAGCAGCACTCACAATTTAGAGAAAAGGAGAATTACGGGAAGGGTAATTAAGAGTTGGGGGTCATCAGCTCATCAGCACATTAATGACACTCCGTCCCAAATCCCCCTAAAACTTCCCCCAATGGTTTCATATCAATGATGAGCCACATTACCATCATCATCATTATAATATATTTATTTATACCTCGCCTCCCCCCCCCCCCCGACACCTCATGCAAAGCAGTTAGTTCCAAAAGCCTCTTGGACAACTAAGTCTTATGTTGGTGATACACTGAGATTTCAGGAGAATGTGAACTGGGATAGAATAACTCCACCGGGTCATGGTAATGTGAACCAAGCCAGAGTCATCAGCCAGGATTTCCTGAACTTGTATGAAAATAAAAGCTCTTCAAGCCCTGCTGGCTTGTTGACAGAGCGACTAAGGTCACCCTTGATGGGAGAAGGATCAGAAGGAGGAATAGCTCGCACTTCTCTAGATCCCTTTCCATTCCCTCATGGAAGGGGCTCTGTGCTAAGCAATGCATGCAGCAATTTAAAGCATGCAGAAGATGCACCTGTGGCCAGCCAAATTGCCACTAATACACAAGACTGCTGCCGAGGATGGTATTACAAAAGACCACTCTCCCTACCCTGTGGTTTTTATCTTTCTAATCACAGATCACACACAACACAGAAGCATCACTAAATACCTCTTAAATGTGCCACAAGCTTTTCACTAAGCTTCTGAAGTACTTACACTTTCTGTGTTGCCTTTTAGACAAATGAGCAGAAGCCAAAGCCTTGTAACTTCTAGCTCTGATGCAAAGAAACTTCTGTTATGCTCTGAACATAGCATAGGTAAATCAGGGGTGCCTAAGCCATGAGTCACATCTGCCCCCAATAGGTTTTTTGTGTCCCCCTTAAAGACCACTTCCCCAATTTTCCAATTCTTAATTTTCAAGTATTATGTGAACTGTTCCTATCAACTTTCTGCTATGATACTATGATGCCACCACATCATGATCACAGTTTGGTGGTCCTCAAGACCCCTGCAATATCTGCATTAAAAAAATGGCCTAGCTGAACAACTAAAAGTCATAGCTTGGGCTAAACCTCTACCCTTCCAATAGAGTTGTACATGCAGGAGGCTGCAAGAGGCAGGGGGCAGGTAGGGAAGAAGGGTGAGATGCAGCCTTGGGGACTGTAGCAATGATGCCGAATAAGTCTCTGTAGGAAGAGCCATATAGCAATGCACAGAAGAACTTATTTCCTAGCATGTAAGTAGGGGGCAGATTTATAGGGCTATGAGGACATAAGAACACAAGAAGAGTCCTCCTGGATCAGGCCAAATGTCCATTTAGCCCAGCACCCCACTCTCACGGTGGACAACCACTGCCTTTGGGAAACCAACAGGCAGGATCTTCACTTATAATTCACAGCAACTGGCATTCAGAGGCATGCAGCCTCAGATAGTTGTGGTAGAACATAGCCATTGTGGCTAGCAGCCATTGATCACCTCATCCTAAATAAGGCCAAAGATTCCCATCTCTCCATGAGCTGTTACTGCACTGGGCATTCATTACTGCTGCTTAGCACTCACAAGAATTACTGGAGCAAGTAGCAAGCTCTGTACACCTCAGTTAAAAAATACAGTACTTCTCACAAATTAAAAATGCTGAAATGTTGCAAGGATGAGAACAGGTGCAGAAGGCATGTCGCCGAGCATGTGTTTAGCCTAAAAAACACAGAAATGGCACAAGGATTCTGTGCGGGAATGCCAGCAGTATTCAAAATGAAGAGCTACTTGAATGGAGGGAAGGAGAAGAAGAAATTGGCCCAATCATCCAAAGAGGGAATATGGGTTAAATATCAGGAAAAAGCAAGTGATAAGCAACATGGAGCTTTGGAGTGTGATTCACTGAAGGATTTAAAGGAAGATCTTTATAGGCATGTGCTGTGGGTGCTTTAAGTATTTATGTGATTCTGCCCTGGAGAATAAATGTGCATGAGTAAGGCTGATGGGAATTAGATCAAACTATGCAGTGTTACTGCTGCTATTATGCCTAGAAACCTCTGAAATGGTTCAAAATAATCCATTCCCCATCCACTCTCATGAACCATTCATATTACCAAGAAAGCTATTACAATCAACACTATGGTTATATATCTCTGAGGCAGTTCTAAAGGATTATACTCGCTATCTCAGACGAAACAATTAACAAAATGTGAGGAGAAGGGGAACTATTAAGGCATTTCTTCCAGCAGGAACTGAGGACTGTGAGAGGATGCAAGTTTGTATGGAAGAAAGCTTCTCGCTTGATTGGATGGCCAGTCTTTTAGATGACAAACCCCACAGAGCAACTGCTTAACAGCTACCAAAAGGAGCAATTAAAGAAGCCTCCACAGCTCAGCTACAGCACGCCAACCGATTCTCAGATCTTCCAAACACAGGTGACACTTGGCAACAAAATAAGAACCTCACTGATCAGACCATCGAGTCCAGCATCCTATTTTCCAAAGCAGCCAGCCAGATGCCCACAAGCTGGACATAAAAGGCAGTAGATGCCTTCCTCCCACTGCTGCTCCCCCAGCAACTGATATGCAGAGCATAACAACGGCCTCTGGACCTGGAGGGAGCACCTGGGAGACTCCTAGAGAGACTCTGCATAATGACATTGCAGTTCATTCATCAAGAGCCAAGTTAAAGGTTCCTCATTCAGCTGCTCCCAAATGTCACACTTTAAAATTTAACAAGAAGGCGGCAAAACTAGAACCCAACAAACAACGACCACCACCACCAACAACCACACAACAAAGTACTTGTGCCCTTTTGCATATAGCTCTCCCTGGTTTTTCAAGAGGACCCACTGTTCATTGTGATGTAGCTCATAAACTTGCATACCATGAGTTGAGCAGAATGTATAATGCTGGGCTGGGCTGGGTTGCCCCTGAATCAGAAGGAAGCTACTAAATAGACAGGTTCCACGAGAACTTCTCTTATATTTCTTTAATTTATTGGGCCTTCAACCTTTTCCAGCTGGTTTCTCAGGAAATACAGCCTTTCAGGTCTGGACAAAAAGGCGGTGATATTCTTTATTTATTTACAGTTTGTGCCTTGTAGAGCACAATGAGTTTTATGAGCCAGCAAGCCAAATAAAAGGAGTAGAAGACTTTGGAGAGCAATCTGCAGCAGCTGCTGCACAGCAATTCCCCCTTTCATAAAAGGCAGTGGAGGGATAAAACCAGCCAGTATGAACCAACACCATTCCTTGCATGAGCGAATATCCCACTTCATGCCTCCTCTCACTCTCTCGGTTACTCCTGTCCGCATACAACAATGTGCCCAAAGGAATGGCGATTCCCACACCAAGTTGCCTGCACGGTTAACATCATTTGTGGATGCCCTCTTCCTCTACATTCATTTGCTGGGTTGATCTTTTACTGTGTGGCTGCACTTACGCCTTGGAACCCCTGCTTTAGGCAGATATCTGGATACCTCATGTGCTCCACTCAAGAGTTCTCTGCAGTAAGGAAAAACAGATGTATCAGTCACTTGAAACAGGTATGTGGAACCTGTGGCCCTCTAGGTTTTGGATTCTGGTTCTCCACCTCTGGGTTTAAAAGCTACAGCCCTTTCCTTTTCATAATAGGGCACTCTGTAATATTATTAGCAGTATGCAAGAAATTGTGGGGGAGTGGGATTATGTTTTAAACAGAATAACAAACCTTGGCATTGCCTTGCTATCTTCAAACAAGTTCTGTCTTAATCAGAAAGCAAACACTCTAGCAATGAAGATCATCTCCCATCATTACTGAGCTGTGGTTCCCAAATTGCACATGTCAACCTGAGCAAATAAAATTGTAACTTGGTTTTTTCCTTTTCTTTAAAGGAAGGAAGGTAGCAAGGCACCGTAGCCTAGCATTGGCAGCAATAAGAATGGAGGATGGAACAATGGTCGAATTCTGAAGCAGCTAAGGATGGCCAGCCAACGTGCTTCTGTGCAAGTTGGCTTATTTTTAACAGCATGTTCTAAGTGCCAGCTGGAAAGAAAGCGAGAAATAGGCTTAGCAAGAAGCTCCCAGACGGCTTAAGAAAATGAGCTGTTCTACATGCTCCACAAACAGGGGTAGAGAGAGAATACAATAAAAAATGGAGGAAGAAGAGTAGCATACAGCCTCCTCCACAATGACACTTCCACTCACTGGAAAGGTTAAAACAAACACACACACTCTTCCGACTGTTTTCTGCCTTCCCTGTGGGATTACTGAATATATCTTTGCCCCATAAATATTGAAGAGCTTATCTGTTTCCTCCTGGGATTGGCTGCTTCTAACAACCTCTTATGGTACCAGACATAAGCAGAACAGTTGCTTGGAAGAAAATGTTATTGAGCGTAACACAACTGACGTGAAAGCAAGTTCAGCATGGCTCTGGTACACTTGCCACAATTCAGAAGCCAAAGATGAGTTAGCGTTGTGGAAATTGGGATGTCTTTCTTTCTACATATGTAGATTATTATTTTTTTGAGTCCCCACTGGCACATCTTTGATGTCATTTTCACTCTTCACAGTTAGTCCTTGAGGAACTTGCAGCACAGCCCTACATCAGACAGCTATTTCAGACCAAAACAATTTTCACCAGAGGCTGTTGAATGCTGCTCTATAGTTGAGTACAGTGAAAGCATACTCAATTGTCCCTCATTCTAGCACCCTATTCATTCTACCAACCAGTGAAGTGGACTTTCTCCCAAGTCTTGAGAGCAACTTATGCCTTTTGTGCCATCCTCACAATGAGGTATTTGAGGACAGCCTTTATTATGGTCTCAAGCAATGATCCTGCCAAGATCACACTTGGACCAGTCCCTGAGTGACTTTTTAGACGTGAAAAGGCTAATCAGGTTGCTTAATCCATGGTAGTGACTATCATCCCAACACATTTTTCTATCCAAGAAGGTAGAGATAAATGGTAGCAACAAATGAGGAACACCAGGAATGCACTATTTCCTTATTTTTAACACCAAGGTTTTCCAACAGCACCAAGGGCTTCTGCTCATACATACATTGGGGCTTTTGTCCTTCTTTTTCCTCGCCCATGCTCCCACAATTGGCTTGGTTGGGCATCAGGGGAACTTTCAGAACAGCACAAAGGAAAGGGGGTTGTTCTGTCTGCCAAGATGAAAGGTTTATGTAGATGGAATGCTTGAAATATCACAAAATTGAATTCTGCTCAATGTTCCACGTAAAGCAAGAACTTCAGCAAAATCCCTGCCATGTAAATAAAGAGCTTAAAAAAGGAACACAAAATAGAACATGAAATCAGAAAAAACAAGTAACAAAAATAGCATAGAACTTTACCTACAAAGCCTGACTTAGCCAGAAATGACAAAATGATATGCTAAAGTATGATAAAGGTAGTGCTGCATTACAAGGTTCCTTAAATAAAGAATTACCACTCTACTGCAGGTAGGTGTTCTTCTCCAAGAACAAAATAAGCATCTCTCCCACACACGGCATCTGGCAAGCTGGATTCCTCCCCAAAATTGCTGCTCTCTCATGAACAAGCCACACCCACCTTTACAAACTCCTAGTTTGAGGTACAGCTGGTGATCTCACAAAAACTGGTGGGTTTGAAACAATCCCCAAACTGTTGGAAATTGGACAAATGATCTGAACCCAACTGGAGGCTCACAAAAAGTGACAGATTTCCCCTGCCCACAGTCTACCAGAAGGCATTCCGTTTAAAAGAATCTCAGTCAAATATCAAGTTGTCAATGGTCCCACATATACCAGGAATGTGCATTCCAGTCTGCAAGGTGAATGTTTGACTTCAGCAGGTTTTGCATGATCAAAGTACAACCATTTTATCTAATGAAGGCTAATGTTTGACTTTAGCAGGTTTTGCATGATCAAAGCACAACCATTCTATTTAATGAAGAACAGCACAACACAAAGCACACACTGTTGCACAGAGTCGACAGGTTACTGAATTATCCATTCTCAAACTTTTCCAGTATCCAAATACTAGAGACTGATGAACACTCATTGGAAAGTTATTGAATGACAAGAGGAATCCACACCCAACCAGTTAAGTTTCTGTAAATTCTGCATTTGTGTATACATCAGCTGAATGAAAACATGGAAGTACAGTTGGATGCTGCAATGTGGTGGGTGGAAGTGGGGAGAAGAGAAAATGGGGATTAAATAAAAAGTTGGCTGCATAATGTCATGACCATGGAGTCCAACAGTGACCAGAAAACAAAGTCTGTAGCTATAGTGTCATTGAGAAAGGAGTCAGGCAGGCTTCTGGCTCTGAGCTTGATGCTGGTGAGCAGGGTACCATTGAACCAGAGTTTGGCAGACAGGAGTCCAACAAACCTGATACCACAGCACAATGGCCCATAGAACCAAAGCACCATGGGTGCCTTCCTGCAGGCTTAAGGAATTGAATGCATCTCACATCATCTTACTAGCTCAATGGTGTGGATAGTGTATGCTGGAGAAGTGCCCATCTTCAGGCCTGAGGGTTAAGAGTTCTTAAAAGACTCTTGTTCTCCAAAGGGAGGAAGAACATAGGAGAATGTCAGGTTGGAAAAATTGTCTCAAAAGCTCTCAGTTCACTTTCAAACTTTATCAGTGCAAGTTGCTCACTCGGAGCTCTCCATGGTGCTGAGACAACTGACCTGACTTGCTCCATGGGCTTCTCCGAAGGACCAGAACAGAACAGATAACTCACCCAAAGGAATCACCACTTGTAGATACTAGGAATCAGCCTCAGCTTGGGAGCAGCCACAGGGCATCCAGATTCCATGGCACGCATCAATTAAAAAGGATTGGCTAAAACCTTCAGAGATGCTTGTGCATCCGTAATATACTGTTGGCAAATAGTAAAGGGTTTGCTGTATCAACTTCCTAGTGCTCCTCTCATGGATCCAGTTACTTAGCATTAAGAAGGAAGTGAGGATAAGAAAACATTGATGCTGCATCTTTATGGCTTCGATGAGTGTGTGCCAGCAATCTGCTCTCCTCACCCTAAGCCAGACTGTGTGGGCAAAAACATCTGCTGAAGAACAGAACATGACAGACATGGAGAGCACAGGGATTTATAGTAGCAGAAAGTAATGGTGCTCCCAGGAGGAAGGGGTGGGGAGGAGCTGAGAATGAAGGGAACTATCCTGTCCCCTACCCCAATACTAACAAGCTCAAGCAAAGGCAGGTTTCATGGAATGCCATGGCTGGTCTCAGGAATGGACACTATGGAAAGGGACAAAGGGAATAATAGTCCCAGCAAGGTAAAAGGAAATGAAATATTTAATCACTCATCTCAAAAAATTAGCAGAAGGTCTCCAATCTCTCAAATAATTGCTGCACATTACATACCTCTTGGTTTTGCAATCACAGTCAGAATTGCGCACAAGCATAATTTCCGTAAGTCAGTCACTTCAAGTGCAGGGATGAGAGAGAGGGATGGAGAGAGCTGCCAAATCCATCACAAAAAGAAGCCAGGAATAGCAAAAGCTCATTGAGCGCTCCTTTCTTCACTCCCCCAGTCCCTCCCCCCTACATGGTCGGTTGGGTAGAGAGTTTGTCATTGGTTCAATCAAGCACCCCACTAAGTCTGGATAACTACATGCTTACACTGCACTCCTATCATGCCCGTACTGCATACCCAGATCCCCAGGTTCTAAAGAAGTTGTAAGCAATGGCATCAAATCAGTCTCTCTTTCTTCCATTTCTTCTAAAGCAGAGTGGCCAGGATGCAAAATGAGCACACAGCAACAAAGAAGGCATGAAGGGAATGTGACTACACTCCAGCAGTCTGCAGGGACAGCTTGAGTGCAGCGGGAAAGGACAGCTAGAGGGACAATGATGGCACATTGCATATGGAATTGATAAGAATCAAAAACATTCACACACTTCCAAATTATGCTCCGTAGAAGAAGAAAATGGGACAGGAAAGGCCTAAAAATCCACACATTGCCAGAGACGGAGAAGCAGTAGACACTCCACTATAGGTTGTACAGAGAGCATTTCCCCAAGGATGTCATTCTGAGTTGGCCTTCTACCTGTAGGTGAACTAGCACAGGGGGGAGGCAAGTTTACCATGCTGATATCTCATGCTGCGCAAGGAAAGGAGTATAAAAACAGACATATGCTGCCATCTACCTGCACGGTGGTTGCTCAGGCGAAGGAAAATGAGCAAAGCAGAGGGTTCAATTATCAGACAGGATGTTAGCGAGAGTAAACAATGCAAAAAAAATCAGTCAGTTTATACAAAGCAAACAGAAGCAATGCAGTGGCTGCAGGTAGATAATCTACAAAGTTGTTGCAAGACAGTGTGCCTCACTCCTTTCAGAAGGCAGAGGACACGGGTGGCGCTGTGGGTAAAACCTCAGCACCTAGGACTTGCCGATCGCATGGCTGGCGGTTCGAATCCCCGTGGTGGGGTGAGCTCCCGTCGTTCGGTCCCAGCTCCTGCCCACCTAGCAGTTCGAAAGCACCCTTAAGTGCAAGTAGATAAATAGGTATCGCTTTATAGCGGGAAGGTAAACGGCATTTCCGTGTGCTGCTCTGGTGCCGGTTCGCTAGAGCAGCTTTGTCACGCTGGCCACGTGACCCGGAAGTGTCTGCGGACAGCGCTGGCTCCCGGCCTCTAGAGTGAGATGAGCGCACAACCCTAGAGTCTGTCAAGACTGGCCCGTACGGGCAGGGGTACCTTTACCTTTACCTTTACCAGGGGTGGGATCAATTCCCCAATGGGGAAAGGGTATAACCTTTGGCAGCAGTGGGAGGGGGGTTAATTTACAGAAAAGTTGAGTAAAAGGAGAAATTATAGAGGTATAAATAATAATAATAATAATAATAATAATAATAATAATAATAATAATAAATTTTATTTATATCCCGCCCTCCCCAGCCGAAGCCGGGCTCAGGGCGGCTAACAACAGTCAAATAGTCAAACAGTCAAATTCTAAAAACATTCTAAAAACATTTCATTATAAAATTAATTAAAATCAAATTGTTGGCAACCGATTAGGCAAAATTCTGTGCAGGTTGCCAGAGGAGGGAGTCAGGCTGCGCCCTGACCAAAGGCCTGGTGGAACAACTCTGTCTTGCAGGCCCTGCGGAAAGATGTCAGGTCCCGCAGGGGCCTAGTCTCTTGTGACAGAGCATTCCACCAGATTGGAGCCGCAGCCGAGAAGGCCCTGGCTCTAGTTGAGGCCAGCCTAACCTCTCTGAGGCCTGGGACCTTGAGGATGTTGTTATTTGCAGACCGTAGGTTTCTCTGTGGGGCATACCAGGAGAGGCGGTCCCATAGGTACGAGGGTCCTAGGCCGTATAGGGCTTTAAAGGTTAAAACCAGCACCTTAAACCTGATCCTGTACTCCACCGGGAGCCAGTGCAGCTGGTATAGTTCCGGATGAATGTGATCTCGCAGCGAAGACCCCATAAGGAGTCTCGCCGCGGCATTCTGCACCCGCTGGAGTTTCTGGGTCAGTTTCAAGGGCAGCCCCACGTAGAGCGAGTTACAATAATCCAGTCTGGAGGTGACCGTCGCATGGATCACAGTGGCTAGATCAGGGCGAGAGAGATAAGGGGCCAACTGCTTAGCTTGGCGGAAATGAAAAAATGCCGCCTTTGTTATAGCTGTAATCTGCGCCTCCATAGAGAGGGAGGTATCGAAGATTACACCCAAACTCTTAACAGACGGTGCTGGCACTAATTGCACCCCCGCAAGAGATGGGAGTTGCCCCCTCGATCCCATATCGTCCCGCCCCAGCCAGAGGACCTCTGTCTTCGAAGGATTTAACTTCAACCGGCTCCCACGTAACCATCCAGCCACAGCTTCCAGACATCTGGTCAGTGTGTCTGGGGCCGAGTCAGGATGGCCATCCATCAACAGATAGAGTTGGGTGTCATTAGCATACTGATGGCAACCCAGCCCAAAACTCCGGACAAGCTGGGCGAGGGGGCGCATAAAGATGTTAAAAAGCATTGGGGAGAGAATCGCACCCTGAGGCACTCCACACACCAAGGAGTGACGCGATGACAATTCCCCCCCAAGCGCCACCCTCTGTCCCCGACCAGAGAGAAACGAGCGCAGCCATTGAAGGACTGTGCCCTGGATCCCCACGTCGGCAAGGCGGTGGTCCAGGAGTTCGTGATCGACCATGTCAAAGGCTGCTGACAGATCAAGAAGAATCAGCAGCCCCGACCCGCCTCGATCCAGCTGCCTGCGGAGATCATCTGTTAGGGCGACCAGAGCCGTCTCGGTCCCATGCCCAGCGCGGAAGCCGGACTGGAATGGATCCAGAGCAGATGTTTCATCCAGAAACCTACCGAGCTGTTCAGCAACCGCTCTCTCAATCACCTTACCCAGGAATGGAAGATTTGAGACCGGGCGGTAATTGGATAGATCTAAGGGATCTAATGATGTTTTCTTTAAGAGTGGACGCACCACCGCCTCCTTCAGTTCCCCTGGGAATATCCCGGTGCCAAGGGACAAATTGATGATATCCCCCAGGGGGGCCCGCACCTCGTCTGGACACGCTCTAATTAGCCATGACGGGCACGGGTCAAGAGGACAGGTGGTGGGCTTTCCAGCTTGGAGGAATCTGTCCACATCAGCTGGAGATATCCGGTCAAAGTGGTCCAATACTGGACCCGAGGACAGTCGAGGGGCCTCCAGTTCCTTTATTGTATCCAAATTGGCAGGGAGGTCATGGCGGAGCAACAGGACCTTCTCCGCAAAAAAGCTCGCAAATGCCTCACAGCTGTGTGTCAGATTGTTATTTAAATTTGGCTGTCCTTCAAGGGACGTTAAAGACCGAATTATACTAAATAATTGCGCCGGGCGAGAGCTAGCGGATGCAATGGAGGCCGAGAAGTAAGACTTCTTAGCGGCCTTCACTGCCATCTCATAGGTTTTCATAAAAACCCTATAAGATGTTCTTGAGGCTCCGTCACGGGCACCCCGCCATACTCGCTCTAGCCGTCTGAGGTCCCGCTTCATTTTCCGAAGCTCCTCGGTAAACCAGGGAGCCCGGTTTCTGCGGGGTCGCAGAGGGCGCTTAGGTGCGATCTCATCGATGGCTGCCAGGAGCTGGGTATTCCAGCCCTCAGCAAGCTCAATCAATGAGTCGCCAGGGGGAGCAAGGTCCCGCAAGGCTTGACGGAATCTATCAGGGTCCATCAGCCTCTGCGGGCGAGCCCAAATCGGCTCGCCACCTAAGCAGGGTGGGGGTGGAAAGTCAATCCTGGCTTTCAGAGCGTAGTGATCAGACCATGGCACCTTCATCGAAGGAGACATGATCACATCTATATAGCATACTAGAACTCAGGTCATCCAATGAAGATTAAGGCCAGATAAATGAGAGAATTTCTTCACACAGGACAAAATTAAGTTAATGGAATTTGCTCCCATGAAAGGTAGAGATGGCTGCCAGCCTGGATGACTTTAAAAGAGGATTAGACAAATTTGTGGAGGATGAGGCTATCAAAAGCTATTGGCCACTATGGCTAGCTTCTACCTCCACGGCCGGAGGCAGTATGCCTCTGAATGCCAGTGGCTGGTGGGAAGAGTTGTAGTTTTTATTCTTGTAAGCTTTGCCCTGAAAAGCAGCATATAAATCACACACACACACTTAATTAATTGCTAACAGCCATTTTATCCTTTTGCCACTCTTCAAACAGAATACCCTACTAAAGGAGGTGGAGTGTATTTCTGGGCAAAGCCCATCACAGGCCCTTTGAGAATATGACATGTGCACAAAGCCCTTGAGGTAAGTCACTTGGCCAGGAATCACTCACCAGGCAACTTCCATATTCATGCTTCCCTTTGCCTACTTGATACTTAGAGGGCCCTCAGCTTCTGCTGAAGCCATTGCTGCCTTTCCAACCCCTGAATGGTCATCACTCTCCAGTTTGGGTGGGAGACAGGAGACAGGTGTTGGCAATAACCAGAACAACACAGAGGCATGGACAGATGCCATCTGGCTGGAAGGTCAGAGTGTTGATATATTACTTCCCTCCCCCACAGCCATGGTAGATGAATTGGAAACGACACATATGCGTTTGTGGAGGACAGAGCTTTGTACAACATGGGAGAGAAGAGCCACTAACACAATGAGCATTTCTCCCACATGGTTTCCTGACAACAGATTTTAAACCAGAGAACTAAGATAAAGAGACCTACAAATGAATTGGTACCACCGTACTATATCAAAGGAATCTCTCTACTGCCACCTACCGACGGACTGACTGACCCAAGGCCTTCCATTACCAGATGTGCCTAGGCCTCACCTTCCTAACTAGATCCAGCTCCTCTCCTTGCTTTTGCCAAGGGGAAAAAAGAACAAGTGCCACAAGAGGCCACTGCAGTACAACCTTGCTATGCCCATGCAGTCGGGGGGGGGGGGGGGTATAATTCCATAGTGCTTCCTTCTCGGACATGCTTTCTACAAACAAGTCCAGATCACAAGAGGCAAGGATATTGGCTGTATGGGCATTTATCATTCTGCACAGAAGGGGCTTCCTGAATTAACTTGCACGCTGTATTTACAGACAACATTTATCTGCTTCTATAACAAATCAGGAAGAGTGGAAGGAACAGTTCCTTGCTTATTTCCTTTGTGCAGTTTTCAAAGGAAATCAAACTGGAAACACATTTGTTTTCCCCCAGAGGAATTGACTGTTCCAGTTTCTCTATTGGTGCATCATGCTGTTGCTAGGCTGCGGTCTATGTTGTTAGGTTTTTTGTTTTTTAAAAAAACATACTCTCCCCCTCTCCATGTGTCTGTGCGAATTTCATTAGTTCATTAAACACAGCTCTAGAATTATCTTCTGATGTTCCCTAACTGTGAGTCACCTAATGAGCAGATGTGGTCCAATATACCACTTCAGATTCTACCCTTGCAGGCTCCAGGCCATCACTGCAGAACAGAGGAAGACTACATACACATGCATGTATATGCAATTTATAATTCATATGCCATTTATATGTGAATCTACCCAGAGTGATGCAAAACACTATCTGGAGTCATCATCTGCAACTTTCCTGATAATCTCATCCTGATAGGGATGTTTTGATTCTTCAAACAGTCAAAGACCTCCTTTCCTTTCCACCTGAAACAAGGCAAAACCCCAATCTTCTCCTTCTTCAGAATCTTCTCAGAAACACATATACACACCTGGATACTTTCCCCGTGGTTCCATCCTGTTGGTAAACAAGGAGTAGATGGTTTCCCTTTACACCTCCCAATAACTTATTCCACAGGCTCAAAACATGCTAAGTCTGGCCATCCTGCATACCTGTGGAACCAGGAGTGGCTAATCTGCAGCCCTCCAGATGTTTCTGGGCTACAACTCCCATCACCCCTGCTTATAAGTCATGTTGACTGGGGCCAATGGGAGTTGGAGTGCAGCAACCTCTGTAGGGCAACAAGTGAGACAGTCTTGTGGTCTAACCTCTTGAGGCTGGAGAAACCCTAAAATCAGTTCCAGTGTAGCACAATTCTTCATGCCAGTGGTGTAGGTTCTGTTCTGGCAGGGAACAAGCAAACTTCCAATGGCTAGCAAAGGGCTAGCAAATTTTATGTGGTGCTCTGGGTCAGGAGGAACCAGTCAGTTGGAGCCTAACAGTTAGGGTTGGGGATTGTGGCCCTCCAAATGTTATTGGACTATAACTCATACCGGCGCAAAGCAGCTTGGCCAGTGGTCAGAAACGAAGGGAGTCTATGTCCAGAAACATCTGGAAGACCATAGGTTCCCTGACCTTGAGTTAGCAGACTATATTGCTTATATTTATTCATTGCACCCTATAATTTCTGTCTTGCTTTATGCTAACTGTTTAATGAAATACCTAAATTAGAAACACAAAGTCAAGTATGAGGCCTTTACTTGGAAGATCTCACCCATGCTCACTCTTCTGCCTAAAGCTACTGAACGGCCGTATATTTGAAATTCATATTTCTTTATGTTCAGACGGAGATATCAGAATGCAGGTGGTGGTGGTTCTCTTCCATGTGTGAACAAGGTAGTGGTCCTACCTTGCAGGGGGTGGGGTGGTGGAAGCTAGGGAGTGTCTTTGTAACACCTCCCTTTCCAAGATGTGTGAACAAAGCATAACCTGAACCAGCGTATTTCAAAACCGATTTCCAGAGCGAGTGCTCAGCTCTGAAAGAGGTGAGATAAGCATACACTTGAGCATATGCAAAATGCTTTCCCACCACACCTCTGGGTATGGGCTTCCTGGTCAGAGCAATTTGTAGACAGGTGTGCCCCCCACTTCTGATCCATGTTAGAAATCAGGCATGAAGTTTGCCTCTTCCATTGTAAAAAGTCATCTCCAAGACTGGTCAAAAGGTTCAACACAAATCTCCCAACATGTAACACACTTAGAAAGTGGGATTATCAGCCTCTTTCTTATCTTAGACCAGAAGCAAACTGAAATTGGATGCCTGAGGACATTTATAAACTCCTATGAACACCTAAATGGTCAAAAGGCTTACCCCTAGACATCCTGCTCAATCCCAAGGCAAAGAACTCATTTGCTACATCTAGACTTTTGCATTGGACCCTTCTAAATTAGTATCGACTAGGGTGGGTTTCTTCTTGGGCATAGATGTTGTTGTTAAGCATTTGACTTTGACAAAAGAAGCAGCTTTGGACATTAAATCCAGCTTGGATTTTAGAAACCAATTCTCTTTAACGAGACTCCATTGGAAAATGCTGCCATAGCCATTGGGACTACAGTGCAATCCCAACCACTTTCAGCAGAAATCATCCTTAATTTCAAGATTGTCATTTGTTTTGCAAGGCGATGGTTACTGATTTTAAAGCAAATATAAAAAAAACCCCACAACCACATACATAGCAAGCTGAATTGCCCTAGTTTTCCAAGTTCACTGGTAAGCAGAACATGTTAGATAATGCTACAATTTATATAGGTTTTATTCATGTTAACTATACCTCTAAATCTATAATAATTTCAAAAAGGAACCAAAGTCCTGTGATTAGAACAAATTATGCAGTTTAAATTTATCAGCATAAATTTGCTGTGACTTGCCATCTGTGTTTGGATGAAAATCCCTCTGTTTTTGACTACAGCTCAGGTTTGCAGCAGAACCCAACACTGCAGTGCCAAGGGTCTACAAATGCCCTTCACATCATTTCATCTGGAAAGTGCAGTATCAGGGACAATTACCCTTCTCCTGCTGAACATGGAGCCCAGGCTCCCTGAATGTGTGTTAAGCCCTGGAGACACCTGAAAGACCAGTGAGGTTTCTTCTTCTTCTCTTTTCCTGCTGCTGATTGTTTCTGAGACTTGGCACAACAAAGCCAAGACCTCTCCTCAGTTCAGAGCTAGGAAAAAGGGCAAACACTCACACTATCACCAAACACACTGTCAAGCAAAACCCAGGTAAGAAATACTAGAAATATATGAATAAATAAAAGCCATTCCCTTTTTGCCAGAGTGAGCAGGGGTAGGCTGTGGCAATACTTTTTGGGGGGTACCAAGGTCTGTCAAAATTAGTGAACCCCTAGACACTGCAGCTTCTGCTCAGAAAGACCTGTTGAAACAACCAGACTATTTACCACAAGCATGGAGCCAGTGTAGGTAAGGGATTGTGGAGGGTGGGGGGGGGGAAACACCTCCCAAGAGTCATGTGTCTCAGGTCCTAAGAATCATGGTCATTTGGTTCCATTAGTTGCTTCCATCAGAAACATAAAAAGAGTCAGGGCCACATCATACATGCAAAGTACACGGCTTCCCGCAAAGAATCCTGGGAACTGTAGTTCACCCCACAGAGCTATAATACCCAGCACCCATAACTACAGTTCCCATGATTCTTTGGGGAAGCCTTGTGCTTAAGAGGTATATGGGTTCTGTAAGATGGTGGCTTACCATCTTGCAACTCTTTGCTCGCCCTTGCAAAACACAGCTCCCTATGTCAGCTGTGCCACCGCCAAATCACTCGTGTCACAACTCCAGCTGTCAATGAACTGAAGTGTTTTCCTTCTCCAGCAGTGCTGACAATGCTGGTGACAGATGGGGAGCAGCTTCTGCGTTGAGACAGGCTGGGTAAGTTTCCTCAGTGTGGAAGTTTCGGCTGAACTAGACACCCAGAAACAAGCTCCTTTAATGCTTCCTGGCTTCTGTTTTGTTCAGAGGAAAGAGGGGAAGCAGTGATGAATTACCCTAGAGCCAAATAATTCTGCATTTGCCCATTTTCTGTTCCTAATCCCGAGTGGGCTTCACTTTAAGAGGGAAGCAATGAAATGCAGCATCAGCCAAGTTAGAACTGGGTACTGCTAAATGGCACACAAGTATGCACATGCAAAAGTTTGGCGCAACATTTCTGAGCACCGATGATGAACCGAGAAGAAAGATGAACTGGAACAAAATACAAAGAACAGAAGCTAGAACAATCTTAAAAGTGAAGAACTCGTGTTACAAGAAAGGCCTGATCAAACACACCTCTTTCAGCTAAAGGGAAGAATGGGTACAATAATGGCTATTAATATTTTCCCTTATGTTTGTACCTTACTTTTCATAGAACCTGAGGAGGCGTACTTGTAGTAATCTGTGTCACAAAGAGAGGCAGTTAATGCATTTCCCTGACATCTACAGTAGCCGAGAAATGGAACGAGGGAGAAGGCTATAAAGAGAAGTGTAGGCTTGAGTCTCAATGGCTCCTATCTGCCAAAAAGTAGAATGCACTTTGCAAGACCGTTGAAGGCTGGGCCAAATATGAGCTCCCAAGCCAACTGAAGTGTTCAGGGGGCAGGTATAGTCTTTCTGTGATTTGGTGTCATTGAGCAGACTCCTTAGCTGATTGCATATAAGTGAATGGCCGCCATCCTCTCCCACAGGAAAAAGGAAAAGGCTGCACATAAGATACAACTGCACAGGGAGAAAAACTTGCCCTCTGCTGCCTCGACACTTGGTGGTCCAGCTTCCACTGACTGACACCACCATAGATGAAAGCAAATGAATCCAGGGGGCCCTGCAATTTGCAGGCACTCTTTTTGCTTCCATTTACCTCGGTGACAATGATGGACATTTTGCTAACTCATTCATATATAAAGGATCAAGATCAAAAGACAACCCCCCTGTTATCAGGGATGTGAAGGAACATAAAATTTGAGATACACATGAAATAAACAGAGCTGGATGAATAAGAAGCTTTAAACTGTCTTGCTTGGGATCAGGAAGGGTTTCTCATCTTTAAATTCTGGAACTGGTTTCCCTTTGGAATATCAGGCTCTGCCATAAATAAAGACATGTACGTGAGAAGGCCAAATGTTGAAATGGCAACATGGCTGGACATAGGCTTATTCCACTTGGGCTCATTCTAGAGACTGCTGGTTTATAAGTGTGGAATTCTGAACTGCTGTTTGACTGGACATTGGTAAAAATTTGCAATGTCTTGATTGCCAAGGGCAGATCAAAGTAGACAGAGATTAGACAGAAGGTTAGACATGAACAACATGGAGACAGAGGGGAAGGCTTGTAAGGTAACATGGGCTATTAAAAAACATTTGAGAGTCAGGTGTGCCATGCAGGCACACAAATATACTACTACATGTTTTTTTATTTCCCCATAATCTGCATATTTAAACCACCCCACCCAATTTTATATATTCAGTCCCACTGTTTTCAAACAAGGCAGAGGCAATGCATGTGCTCCCTTGCTTGAAGAGCCCAGAGGTTGTTTCTCCAGAGTAGCCTTCCTCAGCCTGGTGCCTTCCAGATGTTTTAGACCAAAACTCCTATCAGTGGTAGCCCAAAGCATCTGGAGGGCACCAGGTTGGGGAAGGCTGCTCTAGAGCAAATATGGCAGAGCCACAGCATTGCTAAGAATGAGTATGAACACAGGAAAGAAAATCACATATCCACTAGATCACTTGAAATTCAGCAACCAGATTTCCAGGGACTACGGATCAAGCTATAAATTGCTGTTTCCCTGGATACGTGATACATTAGAACAAATTCACACAGTTTTTTAAAAACAAGTTAAAGGGGAGGGGAGCATTATTAAAAGTCATAAAACAAGACACAGTTCTAAGCCTCTTCAGATTCTCTCTCTCTGCTCTCCCCCAAGGAGGTGGCAAGAAAAAGGCCTGTGCCTAGGAAGTGGTGATATTCACATTGTAGAGTTAGATCTATCCCAGGCATCCCCAGCCTGTGGCCCTCCAGATGTTTTGGCCTACAACTCCCATGATCCCTAGCTAACAGAACCAGTGATCAGGGATGATGGGAATTGGAGTCCAAAACATCTGGAGGGCCAAAGGTTGGGGATGCCTGATCTATCCCATACAAACTAACTTCCAGAAACAGGCTGCATATTCTTCCTGGGGGAAAGGTGCATCTTTCTCATATATTGTGCATATTCATGTTATCTAGAAGTGGGAAATGATCCCTAAGTTTATTTGGCACGGGGAATTTTTTTAAAAAATGAATCAGTGCTGGAAGCATTTGCATGCTTGCAAAGCAAACTTTCCATCTAAATTCTGAAGCACTAACTTTTCCTCCCTACCCCACATTGCCCCCACAGCCAGTAAATATTGAATACTGAATTCTATTTAAGTGCAGGGTATTTTTTGTTCTATTTCAGCTGTGTCCATTGAGAATTCCCTTTCCAGCTATAAAAAGTTGCTCTTACTTTCCATTCCCTATGGGCCAATTCACAATTTCGGTATCTAAGAGCAGGTTTTCAGTCAGTCAATGTGGATTTCCAACCACGCCAGACCCAACAAGACATTGGTATGCTGCAGCCACAAGCTGGACTCAAAAAGCGACATTTGTGGTGGCATATGTCAAACAGGGATCTGAGCTGAATCTGGCACATATTGGCAATACACTTGTGGCAAAATGACATGGCCGGAAGCCTGTCGTAGCCTGTGTGGAAACTGCTGCCGGCAAAGAACTGAGAGGGCTACACAAACCAGACTTCAATATATGGGTCAGCTTGGTACACCGACTCACGCTATCCTCAGAGATGGAATCAACCTTGCCCTGTACATTCATAAAAGGTATGGGTCCAATTAGAGAGGCAATAGATTCCTCACAACCTGCCAATTATCTCCAGCGTGTTGATGAGGTAATGGAACATTCAGTGTCAGAGGAATAGGGAAGTCATTAGACATGGGCTGCTGCACTTCAAAGCCACATACAGGTACAAGATTCCTTTTGGGGTGAGAGGGCTTTTAAGACCTTGTTACCACACTTCCCCCAAAGTCACATCAGGGAGCCCTGTGTCAAATCCAAAAGAAGATGAACAGGAAAGAGGCAGGCAATCTCTCAATCAACCATTCACTGGTTAATAGAACAGCTAAGGAAGCAGATAATTTTGTCACACATTCAAAGGCCATTCACTGATCCTGGCAACAGATTCAAGTGCAGAGCCTTTGGAGTATCTGAGCCCAGGAGTGGGAGTTCCCAAGGCGAGAGTGGTGAATGAGAATTGGGTGGTTTCTTTTTCTCTGCGCTTCAAACCACCTCAAAGCTAGTGCCAAACTGCAAAATGTTTGGATTAAGGAAAAGTTTGGACTGGTTCTTCCAGTACAGGACGTCACCACAGGTACCCAATTCCTTCCCCTCTACAATTTTCACTGAGATCATGACACACATTTTGGGAAACTTTTGCTATTACAGGTTAGTGTTAGAAACTCAGATATATTAGCTTAGTGAGTCGCTAAGTTAGGTACCAAATGCCTCCTTAAACCAGAGTTACAGTTGCCAAAATGGAAACCCAGCCAGATGGGCGGGGTATAAATAATAAATTATTATTATTATATTATTATTATAATACCTAGTTGCCATTTGGAGGCCAGGCAGCTCAAAAGTCATATTTTTCAATGGCTTCAATTTGGTTCCTGAAATTCATTCTGGCTGTGCAGATAAAATATTATGAAAAGAAATCTACAGGGTAGGTTGCTACTGTGTGAAAACAGTCAAGATCCAAGGATCCTCAGGCATGCACCTCCAGATGGTGGAGACATCGGGCGCCATCCTGGCACCTGGGCAGCTTCACTTGGTTGCAAGGGGCTGATAGCCAGGTGCAAAATGTGCCTGATGCCTGGAGAATTTCAAATGCTGTTATAGTTGCAATCCTAGCATGGCATAAAATGGGATCTCTTTGGTGATGCCCCACACCCTCGGGTTTGAGACAGATAGTAGGATTTTACATTTCATTGGGTGCCACAGTTTTGAAATTTGTACCAGAAACCACATTTGTATGAGTAGCTGAAGCAACTTCTCAGAAAAGCCATCTGGGCACTGCAAGCCATATGGGAATGGAACTCATTCTGTTGTCCACCACTAGAAATCTGCTTCCAAGATGGCATTGGACAGAAAAGGCAGAAGGCTGACAACACCCACTAGCAACAGGCCTGCATACTGACAGCATTCTGAAAGTACAGGCTGGAGGAGAATTGTGTGGCATTATTAAGAAACAAAAGTTTGCTCCTGCCCTCTGGAAAGGTGGTGGGTGGTTTCTCACTCTGACAGTGGGTGGGTGGGTGGGTGGAGGGAGTTTGCTACATCCATCCTAAGAACCCTGACATTCTACAAATGCAAAGCCGTGTCACTTCCAACCACAGTCTGCCATGATGATGATGGGAGTGGGGGCCAGGAAACCAAGCCAGGCGGTGCTCCTTAGATATATCATTCTCGATATGCTCTTGTGCCTGGAGGGAAGAATGCATCTGAGAGCAGGAGAGGATGTCATAGCACTTCCAAAGTGATGCTAAGCTGGTCCGACAAGTTGTCACTACAGCTGCATCATGATGGGGAAAAATAAAATCGCTCTCTGCACATGAGTGGGGAATAGCTATGGGCTACAGCTCTTGAAAGGACATTTTTCAAAGAAGACTAAACGCATCCTCAAGACACTGCAGACATTACTATAACATCACTGTTGGACTGAGAACTCTTTGCACACCATATTGGTTATGAAGGGCTGTTTAGCTGGAGTAGAAAAGAAAAGGCTGGGGAAGCACACATGGTGCTTTCTTTTGTGCTCACCTCTCCCAGACAGTGGGGAAGGAGATTGCTTTGGAGGCTGCTCTAGTTTGCAAATGCCAGGGATGGGGAACCTGGACTATTTGACTCCCACTCCCATCAGCTTCAACCAACATGGTAATAACTAATGATGATGGGAGACAGTCCAGAGACATCAGATGAGCCACAGGTTCCTCACCTCAGTACAGGCTTAGTTACATGGCACTCAATCACCTGTTAACTAAAAACTGGCTCCTACCTTCCCTGTCCCATCATCTTCCTTAAATGCCTACTCCACACATTCTTCCCCTGTTCCTTCAAAGCGGAGACACAGCAGCAATTTGGTGAAATGTGTGCAAGTGTGAGAAAGAGGGGAGGGTGCGTGAGTCACAAGCTGGTACTAGGCAGCTTATTCTTGGAAAACTGAAGTCATAAAATGCCCAGTGTGTTCCAATTAAAACCATCCACAGGAGCAATAGCTTCCTTGTGCCTCCCTCCTCCAATTTCAAATAAAATCCTCAGAAAGTTACAGCTCAAAAAACTCTGAGAACAGCTGTATTTGAAATTTGTTGAGCTTTTAAGAATTATTATTAGAGGTGTGCATCAACCACAAGATTTGGTTCAGAGCCCTATCTGGCGGCCTATCTTTGCTCTTGTACACTGCCTAACTTGTCTCAGTGTCTGTTCAAGTATGTATTGTTCCTCTTCCCAATTTACTGCTGATTTTTTTAAATAGTGGTAATACCCCTACTTTTGACAAAGTAGCCAAAATTTGCAGGCATACTTGCCCCTGAAGAGTGGATAAAGGTAAAGGTAAAGGGACCCCTGACCATTAGGTCCAGTCGTGGCCGACTCTGGGGTTGCGGCGCTCATCTCGCTTTATTGGCCGAGGGAGCCGGCGTTCAGCTTCCGGGTCATGTGGCCAGCATGACTAAGTCGCTTCTGGCGAACCAGAGCAGCGCATGGAAACGCCGTTTACCTTTCTGCTGGAGCGGTACCTATTTATCTACTTGCACTTTGACGTGCTTTTGAACTGCTAGAGCCTGTCAAATAACGGAATATTTGTGTTGGGCACCCTTTACATTATATTTATTTATATTTATATTTTTACATAAACATCTATAGATTTAAAAAATAATAATAATTGGTGGAATCCAATGAAAGTTGCAGGCAGGGTCACGCCTACTGTCAGTCACCTGACATCACAATGAGAGGTAACCTGCTTTCCTTAGTCCATGCAGTTTGAATTCAAAGTACATGAGCAAAAAGCACAGCACTTTGCACGTTCCAATGATCATTTGCTTGGTGATGCTTGCAAACTGCAGGGCTTTGCAGATGGCAACAATCAGTGGATTGGCAGTGCTTGCAAAGAGCAGTGCTTGCAATGGCACAGGACTTTGCAGGCACTGAAGATCAGCTGATTGGTGGGGCCTGAAAAACCTGACTTTGGCAGGAAACCCCATCTTTACCTGCCCCACACCTGACATCATATCTGGAAGTTGAAATGGGAGGCTGGTGGGCCTAATTAGGTTTGTGGGACAGAGGTTCCCACTGCTGGATTATGAGCTTGAACTGTCAATGGAGCTCGTCCTCTGGCCGGCCACCACTCTAGTGATTGCTCTCAGTTGCTCCATCTCCTTACCCTGGCATTGTAATAAGGTGAGACACATTAGTTTTGTTTTCAGCAGAGCTTGCCTGCAGCAGTTTTTGATATCTGGATTGCTGAGGCACCATGAAGCGCTTCAGCCCCAACCCCCATTTTGACTCATGCAGATCCTGCTTCACCTGAGCTGCCTTGCTTCATGATTCATCCAATTCTGATGCACAATGCTAATTATTATTATTATTACTTCAATTAAGACTGCACTAACTCAGCATGATTCTGTTCTACTCTCCATTTTTAACCAGCTTCATAGATTGTTTTGCTTAGCTTTCAACAGAATAACAGTTCATTTAAAAGCATGTATCTCCCCTGTACACATTTGATTAGTTCTTAACCATGGTAGAATTGTAACATAGCTCGTTAGATTGGTCATCTTTGGAGTCCTCCTTTAACAATGAGATTTCATTCAAAGACAATTAAATCATGATAAGTACTGTACAGTCACTAAGACCAGTTTTCTAAGTGTTTGCTGGTTGCTATTCACAAACAAATTACGGTTTAGATTCTTTCTTTCTTTCTTTCTTTTTCTCTCTTTCTCTTTCTTTCTTTCTTTTAAAAAAAGAGGTTCCTGAGCCAGATACAGCAGATCCAGACTCGGCAATGGCACATGCAGCAAACGTGTGGCTAAAACAGCATTTCCAAATGAGCTGCTTTTTCTATTAAGAGCTATATTTGTAGGTGGCTTAGTAGTGAGAATGTTCTCTCCTTGTTGGAGAGGCTCATTCCCACCCCCATGCCGCCTTTGCTTTTCATCTCATCTCCTACTCTCATCTGCTCTGTTTTCCCCATGGTAAGAAAACAAAGAAGCTGAGCATGTTCCATGTGACCAAGTGGCTTCTCAGTTCAGGAAGATCTTTGTTCTCTACACTAAATGGGCTGGATACATATTCTAGGTTGAGGATGGGTGGTGGGAGAATCCTAGCTGCCATGGAGCAAGTGGGGGCATCCTATTTTCAAATGGGATGTCCCACATGTAGATGCCCAGTGTGAGAAAACAGGAGGAAGCATTCGGTCAAATCCATCCTACCAACATAACCATAGAGGTATGCAAGAAAATAGTGTTTGAATAAACAAATCACACATGCACACCCTCTTAACCTGCTGTGACAGAAAATACTGCATATGCACACAGTCCTCATGCTTCTAATGAATGCTGGCAGCAGAGAGCAGCATCATACATAAGCCCTACAATGGTAGAACCCTACAGTTAAGCCAAAAGGAGGTAAGTGGCCTGTTGCTTGCTCCCTGATGAGGGAAATGGTCACAGAGAAGTCCATGGTCCTTTCCACAGTATCCATTAAGCTGAAAGGTTGACTGCAGTTTAAAGTCCTGGAGGAGAGGAGAGGTTAGGGCAATGCAGGGAGCCACACCTGAAACAAACACATGAATCCTGGCCCTCTGTCCTTTACTGGTCCATAAAGCAGGCTGCCTGCTGCCCTCTCAGGGTCCAGGGTCCACACTTTCTTCTGCATAAGAAGAAACTAAACTCCTGCAATCCTGGTTTTGAAAGCACACATTTTGAAAGGTCTACACCTGGCTATAGCTATTCATGCCCTCAGTCTCACATTTGCACAGCTAACTTAGGGTGTGCACAGTACCTGAGTGATAATGGCACAGTGGCACTTACTGGATGAGCAGCATAACAACAGATAAGGCAGAGTCACATCTAGTAAGGTGAGTTCAAGACAGGCAGGGCAGAGTCAAGTTCAGGTGAAAGCAGGTAAAACAGAAGTGATGGCAAGTACTGCAGGGTCCAGTATAAACAAGGTGGTCCATTTGTCAGCACCTTGGACAGGGCACTGTGAAGGTGCAAAATAATGGCTCTTCACAAAGCAGTGTGAAAGTCATGCTTCTGGTATCAGACCTGGACACAGTTGATGTTAAACCATCACATTTATTTATTTATTTATTTATTTATTTATTTATTTATTTATTTATTTATTTCATTTTGGAACTACCCTTCATCCCATGTGACTTGCAAGTGACTTGCAAAGTAATCAGACGAGATGCAAGGTATCACATAACAACTATTAAAACATAAAAAGATCATATGGAAATGTTACTACTGTAAGTAATCTTCAATAGAGAAGCAAAAAAATAGTAACTGTTGTACGCCAGATAATATTTGCTCTCCAAAGGCTTGAAGGAACAGGTGCACCTTCAACAGATGCTGAGAAGTCTGCCCAAGGACCACCTGCATCTTTATAGGGATGGTATTACACAGACAGGGTGCCATAGCAGAGAAGGCTCCATCCTACATCAATACACAGTGAGCTATACCTGCAGGTGGGACTGCAAGGTGGGTCTCCCCCAAAGACCTAAAGCCTTGGGTTGGTAGATATTGGGAGAGGTGCTCTTTTAAGTACTTTGGTCCCAAGTCATTTATGTACACCAATACCATCTCTCTCTCTCCTGTTTCTCTCTCTCTCTCTCTCTCTCTCTCTCTCTCTCTCTCTCTCTCTCTCTCTCTCATATTCTGTTTTATTAGTTTTAAGCACAAATACCAAACAGGAAACAACAAAATATCTAGAATTTCTTCTCGCTCTACTCCACCAAGTGCTATAGTTCCTGACTTTTCTTCAAGCCACAAAAGCGAATTGTGCTGTTTGCCTTCTGAATTTCCAAGTCCACACTATTCTCCTTGTGTCCAGTTCTGATGACAATTTTGAAAAGGTTTAGTGGAAGAGAAACAGGTTCAGAGGAGAGCAACAAAGATGGTCCGGGGTATAGAAAACAATTCCTGTGAGGAAAAGCTGAAGGAACTGGGTATACTGGTATAGAGCCAAGAGGCTAGTCAGGGTCAAAACTACACAAATGGTACTTTAAGATGAGACTTTAAGAGAGGGCAATTGCTGAAAGTAAGTCACAGAGTTCAGGCCTACCAGAGCAGTTCCCCATGGTTCTGAGAATCAGAAATGCCATGGCAACTCTTGAATCCTAGACACCACACGAGAGCAGTAAAACCCAACCACAGCTACATTGTTGAGCTGAATCATCCTTCGCCTGCTCCGTAATCCCTCCCCCTCACAGATTCTCATGAGATATTTAAAATCTAAAGACTTAAAATCAAATATTTCAGGAATGAAAAGGTTCATGACCTTAAGGCAGTGGGTGGGGAGAAGAGAAGGCAGGCGGTTGATGACTTGGTAAAGACTGGGGACAGAACAGCATGGAGGAAGATTATGTTTCTTCAGTCGTGGATGGGAGAGAATAAATCTAAGGACGCAGAGCTCAGCTAAATGTTCTCAGCCAAACACATTCCCAATTTGAGGGGAGCTGCATACTTTGGAGAGGCAGGGGGGGAGGGAAGGCTGAGTAGAGAAGAGAGAAAACAGCTTCAGAGAGAAGCTGAGCCTCTTGCTCAGATTTGCACAATTTATCAGCAGTTCAGCTGGTAAGAAAAGAGACCAGGTGCAAAATATACTGAGCCATAGCAAATAAGCCATGCAGCCTTATATGAACTTCCAAGGAAGAATATGCTCCAGGACCATCCCCACACTACAACAGCAGAGCCAATGCCTAAAACTAGGATGGTCGACCCTGTTGGTACATTAGTCACTAGTGTGCATCCAATAACACAGCTGGGTATGTGGGAAGGAAGACTTGGCAGCTGTTTTGGTGGCAACTTAACATGAAGGGCCAATAGTGAGAAAGATTAAATGGAGGATCCTAGGCACAGAATGAGGTATAACCATAGAGCCAGTCATGAGAGAGGCTAGAACTGGGAGATCCAGGTTGAAATCCCCACTCAGCCATGGAACCGAGGTAACCTTTGTCCAATCACTCAATCACTACTATCTTAGCTTCTCCCAGAAAAGGTAGGATATAAGTATAATGCATAAACATTCTTAAGTCAAGGCCACAGACTCTGTAAAACAGTGGTTCCCAAATTTATTTGGTGTGGGTTTTTTTTCCCATGGGCCTCTTGAAACTTGCTTGGTGTACATAATGATTTTTCTACCTGCTGTAGCTGCTGCATGATTATTAATTGTACTTTTATTGCTTCTTTTATTACTCACATATTGTATTTCATCGCTGTAACAGATTGAATTCCACAGAATTCCAAATGTAGTACAATCATCAGAAGAAGCAACAAAAATGCCTATTAAAAATCAATATGAATATTCAGTGCCTTCTTTTGCCACAAATCCACAGATGTGCTGCAGACGACCTGAGTGAAGCTCATGGGCTACAGTTTGGAAACCCCTGATGGAGAAGCCTAAGAAAGAAAGTTGTCCGATGGATATCCAGCTGACCCCCAATGGCTTCACTGCAGTCACAAACCCATTAACAGTCAAGCACAGTTTTAACAAGGGCAGAGGTTCCAGGGCAGAAGGCAAGCAGACACAGAACTTATATACAGTTATGCTAAAAAGAGAGACAGTGTCTCCAGACACCGATCAATTTCTATTAATAGCCCTAGGCATTTCAGCCAAAAGACCTTCTGCAGTGGCTCTCTATCAGAGACAGATAAATATATTATACATATACTGTCTCTGGTAGAAAGCCTCTGTAGAAGGCCATTTAACTAATAATAAAAACTCATCAGCATCATGAGACATTGTCTCTCTTTTGGGTGGCTCATTGGGTGGGTGCTTCCTGGTGTCTTATGGGTGTTTTTCCACTTATACCGTTAACGCATCTCCAGCCAACCCACAGACTGAGTTTACTGCATATTGTGGTTTTAAAGTTCCACAGCCTCCTGGCATGTGTTTGTATCTACTAATGCCATAACAATAGTTTTTTTAAAAACAAAACAAAACAGCAACAAAACAAACTTCCCTCTGGACTCTCAGTTGGGGACTAAATGAAGCTAAATGCAATATTCATATGCAAGTGCTGGTTAACTCTGCAACCAAAGCTTATTTGAGGAAACCAGTTCCCAAGAACCCCAGTGTTCCAGACTTTGTTCTCTCTTCTGAACGCCACCTGCAAAAGTCATCATTGGTACTGAGAAGGGATGGGGAACTTGCAGTACAACAGCATTTGGAAGGCCACAATTCCCCTCAGTCCCAGCCAGCATAACTTGTGGTCAGCCACAAGGGCAGTTGTAGACCAATATCCGGAGTGCCACAAATTCTCCACACCTGGTACAATCCTCTGCAAGTCCCAGCATGTCCAATAAAACTTCATCCCAAGTGAGCCTGTCTAGGACTGCAGCCTGACAGAACCCTCATTAGAACAAAATATTGCAGCTTTTCCTGGGCTCCCTTCCACTCACCCAAACTTCAGTAGAAGACCCTTGGGATCGCTTCCAACTCTATAATTCTCTGAATAATATTTATCATTTTCCAGTGGACAAAAGCTGAGGGCTGTAACAGAAGAGGAAGTTCCTGTGACATTTAGAGGAATAAAATTGCGAGGCAACAATAGAAGGAAGACGGCAAAGATTCTTGTTCCCCATCCCACAAGCTGGGATACATATTACAGTGAAAGACACTCATCCATCTTTTGAGCAGTAACAAGCCACCAGGGGCGAGGATAATCCTCCCTAGCAGACCCATTTTATTTATTTATTTTACATGTCATTACAAAAGCTTTTAACCCCTGAAGCAACAAGGGAAAGCCACTGCTGGGCAAGGCAGTGAAGATGGCGGCTCTGACATTTCTGATTTCTAAAACTCTGAGTAGTAAACACAGCAGCTAGAGTATTGAACAAACATTGTAGGGATTTCTGGCTCAGATTGGCTGGCTGAAGCCTGCTCCTCTGACGCAAGAAAATGTTTTAGCACTCAAGTTTTTCCTTGTGTAGTGTGCCTCTTACTAGGAAAAGCACTAAAGCCACATGAAATATACATCGCAGTCATAAATTGCTGCTTTCGTCCCCAGCGGCTGCAACTCTGCATGCACATTGCCAGCAAAGCTCTGACAGGGATGTAGTAGGATGTAGCGGTACATTAAATTTTTTATGCAGAACAGGACCAGGAAGGATTTTTTCCCCCACAAAGAAAATTCTAGGAGCATTGCTCCTCCATCTCTAAGCTTTATGCTGCCAAAACTCCTGAACAGGCACGACTATGTATATTCCATGCTGAACAAAAATTATAATTCTGTGCCACAGCCATTCAAATTCTGCCCCAAGAAAACCCCAAATTGTGCAGCCTCTATAAATAAACTAAACTATGTGCCCCCTCATTTTGCATCATTTGTTCAGAAAATGATTGTTGGGTTTTTAATTGTGCATCGTTATTAAGCCATCTCCCTGGCTTCTGGGATTTCAGTGGGATTTCTAGCCCTTCTGCAGCCATAAGGGCTAGCAACTCGGATAGGCTTGAAATGTCCTATTGTAAGAACACATCTGCCTGGTACTTTGGGGGTGGGGAGGAATCTAATTGGATGAGCTTCAGCTGCTAATTTGAACCAGAGAGAAGAGTTTGCTGGAATTCCGGGCATGATATGTAGTTCTCATTGTTACAGGCAAGCAGAACTGGCTGGGGACAGCTCAGCCCCTGCTGTTTAATTGCTGCTGTTGCTTCTCCTCCCTCCCAAAATTCAAGGCTAAAACCATTGAGCAGGCCACTGGTTTTACTACTCCTTCAATGTGTGAAGAGGGACGCGGGTGGCGCTGTGGGTTAAACCACAGAGCCTGGGACTTGCCGATCAGAAGGTCGGCGATTCGAATCCCCGCGACCGGGTGAGCTCCCGTTGCTTGGTCTCTGCTCCTGCCAACCTAGCAGTTCGAAAGCACGTCAAAGTGTGAGTAGATAAATAGGTACAGCTCTGGCAGGAAGGTAAACGGCGTTTCCGTGTGCTGCTCTGGTTCACCAGAAACGGTTTAGTCATGCTGGCCACATGACCCGGAAGCTGTACGCCGGCTCCCGCGGCCAACCCCATAGTCGGTCACGACAGGACCTAATGGTCAGGGGTCCCTTTACCTTTACAATGTGTGAAGGACTGTAGTCTAAGTGTACCTTCTCATCTCTACCTAATTTTCTTATCAAGACACTGGGATGAAACCAAACAGAACAGCATTCTGGGGGATTTAGAGCAAATACTTTGCATGTAGAAAGTCCCAGCATCTCCAGCTGTGGCTGAGAAAGAACCCTGCCTGAAACCCATAGAGAAATGCAAGTCAGCATAGATAATACTCTGACCTAGATGGACCAATAGTTTCACCTGGCATAAGGAAGCTTTTTATGTTTCTGTTCTTGGCAACTACTCTGTTTTCTCAGAATTGAGTCAAAGCACTTTAGCATCTTTCTATATGGGCCAGCTTTTTCTGTCCAGGCTACAGGCATTGCTGGACAGTTTTGCATTTGGCATGGTTCATTCCATTCTGTACTATAGACCTGGTTTAGATTCTGATATAGTCACCAGGTCCTCGGGGCAGAGTTAGTTAAAGATATGTAAAGTGCAGTGCATGCCAATCAGCCAATCAAAAACCACTGTCTAGTCCAAAGTTCCACATAGACTCCAGGTAAGGGAATTAAGATTGTTGGGTGCCCAACATGCTTTGGAAATAAATCCATTGTTTTGGATAATTGTTGACATTGCTTCAAAACACTTACAGCAGCCTTTCGATACAAGAGGAAGGCAGAGCTTGAAAAGCTGAGCAGATGAGGGGGCAAATTTCAGGCAGGCACTGAATAGATGGAAAGAATGCAAAAGACACTCTTTTGTTTCTGGAACATGACATTCCCCGGGGCTCAAGAAGCACATCCACTCTCTGTTAAGAAATACTAGAAAGAAAGAAAAAGCTCCAGCTCCAGAAATGAGAGCGCCAGCTGTTCTCCCCAGGACATGCTGGGGAAAGTGGGGCAGCTCGCACTTCACCCTAAGTGGATTTGCCAATTGTGGGCTCACTTTTCAGGCATCTTCTGGAAAATCTGTTAGCTCATTAATGCATTGCTCAATTCCCCAGAGACTCCCTTGCAATCTCAGTGCATGTTACAAAATGTGCAAGAAAGCAACAAAGGATGGAATAATGGGAAACAAGGAGGGGTTATCCAAGAAATAAATAAAATGTAACAAGAGGCAACAGGGCAAAGAAAGACTTCCAGGCCTGCATGCTACTTATGTCAGGCAGCAACTGGTCTGAGACCAGGGCTGGGGCACCTTTTTCAGCCGGAGGGCCACATTGCCTTCTGGGGGCCACATGCCAGTGGTAGGTGGGTCCCGATGCAAAAAAAAAAGGGGGCGGGGAATAGCACCAGATGGGATTCTTACTTTTGCACAGTAGTCTAGACTCCAGCCATACAAAAGCTGGAGTTTTCTCACATAAATACACTCATGTCTCTCCATCCAGGCAAACAAAGAGGCTTAATCACAGTTCACAACCATACTCTAGCTAGACAGAAGCACTTAAGGAAATTGCAGAGCAGCAGTTGTGAGGGGTGTGGTCTGGGGAGGCCACATGTCTGGGGAGATCTCTGAGGGCCAAGCAGAGAGATATTGAGGGCCACATTCAGCACCTAGGCGTGAGGTTCCCACACCCACCAACAGAGGCATATCTGCATGTCCTTAGAGGCATATTGTTTCCTCTTATAAGGTTCAAGAGGAACAGAATTCACAAAAATCTTTCCTCAAAGTGCTACACTCTGTTTCTACTTACACCAGCCCAATGTCTGGCATATGGCACATACTCAACTCAGTGTGCCCTGAAAAATGTCCACAGTAAGAGAGAAAGCAATTTTCCTGAGGTAGCAAGATTGATTCCATGCTGCTTCGCAAGAACTCCATGGGATGTGCAGCCAATGACTGCTTCAGGCTGAAGCCGAAACAAGGACCTAAGCAACAAGCCAGAGATCCAGAGAAAAGGCTGAGGTGACCACTGGTGCAACTCTGCTGAAGCCATCATCACGGGGCTGGAACGGCATTGGCACAAATCCTTCCCTGCCACATCACTTTTCCAAAGTACAGTTGTACCTTGGTTTTGGAACAGCTTAGTTCCCAAATCTTTTGGCTCCCGAATGCCACAACCCAGAAGTGACTGTTCTGGTTTGCGAACTATTTTTGGAAGCTGAATGTCCGACGGGGCTTCCACAGCAGCCAATCAGAAGCCACGCTTTGGGTTCCTAAGATTTTGGAAGTTGAACGGACTCCAGAACGGATTCCTTTTGACTTCCAAGGTACGACTGGACCTCATAACACTCTCCTCCTGCTTTTCACAGAATCAAAGAGGGAAGTGCCAAGTCAGCAAGAGATAAAAGTCCTTCTACTGCAGTCTACAAACATCACATGTCAACAAGGGGCTGTCACCAAAGGAATTCTGATACTGTGAAGTACAGGGCATCCCTTGCACATTAGGAGTCTCAGGCAACCAGTTTACCCAGGGACTTCCCCACACCTAAGCTGATGCAATATGCTCAGTCATAGAAGCTCACACATATCATCGCTGCACCCTCTTAAAGCCTCACTATGGAGCACTGCCTTCCCCTTGGGCAAGCTTCCCAAGGAAAAGTTACCAGAAAGCATTGGCTTGATCCCTTGACAGTAAGATACTTGTGCACCTAGGGGAGGCCCAACTTGGTCCTGACTTACCAGGAACTCATTCCCAGAACACCTCTGCTGCTGAACAACCTCTTGCCTCAACCTTCCTTCCTTCAAATTCCCTTCTCAAACCTCACCTTTTCCATTGAATACTTCAGCTGATAAGTCCCTAGTCCTCCGCTGAGAAAGCAGAGGCTCATACACATGTCTTCTACTAATGAGTCCTCCTCCTAATCAAATCCTTGTGCTGGCAGAACGTTGGCCTTAATGCCTTGTTGGATTCCACCCTGTGCCTCCATTCACATCCATCCCTCCTTACTCTGGTCTCCTCCACCTTGCCTCCCTCCCTCCCCCTTCCCTGTTTATTGTCTCCCTCACCGTCAGTCTTTAGACTGCAAGCTACTTTGGGTAACGATCTCCCTTTTTGTTTGTATTGCTCTGTAGAACACTATGCACTTTGATGGTGTTCTATAAATAATAAGAATAAGATGACTGCCACTGGCATTATATATACCAGCATGGACATTATTAATTTCTGTAAGTGCAAGTACACTTGGTTATCACTAGTGGGACTCTTGCTGTCATACTTCTGGCAGATTTTTTTATTTATTAAAACTTCATTCTCAAGGAAAGACACAGAACCAATGCATACAAAATGGATCTCAATTCCCCCACCCTTATGAGGGAGCCAGCTATTCTCATTTCAGACATCAGGTCCAAAAGCCTTTAACCTGCCTTTGGGGAAGGAAGCATTAAATTAACAGCTTCTCAGAAAACTCATTTATATCACCATTAACCATATCCAACATCTCCCCAGAAGTATGGACCTCCCAAAGGGCTGAACTTGCAGCTTCTCAACACAGCCCTACTAATATGAACCAGGTCCCACCCGCTTCTGTTATTGTCATCATAAAGAAAGGCCCATTTGCAGGCCTCTCCTCTCTGCCCCCAGCTCCCTGCACAAAGTTTTCACCATGGTTTCCTCACATCAATTATTGAAGTGGATGATTTATTTAAAGGAGCGCCTCTCCACTCTTCAATGTATGCCGCATTTGCCAAGGAAACTCCTGTGGGTCTAGAGCCATTTTTATTTTTTTTTTGCAGCCACGTGTGACATTAAACTAATATCTGCAGTGCTGCTCATGTGATGAATGGAACGAACTTGCTTGCACAAACGAAAAAGAAAGAGGAGGTGGGTGGGGGTGGGGAGAGTCAAAGAGAAGGGAGCAAAGCTGCCCTGGCACACGGTAATACCCAGGGTGGGCGTAAGGGTCCTGAACTTCACTCTGTGCCAATCGGATGACATTAAACTGAGAACTGGGGCTAGTCACATTGAAGTGTGCTCTCCAGGTCAGCAGGAAGGATGAGCAAATCACAGTTCTGACCCCTGTTTACTCTCTGGCCACATCACCCACCCACCCCTATCTGGCTAACATTTCCTCTCCATCCTCTGCTTGCTGGATTTAGAGGCAGGCTTTTTGCCCCCAAGGGCCACATGCAGCAGTGGTTGTGTCTAGTACTATTCACCTTCCCCTTTCAACATATATCTTCCCTTCTCTGCCCCCCTCACTTATGCTGTATCAGGGTTGATGTGTGTGTGTGGCGGGGGGAGTATGAAACCTTCATTCCTCAGCAATCCCTGGGCAGCAGAGATTGCTGTGCCCTCAGCACAGGAACAGTAATGTTCTCCTCCTCTCCATCAGCTGATGGCTGATAAGCTGGGCAGCAGGGGATTGGAAAGGTCTCTCCTGGGTCTTGGTGGGCTCTGCTGCTAATGGCCAAGGGCCGCGAGTTGTCCTCATTTGGTGCAACATGTAGGTGCTATGAAATCAGGTTCCTTACAGAACCTTTTCTATACTCAGTCCACACATCACAGGCTCCTTGGCAAAAAGCCGTGCTTGGCATGTCACAAAACACCTCTACTGTGCAACCACAGACTCAGATACAAAGTATGGCCCAGCCTCATGCTCCAGCAAGCTGTTGGCTTGATGCATTGTGTAGCGGTTGCCTGTTTCCCCTCAAAGCTGTGGCAGATGTGCTGTCTGCAACAGCACATGAAAAGGCCTCATGGAGCCTGGCCATTGATCTATGCAGTTGAGTCTTTCCCAGCTTGATGCTTCCTAGATGTTTTGGACCAGGCCAGATTGGCCAATGATCAGGGATGATCCAAAGTATCTGGAGGGCACCAGATTGGACAAGGTTGATCTAGTTCCTTGGAAGACAGCTACCAAGCGGCAATGGACTTGACCTCTCACCACTCCATGCCTCTTCCCCAACCTGGTGCCTTCCAGATGCGGTTGGACTCTCATCATCTCTGACCACAGGCCATTCTGGCTATAACTAATGGGAGCTGGAGTCCTAAAAATATCAGGGGTCAACAGACGAGGATGGAGATGGGGAGAAGCTGATTCAGATGGCTGTCAGAATTGCGAATGAACTGCAGGAGTTCCCTCCAAAGTTAGGGCAGGTTTCCCTGCTGCAATTTCTGGGAAAAGCTCTTTGCCTGGAAGTATCCCTGAGGGGTTCTTGTTTACTCCCTTGTCTACATACTCTAAAACAGCTGCTAATTTGTACATGCTTACTGCAACTGTGTTTCCCATTTCCCCAAGGCAGGCAGAAAGTGCTTGTGTGTCTTATATTCAAATCCAAAAGCAAAATCCTCATCACATTTAGCCATTAATATTTGATCATTAGTTTTGTCATCTTCATTTTGGGGGAAAAGGGGGGGGGGCTATATAAGAAGAAGCCCTTACTTCTCAAACACATTTATACTGATTCTCACAGCTGGAAAAAGCCCAACTACTTACTCCCCAAGACTAATTACTCTAATAAATGTTCATGATTTGAGAAATTCACAAGCAAGTTGCAATATGGAAGAGGATCTGGCTGAATTAATTTATACTTCCTCCTTGTTAGACAAAGCCGATTCCAGCCATCTCCGATGATGAAATCGGTATGATCAGAACACTTTTCCTAATAGATAAATAGGGGGGGAGGAGTCTTAATCATAGAATCACAGAATTATAGAGTTGGAAGGGATTCTGAGGGCAATCTGCTCCAACTCCCTGCAATGCAGGAATCTCAGCTAAAGGAGATACCAGAGAACGAGGAGGAAAGAAAGCAGTGAAATTGAGGCAACAACGCTTTATAGAAAAAACATAGCTTCCAAATTACCGGTAATCTGTTCAGTAGGTAAATGATTCATTCTCTCTCTCCCCCTCCAACCACCAACCACCACTATGTGTAGCAGCAGCACATATTCAAATTGTGTCCAGTACCAGAACTCGCATGCTGCCTGTAAAAAGTTACCCGGGAAAATACAGTCAAGTCCAGCTTCAAAACAAGCTCTCATAATTTTGCCTGTGTGCACGTAGATGCACAATCGCCCTGGCAAGTTGCACAAGCAGCCCTAAGTGACACAGAGCCTCTGTTTGGAAGTCTGGGCTAAAGGTTATTATGGTGTGCCCTTTTTACACCCAGATGACCTTGGGAACCTGTGTAATGCAGGCTCAACCTGTGGAACACTTAAATTCTGCTCCAGGGTTTCCTTTCTCATCTCAAGAGGAGCTTTTCAGCTGCTCAGCTGCCATTAGGAGCATGGATTTTATTTTCTGGAGTATGAAAACAAGAAGATCTGGCAGCACTAATGAGGAGACTAATTGGAGAGAGAAAATCATAGAGCCTCTCTGTGCAGTCTTGGGCCAACCACCACTGTCTCTGAGAATGACCTACCTGGCAGGGTTGCTGTGAAGATAAAAGGGGCTACTGGTGCTCACTAGAGGAAAAGTATGTTACAAATGCAATATTAAACAAAGTGAAGTCATAACAAAATTAAGAAAATGCTCTTTGTGATTTCTGCTAAACATTGACCTGCTCAGGTGGCATGATGCAGACCAGGACACACACACTGATTAACCTACATCACCAGAATCAATAAAAACATTGAATTCTTTTCCAGGGAGCTAAATGTCCTTTGCAGCATCCCAAGTCCTCCCGAAGTGCATGTGAAAGAAGGTCATCAATGGGATCACTAATTAAATTCTGCTTTATGGTATAAAAACCCCGCTATTTAGGGCAGCACCATACCCTATAAAATTAAGAAACAGAAGAGATCCTAACCCTATAGGAATCACATGGATGCTGCCATTACAGACTGTGACCCACAATGACCCTTCTCATACATTCTGGGTGTGAGCTTTTTGGGCAGGCAAACTGCAGAGAATGACTTCTGTCTGAAATCCTGTAGAGGCACTGCCATTCAGCATTGCAAGTACTGAGCTAGATGGATCAATTATTGGTAGAAGGCAGCTTCCTATATTTCTGTACTCCATGTAGGGGGAAATGGTTTTCTAACAGAAGCTGTTCCATAACTTCCCCCCTCCCCCCCTGGAGATTTGGCTAAGATTGAGTCTGGGCATCTTCTGAACACATTGCAAGACTTTGATATTAGGAGACAGCTTTCGACAGCAGGAGTTAAGCCAACTGGCAAAGGTTTGACAAAGGATGGTGATGTATGTTTTAACTGGTCATTTATTTATTGCTTTTTAATTGACTATTTTTGCTTTTAAAATGCATTGCTGCAAGCAGAAAGCCTTAAGAGCCAGGCAAATGGAAGTAATCAAATGTATGCTGTTTGGGGTAAGGGCATGCATATCATTTCACGCATATTATATGATTTCATGACCAATTTTGAATTCCTGAATGCCCTGCTTCTTATTGGTTACAAACCCCAAGTAGTAGCTTAGGGTTTAAAAACTAAAACCCAGCTCTATCTTGCCAATTACTTATTCAGTCTATTTCCTGCCTTTCCTCCCAAAGGAGCCGAGGGCAGCAACAAGCCCTAACACTTAAGCTGGAAAGTTGTACTTTGGACGCAACTGAGGGGCTGGACTGCTTCAAGCATATAAAAAGGAGGAAATAACAGCAACAGGAAAGTCACGTGGTAGATCATTGCACAGGCTGCATAAACATGCATCTAATCCAATGCACATTCATGCATTTAGGAGTTTGTGACTAGCTGTGGCTCTTCAGCATGCATTTACACATACATGGTCCAAGAGCTGTATGTGGCACACACAAAAACCTACATGAGGTTTTCATGATTTCTCCTACACCTAAGTGTTGTGCATGCACAAAACATTTCTGCCCAGTGCTGGTGCCTAGTATCTCAGTCCCTGCTCCAAACACACAGGACATTCTGCATGTGAACCACCATCATGGCTGAAAGCTCTTCAAGAATATAGTTGGTGCATGCAGGAATGTTACCAGGTAATTTATTTGATGGTGTGGTCTTTGGGCAACCACCTGCTTAAAGGAGTGGAGGGAGCCTCTCTGCAGCACAAAGCTCCTTTCCAACCATCTGAACCATCCCCTAATAGCCCATTTCTTCTGTCATCTACATCTCCTTTTGGTTTTCCTTTAGCTTACGGTTTCAGCATTTTATTGCCTGAAGTCTTATTAAATGAAACAGGAAAATGTAGGAATCGAGGAAGATGAAACGCTTCCCAAGTTTCAGCGGAATCTAATCTTTGCTTAGAGTCATAGTGGTGTAGGCTTTAAACCTGCATATGGTGTGTTTCAAGGGGAGAGGGGAGCAGTAGAGAGAGTGAGAGAGGAAGTGAGAATATTGCTCTCCTCCTGAACCTGCAGCCAACCTTGCTTATTGCCCACACCTGTTTCCAATGCACCACCACCACCACAAGTGACAGACCTCAGAAGGCATCCAATAATTGGATTGTGTCATTGACACAATCAATTCTAGCCATGCTGTATGTGTTAATCAGCTTATCAATGCCAGGATATCTGTGTTATCGCAAGTGTGTGTGTGTGTGTGTGTGTGTGTGTGAGAGAGAGAGAGAGAGAGAGAGAGAGTAGCCACCATTAATAATGCAATTATCATTGTTGGTAGTTCCTGCATTCCATTTCCTTCTGACCTCACCATTTACAATTCCTCTCCCATCCAGCCTTACAAAGAATTATGTGTGTACCTGTAATCCAGGATAACAGCCATGCATCCAAAGAAGTGGCCTGCAGTCCATGAAAATTTGTGCCATTTAAAAATTATTTTCTAAGGTTGCTACAAGAGATGAACAGGGCTAACCCCCTGGAAAAGTTTGAAGGAGAGGGGGAATGGCATAGACATTAAGAATTGCCATGTTGGGTCAGATCAATGGTCCATGTGCCTCAGCCTGCTGTCAGTCCACAAAGGCCAGACAGATGCCACTGAGAAATTCATAAATGGGGAATGGTACTGAGATTGATACAGCTATTTGTTAATCCCCAACATATGCTAGCCAGAGGCATACAGACTCTAAAGCGTGCCAGTGGGAACTGGGACCCATGGGCCTAATTAGGGCTGGCACAAGTCTCTGTTTGGCTTATGAGGCCATTTCCCTCAAAACACACCCACCCATATGTATGATGGCAGATATGGGGCAAGTGGAGATGAGGTTGCCAGTGTAGCTGTCAGTGGTCAGAGGAAGGCAGCTGGGATTGGCTATGCCATAAAGTTCTGGAACTCAATAGTATAGCTGACCCCTGCAGGTAGCAGAGCTTGAAGATTGTGCCAGTTAGCTGATTGGTGGTAACTTCCAAGCTTGCTTGGCTGGGCTTGGTTTGTGGCAAAGATCACCTGATATCACTATGACTGACAGGTCATTAGGCTCCACCCACAATCAAAACAGCCTGCCAAGGGTGGGGGAACTGGATCCACTGGCTGGATCCACTTCCCTAACTCTGTTCAGAAGGCTAATACAAATATAAAAAAAGGAGCAGGGACCATAGTTCAGTCATGGAGCACACATTTTGCATGCATGGCCTCTCCAGTTAGAAGGATCAGGTGATGTGAAACATCTTTCTTGAGAAGCTAAACTCTGCTAGTCAGAGTAGACACCACAGGACTAAGTGGACAAATACTCCAACCTGAATTCTGTATGCTCGTATGAAAGAGCCCAATAAGGAATTAACTGTGGTCTGTGGGACTGCTTTTGTCCCAGCTCTTCTGCAAAGCAAACACCCACCTCACCCACTAAGACTAACCAGGGTTTATGCTGCACCTGGATTGAAACCAGCTTCATACCACTAAAAAGGGGGAGTTTGATAGAAAAGCTATCCACAGTAAAATGCCAGGAAGTTGTTTATTATGCTTTTCACCTCTGTTTTATACAGAAAAGGTCAAGATCTGACAGGCAGAGGCAGATATTGCAATGCAGATTAGCCATTACTGCTCTTATACTCTGGCAGAGGGAGGGAGGAACACCATCCTTCCAGAAGGATGAACTTGTGGAAGGGGAGAGGGTTGGAACACACATAGCTGAAAGGATGCAAATTAACTTAACATGGTCTCCTCTGCCTTCATCTCTCCATCTCTTTTTTGCAGAGCAAGTGACAGCCTTAATCTGTCCAATCAAAGAAGGAAGTTCTAAGGAAATGCAAGGGGGGGGGCAGTATCTACTATGCCAATCCAGGAAAGTGTGTGTGTGTGTGTGTCTGTCTGTCTAACTGAGAGAAAGATTGCCTTGGCTCCTTGGCTCACCCTTGTTAAAGGAAGGTTCCCTTGGCAACCTGGTATGATGAAAGAGACGGCTATCGATGGCTATTTGCAATGCTTCTTAATACACAGGAAGGCAGAGTGTTCTTGTGCATGAATCCTGCTTGCTGGCTTTCCACAAGCATCTGGTCAACCACTGTGAGAAGAGGATGCTAGACATGGGCCATAGTTCTTATAGATTTTTGTGATGGTCAAGGAAGCAGCAGCCTCAGATCCAAGCTGGTTAGAATGCAAAGGAAAGAAATAATCACCCAGTGCCTCCTTTATTTCACAGCTCAGTGGAGATGTCCACTCAGTGCACAGCTAGAGCATGTGTTGCAGCATATGGTGTTGGAGGCTTTCCTGAAGCAGGTAATACATGGAGGCAAAGTAAGGGGAAAGGAGATCTTCTCAGTGGTACCAGAGGCCCGCAAGATGTGCTGTTGTCACACCCTTGTGTCTCCTCCCTCATTTTATCCTGAAATTTGAATATAAAGGAAAATAAGATGGATTAACACCCCCAACTGAGAAAGTGAGGAAAGGATGAACTGTCACCAGGCAATGGCAGTCATGCTAGATAGCAAGGTTTGTTAAGATCTAAGAAGATCAGGGATGGGGAACCTATGGCTCTCAAGATATTGTTTGACCTATAGCTCCCATCATCCTTCATCACTGGCTATGGTGGCTGGGGCCAAGAACATCTAGAAGGCCAGGCTCCCTATCCCTCTCAGTGCTTCCTGGGAACATAGGCCACCACACTATGCACTATGCACTATGTAAATGAAGAGGTGCAAGGGGAAGCCCTTTCCTCTCTAGCTTATTGTCATCATGGGCAGCACCCAGCAACCTCATTTTCCATATGAGGCATCAGAATGCAGTAGAGAAATGGAAAGAACCCATTCCATTTGCCACTGAGGAGATGCATAGAGATGGCAAAGTGCAATAGGAAGCCATAAGCAGTTCCACTTTCGGCTGTATTTTCTGCCTGCACTTCTGAGCCTTAATGAAAAAGAGCCTGTATATACTGCCACCTTGAACACCAAAGTCTGAATATAATTTGAAGGTGGACACTTTTTGCAAGACCGAGGCCTCTAATGACATCAAATCTTCCTTAGTTCTTCCTCCCCTCAACTGTTCCCTTCCAGGTCTGCAATCACTGGCTCCAGCAACCTCCCATCCAACCATTATGAGTGGAACCAAATTTCCTTTATATAGACAGTGCAATAGAAGTTTGCCAAGTGAAGGGATAGCTCAGTTGGTAGAGCATGAGCTCCAAGCTGGGTAAAAGATTCCTGCTGGGTAAAAGATTCCTGGGTAAAAGATTCCTGCATTGAAGAGGCTTAGACTAGATGACCCTTGTGGTCCCCTCCAACTTTATAATTCTATGATTTTATTATCTCTTGTTCTGTATAACAGAGAGCAAAATTAACATGGTTTACCCGTCTAATGACCACCTAATTCAAACTAGTGTTCTAACAACTACCAAACATCTCAGCCTCTCAAAAATAATTTCATAATAGTTGCTCAATTCAATGTTTTTTAAATGTATTGTATTGTGTAATGCATTTTATGTATTTGGTATTGTGACTTGATGTTATTTTTTTTATTGTAGTTTAGTTATCATTCAATGTAATTATTGAGAGTGAATTTCTGTTTAATTATTGTTTGCTGATATTTTGAGAGTTAACGCTGTTGTGTATTATTATATGCTAATGGATGGTTGAATATTACATTAATTAATATAAATTGTTTATTTTAAAGTCATATCTTATTATGGCTTATTTGTATTGGATTGCATTGTTATATGATGTATGATCTTTGTTGTATATGTTGTTGTTTCTTCAGCTTGTAAACTGCTTTGAGTATAACAACATAGAAAGGTGGTGAAATGAACATGAACCTGAAACACTCTCACTCTGTCTCCAACACAAGCCAAGTTGCCTTGTGAACTCAATGGCAGTTCTTTCTCAATATCTTTGAATCCCAAGCAGAACAAAGGCCATAAGGTTATCTATCATACATCCTATTTCCATGGGAAATAAATATAAAATTCACAGACTCCAAACAAAGTAACTGAGGGACAGTGCAATCTCTATGCATGCAATGCTGCCATGTGGCCAGACTCCAACATAGCCAATGCCCAAGATCTGTTACCACATGTGCACACAAACATACCCAAAACAAGATAAGGGATATTGTCTATGAGGCATCCTGTTTAACTATAGAGAATGGCACCAAAGTGACTAAGAACTGACAGATACTTAATCAGAAATAACAGCTTACTAATAGAAATAGTAACAGAAGGAGTGGAAGTTAACACTGACAGCAGAAAAGCTCCCAGAAAGAGCAATTTTGTTTCCCACAAATGGGAAAATGCACAAAAGTGAACTAGGATTTATATAATCTCACTGGTTCTAAACCTATTATGTGATTTTAAAGATCTGAGTCATGGTTTTGAAACCCAGGGATAGTTAATAACAGAGCCTTTTGGTCACATCAGCTGGCTGGAAGTTTCAGCAGGTCTGTCAAATGTCACCATTCCTCTCAACTGCCCTCCCCCCTGGCCACCACCCCCACCCAAAATTAAAGAGAGGTTGTCACACTGGGGACAGCCAAAATATGCATGGCTCATGTGGATAAGCTGGATCAGGGCAATTAATTGCTGCTTATCTAAAAGCAGCGATTCATGCTGAAAGTTAGACAAAGGACTCTACACAAATGCATAACACATCTAGGCCTGAGGTCACCAACTGCATGCACACAAATGTTATTATATGCAACTAACATGAAAACTAGGTGCATCCTTCTGGCTCACAATGGATGCCCCCCCCCCTTCCAGTGCTGGTCGAAGTGGTACCTTTATTCAGACAACAAGCAAAAGAGATAGAGCTTCAACCCATCACATGACTCCTGTCACATTACCTTTCCACATCGTACAATTACATTTATGCCCATCGGTTTCCTTCCCAACCAAGCCACCTCCCACTACAATGTCTAATGTAGGTCATTTGTTCAGCAAATTGGCTGCTATTATGCCTGTTGGCTCCACAGTCCCATTGACAGGCTTTGCAACAGCAGAACCAATGCCTTAAGCCGTCTCCCCATCAAGTAGCACACATGCCCTCGGCTAAACAGCCTAGCCGCCTGCTTTCACAGCCAAGTCACTGACCAATAAGGCATTTGGTTTCTTACACCAACTGATTGCCGAGAAAGGAAAACAAGCCAACCCCACCTCATTGTTTCAGAGGCACAGTCATTTTTTCCCCCTGGGATTCAAAATGGACCACAAAATTGGGGGTGGGATTGTTGCTGGCCGTGCAGAAGAGCTTTTTCACCACACTTATCAAAAGCAGCCTGCACAGCAGGGCCACCTCTGCTACTACAATTAAACCCAAGTTGGACGTGATCGGATTTCTCAACAAGGACTGAGTCAACTACCAGAAAGGCATGATAGCAATGGAGCCGTAGCACAGGGCCAGGCTGCAATATCCGGAGAAATGAAGAATAAAAACTTCCCTGATACTGCAAGCCATAGATAGAGGCAGAGCCATTTGGCTAGCCATCCCTGGAGGCTGTAGGGAAAGCCAGTGCTCACAGCTGCTAGAGGAAGCGATGCAAAGATGGACACATGTCAGCTGGATAGATTGGCGCGAATGAATGATGCACTGCCCATCTGGACAGTCCGCAGGCATAACACTGGAAGAGCTGCTCAGCGCATCCCCTGTTCCCCCCATTAAGGCTGTCAGGAGAAGAAAAGAAATCAAACAAATAGGTTGCAAAGCACAGCGAGATTTCTCCCCCGACAATTTTTGCGCCCTGTGTTATAGCATTCCATGAAAGCCACATAGCTCCTCCCTCTCCCACTGACCCTTCCATCTGCCTCATACCTCTATCCAAAAAATGGGACATAATTGAGGAATAAGATTGGGGAGGGGGTAGAGAACCTCTATCTAGACATGGTATAATTCTCAAAAGGTTTTGCATTCCCATTAAAGCAAGCAAATGCCGTGAACACAAGGCCCAGCCAGCACATCAGAGCCTGCACAGCACTCTCACAGGTCCACACTGATCCTGGCTGCCACATCAAGGGCAGAAGAAAGATGCTCAGATTCGCAATATCCAAAAGCAAGTCTCCCTTATCATGCAGGAGCAGGGCTAACCGGCCCTTCCTTCCTTCAAAAGCCAGCTGCTGAATGAAAGCCAGCTAGGCCAGCTCCCCAACCAATAACAGCTGATTCTCGCTAGCATAAACAGCAATAAATCCTGAGGTGAGCAGAGAGAGAGAAATTCTGAGATAAGCAATAACCGAGGTGAAAAGGACACCCCATAGCTATAGTCTGAGCTGCTGACTCTCCAGGGAGATTTTTCTGCAAGCTTGAGGCTGCAAGCCTAACCATGTCTACTCAGAACTAAGTCTGCCTGTATCCAATAGGGCTTACTCCCAGCTAAGTGAGGTTAGGACCACAGTCTTAACTCGGAAGGCAAAGGCTGCTAAATGCCATTACTGCCCCTTGCCAGGCTTTTTATGCCTTCCAGTGGTTTCTGTTAGCTTGCTTACCTGTCCCTCCTGCCTGTCAGCAGCTGGTTATGATAAAACCTATACAAGTGGAGGGGAACTGGCAGAGTTTTCATACAGCAAGAGCTTCCTGAATAAAACTACTTGGGGAACAAACCCAGCAGAGGCCAGGCAGCATAGGAAGCACCTTGAAGCCTCAGGTAAGGGCTTTGGGGTAGCAGAAAGAAGCCCTTCCATTTTCTAAGCATAGGCTAGCAGTCAAAGGATGAAGATCTCTTTCCCAATATAACCACAGCAGCCTCTCAGCGGGTGTGTAAACGAGAGAGAGAGGCGGGAAGAACCATAGGAAATTGGAGGAGGGGAATGCACAAGCTGTGACCGAAGGAATATCGAAAGCTCGGGTAAACCAAAACATGTAATGGAGGCAGCTTCACCAAAACAGCCCTCCAAACAAACCGAGTTTAGAGACGGGGAGGGGGATGATTTGCACTCGGTACCTAACCCACCACCCTCCCGCGCACTGCTCCTTGGCGCTCCAGCGTCCGCTGGGGCAGAAAGGGGCGTTGTAAGCCGAGGCGATGTGCTTTTACCTTGGACCCCCAGCCCCAAACCACTTTCCTCCCTTACCTGCCCACGGTCTGGTTGGCGAGCTGCCGCATGCGGTTGAATTGCTTCTTCATGGTTGCGCCCTTGGCCAGAGAGCGCCGCGACGGGCTGGGGAAAGCGGAGGAGGAGAGGGAGAGCTGGGGAGATCGGTGGCTATCCCGGGCTGGGGGAGGCGGAAGGAGGCGGTTACATGGCCCTTCTTCTTCAAGGTAGAAGGTGGTGGAGGAGGAGGAGGAGGAGGGGGAGGGAGACGAGGACTCTAGCACTGCAGCAGCAGCAGCAGCGGCGGCGGCGGGGAAGGAGGGGGGCAGCCCCCGGCCAGCACCATCGCCGCCTCCTGCATCCTTCGGGGGCGCAGCAGCAGCAGCAGCAGCAGCAGCAGGAGCGTCACTTTCTCCCTTTCTGGCTAAGGGCAGCCGCCGAGCGAGCACGCCCGGCCCCGAGTGCTCAGCGCAGCCTCCCGACCCACGCCCGGCCGGCCATGCTGAGCTGGTCGTCTTTCTCTTTTCCCTCTCTCCCTCTCCGAGCTCAGCGGCGATCCCGACGCGCTGCGCTGCTGGCAAGGCTGGAAGAGAAGCGGCGGCTCGGACTGCGGCTGCCCGGCCTGGGGCGCTGGGAACTGGAGTCTCCGCCTCCTGGCCGCCGTTTTCCCACTTGCGCCGGGTGGGGGCGCAGCGGAGCACTTTGCCGCGGCCGCGCAGTGGGGCTGCGGAGGGGAAAGGAGGCAGCAACAGCAGCGCCGAGCATCCATTCCTGCTCGGGGTGGGGAGCTCTTTCAACCCGAAAAGAGCCAGAAATGAGAGGCTCTGTTCACTAGTGGTGATGGTGCTGCTGCGAAAAACCGGTGAGTCTCACCACCAGCACCACCCGGTTGTTCATCCTCATTTGCCCGCGTTTCTGTAATTCAAGATAGAGCTGGCTGGATTGAGAGCCCCCACCCCGCGCGCACAAAAAATGTTCCTATTTCGGCCACGGGGGGCATAGATGGTGCAGCTGCCCAAGACGACAACCATCGTGGAAGGGAGAGCGCAGAGGAAGCTCCCCGGCTTATATGGGCGACTTGGACCTGGTTCTGGCTAGCTTATTCTGATTGAACACTCAGATCGTCGCCTCTCGCCCTCTACGGACACATCTGGACATCTGTCTATCCCTATAGGCCGGGATTGCTCAAGACGCTTTTTATAAAGCCCGGGGATTGTGTCCTCGGAAAGCGCGCTGCTCCAACGGGGACTCTGTTTTGGGCCGGCTTCTGCCAGCGTCCGACTCCAAAATGCACAGTGTCCGCCGAACAAAGAAATCGCTGCTTCAACCTCAGCTGTGAAATGGGCAGGATAACATCTTTATCTACTGTAAAGATAAAGAGGAAATGTAAAGTCATTCGTATACCAGCAGTGATTGCCACATGACAGACAATCTAAATAACAAAAGGTAGAGCCCACCCCACCGAAAAACAAAAATATTGTGCGTGTTTTTTCACATAAAGGATTTCACTCCAAGGCCCATCTACACCCAGCAGCCTGTTCTTGCAGTGGCGAATTAGAAGCAGGACCTGCGAGTGACAGCAACTGCTGGCATGCAGAGGCTTCCTGCCTTCAGTGGTTGAGGCGAGAACACAGCCATTATGGGCAACAGCCATTGGTAACCACTACTGGTGGAACATATCCACTGTAGCCAGGTGACATTGTCAAAATTTATTGGAACCAAGCAAAGGTGCTTCAAAAATTCAGAATACAGAACCATAGAATAAAAGAATTTAGTTTAGTTTATTTTATCTTTTTGTATTATGAAAAACTTTAATATTTTTTTTTAAATCCACTGTCTTAACAGCAGAAATACAGTGGTACCTCAGGTTACATATGCTTCAGGTTACATACGCTTCAGGTTACAGACTCCCCTAACCCAGAAATAGTGCTTCAGGTTAAGAACATTGCTTCAGGATGAGAACAGGAGGCCCCATTAGCTAAAGTGGTGCTTCAGGTTAAGAACAGTTTCAGGTTAAGAACGGACCTCCGGAACAAATTAAGTACTTAACCCGAGGTACCACTGTAATCAGAATTAACAAGAGAATAAAATATTTTCATAAGCTGAGAGCATATCTGCTGCCAATGGTGGTTCATGGCAGGTGACAGTTGTGAAAACTCAGGCACCATGACCTGAGTCGGCACTAAGAAACAGCCAAAATGGTCTTGGATGAGGTGCAGTTAACATTCTTTCCATTCAGCTCAGGTGGTTCTCCTGGCCCTCACCTTGGGCTGCACTTGAAACATGGGAGGTGATGCTGCAGGCCTGGCTGGCTGGCACAGGGATAGCAGCATCCAAACTTCAGACCCAGGGTCAGGCTCAGTTGCATAAATCAAACACCCTCAGCTTTTAGAATTTCTCTCTCTCCTCCTTACTGTTTGAAGAATTACTTAAACTGCATTGGAAACTGAAGGATACATTTGTTGTTGTTGTTTAGTCGTTTAGTTGTGTCCGACTCTTCGTGACCCCATGGACCAGAGCACGCCAGGCACTCCTGTCTTCCACTGCCTCCCGCAGTTTGGTCAAACTCATGCTGGTAGCTTCGAGAACACCGTCCAATCATCTTGTCCTCTGTCATCCCCTTCTCCTTGTGCCCTCAATCTTTCCCAACATCAGGGTCTTTTCCAGGGAGTCTTGTCTTCTCATGAGGTGGCCAAAGTATTGGAGCCTCAGCTTCACTATCTGTCCTTCCAGTGAGCACTCAGGGCTGATTTCCTTAAGAATGGATACGTTTGATCTTCTTGCAGTCCATGGGACTCTCAAGAGTCTCCTCCAGCACCATAATTCAAAAGCATCAATTCTTCGGCGATCAGCCTTCTTTATGGTCCAGCTCTCACTTCCATACATCACTACTGGGAAAACCATGGCTTTAACTATACGGACCTTTGTTGGCAAGGTGATGTCTCTACTTTTTAAGATACTGAGGATACATTTAGCTGGATAAAAAAACTATTGCTGACATTTATAAATAACAATAATTAGAGAACCACTTTTGGACTTTTTGGGTGAAAAGGAAAATGAATTAATTTGAGACATTTGGGTCAGAAGATTGGGAGAATATTGCCAAACAGAAAGTAGATAAGTTTGATGTCATTCTAGTGTGAATAATTTCTTTTATGTAACTGACAGATGGAAATTTGGAAGTCCCTTATATTTTCCTTCTTTTTCCTTCCTTCCTCTTCTTTTCTTCTATTCCCCCCCCCTTGGTGTCCTCTGCCTTGGGCCATCCACCGCTCCACCCTGTTCCCATTACCTCCCCCCCCCCCAATTTTCCTAGCCACTTCCTGGTTGTGGAGATGTGCGCATGCATGGTCACGCACATATTGAATATGTGTGAAACAGTCATTGCCTGTGCTTCATATCTGACTTTCTTCAGTATTGTTTTACTCTGGGTTCTTTTATTTGGCGTTTTCATGTGTTGCAAACCTCTTTGAGATTTTTTTCCTTTAAAATATATAAAAATGAAATGAATAATAATAATAAAAGTTGCACCATCAACAATGGCATGGTTTTGGTCTGGTGCTAATTCTTGTCCTGCTTACAGCTCCATTCTTTCTCAGGTGTTCTGCCAGCTCGTTTGCTGGCACAGCAGCTGAACTCATTGAGCGTTCTGCTGGTACATCCACCGGCATATCTACCAGCAGTGGTGGAGTTTCATGCTCCGGCACCAGGGGGTGGAGAGCAGATGGGGCGGGGCTGGTGCACATCTTGGGGGCGGGGCGCATTGCCTGCGGGGGGCAGCCGCGATGGCACCCTGGGGATCACGCTGCCGGGGGCGGTGTGCTCCCCCCGCACTCCTCTTCCTCCGCCAGTGTCTACCAGGGCTTCCACCATATTTTATTTTCCCATCAGGCCATATGACTGAAGCATAGGGCTACAGCCATGCTGGTTGGAACTGATAAGAATTGTAGGTCTAAAACAGCTGGAAGACACCAGATTGGGGAAAGCTGGTGTATCCCTTACGCATGCCTGCTATAAATACAAAGTAGCGCTTTGTGAGCTGTTTTATTGTTTCTCTAAACGTGAGCGATTGGCTCCATCTCGGCTGCAAATCTTTGCTAGCTGCAGTGTTACATTATTTCTCCTGCTGCTTTTCCTGGGCAAGTTGCTGGTTGTACCCAAGGTTTTCTAGAACATCTTGTACCTATCATTTTCTCATGAGTATAGTGTCTCTTTTTCCTGCTCAAATTAACATATTTTAATGCTTTTTAAAAGAAGTGCTAATTACACGTAGCGTGTAAAGCAGAATTAACAGGATAGCTCTGCATATCCTTGTGCAAATAGCCCAGGGTTCAGAGGGTGGCATGACTACTTTGCACATAAGACCCTGGCTGCTGGATGGGAGGAACAGTGGGAAGTATTCTGTTTCCCAGCCAGTGTCCTTGCCTGTCACTCCTGAACAGCTTCCCTGAAAGAAGTGAGCTCTGCATGGGTTCAAAGGTGTGAATCATCACAGTGCTCCTTTTTTAAAAAAAGGAATTTTCATTGGGGGTGTACTTTTAATCTTTTGTAAAAATGCTAATTGCATAATGAAATAATACTAGAATTGCCCTAGAAGGTGGGAGATGCCTGCTGCCTCTACCCCATCACACTGACTAGAATGGATTTTGCTGGCTGGTCAGCCGTCTCAAACCAGAACTGCTTCCTTTTCATCACCTTTGCTGGCTGGGAGATGATGGGAATTGTAGTCCAAAATGGCAAGAGGGCACCAGGTTGGGAATGGCTGCTACAGAAGACTGCATCAATTGTTCTTGATATCTTCAAAGCCTTCGATGCAGCAGAGGTTGCATTCAAAGTTTGTGGGTACTTCAGGTTACAATTATGAAAGAGTGCAAGTTCTACACTCTCGAAACAGCTAGAACTAAAAAAGGTAAAAAAAACCCAACTTACAGAAAGTTCATATTTATTATTGCCACAGGGCTCCTCAATTATTGTCACATCCCTGGGGTCCTTGTCCCTCATCTGCCCCCCACCAAGGTCACTAAGTAATTAGGTAGGTGGATGCCTAGAGTTATCCTAAAATACCCCCAAACCAGGGCTGCAAACAGATTTGTAGAAGGGGTTGGATTTTTGTCGACCCAATGCCTGCAGGACCCACAGACTCTAAGCTTTCATTAAAAGGAAAAGGAAGCCTGCTGAGGATTTCTGAAGAAACTTAGAGCACAAAAGGCAAAGGCAGCTCCAATGCTTCAGCACTCTGCAGGTAGCACCATTGCTAAGGATGTTTAATCACTGCTGCTATGGCAACAGAGGAAGGAATGTTGACCATCTGCACCTGAGACTTGGGAGGGGCTCCACCCAGGGAAGCAGAAAAAGCAGGATACTGGGCTAAAGCATTTTGCTCATGATCATTGTTCCATTCACTCCCTAGGTGTGCTGCCTTTACAGGGTTAAACAAAACAAAACAATTTATGGATTTTACTCAGAAGTAACACCCTTGAAATAAATGAGGTTTCCTTTCTGCTGAGAAAAAAAATGTGATACTATAGTCTCCCCCTCCTGATTTTCCATGTCTCCCACACAACCACCACTGGCCTGCTTGTTATCATTGGGCTGATTTATTTATATACAGTCACCATAAAATGCAAAATGAATCTGCAGATACAACCATAAAATAATTAGACATCTTACAGCTGCTGTAGACTTTTAACATGGGGATTTTGCTTTAATATCAGTGGTGTCCAAATGTTTTTGTGTGTGTGTGTGTTTTGCTGAGAGCTGTCAAACTGCTCATATTTGTTGCTTATTGTATCTTTGTCTCTTGATTCTCCTCCCAGGAGCTCAAGACTGTGAACATTGTCTTTCCCTTCCCCTTTTATCTTCACAGCAGCCCTGTGAGGTAGGTAGGGAAGGCTGAGAGCTTACAGGGAAAGAGATCTGATTGGACACCAAGTTAGAACTGCCAGTTTCCAAGTTTTGCTAACCCAACTCTGTTAGAGAGTTAGCAGCAACCAAGCGCCACTATCTGCCCAGTCCAAGGACAGCAACAGGAGATGTGATGTGCCCATTTTTTCTCCTTTAGCAAGATTTGGTGGTTTATCATTCTATGGTATATACTGTATTTTTCGCCCTATAGGACGCACCTTTCCCCCTCCAAAAATGAAGGGGATGCGTCCTATGGGGCAAATGCAGGCTTTCGCTGAAGCTTGGAGAGCGAGAGGGGTCGGTGCGCACCGACCCCTCTCGCTCTCCAGGCTTCAGGAAGCTATCCACAAGCCTGGGGAGCCCGTGGGAGTTCCCACAGGGCTCCCTAGGCTGCGGATTGCAGCCTGCTGCCTGGAGTGCGGGGCACGCTGAAGCCGCGGCTGGGGGGGGGGGAAATAAATTTCCCCCTTTATTTCCTCCCCAAAAAACTAGGTGCGTCCTATGGGCCGGTACGTCCTATAGGGCGAAAAATACGGTATCTCAATTTTAACTCATGAGCTATTGCTGCAATCTTCTCCGATTGTATATTTTATCTTTATGAACACTGTTTTTATTGTTGTTATGTTACGTGAGCTGGTCTTTGACCGTAATAAATTATCTATCTATCTATTCTATGGTATACCAGGAGATGGCAGCAGAAGACAAGAAAATACTTCCCCCTGAATTTTAGGAAAGAAAGGTAGGTAGCAGCTTTATACAGTCAGACCACTGGGCTGGCTAGTTCAATGCGGTCTACACAGGCTGCTTTTGGCTTTCTGGGGTTTGAAGCAAGGAATATTCCCAGCCCTGTCTAGAGATGCTTGGGACTGAACCTGGGACCTTCTGCATGCTCAGCAGATGTTTCAGCTCTTCCCTTATTTTCTTCCCTGTCACAACCTGAAGACCAAGCCTCCTCCTTCCCTTCTTCTGCAGCACAGAGAAGCTCCCCTCCAGCTTCTCTGGGGCCACATTTGGGTCTCTCCCACCCAGTGATTGTCTTCTCAACTTTTTGGATCTTTCCCCTGGAAGCAATAGCCCATATGCAATCTTCTCTGCCTGTCTTTTAATCATGGTGGCAAAGGTGGCACCCAGAATGCAAAAGGACTTAACAGCCTGCAGGTAAATATATAGGGATGGGGATTCCCTTCTTATTTTTTTATTTAGTTATTTAAACCACTTGTATCTGCTTTTTTTAAATCAATGATTGCAAGCTGGTTTTTACGTTATAGCTTAGCATCTTTTGGATTCTTATATTCTCTTGGTACATTTCTTTTTCCTTTCTAGTTCAAATAATCATAGCTGTGATTTCTGATTACAAGGCTAGCACTAGACTGCACTAATTGCAAATCATTGCAGTCCTGAGGTTTTGATGGAAGCAATTTGATTTGACTCTGATGTAAGCCTGCAGAAATCTGATGATGCATCCTCTGCTTGCTCTGAACTAGTTAGAGGGGACAGCAATATCACTCACATACAGTGTAGATTCAGAAGTAAGTCCCACTGAGTTCAATGGGGCTTACTCTCAAGTAAGTGTGTCTCAGGCTACAGCTTTGGGTTGCAATCTCGTACGTACTTAACCTAGGTGGAAGCCACATTAAGCTATATGGGACTTGCTTCTGAATCTACATTGCATAGGATTTCGCTGTTAATTGATTCCAGTTTTTCTGTTTCCCATTCTGAGTTCAGATCTCCATATTTCCACATCAGTTTTCATCTTCTTCTTTTTTAGGTTTCATGAACATTCACCAGCGGTGTAATATGAATTTTCTCCAATATAATAATTTCTAAAAGCAATTTCCCCTTATATAATATATTTTTGTATGTGCACATTTACACTAGTATATGATGTTTGTGCATATTTTTATGCTGTTGTGGTGAAAGGGCCTCAACTGATTGCTACCCTTTCCCATGTACTATATTAAGACTTTCAACATTAGCAGACAGAAACTGAATAATACTATCAATACCCATTTTGTTTAACATCCATTTGTCTTGTGATAGCAAATTTCAGAGTTTAACTATGCACTCTGTGAAGAAGTATTTCCTTATGTCTGTCAATCTCCCAACAGCTTGGCAGGATAGCCCCATCTTTTGTATTATTAGAAAGAGAATATATAGGTACAAATGACTATGTGTGACATAGGGAGGGAGAGACTCTGAAAAGGGAGGGGAGAGCCTGTTTTAAACACTCTCTTCAATTTCCCAGCTGCCTGAAACTGATCTGTAAAAAAATGTAACTTGAAAAAAGAGACATTGCATATACTTTTGTGAACCAAGAAACCTTTAATAAAATATATATTTAAAAAGAAAAGAAAAGAAAGAGTGCAGAGCTCTCAAATATTCCATTGTACCTTCCCATACTGTATTTCACTCCTGGTACCATTCACTGTAGTAATTCAGAAGAGATGTTTTATAAACAAACAACCAGGGGCATAGGAAAGGGCAGGCCACCCCAGGTGCCATCATGGAGGGGGTGACAAATTATCAAGGAACAATTACTGCCCTACTAGGGCAGTTCATAAAAAAACTTTTTTTCTTTTAAAAAAATGCCTGTTCCGAAGGTCTTATCTTACTACACTAGGGATTATATAGCTATATATGGAATTTCATGCCTATCAGTTAATATCTTGACCCTCCTCAACGAAAATAGTTGTTTACTTGGCTGTTTTCCTATGTCGTAAAGGCTGAAATTTCAATTCAGTGGAGCAGGGTCAAGATATTAACTGATATGCATGACATTTCGGATATAGCTATATAATCCCTAGTTTAGTAAGATAAGACTTTTGGAGCAGGCTTTTTTTTTTTTAAAGTTTTTTTATGATCCGCCCTACTGCCTTACCCTCCACTGGGCTTCCTGGGTCCTGGGAAGTCGGTTTATGTGAAGAAAATGAGACTAGGCTTAGTAGATTAGGCCTTGCCTTGCCTTCTCTCTGCCCCCTACAGGCAGCCGATTTTTCCTGATAATAATAATAATAATAATAATAATAATAATAATAATATCTTTATTGTCATTGCCCCCTCTCGGGGACAACGAAATTACTTGGCTGCTCCATCCACCCAGGTAGGGCACTCCACACAAAATCAAATCAACTATAAAAACACTAATTAAAACAATACAGTATAAAACAGCAAGGAAGATTAGATGACTTTCAAAGTCCAGGCTTCCCATTCAGGGCCGAGATCGCTCTGGAGAAGAAGCTGTTCTTAAGACGGCTTGTTCTTGTCTTCATCGTCCTGTATCTCCGTCCCGACGGCAGGAGCTCGAAGAGACAGTGACCAGGATGCGATGGATCTTTTACTATGTCCAGTGCCTTCCTATGGCACCTTGTGGCATAAATCTGCTCTAAGGTGGAGAGTGGGCAGCCAACAATGCTCTCTGCTGCCTTAACAACTCTGCACAACCCCAACCTGTCCCGGGTAGTACAGCTTCCATACCACACACATAAGCCATAGGTGAGCACGCTCTCAATGGCACAGTGATAGAAGGCAAGCAGCAGTTTCTGCGGAAGATGGTTTTTCCTTAGAATTCTCAAAAAGTACAGTCTCTGCTGCGCCTTCTTCACAAGCCCCCTTGTGTTGACACTCCAGGACAGATCCTCTTGTAATTCAATGCCCAAAAATCTGAACGTTGTTACCCTCTCCACACAGACCCCATCAAGCAAAAGTGGCTGGACATTGCTCTTCTGTCTCCTGAAGTCCACCACAAGCTCCTTTGTCTTCCTTGTATTTATGAGCAAGTTGTTAGCTCTGCACCACTCTGTCAGCCGCTCCACCTCATCTCTATAGTCCATTTCACCCTCCCTTTCAGAGATGAGCCCAATCACGGTTGTGTCATCTGCAAATTTGACAACCCTATTACTAGGGTGAGCAGCGACACAATCGTACGTGTAGAGAATGTATAGGAGCGGACTGAGTACGCATCCCTGTGGTGTTCCTGTGTTAGTCCTAAGCATACTAGAGGTATAAGGGCCCAACCGAACCCTCTGGGGGCGGTCTGACAAAAAGTCCAATATCCACCCACAAAGTGATAACGGAAGCCCCAGATCTTCCAGTTTAGACATCAGACGTTGTGGTAGAATGGTATTAAATGCCGAGCTGAAATCTAAAAAAAGCAGTCTGGCATAACCCCCCCGCTGCTCCAAATGTGCAAGAACGGCATGGAGGGCAATCGCCACAGCGTCCTCTGTCGATCTTTTCGTTTTATAAGCAAATTGGAATGTGTCCAGTCCCTCTGGTAGGCAGGCAATGACATAATTTCGTACCAGCTTTTCAAAGCACTTCATGATTATAGGTGTGAGTGCTACTGGACGAAAGTCATTCAGATCTTCCGGGTTAGATTTTTTTGCTATTGGAACGATAGTAGAGGACTTTAGGCAGGATGGAACAATAGCCTGGGCTAGGGATCGATTTAAGATCCCAGTGAAAACTCCTGCTAGTTGATCTGCACAGTCTCTCAATACCCTTCCAGCTACCCCATCTGGCCCTGTGGCCTTCCTTGGGTTGATTCCCTTCAACACCTTCCTCATCTCTTCTTTTTCCACAGAGACTACTACATTCCTTTGTACTGATGATGGTGATGGTGGCAAGGCCTTCACAGGGAGTGGTGGTGGTGGTGGTAAAGCCTCAGCAGGTGTTGCTGCAGATGTTACTTCAAAACGGGCAAAAAAGGCATTCAAATCCTCTGCGAGGGATGCCCCTCCCTCGTCTGCCAGGGAATCCTTGGATTTATACCCTGTTAATTCTTGTACACCTTGCCACACCTGCCTGGTGTTGTTACTTTGTAGATGATTCTCCAGCCGCTGTCTATACGCCTCCTTTGCTACACGGATACCTCTCTTTAAATCCGCTCTAGCTAAGCTGTACAACGACTTATTTCCACTTCTGAAAGCAGTGTTTCTTGCCTTTAGCAACCCCTGGACCTCCCGTGTCATCCAGGGCTTCCTGTTTGGGTAGATCTTTATCCGGCGCCTCCGTGTTACATTTTCAGTGCAGAACCTAATATAGTCCAACACTTGCTCAGTATGAGTCTCTACATCCTGTTGGGCGAATACCTCCCAATCGGTGTCATGAAAACAGTCTTGTAGTTGTTGGGATGCTTCAGCTGGCCATATTGTAATATCCCTCTTTATAGCTGGAGTCCGTTTCCTCAATGGAATATATTCAGGAGTCAGGAGCAGGGACACATGATCAGATTGGCCTAGATGTGCCAGTGGTTCGGCCTTATAGGCCTGTTTGACATTTGTATACAGCCTGTCCAGAGTCCTTTCTCCCCTGGTTGCACACTTTATGTGTTGATAGAATTTAGGTAGGACCACTTTCAAATCTGCCTGGTTGAAATCCCCGCATACAAGAAATGCAGCCTCGGGATACTTGCCTTGATGTCTGGTGATGGCATCATGCAGAAGACCCATTGCCTCATTGATGTTCGCATCAGGTGCAATGTATACTATAGTTATCAGTACTGCTGTAAATTCTCGGGGGAGATATATAGGTCTGCATTTAAGCGTCATAAATTCCACAGTTGGGGAGCAATGACTGGCTATCACAGCGTGGTTTGTGCACCAGCTGTTATTCACGTATGCACACAAACCTCCCCCCCTACTTTTACCAGAGTCCTCTGTTCTATCATGGCGGAACACTGTCCTGCCGACTATAAACAAGTCTATTTTACTGCTGTGGTGTTTTTTCGCTTTTTGTTTTGGTAAACCACTTTGCAGATTTTTAAAAATTATATTCATTATCTATTTAATAAAATTTAATAAAATAACACAAGCCAAAACACAATCCAACCTGTAGATTTAAGTATCTGTCCATAGTCGCCTATTTGTTATCAGAGGCCCAGAATCCACATTCCTTTGTAAGAAAATATGAAATAACGTAAAACCATTTTTGCAGGCAAAAAAATAAAAATCAATGTGTGTGTGTGTGGGGGGGGGGGGTGACAAGAAATCTTCCACACCGGGTACCACCTGACCTTTGTACGCCTCTGCAAACAACACCCATATACGTACAACATCCATCAAGTGAATTTAACCTTCTCTAATTGAACAAGCTGACTGACAGGCTTCCTCTTAAGATTCTATTAATTTTAAAGATACAGTAACATATACAGTGGTACCTCGGGTTACATACGCTTCAGGTTATATACGCTTCAGGTTACAGACTCCGCTAACCCAGAAATAGTACCTCGGGTTAAGAACTTTGCTTCAGGATGAGAACAGAAATCATGCTCCGGCGGTGCAGCAGCAGCAGGAGTCCCCCTTAGCTAAAGTGGTGCTTCAGGTTAAGAACAGTGTCAGGTTAAGAACGGACCTCCGAAACAAATTAAGTACTTAACCCAAGATACCACTGTATATCTGTAAGGGTTGTGGGCACAGACGGGGCTACAGAATAAGAAAGAGGAAGAGATATGGAAATATAGGGAGATTGGTGTGCAAGGGAGTATTGAAAAAAATATGAAAGAGGAAAAAGGATGAAGGAGATAACGGTGTGTGTGTGTGTGTGTGTGTGTGTGTGTATACACAAAGGGAAATATAATTTGAAGGGGGAAAGCAACAGAACCCACCTCTCTTGCAGAGACACCCTGCTCATTCTTCTTATGATGAAAACTGGAAAAATGATCTCTACCTCTTTGCTTTCAGGTTTGCACACCAAAAGTTAGGCAATATGGAGGGAGCAGGGCCAGTTGTTTTTTCCCCATCCTTTGGTACTCTGGGATGTGGAAGAGATCAATATCTGAGAGAGTGCAGGAGGAAGCTCTTTGCCTGCTGGAGGAAATGGTGACCATGCAAGCTCCTCTTGTGTCTACCTTATCTCCCCTCCAACCCCCCCAACCCCAAAAGCAGCCCCCCAGGGCAGGGAGAAGGAATTTGCTTAATTAGAAAAAGGAATGGGCTCTTATGTAATGGAAACCACATGAAAAGCTGCTTGAAACATTTCCAAGTTAAAACTCAGTTCCATCTGCACTCCATTGCAGCAGGATGAAGTGAAAGGGGAAATATTGTTAAACAGCAGCAACTGGCAATGTTAATTTCTTCCACATTCTGGATTACTGTGATATTTATTCAGTCCAGACAATGATTTTCAGGGGAAATAATATTGCTAATGAATAGCATTTCCTCCATCCCCTGATACTCAGAGTACGTCAAAGTACAGAAGCACTTGAGCTTGAATTTTGCCCAATCTACTGTTTGCTATGGAAAAGGCTGTCTTACATCATATTATATATGCTGACATGCCAATAGCTCTTCTGATACTTAGATGGGGTGATTCCTGTGGGTGAAAGCAGTGGATTTAGGGCTTGATGCAAAGCTCCAGCTGTGGATTGTAGTTCAAAAGTACATTTGTTGTAGAATGCATCAACAGGCTCCCCCTACTGATGGTTAACCCCGTTTAGACTCGAGGGGCGGAGTTGAACTTTGAGGTTTCTCCAATGCCTAAGCCAATACCTCTCACATGCTGTAATCAATAAAGTTGTGGCCTTTTCTAGCCCATTAACATTAAATACTGTGTCCGTGTGTCTTTCTTATCCCCAGGCGTGGGGGGAGGGTCCTCGAATCACAAGTACATTTGTTGTAGAAAGCATCCATTTTCAGAATGGACTGTAAAATTTCAACAGACTTGCCATTGCGATGAGGTCAAACAAACCCCTGTGTTGCAAAGAGAACCATAAGAAGTACCTTCAAACCATAACAAGTTAGACCTTAATTGTTTCATTTGATTATTTGTGTTTTGTCTGTTACTTTGCACTGCTCCTTTAATCCCAAACTCATGGTATTTGTAGTGTTACTTTGCACTGTACCTTTAAACTCAACCTCCTTGTTATTAGCACCACCTGGAGTTGGCTTTATATGTTTTTCAAAAAATATTGTTAGTAGCAGTGACTACATTATTACATGAGCACTGTTCCATAGCATTTGATATTTTCATTTACATACATTTATTCGATATAAGATGGGGTATGTACTCTTTTTCATTGCTTTTTGTATTATAATTTTTGTAAAGTGATATGTGCTTGCAGGTCATCGTTTGTAAAATTTTATTTTCAGTTTATGAAGCAATTCTATATCCTCCCACCACGCTGATGAAGAATTCTACAAAACAGTAGTCAATATCCGGAATCACTGTTCAGTGTTGGACATCATATTTGCTGAATACACAAAGCTTCACAGAATGTCTATCATCACACAAAGTCTGGTACCTCGCTTCATTTAAAGATTTTCAGAAACTTTAGACTAAAGATTTCATTTTGTACTTGTTATGGTTTGAAGGAATTCTATAAAGATTGTCTGTTGCGTATGTACATGGTCATCATGTTGCCTAGACATTGCTGACATTGTGATGAGGTCAGCAGTTGGCTCCACGAAGTTATAAGCACGCCCCAAAGCAGTGATTTCTGTTTATGGCTGCAGTAGCTATGAGACTCCAAGACTCCAAAACCATTAAAAGATGTATTCAGGCATCCAATTATGAATGATACAAAGACATTGTTGGGTTGTTCACCATGAGCACCAGATCTTATTTTGCTGCTCCTACCCCTTTTATTTGCCACAGCTAATGGCCGCAGCAGGGACGCGGGTGGCGCTGTGGGTTAAACCACAGAGCCTAGGACTTGCCAATCAGAAGGTCGGTGTTTTATGTGATTTTCTTTCTTAAAAAATGCAATAAAATATTTATAAAAAAAAAAAAGAAGGCCGGTGGTTCGAATCCACGCAACGGGGTGAGCTCCTGTTGCTTGGTCCCTGCTCCTGCCAACCTAGCAGTTCGAAAGCATGTCAAAGTGCAAGTAGATAAATAGGTACTGCTCCAGCGGGAAGGTAAACGGCGTTTTCGTGCGCTGCTCTAGTTCGCCAGAAGCGGCTTAGTCATGCTGGTCACATGACCCGGAAGCTGTACTCCGGCTCCCTTGGCCAATAAAGCGAGATGACCACTGCAACCCCAGAGTCGGCCACGGCTGGGCCTAATGGTCAGGGGTCCCTTTACCCCTTTACCTTTAATGGCGGCAGCAGTAGGAATGCCCAGTTTTTTTTAGTGGCCTGGCCTGACCATCATTTCCCCTGGGTGTAGTGTGATTGTTGAGTACTGTGAAGGGAAAATAACAGCCCCTTAAAAAAAAAATTGCAGCCACCAATATGGGGTGGATGTCAACCAGCATTCTCCACCCCAGAACAATGCTGCATACAAGTTTCTCTGGTTGAAGAAAATAGTACCTCAGCTATTGAAGAAAGAGCAGTGCTTGTAAAAATAAAGATGTGTTGGAAAGGGAGGGGGCGTAGAGGGAATGATTGCTGCTATGAATTGCTATCTGCTTTCCTGAATTTCATTGCCCTTCATAAACCTCAAGGAAATCACCTCCAATTTCCAAAGACAATAAATGGGGCCAGAAAAACAGGGGCCATTTGGACTCAGACCCAAGATCTAGAGTGTCATTTCCTGCTGAGAACAAGCAGTTTCCCATTTCCTTTTAAGATACAATCCTAAATTCAATGATTACTGCTGGAATTATTGGTAGGATGGTTTCCAGCATACAGGTTGTCAGCCTATAAACTCTCTCCATTGCCATTCATCTCTTGCAAAGGGTCCAGGTTCTGTATCTAACAGACGAGGATGAAAATAGGCTACAAGCAGGATTTGTAGTCAAGCACATAGTGCTGCATATTTAGCAGATTAATTGCACTGCAGAAAGAATGCTGGAGAGATCACACCTTCAGGAAACCATGAAGAAACACAAAAATATCTTTTGCTTGGCTTTAATTACAAAAATAAAAACTCCTCTTACATGAAATCTATAAGTATGACCCATTCACCAGGGTACTGAGAGAGGTACACGCTGCTCTTTATATACTATACCCAATTGCTGACACGGCTTAATTAACATAACTTAACAGCACCTGCTATACTGCTTCACAGCTGTAAAACTAGGTCATGATATTTACTCTGGCCTTTAAAGAGATACATATCTTGTGAAACAATAATGAACCTTAATACAGTGGTACCTCGGGTTAAGTACTTAATTCGTTCCGGAGGTCCGTTCTTAACCTGAAACTGTTCTTAACCTGAAGCACCACTTTAGCTAACGGGGCCTCCCGTTGCCGCCGCGCTGCCGGAGCATAATTTCTGTTCTCATCCTGAAGCAAAGTTCTTAACCCGAGGTACTATTTCTGGGTTAGCGGAGTCTGTAACCTGAAGCATATGTAACCTGAAGTGTATGTAACCCGAGGTACCACTGTATTTAAGTAAACCATTCAACACATAGGAGAAGCCAACTCCTAGGGACTGTGGGGGCTTTGGCCAGACCCCTGCCAAGTTGATGGGCATTGCCATTCAAATGGTGTGCGCGCACTGTGTCATGTGATCAATGATGTGGGGCGGGGCTTACCTGGGCCCCTGCAATATTTCATTCAAGTTGGCACCCCTGGTCAAGCACATCTGGTATTCTAGCTTCTGGAAGAAGGAGACAAAGAAGACGGGGTGGGCAGCATCTAGGGATGTTGGGGGAATCACTTGAAAAGTAATTATCTTTGAAGTGGTGCACCCAGGGAAGGAAATTGATTTGTAAATATCCGTTGATGGCTAAGATATGCATGTTTATCAGGTGCAGCAATATACATTAAAATTACATGTATTTTTCATCAGCAGACAATGAAAAGGAAAGGAAGACTTGTGCAAAAGACACCAATAATAGTGGAATGGAAAATGCTGGGTGAGAGTGCAAATGAATATTGGAACAGACTGTGACACAGTCATACATCTCAATGGGATGAGTTGCAAACCCAAGGATCTAAGCCTAGATCAGCAGTTACAAGAAGTTATAAAGGGCCTTATAATAAGCATCCCTTAAGAAGTGAGATGTCATGAACCAGATGCTCCAAAGTTCAATTTTCTATATACAGTAAGTCATTTTAAAAGCTGCTCTATGACTGTTTGGGGTATTCAGCCAGAACTTTTTTGGGGGTGCACTAAAAATATTCAAAATATCTAAGACTGTGCATATCATCTCAATTTCAGATGTATATCATTCCCAGAATAATGGACTACCTGCCTGTAAGACAAAAAATTATAGCTGATTGTGAAAAACTGTGCCTTCACCCATGAGACAATGGAGTTCCCCACATAGACAATGGATGCCCCAAACCCCCATGACTATATTGACTGCTTCCTTTTCACATCTGAGAAGGTAGGTAGAGTCAAAGCTTTAGTGGCACATTTGAAGATGTTTAAGGAATATATCCAAATTGGACCTAAATATGAATGCTACATTTGAAACCATACCACCATGTCTCAACACAAACTCCTCTTCTGGGTGTATCATTGACTGCTGAAGGCCATTGTGATGATTGCTAGACCACTGTCAATGCTGATTGTTAAAAGTATCCCTGAGACAGGAATACGTTGGTAAAGATATGTGTTACAGTTGCTCTGTATTTGACTCTGCACACGCTTTAAAGTCTTAAAATGCATAAGTTTTATATTTCATGTGCATTCTAATAAATAGACAGAGATATAAAATGGTAAAGATTTTGATGCACCTTGGACAACTATTAATATTGTTAGGACCATACCCACCATCACCATCACCATCATCACCATCACCATCATCACCATATTTATACCCCATCTATCTGACTGGGTTGCTGACTGGCTTCCAACATATAAAAATAACAATAAAGCTATACAGGGCTACTTTCAGATGTCTTCTAAAGACTGTAAAATTACATCTCCTTCACTCAGGGGGGGGGGGGGTTCATAACTCCATACTCTCCAAAATTTCTCTGATGAAAATAGGGACGTCCTAAGGATTGTTCCTGGAAAATAGGGAAACGTGGAGGGTCTGTAAGGACTGCCTATCTTGAAATATTTTCTTGTCATCCCTAAACTTTTTAGACTTGTGTTTTTGTCTCTGGGTCATGTTGTCATACCACATGGCTGTTCCAATTCATTTTGTAAAAGTAAAATACTTTCTTTCTTTACTTCCTGCCTTTGATTTAAAATTAACTTTTAATGCTGTTGCCCACTCTCAAAAGGAATATATCTATTCTCTTGCTTGATTACTCTTACACAATTGGGTTGCCACAGGGCCTTGTGCTTAGCTACCAAGAATGTGAGAGATAATTATATAGAAGTTGCCCAGGTAAGCAGGTTCACTTGCTTGGGGTCAGGGGTTGTTCTTCCCTACTTCCCCTCTCTGCCACTTTGTTACATAAGGCAGGAAGCATCTTCTGGCTTTCTTGCTCAAGAATATGCTTCTTCTCTCCCCTACCTCCATTCGTCAAAATATTGCAGGAAAAGATGTGCCTAAGGAAGTTTGAATTACCTGAAAGGTTTTCTCACCGCAGGCATGGAAGCACTGACAGAGCACATTTCTACGTGTTACTTAATGCTATAGATGCCAGTAAATACCTTTGAGGGGAAGAACCCTTGAAGGAGAGGAAAGTTGAACTTTCTCCTGCTTCCTCTGGCTTGGATTAAATTTCACCTTCATTTAAATTTCACAGCAAGAGAAATGTTCTTCCCCTGTCCATTAACTTTCTCTCACACACAACCCCCCAAAAGCATTAGACATGCCATTGCATGAACCAGGGGCATGGAACTGGTGACCCTCCAAGTATTATTGGATTCCACCCTTATCCCCCAGCCAGCAGGGACAATGATATAGGATGATGGGAGTTGAAGTCCAGCTGCATCTGGAGGACCATGGGTTCTTCACCCAATATAAATGAATATCTTCACATGTATAGTTTAATCTGACACTTATGTAGTCTTTCACACTTGGTTATGGAAATGGACCATGTACGTGAGTGGTCGATGGGCTTATTGTTTCTGTGTCTGTTGCTTTTATGCTTCTAGTTTTAATTCATGTCCATCAGTCTGTTATTCATGGATGATGTTGTTCTATGCCAGAGTGGTCCAACTTTTCATTCCAAACGGGTGGCAAGAGTGTTTTGACATAGAACCTGTGGGCCACTCACTGCCTTGATGCACAGAAGGGGTGAGTGAACCCAAAATTTGACAACCCCCCCACCAGCCCTCATGTTGCCTAAGCATGGCACTAGGCGTGAGGCTCTGGCAGCATTCTAGAGCCCTCCCACTTCCTTTTCAAAGTTGGAAAAGCACTAACTAGGCTTTGTGATGGAGACAGGAGGACTCTGGGACCCTGTCAGAGCCAGCCTTCATGCCTCCTTCCTAAAGCCCAGGGCCTTGCTTACCTGACTTTGGGAAGGAATTTGAGTGCTGGGGGGCCATCAGATGTTGCCAAGGGCCACCAAAAAGGACCTTGAGGGCTACATGTGACCCTTGGACCACCCTGTTTTGCTAAGTTTATTTACCGTATTTTTCGCCCCATAGGACGCACCGGCCCATAGGACACATCAAGTTTTTTGGGGGGGAAATAAAGAAAAAAAAATTATTCCCCCCCCCCGAGGCGCTTGTGGGGCAGGCAGCGGGGAGAAGCGCTCTTCTCCCTGCCGCCCGCCTTCAGATCAGGTCCGGGGACAGCGGGGAGACATGCTGCGCCTCCCCGCTGTCCCCAGAGCTTGCGGGGCAGGCAGCGGGGAGAAGCGCTCTTCTCCCTGCCGCCCGCCTTCAGATCAGGTCTGGGGACAGCGGGAAGACGCGCTGCGCCTCCCCACTGTCCTCGGAGCTTGCGGGGCTGGCGGCGGGGTCTCCCCGCCGTCAGCCTCCAAACCACTTCGGGAGACAGCAGGATGGCGGCGTTCCGCCTCCCTCTGTCCCCCGACCTTGTGGGGCTGGCGCTGGGGCTCTCCTGAAGCCTGGAGAGCGAGAGGGGTCAGTGCGCACCGACCCCTCTCGCTCTCCAGGCTTCAGCGAAAGCCTGCATTCGCCCCATAGGACACACACACATTTCCCCTTCATTTTTGGAGGGGGGAAAGTGCGTCCTATAGGGCGAAAAATACGGTACATGTTTTGTTGAGATAACATAAATATTTTAAGGCTCAATAAGATTACTCAGGAGTTTTTCCACAAAGAAAGCTTAGCCCTAATTTTTAATTGATATGAAAATGTTCTAGAGGCAGCCATGACAATAAGTATTTCTCAGATATATTAACTTACTACAAAAATATTCTGTTTCCTTCATCCATATCTTATGCCCAAGCTGGAAAATGCATCGGGTAAGAAACTTGTTTACTGGTGGTGGGGGCAGGGGAACGTGACTGAAAATGAAGTATGAACGCACCAAATATCAATATCAGATATTGATTGCACATTGGTTATTTGTACCATGCAGTATAAATTAATGCTTCTTTTCACAAGGGTTATTGCTTCACTATCTGTGTTGTAACACAGTTTCCGGACAGTGTGTTACAACATAGATGGAAAGTCCTTATATTTCCTTTCAGGGTGGGTGCGTGGCTCACTTGATTTCAGTCAAAACTTGGTGGCATATTCAGAATTTATTTGCTGTGAAGTAGAGCAATTACTTCTAGATGCTGGTTGAAATCAGGAGATGCCAGTTCAGATCTGACTAGGAATCTACTCACCGAGGGGTCTGGCCTACCATCCTTACCAGCATTAGGATGGCCATTGATGGATAAAAAGGTGAGGTTGTCCGTGATGGGAAGATGGTGGTGTTTGAACATGGATATTATGGTTTAATAATATTATTTCATGGTTGCGTTAAAGAAAATGTACATTGTTGTCCGTAACATGTAATTCTGTACCCAACCTTGATGTTGAAGACATAGAAATTAACCTATTTTCAGCCCAGGTCTAGAGCTTATGTTGATGATTAACCCACCTTTCCTAGTGGAACACATACTGGAAATAAAAGAACTAAGATTATTTGGAGAAGGTTGGAGTTGGAGTTGGGGTTTGGCTGGGGCTCTAATAAGCAGCTGTGTTTTCATCTTGTCTTTCTTTAGTAGTTTCCTGGATATATTTGACCAAAAGAAGAGCCTTAGAGGAAGATGGAAGTGGCTGTAACAGGAGCTCTGTTCCTTCTCTGGGTTCTCTTCATCTTCATTTTCTATTCCTTAAAAATGTACAAGGAGAAAAGCCAGCTACCTCCAGGCCCCACTCCCTGGTTCTTCCTGGGGAACCTGCTGCAGAAAGATGTCATGCCTCTGAACAAAAACTATTCAAAGGTAAAGCCATTTCTTGTTGCGGTTTCTCTCTGTTCCCTTGTCCCTGTGGCACGGCATAAACAACCATTGTCTGGAATGAAGCAATGTGTAGAGGAGGGACAGAAGGTTAATTGTTCCCTGTCTTGCTTATATACTTTTCCATTCTTCCTTATAATAAAGGCATGCTTTGAAGGGGCCCAGATTTCTGTTTCCTTTCTCTTTCCTTATTTTTATTTGTATTGTTTTTTACTTGATTTTACTAGGTTTTGTTTACTGTTGGCATGTGTCTATTTTGCATGCTCTTTAGAGCTTCCCTGAATCAACTTAAGATCCCTCCAGACAATTGGTTTATTCAGCATTCATTCTGATTTGCTTCCACAAAGCTTAAACAGAAGTTACCATAAAAAATAATGTCAAAAATTTGGGGGCGTCTTATACATGTATACATCTTCCCCCATTTCCCAAAATGGGAGTCCTCCAAAATAGGGGGCGTCTTATACATGGGGGGGGCATCTTATAGACAGAAATATATATATATATATATATATATATATATATATATATATATATATATATCTCACATTTGTTTTGATTTGCTTACAGGCCGGTTCTATGATAATGAGCATTCATTCATTCTTCATTCATTCTGGTTAGCTTGCAGGTTGCTTATAGTCATTTATTCACCCCATGCTTTTCAATACATTTCCCCATTACTTTCCAACAAGCATTTTTTAAGTCCATTTTTTTAAAAAAGTGGATTTGTTGCACTAGGATTATGTTAACTGCATAGACCCAAGATTTTATCTTGCAATAATAATGACAGTTTGGAGGCACCTAACTGAAGAGAGTATTAAATGAAATAGCAATATTCATTTAGAAAAAGCACAGCAGCAGCAGCAGTAATATACATTAGATTTGTACATCATTTCATTTTATTTATTTATTAAATTTCTATACTGCTCATCATCTGAGGATCACAGGGTGGTTTCCAACATGGAATTTTGAAACCATTAAGTTGCAAGCTAGCTGTAATCGGCTGTATGTTTAAACACACCCAGTCAAAGGGTAGTGTAGGCACATTGCCAAGCCCTGTCCCTTCCACTGCATGATACCTATAACATGTGAAAAGCTCTCCACTACTCATGGAGACTCTTACAGAATTTAAAACCCTGATTGTGATTGGCAGGTCTCATGGGAGTAAATAATTGTACTGTAATCCATAACAGTATTGTACTGTAATCCACATAATTGTTAAAAGATCACTTAGGGCAGTTGTAACCAAATGTGAGGGACGCAGGTGGCGCTGTGGTCTAAACCACTGAGCCTAGGGTTTGCCGATCAGAAGGTAGGTGGTTTGAATCCCCACAACAGGGTGGGCTCCTATTGTTCGGTCCCAGCTCCTGCCCACCTAGCAGTTCGAAAGCACACCAGTGCAAGTAGATAAATAAGTACCGCTCCAGTGAGAAGGTAAACGGCGTTTCGGTGTGCTGCTCTGGTTCGCCAGAAGTGGCTTAGTCATGCTGGCCACATGACCCGGAAGCTGTCTGTGGACCAACGCCCACTCCCTCAGCCTATAGAGTGAGATGAGCACCGCAACCCCAGAGTCGTCTGCTACTGCACCTAATGGTCAGGGGTACCTTTACCTTTAACCAAATGTGATAAATAACAAGCTGAAGCCGAACCAGGAAGTATGTCAAGAAGCATGGCCCCGTGTTCATTGATTGGTCTGGGCATAATTATATGGTCATGCTTTAGAGATATGAAGCAGTGGTTGATCATACTGAAATGTATGATGTGATACCTATTGCAGTGTCATACTTGTTAAAGGGGCAGCTAAATTTCTTTTCTTCACGTGCCTGTCTTTCAAAATGAATCAAATACCTGATGTGGTTTCGCCTTATTTAGGAACAGCCTTCTAGCAGCCCATTCTCTAAGGAGCCATCCAGGTGTCCTTTTTATTACACATTCATGCTTATTTGTACTCATGATGACATTGGAGTCATCATACACAATCCGATTTCCAGTACTGTTTGTACTTGCAAAAGTTCTGAAGTGGACACAATGTTTTGTTCCAGTCAGTGCACATCCCATAGCTTCCTGTTCAAATCCTTTTTTTCTTTTAAAAAAAGATTTTTATTAAAGTTTTCAAAGTTTATATAGCAACAAAACAAAACAAAAGAACAAACAAAAACAAGTATAATTTCAATCCCTTATTTTCTTATAACTTACTTCCCCGACTTCCTCATACCTCCCCTTTCTGTATTCTAATTTCCAATTGTTAATTCAGCAAATCCTCTCCCTTATTTTCCATTTAAATTTTTAACCTTTCATTTCTATACTTAACCATTACCGCTGAAAACCACATATTTTCTAATCCAGCGTCATTCTAGCATTCATTAATTTTACAATGTTTCTTAAGATAGTCCTTAAATTTCTTCCAATCTTCTTCCACTGTCTCTCTTCCCTGGTCTCGGATTCTGCCGGTCATTTCTGCCAGTCCCATATAGTCTATCACCTTCATCTGCCATTCTTCGAGGGGGGGTAGTTCTTGCAACTTCCAATACTTTGCGATGAGTATTCTTGCTGCTGTTGTGGCATACATAAAAAAAATTCTGTCCTTCTTTGGCACCAATTGGCCGACCATACCCAAGAGAAAGGCCTCTGGTTTCTTCAGAAAGGTATATTTAAATACCTTTTTCAGTTCATTATATATCATTTCCCAGAAAGCTTTAATCTTTGGGCATGTCCACCAAAGGTGAAAGAATGTACCTTCAGCCTCTTTACATTTCCAACATTTATTATCAGGCAAATGATAGATCTTTGCTAGCTTGACTGGGGTCATGTACCACCTATAAATCATTTTCATAATATTTTCCTTTAAGGCATTACATGCCGTAAATTTCAAACCGGTGGTCCACAACTGTTCCCAGTCAGCAAACATAATATTATGGCCAATATCTTGTGCCCAATTAATCATGGCTGATTTCACCGTTTCATCCTGCATATTCCATTTCAACAGCAAGTTATACATTTTTGACAAATTCTTAGTATTGGGTTCTAACAGTTCTGTTTCCAATTTTGATTTTTCCACCTGAAAGGCAATTTTTCTGTCCAGTTTATACATTTCCATTATTTGATAATAATGAAGCCAGTCTCGGACTTTATCCTTTAATTTCTCGAAACTCTGCAATTTTAGTTTATCCCCTTCTTGTTCCAAAATTTCCCAATATTTTGGCCATTTGGCCTCCATATTGGGCCTTTTCAAAGCTTTAGCTTCCATTGGTGACAACCACCTTGGGGTTTTATTTTCCAATAGATCCTTATATCTAATCCACACATTAAACAATGCTCTCCTGACAATATGGTTTTTAAATGCTTTATGTGCTTTAACCTTGTCATGCTTCCTGTTCAAATCCTATAGCTTGTTATAGCCCAAATGTTCAGGTGCATGTTGCTTTTGTTGCACCACAGTATATACAATGTATGGATGTAAATTTTATGAAATAAACAAATGTACCTGTCAGTGTCTGGACTGAGGAGGAATGGTAGGAGCCACCCCCCGAACCTTCCCGAGAACAGGAGGACAGTATAGATTTAGAACAGTGGTCTGCAGAAGGACATAGTTCAGAGACTGCAGAGGGGAAATGCTGGGGAATATTGGGAGAGGAACAGCAGGAAGAAGAAACACTGGGGGAGAGATAGCCAACAGACTCAGAATCTTTGGAAAGCATTCCTGAGCCCTTCTCTCCCAGGACTAGGCATGCATTGAGAGTACTAGAACAAAAAGCTCAGAGACAGAAAGCCCATATCAGCTGGCGCAGGGATGATGTAGGATAAGAAAGATGGTGGTTGGAATTTACTTGGAGTAATGACATTATTTAATAGGGACTACATTCCTTTCTCTCTCTGTGTGAATACTGAATAAATTGGCTGCCACTGGGGGGAGGGATAGGATTCCCTGAATCTTGACAGTATCCCTCCAGATGGCAATAATGTAATAACACTGAGGAACTATTGGGGAACAACTAATAAAGCTGAATTCTGCCACTAATGTGCAGTTACTGCATCAGCAAAATGTTGCAGCATATGCCTGCAAAACCCCGCACAAAACAAGTTGCAGGTGCCCTAAGAGATATTGCAACCATTCCTTAAGATAATTACTCAAAAAGAAGTTTCATTGCCTAATTAAATAACACTTTCTTTGTGCCTTCAGCTGGTTGAGAAATATGGCCCTATGTTTACAATCTGGATGGGACCCAAACCTATGGTCGTGCTTTGTGGATTTGATGTGGTAAAAGACGCTCTGGTGGATCATGCTGAAGCGTTTGGTGGGCGTATTAACAGCCCCATCATTGATCGAGTGACCAAAGGCCACGGTAGGCTATTTCTTCTTACTTTTTATGTATAGTTTAGCTCTACTTTGATTTGTAATGCAGTCCCCCAAAATGTGCATGATAATTAGCATCATGTCTAGGAAAGAAAGAAAAGAAAGAAAGACAAACACTATCAAGCAAGGCATTATTTTTTTCTGTGGCTTGCTTCTCCAAAGAACCATTTTTGAAAATCAATTCCCCCCAAAGAAGCTGCTTTTTTTGATCCAGGGAAGCTGTCCCTTACGCAATCACTTAAGAAAATAAATAAACATCAACCATTTATTGAGTCTGCAAACTGAAAATAGCAACAGGATACGTTGCTACCTCTCTCCAGTGCCAATAACATGTCATTCTGAACATGGGTGACATGATTTCACCTTCCCACCCCAACTGCAGCTAACAGTGTGGGCTACAGGCAGGCAAGGGGGTGATGCCATGTCTCTTACCATCCGTTATTTACTTTGTTATGTGGCACTGGACATGCCTATTTATGCAACCAAAGAAACAAAAATCCCTTACACAACAAGGGACTGGGCTCTTGGGGGCAACAATTAGTTGCCAGATTGTAACTACAAATGGGGATATAATTTTAAGGTGGAAAGCACCAGAACTACCTTTTCATGTAGAAACTTCCTGCTGGTTCCTGTTGGGTCAAGAACTGACAGAATGACCTTCACCTCTTTTCCCCCCCAGGGATAGTTAACTCTAGTGACATAGAATGGAGAGAGCTGCGCAGATTCACGGTTATGACACTGAGAGACTTTGGAATGGGGAAGAGATCCATGTCTGAGAGGGTGCAGGAGGAGGCTGTGTGTCTGGTGGAAGCATTGGCAGCCACAAAAGGTAATCTAGCTCATTAATAAATAAAACTGATAAAGCACTATCCCAGGGCAAGGAGAGGATATTTATTAAATTGAATATAGGAATGGGCACTTATAGTATGTTAGCTTTTGACATAGTTAGAATATGTGACTGTTAGGCTCAGTGGCAGCAGAGAGGCAAGCTTTTCCCATTTGTCCTTTCAACTCTCTCCATGCTCATGTGAACACCAACTCATGTGTTGTACTTCCACAGTAATATTTTCCACTAATCCAGTAATGCCTATGAGAGAGAATCTACCTACACTTCTTAGGGGTGCACACTGTGTGCAAATTGTTTCAGTGAAAGTTGTTGGGCTTATTTTTATTTAGTGTCAACATGGCCTTGTGGGCCACCTGAAACTCTGTTGCAGGCAATGCTAGCAGAATCAGCATCAGATAAGTTAATTAAGTGGAATGTTACAGCAAAGAAATGAAGGGGGGTTTGATTATTTGGACTGTGGATGGGGTAGGTGGCGGTGGTGGGGAGAGAAGGAAACCCAGTGCCTCTTTTTTCTGCCTCTCACCTCCCAAAAATTATGTTTAATTGCAGTTTTAAAATAAAAATTAACACAGCCCCCCCCTAATTGATTTAGGACTGGATACAATTTGAGTGTTGCCCAGGTTGCCCTGAATATTGTGTCGGAGCCAATTTGTGGACCCAGATACGGCCTCACAGCAAGTCGGTGTCAGGGGTACAGCTGCGCACTTTACTACTACTTTTAATTTCTTTAACATTTGGTTCTTGGGACTGATGGAAATGCAATCTACCAGGCTCAAGCTGTTTAAACAGTTTTTAGACTTAATTTTGTATTGGGGTTTGAAGATGGTGGGCTCCACTTTCATCAGGCCTTGCTAACTGTCTTCGGTTCCTCCTACAGGACAGGGCTTTGATCCGACAACTAGAATCACATCCGCTGTTTCCAATGTGATCTCATCAGTCATCTTTGGGACTCGCTTTGACTACGCAGACAAGACCTTCCTAAAGCACCAACACATTATAGAAAATGAAGTTGGCCTTTTTCGTACTATCTTGGGACTGGTAGGTTGTTCCTTCTGAGTTGCAAACATTTTCCTCACTATCAGGAAAAGGAAAAACAAAACCTAGCTTGTTGGAGTATGAATGATGGCACGAAGGGATCAGAACTGTGTGCTTGCCTAACTATCAGATGAAAATAATGTTCTGAAAATGTCTTCCACAGGGTTGAGATGGAAATTAACACAACCACAAAGTTCCAATGATTTCAGGGGAGAAACTGGACCCTTGAGCAGGGCAGGCAGCAGAAAAGTTGGAGGACTTAACTGGGTTGTTCACCAATAGCAGCAGATCTCCCTTTCCTTTCCTGCCCCCACCCCTTTTACTTACCCATTGCTCCCCCCCCCATTCGCCTGGCCACCATTTCCCTCTGGATGCAGTATAATTGTAAACATTGCAAGGGCACATTTGTACATCTATAGAGGCATAGGACGCCCTCTGCCACTCTTAGCACCTGAGGAAGTCTGCAGGAAAGGAAAAAATAATTTTTTTCAGGTAGTTGGAGCCTGAGTCATTTAGGGCTTTAAAAACTAATATTAACACATTGAATTGGGCCAAGAGACAAATTGGCAACGTGTGCAGCTTTTTTAAAACAGAGGTTATGTGAAACTTAAACAGAACCCGAACCAGTAATCTGGATTTTGGACCAGTTGACATTTCTGAGTCATCTTCAAGGGAAGCCCCATCATCCCCAGCTCTTAGGAATGAGGTAAAATGAACCAGAAGCTCAGCAGTTCCTGCTGGATTTCGAAAATAAGTAATTAAAAACAACAACTGCTTCATTACTTTTCAGCCAGAATCTTTGTGGCATACTATATAAAGATGGATTTCCAATATTTAAGGCTGGATGTGTCATCTTCATTTCAGCTGTACTCTGCTGTCCCTAAAATATTGGACTACTTTCCTGGAAGGCACCAAAAGATTTTTTCTGATTGTGATGAGTTGTGTGCTTTCTTCCGTGAGAATGTGAAAGTACACATGCAGACGCTGGATCCTCAGAACATCCGTGACTATATTGATTGTTTCCTTATCAAGTCTGAGAAGGTATGTGGGTCAAAAAATGTGTTTGCACTGGCATGGGTGCCCAGTTATGTCCTAGTCCATGTGGGGAAGGGATACCAGGCCAACCAGAGTGCCCCTCTGTCTTTGCCTCCTCCCCATGCAACTTCTCTCGGCCACTCCTTGCAAGGCATTGTGAATTATTATCATTATTCATTAGGCTGAGGTATCCTGTGCCCAGTTTTAAAGTCTATGCTTAATGTTGCACAAAACAATGCAAGTGCTTACGATAAAAATAAAATTGGTTCACTCAGTTTACAGTCTATATGAGTACCATGGACAGCTACTTTGCCCAAACCAAAATACATAACCAGTTACTCTTTTTTTTACTGCCATCACTCCTATAATTTCTGATCCCATATATTTTCAGATATACAGTGGTACCTTGGGTTACAGACGCTTAAAGTTACAGATGCTTCAGGTTACAAACTAAAAAATAGTACCTTGGGTTAAGAACTTTGCTTCAGGATGAGAGCAGTAATCGCGCGGTGGCAGCGCAGCAGCAGCGGGAGGCCCCATTAGCTAAAGTGGTGCTTCAGGTTAAGAACAGTTTCAGGTTAAGAACGGACCTCCAGAACGAATTAAGTTCTTAACCAGAGGTACCACTGTATATAATCTTGGTTAGCTCTAACATTCCAGTAATCAAACAACACAACGTTTGTAATGCAATGATATGCAAGTGCTTTTCTTTATATTTCAAAAGTAATTCTATTTTAAATACATGTGATTGGATTAAACACCTCTTGGGGTGAGTGCAGGATTTCACCCATGATGCTCATTCGAACAGGCTAAGCTGTCTCCATTTTGCCATCTTTCTTTATAGTCAATTTTCTCTCCCCCCCCCCTTTCCCTCTGCCTCATAGGAACAAAGGTCTGCTAGTGACACCTTCAGAACCGAAAACCTTGTCATGACAGTGTTTGGACTTTTTTTGGCTGGGACAGGAACCACAAGCTTTGCCTTGATCTCTGGCCTCATGGTGATGGCTAAGCTGCCACATATTCAAGGTATTCAGATACCCCAGAGAAGTTTAAAGTGGAAGGGTTTTGAGGGCTCCCTGGTGTCTTCAAATGGCACTTATGCCCAGGGGTAGGAACATTGCCAGAAGAGATGGGGCCTCAGAATTCTGGAAGCACATTTTCCAAATGATATTTGTTACAGGAGAAGTCCAGCAGGAGATCAACAAGATGGTAAGGCACAGAGGAATGAGTGGAAATCACTCAAGAGGAGAATTTGTGTTTGCATGAGTTTTCATGATGTCGGAGAGTGCCCAAGTTTTTCACTCTGTCAGATGAGAAGCAGAATCTGAATCCAGGAAATACATCTCTTGAGTCTTTTTCATTACAGCAAAAGTCCAACAGGAAATTGATGAGGTGATGAGTGCCACCCGTGCCCCTAGCATGGAAGATCGTGTGAGGATGCCTTTCACCAATGCAGTTATCCATGAGATTCTACGATACCCACCATCAATTAATGAGACCATTCCCCGTACAACGTCTTGTGATACCAAATTCAGGGGGTTCACCTTCCCTAAGGTATGATGGCCCAGCATTTTGCCATGATAATTGTGGAGAAGAAATGGTGCAGTTTTAGGAACTGATTGTATGAATGGCCCTGGACTGCCCTCATGGAGGCAGGGATGAGATCAGTAGTGGAGATCAGTAGTGGAGATCAGTAGTGATTTTGTTGGCCTAAGCAAATGAGCTGAAGGAACTAGTGATAGAGGAGAATATTGTTTGTTCGGTTCACATTTTAAAATGAACCAGCGGAATTAGTCTTTCACAGAGCTATGCATACAAAATGTATCTTTTATGGGGAAAATGTGTACTAAAATCAATGGTTTAGTGGGAAAATGCACACAGAAGCACAGAAGAAAGCACACAAAAATATATTTTAGATTGAGAATGGGTACATAAATGTGTATTTTAGGGGAAAGTGCATACAAAAAGATGTAGAATATAAATGCTAGTGTTTGGTGAGGTTTTAAAACAGAAATTGTCTGATGGGATGGAGCAGAATTATGACTGAATGCTGGTGAAAATGTCACAGAACAGAACTATAATGATCCCTCTGCCCCCGAAAGAAGCTGATAGATGCAGCCAGCTGTTTATGCTCCAATTTCATAATTTTTTAAAAAGGAATTCTACTGGTCATATTGATTGGAATGGAATGTATGGCAGTGTGTACTTGAGGACTAATACAGGAGTGGAACAGAATAAATCCGCTCATCCCTAGTGGAATCCCATTCTTCTAAGTTAGCATCCCCATTTTATCATTTTATCATAGTATGGCTATTTCCTAGATAGTCATGAATTGAGACCAAAAATGTAAATCTGCCATTTTCTATCCCTGAAGGGCACAGCTGTTGCTCCAATGTTCACAACTGTGCACCGTGACCCTCTCCAGTGGGAGACTCCAGAACAGTTCAATCCTGGACATTTCTTGGATGAGAAAGGCCAGTTCAAGAAGAAAGATGCCTTAATAGCCTTTTCGGCAGGTAATTATATGAGCCTGTGGTAACTTATGTGCAAACAATGCCATTTCCATTTTCTTTCAAGAGACAGTGTAAGGAAAGAGATATGGCTGCACTGTGGTCTAAACTACTGAGCCTCTTGTGGTTCCCAATCAGAAGTCGGCGGTTTGAATCCCCGCGGCGGGGTGAGCTCCCACTGCTCGGTCCCAGCTCCTGCCAACTTAGTAGTTCGAAAGCACACCATTGCAAGTAGATAGATAGGTACCGCTGTGGCGGGAAGGTAAATGACATTTCTGTGCACTGCTCTGGTTTTGCCAGAAGTGGCTTAGTCATGCTGGCCACATGACCCAGGAAAACTGTATGCAGGCATATGCCAGCTCCCTCGGCCTGTAAAGTAAGATGAGCGCTACAACCCTAGAGTTGTCCGTGACTGGATTTAACTGTCGGGTCCTTTGCCTTTACCTTTACAAAGGACCAGCCTTTTATTCTTCTGTACAATATCTCTGGAAAGGAAGTGAAACAACATCATTTCCATTGATGCTGGGATTGTTTTGAACTGTCAACAGACCCCATGTTTTGTAATTTCCCTGAAGGATTACATGGGACTCTGTTGTAAGCTGATGGCATGCACCACTTTTTAAAAGGAGGCAGTACCCTCTGTCCAGCTTCTAATAGGCTTCTTCTCACAAAGCACTGTGATTTGAAGTAAAATGAGAGACCTATAAAGTCATTCCCTGGTTGGACATGCAAGTCTTGTAATTATATTTCCCTCCCTGGTATTTTCTGTGAGTAGGGGATGGCACAAAAACATATGATATTGTTTGAAAAAAATTAAAGTACATCTGGGTCAGGAGTCACTGTGCGTGCAGTGTGGGGCTAGAAAAGGATAAATAAACTGGAATCTTTGGAAAACATGAAGTTAAATCCCTCCCATTCTTTGGTTGGAGAACTGCATCAGAAAATCTGTAGAAGTGAAAATTTTGAAGATTGGTTGTGTTTCTGTTCTCATATGGTTTCAGAAAGGGTGCATTTGATAGACTGAACTTTAAATGTGAACTGAATCTCATGTTTCCCCATCTCTATGTCAGGCCAATCATAATATTATTAGTCTTAGTCTTACTCTTAGTTTTAGTCTTGATTTTAGTATTCCTCACCTTTTCCCATAATGTGACTCAATATATTATACTCTAGCTGCAGTGCATTTTTGGGGCTGCATTAGTATTCCCAGTCCCCAAACCAACATTGCATGAATTCACTAGGGGTGTATCTGCACACAGGAAATATAAAGCTATAAATAAGTCAGAAATTAAATTGTTATATGATTTAATTGCATAGAAAAGGATTTTTGCTCTCCACCACCATCTGGTGTTGCATGTTTATAACACATTCAAAACCTTATTTTTTTGACTAATGGAGCTGAGTCCTAGGTTTCCTGCGCACTGTGTAGATTTTTGGGTTACTGGTTAGCTGTGCCTTCTTTTTCTTTGCCAGGGAAGCGGGCATGCGTTGGGGAAGCCTTGGCGCGAATGGAGCTCTTCCTGTTCTTCAGTACTCTGCTCCAGAACTTCACCTTCCAGCTGGTTGGAGCTGCAAAAGATATGGATTTAGCCTCTTTGTTTACGGAGTTCAGAGCTAAAAATGTCTGTCCTCTGATGAAAGCCACCAGACGTTCAGTGTGATCTTGTGACAAAAGATAAGCAGAAAGAATGTGGTCAGTGGCTCCCAGAATATTTGTAGTAGGTAGAACAGGAGTACTGTGAGGTGCCTTCCTTCACTCATTCAACACCTCTCAGTTTCACATAAGGGTAATAGCCCTAGATATCAGGTATTAAAAGTTTTCTTAGCATGGCAAACGAGAAGAGCCTTTGACCTTTCAATCCCTAATGTCCAGTCAACTGTTCATGGGCTCATTAGCACTTAATAAAATGTTCCACATCATCAACTATTGCAGTGTGTGTATGTGTTTTTTAATTCCCCCCTCATATACTGTTATAAACATTTGCTCTCTTCTGCAGATTATATTGAGGGGTTTTTTTGTTCTCTCAAGTATACATGGTTTCTTGATTTCAGTTCAACTACAAGTAGGGCTGGGCAATATCTGGCTTTCAACATCGCAAAATATCCTCAGGTAAATATTGCAATATACCGATATATCACAATGTCTGAAATCAGGATGGAGCTATGTAGAGGCATTGGCTGGCTTCATGGTTCCCCCCCCCCCATTGTGATTTTGCATGGCACGCGTGCGCACACACATCATGATTCACAATATATTGCCAGGTCAAAAATTATGAAACCGACAGCACAATATAGATTTTAAACTGGATGCTATATTAATATATCGCCCAACTACTAATAGGGATGAAAGTGGATTTTATTTTCATTTTCTCTTTTTTTAATGATCATGCCCGGATTGGAACACAAGCATTCAAATCAGATTGCATGTCTATAGACCTTTCTGAGGATGATGATTTTTATTCACCCCACCCCCACTCCTTCATTTTAACACGGCAGTCTGTGGGCTTTCTGTCAATTTCCCCCTTTCTTCTTAAAAACTATTTCCAGCCACTTGAAGCAGCTGGAAAGCACAGTGTTTGCTGTGTTCATTGAAATGTTTTAACTAAAAAAGCCCCTGGAAGTGGCAATGCGTTGCTGACTAATTCTATGTAGTGCCCCCCCCCAAATACCACAAAAAGAGCCTAAGTCCCAAGCACTCACTGTCCAAATTGTGCTCACTGTGTGAGGGGGAAGCTTGCCTTGCCAGTTCAAAGCCCCTTGCAGAGATGTCACTGTGACATAATATTAAACTGCAAAGAACTCATGATGATAAGGATCAGTAGGCTGAGTCACCTCTGCAAGGCAAGTCAAATAGGTGGTGATTTTGCTGCCAAAACTAGTGAAGTGAGCACAGCGCCATGCTTTTGAAGGTGAAGGAGCAGTAGGTGAAGGGGCAATGTTGGTCCAGAAGAATTGTAGGTTTTTCTTTCCATTTGTCAGAAGTGTTGGTCAGATTGCAAAAGTCACAGATCCTTTAGAAGCCTGAATCCCACCTCTCTAAGGGCAAAACTAGATGATGTGCCAATTGCAGAAATGCAATCAGATTCCTCATCTTATCCTCCAGATAACCCTGGAGAAGCCTAAACAGCTTCTGAAAAAGGTAGATGACAAACGTTGTAGATACTTCCAAAACCAGAAATTCCACCTTTCTGAACTTGCATCTATTTTGTGTTTTGTCAGAAGCAAATGTAGAGGTTATGATTAAAATGTCCTGAATTGAAGGTGAGAACTCTCTTGTGTTTTTCATAGTAGGGTAGTAGAGGGAATTTCAGCAGGTGAAGGTTTTCTCACTTGTGTCAAACTGGATTCTTCTTCTGCACAAGAATTCTGGCACTGCCTTATGTTGCATCTGGTCATGGTACTGTCAGAGTGATGGGTCAGATTACCCAGTAATTTCTTGTGGTGTTCCAGGAAGCAGAAAGATTACCCCAGAATGGATTACCCCACTGTACCGTCTTTCTAGCTTACAATACTCAAGGCAGTATACAAGCTGAAGAAACAAAGAATGTACATCTTATAACAATCTAATGCAATACAAAAATGTGATAATAAAACATAACATATCCATTTCACCTCCTGGGCATGTTTATGACCACATGCTGTGGTAATTCAGCAAGCTTTGGAAAGCGTTCTCCCTCCCTGGTGTCAGTGGCAGATCTTGGGGTCTCAAATTCCAGGGGCCAAAAATTTGGCACTCCAGCCTCTTGAGCTCCATTATAAATAAAAGCTGTGGCATCTCGGAAGCTCTGTGCCCAGTGTCACCAAACCCATTGCACTTCCTTAAATCTGCTTCCGCTGGTATGTTCACCTGACATGCACACTGTAAGGGTTCCAAGCGATTGCACGAGAGCAAGCAGGCAATTACCTGCCTACTTGGTAGTAAAGCCTTGCTTTAGCTGCTAAAATAAACTTTATCTGTCCAGAGCGCCACTCTCCCGTGGCTGGCTCATTCACTGGAAGAATCCGTGAGTGGGCGGTTCTTAAACTTTCCCCAGCAAAGTAATTTCCTGACCCCGAGTCTACGCCTCCCCTCTCGGCACGGAAGCTTACTGCGCAAGGAAGGCATGGGTAACGGAGGACTCCACTCCTCCCTGCTTTGCCAAGGCAAGGTGTCTTGGCACTGCCTCGCCTCCTCCGAGCCCTGCAACTCCTCTCCACTGGAGGTGTGGTCACTCTCCTCTGTTGAAGAGGAGCTGCTTCCCACGATCCTTGGAGGCTCTCTATAATCCATGCGGCTTTTCCTCTCTCCCTCCTGTACCGATGGCAGTTCCCTGACACACACCCTCAGCCATTTTTCACCTCAATGAGCAAGCCAAGTCTAAAGGCACTCCAAGGACCCACCCCTCAAAGGCAGAGTCCATGGAAGGTGAATAAAGAGTGTCCTCAACCCAATAGTGCCTCAGACACTGCAGAAACCTTTTCTTAAATATTCTCACTTACCTGGGCTAAATGCCAATTGCGCCAAATTAAGGAAACACTTCTCCAGTCCCACAGTGTGAAGTCAGTGGGGGGGAAAACACCATTGCAGAAAGATCAGGGCAGCTAGATGCCCAGCAAGAAAAAAGATAAATCGCTAATCGAGTCTCTTGGCTTATGGCCAGACCCGTACATGGGGCAATGCAGCTAAGAAAGCCTTACTTGAGATGCATAGCAGTCAGCAGGTGAGAGCCACATCTATGAATTACAAACTGATCAGTAGGTATGTCAATACACTAAACTCCTGTATAAAAATGAGCAGGAACATAAAGTCACAAAAATGGAAACTGCACTAAAGGTCTGTCCAGCTCAGTATTGCTGACTTCAACTGACACCAGAAAAGAAAATGTTTTCCCTGGCTGACTTCACAATAAATGTGCATCAGTGCACAGCCTCCATGCACGACATCTCACATTTCCAAGGGTTAGGGGGTTAACTCGGAGTTCAGGTCAGAGTGACGTTCTTTTAATGAGTAACTAGCTCTTGCTAATAATTAAAAATCACATGGAAAAGAATAAAAACAGGGTTGGAATGTTAGAGATATTTCAGAGACAGGTTTGGCTGGGTCTCCAGCTGACGGCATTCCTTCCTTCCTGTCTTTCTTAAGCCTTTTCTTGGATTTCTGGCCTAAAGAAGAACTCAGTGAAAGATGGAGGTGGTTGGGGCAGGAGCTCTGCTCCTTCTCTACCTGTTCTTCACTGTACTCTTCTCCTCCTTCAAAATGTACAAGAAGAAAAGCCAGCTACCCCCAGGACCCACTCCCTGGCTCTTGCTGGGAAATCTCCTGCAGAAAGATGTCCTGCCTGTCTACAAGTTCTATACAAAGGTGAGTTTCCCTGTCCATAAATGTCAATAGGATTTTGCCTAGAATAGCAGGACAGAGAGAGGAGGACACAAATTTAATTTCTTCCTTGTCTGGTCTGTGTATATCTGCTTGAGTCTGCTGCTTTGAGAAGCCTTCAGTTAACAGAATGGAGCTTATGATAGGAAAGTTCCTATCCTTTTTGTCTTTTCCCATGCTAGAAGGCTGTAGAGAGTATGGGGATCCATATGAACCAACCTGGGCCATGTGATCTGAGGCCCTTCTTTTGTGCCTTCTCTGTGAGAACTCCATAGGGTGACAACATGAGAATGGGCCTTTGCTGTGGTGGCTCACCATTTGTGCAATGCTCTATCCAAGGAAGCTCACCTGGGGCTTTCATTACATATCTTGAGGCACCAGGCAAAAACATTCATTGTCACCCAGGCCTTTGCCTAATTAAGCCATCTATACCTTTTGAACTTGGGTGGGGGGATATTGTTTCTGTTGTTATTATGCTATGTATGTATGTGTTTTTAAATTAATATTAATAATAATATGATGATGATATAATCCTCAGAATAAGAGCACTATAGAAATCTAAAAAGTAAAAAATAATGAATGAATGAATGAATGAATGAATAACAGCCATGAATTTTGATGGAGGGTAAAGCTACACTTGATGGCCATATTATAGCTTGAGGAAATCTGTCTTGGTGGAACTGAGTGCCTACTACCAACTTTAACTGGTGTCCCAGCTGTGTCTCTATCTTATCAGCTGTTAAAACTGTCCATCATTACATCTAGCAGTCATTAATTCCAAACTCTGTGCTGTGTCAAAGAAGTACAGTCATACCTTGGATGTCGAATGGAATCCTTTCCAGAAGTCCATTAGACTTCCAAAACGTTCGGAGATCAAAGCACGACTTCTGATTGGCTGCAGGAAGCCCCATCAGAAATTCGGCTTCCAAAAATAGTTCACAAACTGAAACTGTCACTTCCAGGTTTGTGGTGTTTGGGAGCCAAAACTTTTGAGAATTAAGCTGTTCGAAAACCAAGGTATGACTGTATTTCCTTGTGTTTCTCTTGAATTTCCCACCATAGAGCATCACTGGGTGACTGGCCAGGAAAGAGATGGGAAAGGGAGCAAAGTCTCTCTCTCCGCTTCCTGCACACCATGACACTGTTACACACTTCTGTCTTGTCTCCTTTTACTCAACCTTTTCCTAAAAAAAGAAAGATTGATCCAGATGTTGTGCCCTTTCCACACAGAGGAGCTGCTTGATCATTTTAGTTTTCCTTTTGGGGACTTTCCCCCCACCAGCTCTACAATATCTCCTTTTGACATTAGTCAACCAGAACTGTGCACAGCATTCCAGATTGAATCACACCATAGAGTTGCACAGGAGAAGTTTTTGCAAGCTTTTGTGAATCTTCCCCACTGCCCTAAGATTGCCATGATGCCAGCTGAGAGGTGGGTCAATATATTTTGTGAGAAAAAGCCTGGCAGGCCAAGTTTGGCCCAGGGAACACAGTTTCTCCACCCCTGCCCTGAGGTATCTGTCCAAAGGAAGCATTGACCAACGAACCTTGCTTGTCTTTGATTCTACTTTCAGTTCATTGATAAATATGGCCCCATCTTTACTGTCTGGATCGGGCCAAAGCCCATCGTTGTGATTTGTGGATATGAAACAATGAAAGATGCTTTTGTGAATCATGCTGAAGAATTTGGTGGGCGTCCTGCAATGCCCTTCATAGACAGAGCGAACAACTATCGAGGTAAGGGGTGTATTGCATTTCTGTGCTTATTTTTGGATTACCTGTGTTAACCTAGGCCCTGCCACACTTCCCTGTCTATTATGCTCAGCAGTTATGCCATGTTTCAGGTACACAAGTAGAGCAGCCATGCTGGATCAAAATGGATGATATCATGCCATGTTTGTGTCTTCTGTATCAGCTGCTTAGATCTTTGTGAACATGTTTGTAGCTTTAGGTTCGATGAATGGTGTGGTGTTTGCCCTCCTAGGTGTGTGACATCATACTGGCTTCACAAGGAAAGGGTTAACTAAGTGTAAAATGATTAACCAATAGGAACCCAAGGGAAGGAGTTAGAGTTAGAGTTGTTAAGAAGTCAGTCTGGAGTTAGAGAAGAGAGAGGGAGGATAAGTCTGTGGGTTGGGATAGTCTGATGTGAGAGAGTGAGAGAATCTGTTAAGAGGAGTCAGTCAAATAGTTGAGATAATCAGTCAGAAGGGATTAAGAAGGTATAGGCCGGTAAAGAAACTAAGGTTAAGAAACTGACAAGAAAATTATCTGAGAAACCATAAACTTGTTAATGCTTATAAAATAAACTTGCTTATTTGGTTTAATTTTAACAACTGTCTGGACTCAGTGTGTACCTGAGAGTAATGGGTTGGTGGCAGCGGGGAAGCAAGCACAGTGGTGGCACAGGGATCAATAGACTGTAAAACATCCGGGGACCCTGTGTGATCGCCAGAAATAATAATAATAATAATAATAATAATAATAATAATAATAATAATAATAATAAATATTTTATTTATACCCCGCCCTCCCCAGCCAAGGCCGGGCTCAGAGCGGCTTACAAGCAATAATAAAAACAAGAAGAATGATTACAACTTAAAAACAAAAATAAAATACAACATTAAAATAATGGAGCATTAAAATATTAAAATGTAGCCTCATTGCAAGAGGAGAAGGAAAAGAAAAAAGAAAGAGAGGGAGGGAGAAATGGAGAACTTGGCATTGTGAAAAGAGTAACAGAACAACAGCCATGAAGCCAAACAAAAAACAAAAAACCAACTGATAGCACAAGATGTTTTGGCAAACCAGTGCTTGAGTGTGTGAAAAAGTGACCTGTGTGAAGAAGTGCTGATATAGCATTGGCGCAAGTTGCTCCTGCCCCCCCTATTCCGGATAGATTATCAGAGGGAAATTTTGTGGGGAAGTCCAGCTCCATGCTCATAGCTCAGTTGGTAGAGAATGAGACTCAACCTCAGGGTCGTGGGTTTGAGCCCCACATCAGGCAAAAGGTTCTTGCATTGCAGGGATTGGACTAGAAGACCCTCGTGGTCCCTTCCATCTCTACAATTCTGTGGTTCTTTTAATGTTGTATAATCTCAGTGCAAGCGAACCGCAAACAAATCAGGCTGAATGCTGAATAATCCAGTTGTCTGGAACCACCCCTGTTTCCAATTACAAATGGGAATATAGCCTGAAGGAGGAAGGCACCATCTCTCATATTGAAACTTCCTGCTGGTTTCTGCACATTGAGCTCTCCACCTGTTTCCTTTCAGGAATGGTCAACAGAAATGAGGCAAAATGGAGAGAGGTGCGCAGGTTCACATTATCCACCCTGCGGGAATTTGGGATGGGAAAGAAAACAATGTCTGAGAGGATACAAGAGGAAGCCCTTTGCCTGGTGGAAGAATTGGTGGCCACACAAGGTACTCTTGGGCCATACGTCTTCCAAAGAAAATTCTGCCATCCTTCAATGCAGGAAGTGGGGTTTTATTTTGTGATTGTTGTTGGTGATTGTAATTTGTCTCTTCTTACTTCAGACCTCTCCGATTTTAATTCTCTCTTTAAATATTGGGCAAGCTTTATATTCTTCTTGGGGGTGGTGGTTCTATGATTAATTTGTTTTTAAAGCTAAGTGTCAGGGGTCTGCCTCCAAGGGAGAGGGGAGAGACAGGAATGTACAGACAGCCTCCTCCTTTGTTGAGCAGCTGCACCTCGTCAGTCTGGTGAAAGCGAGACTTTAGGAGAAATGGACGACGAGAGAAAGGGGGGGGGGGAGGATGCAAAGGCTCAGTCAGGCTGAGATGAGCCACGACACCTGTCAGGGACTCAGGAGCAGAGGCACAGGAAAGGGAGGAAATAGAGAGCGAGGGGGAGGAATCCGAAGGAAATGTTAGCGATGACAGCGGTCCGAGGTCTCTGAGTCTTTCCAGCGAATCGGAAGATTCACAGAAAGGGGCTCCCATGGTCAGAGCAAGGGGGGTGCCGAGGGGGACACCCCAGGAAGAAGGGGCCAGAGGGGACTCAGAGAGCAGCAGTTGGAAATCAGGACCAGCTTCCCCACCAGAGCGCAGTAGGGGGGAGGAGTCCCAGGTATCGGGATCAGGCGGCTCACCGCCAGCGGGAGGACATGAGTCAGGATTGGCCACGCCTCCATCGGGGAGCGAGGAAACGGTCAAGAGGAAGGTTGAAGGCTGGGCGTGCGCGCCAAGTTCAAATGTACAGGAGGGCGGCGCAGTTGGCAGCCCGGATAGGGAGCCAGGTCCCAAAGCCCGCCGAAAAGAGGGGGAGGAGTCAGGGGGGTCAGCGTCAGCGTCAGAAGAGTCCAGAAAGGAGGAGACCCCGGGGGGGCAGAAGGACCCAGAGGAGAAACTAGAGACGGAAGAGGTGGAGTAAGGTTAGAGTCTTAAGTTGGTGTACAAGGGGTGGAGACTCAGATGGAGCTTTGCCGGTCTAGCCCCTAGACGTAGAGCTGGGCGCTGCGGCTTGAAAATGGAAACTGTACTTCAATAAAGACTTTTGTACATTACTACCGGCTAGCGTTGGTCCTCTGTGAGCTGGGACCTGGAGCCAGCTCTGACAACACTGCTTCCAGGGAGTTGGACGTGCCTCTTCCATTGCATAGTTTTCGCCAGGGAATTACACGTAAGGAAAAGAGGCGGAAATGGGGTTCTCCCGGGCTTATATACTGGAGGGCAAACAGGAAGAAGGCACTTCCGGAATCTGCTGGTGATTGAGGCAGACATGGATTTTGGACCTCTGCACTGTACATAGTTTTTGCGCTCAATAAAACTTATAAAACCCTCCCAAAACTAACCCACCTATTACAAACCCTTCCAGTTTGCATCCCCCAAACCCAACTCCGCAGATGGCAGGGAAAACTACACTCCTTTATCTTCTCACACAAAAACCCAAGAATAAGCCCCAAATACCTGCACCTCCCCACCTCAGAAGGAGGACGGGGAATCCCCAACATAGAAGGATATTATACTGCCAACCAAATACGCCATATAATCCCATATATACTAGAAGATGAGACAAAACTATGGATACACCTAGAGAGGGACACAACTGAAAATACCTGCACCACAGCATACCCTCTCCTCCCGAACAAACTAAGGAAAATTCCCATGGCATGGAAAACAGTAATAGGCAAACTATCCCCAACCCCATCCCCACTAATTCCCTAGGCTTCCCACCCATTATTCCACCACGCAGCACAAAACCTCCAGATTAAAACCTGGCAAACCAAAGGCCTATATCACCTAATAGACTTCTACGAAAATAACAAACTTTATCAACACAAGAAATACAAGATAAACTAGAAGACACCCAAATGCCCTGGTTAACGCATCACCAATTACATGCCTTCTTAAACAATCCAGCAGTAAAATCAGCAGCAACTAGGCCACTGACAACCTTTGAAAACCTCCTTTTAACAACAAAGGGACACGGCAGAGAAATGGTATCCGCAGTATACAAAATACTACTACAAAATCCCACGAATTCCCTAGACGCAATCAAAAAACAATGGGAGGATGACATAAGCTATGAGATTAACCCCACTCAATGGACCAAAATGTGGACTATACCCCCCTTTAAATGCATATCAACGAAAAGAAAAGAACTCACTCTGAAACTCACCTACAGGTGGTACCTAACACCAAGAAAACTAGCACTAATACGCCGAGGAATCTCACCAAAATGCTGGAGAGGGTGCACCTCCACAGGCACATACCTCCACATGTGGTGGGAGTGCCCCCAAATCCAACCATTCTGGACAACAACTGTACGAGAAATAAGTAAAATAACCAAGCAAGTATTAGAAATCACCCCAGAATTGGCTTTACTAAACATCTTCCAAGACAATAATGCCCACTTACACCACAAAGAACTCATAACCCACCTACTTTCAGCAGCCAGAAGCATCATAGCCAGACACTGGAGAGACCTGTCAGGAGTAGGCATGGACCAATGGTACCAAATAGTATGGGAAACAGCCCTACTAGAAAAATTAACCAATAAACTGAAACTGACACGGGGACAAATAGAAGAAGACGCCTTTACGGCTCCCCTTTATCACATACACAGCCCAACAAGACAACGACAATAATCCACCAACAGCATACAAATCAATATGGCTAACCTGATCCAAAACACCCACCCACCCCACTCACACATGAAAACAAAGACCACCACAGCCAACCACAAATGAATAACCACACCCTAGGCCAACCCCAACCTCTCTCACCACCAAAGGAACACAAGCGAACAGCAAAGAACCTGCACAAGCAATGCTGACACCAAACCCTACATATAGTAAGTGAAATAGAAACATTGCCACCCGACCCCACTCTCACCCATTGGCTGAGGGAGGCGGCGTACAGCTTTTGGGTCATGTGGCCAGCATGACTAAGCTACTTCCCACGAACCAGAGCAGCGCACGGAAACACCATTTACCTTCCCGCTGGAGCAGTACCTATTTATCTACTTACACTTTGACGTGCTTTCGAACTGCTAGGTTGGCAGGAACAAGGACCGAGTGTGGCGATCACACAGGGTCCCCGGACGTTTCACCATCTATTGATCCCTCTGCCACCACTTTATTTCTTGCTGCCACCACCCAGGCCCTACCTAGTAAAATACTGAGTCCAGTCAGGGTTAAATTGGAACATAAACTTCTGTTTATTTATTGCAGTTTAACAAGTGTGTGGTTTCATAAACGGTCTCAGTCAATTACAATCATGGGGTGCCTATCCAGACCTATAACTTCTGCTGCCTGCTCTCACTCACTAAACCACCTCTCAGATTTTTACCTGCCTTCCTAGCTCCTAACTGTTCCTGACTCAGCTTTTTTCGCTACACTAACTGATGGATCCTGATAGATTTCGCTAACTGATGGATCCTGATAGATTCCGACAAGCCTTGCGGAACCCTGCTCCTCCTGGCGACTCATTAGATGACCTTGTTGAGGACTGGAATAACCGGCTCTTGGCAGCCATTGATGAGATCATGCCTAAGCGCCCTCTGCGACCCCGTCGAAACCGGGCCCCTTGGTTTACTGAGGAGCTCCGGAAAATGAAGCGGGATCTCAGACAGCTAGAGCGAGTATGGCGACGGACTCGTGACGGAGCCTCAAGAACATCTTATAGGACGCTTATGAAAGCCTATGAGATGGCTATGAAAGCTGCTAAGAAATCTTACTTTGCAGCTTCCATTGCATCCGCTAGCTCTCGCCCGGCACAACTTTTTAGAATAATTAGGTCAATAACGTCCTTAGGAGGACAAACAAATTTAAGCACAAATTCGACCCACAGCTGTGAGGCATTCGCAAGCTTTTTTGCGGAGAAAGTCCTGTTGCTCCGCCGTGACCTCCCTGCCAATTTAGATACAGTGACTGAACTGGAGGCCCCTCGACTGACTTCAGGTCCAGTGTTGGACCATTTCGATTGGATACTCCCTACTGATGTGGATAGATTCCTCCAAGTTGGTAGGCCCACCACCTGCCTCCTTGATCCGTGCCCGTCTTGGCTGATTAGGGAGTGTCCAGATGTTGCGCGGACCCCCCTGGTTGAAATTATCAATTTGTCCCTTGACACGGGGACATTCCCAGGGGAACTGAAGGAAGCAGTGGTGTGTCCACTCTTAAAGAAAACTTCATTAGATCCCTTAGACCTATCCAATTACCGCCCAGTTTCAAATCTTGCATACCTGGGTAAGGTAATTGAGAGAGCGGTTGCTGAACAGCTTGGTAGGTTTCTGGAGGAAACATCGGCATTAGATCCATTTCAGTCCAGTTTCTGTCCTGGTTTTGGGACGGAGACGGCTCTGGTTGCCCTAACAGATGATCTCCGTAGACAACTGGATCGAGGCGGGTCAGGACTGCTGATCCTTTTAGATTTGTCAGCAGCCTTTGACATGGTCGATCATGATCTTCTGGACCACCGCCTCGCAGATGTGGGGATACAGGGCATAGCCCGTAACTGGTTGTGCTCTTTTATCTCTGGTCGGGGACAGAGGGTGGCACTAGGGAGGGAAATGTCATCGCGCCACTCCTTGGTGTGTGGAGTGCCGCAGGGCGCAATTCTCTCCCCGATGCTTTTTAACATCTTTATGTGCCCCCTTGCCCAGATTATCCGGAGCTTTGGGCTGGGCTGTCACCAATATGCTGATGACACTCAGCTCTAACTGCTGATGGATGGCCACACCGACTCGGCCCTGAACACACTGACCAGATGCTTGGAAGCTGTGGCTGGATGGTTTCGTGGGAGGCGATTGAAACTAAATCCTTCGAAGACAGAGGTCCTATGGCTAGGTCAGGATGGCATGGGGATGAGGGAGCAACTCCCTTTTCTTGCGGGGGCCCAATTAGTGCCATTGCCTTCCGTTAAGAGTTTGGGTGTAATCCTTGATGCCTCCCTTTCCATGGAGGCGCAAGTTACAGCAACAGCCAAGGCGACATTTTTCCACCTTCGCCGGATCAAGCAGTTGGTCCCTTACCTTTCCCACCCCGACCTGGCCACAATGATCCATGCGACGGTCATCTCCAGGCTTGACTACTGTAATTCGCTCTACGCGTGGCTGCCCTTGAAGCTGTCCCAGAAACTCCAGCGGGTACAGAATGCTGCAGCGAGGCTCCTCACGGGGTCTTTGCCATGGGAGCATATTCACCCAGTGCTTTTCAAGCTGCACTGGCTCCCGGTGGAGTACAGGGTCAGATTTAAGGTGCTGCTTTTGACCTTTAAAGCCCTTCACGGCTTAGGACCCTCGTACCTATGGGACCGCCTCTCCTGGTATGCCCCATGGAGAGCCTCAAGGTCCATAAATAACAACACCCTAGTGGTCCCAGGCCCTAAGGAAGTTAGATTGGCTTCAACCAGAGCCAGGGCCTTTTCAACACTGGCTCCGGCCTGGTGGAACGCTCTGCCTCATGAGACCAGAGCCCTGCAGGATCTGATTTCTTTCCGCAAGGCCTGTAAGACAGAGTTGTTCTGCCTGGCCTTTGGCTTGGAGCCAATTTGATTCCCTCCCTCCCTCTCTTTCTCTTTTCTTTTCCTTCTCCTCCTGCAATGAGGCTACATTTTAATATTTTAATGTTCCATTATTTTAATGTTGTATTTTATTTTTGTTTTTAAGTTGCAATCATTCATCTTGTTTTATTATTGCTTGTAAGCCGCTCTGAGCCCGGCCTTGGCTGGGGAGGGCGGGGTATAAATAAAAAATTATTATTATTATTATTATTATTATTATTATTATTATTATTATTATTATTATTATACACTAACTCAACCTACCTACAGACTCTATCCCAATTCACTCTCACTCCAACCAGCCACCCAACTCCCATCGAACTCCCCCTTCGCCTCTCCCAGAGCTGATTTTATAGTCCCTCTGACTCCACCCCCCTGGGTTCTGATTAGGTAACCTGTTTAACTATTTCACCTCCAGCACTCTCATATGTTAACGTCATACCGAGCAACGGGAGCTCACCCCATTGCTGGGATTCAAACCGCGAACCTTCTGATCAGCAAGCCCTAGGCTCTGTGGTTTAGACCACAGTGCCACCTATGTCCCTTAAATTCCAGAGAGATATCAAAAGGAAAATATATCAGTTTTGCCATAAAGGCAAAAAAAGCGCCTCAGAGTGGCTGGGACAACCCAGTCAGATGGAAGGAGTATATTATTATTATTATTATTATTATTATTATTATTATTATTATTATTACTACTACTACTACTACTAGTAGTAGTAATAATAATTATTATTATTACTAGTAGTAATAATAATATTAGCGGGTGGTGCTGTGCGTTAAACCACAGAGCCTAGGACTTGCCGATCAGAAGGTTGGCGGTTCGAATCCCCGAGACAGGGTGAGCTCCCGTTGCTCGGTCCCTGCTCCTGCCAACCAAACGGTTCGAAAGCACCTCAAAGTGCAAGTAGGTAAATAGGTACCGCTCTGGCGGGAAGGTAAACGGCGTTTCCGTGTGCTGCTGTGGTTCGCCAGAAGCGGCTTAGTCATGCTGGCCACATGACCCGGAAGCTTGTCGCCGGCTCCCTTGGCCAATAAAGCGAGATGAGTGCCACAACCCCAGAGTTGGCCACGACTGGACCTAATGGTCAGGGGTCCCTTTACCTTTACCTTACTGCTACTACTACTACTACTACTACTACTACTACTACCAACTTGCCAAGCCCCACTCACCATGTCTTGTTTTTCTTGCAGGGCAGGCCTTTGACCCAAGAAGAAGCATCACATGTGCTGTTTCAAATGTCCTCTCTTCAGTTGTTTTTGGGAATCGGTTTGACTACAAAGATCCGGTGCTGCTGGAGAACCTGCGTATTGTGCAGGACTTCATGGGCTACCTCCGTACTTTATCAATGCAGGCATGTTGTTCCTTCTGCATGCTGAACCTGGGGGTCTTTCTTCCACCTCTGTGTTTCTTTCTGCTGATAACTATTTCTGCACTCAAACAGGCATGCTTCCTCAAATTTACTTATGTCACCAGTAGGGATGTAAAATGTGGTTCAATTCCTCTCAGTGTGATCTGTTACAGGTCTTTCTCCCACATAACAAACTGCAATCCAAATCAGTTCTTCACCCCAGTGGCATGTCTTTATGCAAATAATGCCAAAAATATCATCACATTTTTGTTAAAGTTGTAAGTTTAGATAAAATGCCATGTTTGAATGCTGTAACCTAAAGGAAAAACGTTGCACTCTGACAAAAGCATCAGAGAAGGCTCCTATTTTTCCACTGGAGTGAGATAAGTGACCTGATGACTCATTTCTGGATACAAGAGTGGCAGAGCTCTCACAGCAGGAAGCTGAAACTTGAAAAGTCTCTGTGTGTGCTTGTTGGACATGACTACTACTACTACTAGTAGCAGAAGAAGCAGCAACAGCAGCAGTAGCAGAGAAGTTCCAAAAGCCACATTAATTTAATAGCCTCTGAATGAGAGAGAGGCAAATACAGTTTATCTCATTTCTCATTTATCTCATTTATGATTGCAGTTTATCTTATTTCCTCATTTCCCCATTGCTTCTGTTCCAGATTTATAATTTACTCCCAGGAATAATGGCTTACCTACCTGGACAGCACAAGAAGATATTAGCAGACTGTGCAAAAATGAAGGCCTTCATTCGTGAGAGGGTGGAGTCCCACAGGAGGACACTGGATCCTCAGAATCTCCGTGACTATATTGATTGCTTCCTTATCAGGTCAGAGAAGGTAGGGAGATCCACACCTTTCTTTCCCTACATTTCTGAGATGCCTTCATTTGTAGTTAATTTGAAACTGTCCCTCATTGTTGTTGCACTCCCACATTCTGAACCATTGTCCCTCTCTTGGCTTTGGTGGCTGCTAAAGTCCATCTCCAAACTAATCTCAGATGGAAACATCTGTCCTCCAGTATATTGAGACATCAACCCAGGCAGCAGAAATGCAGCTGACCAAAATGAAATCATACATGAGATTGTGGCCTGAAATCCCCCTCCCCCACCACGCTGGTTCTCAATGGTGTCTTTATATTCAACAATATCTTTATATTGCAATAAGCCATGTACATCTTGTGTTAGAAGTTAACACAGTTCATTCCATTTATAGCCTTGAGAAGACAAGGTCATGACAGACCAGACCACCAAGGTTATTGTGTGGAATAGGATGAGATGTTTCAATTTCTCCACCCTCCTTTCCCTTCTGCCTTGTTTACAGAAACAAACCAATCCTGAGAATATCTACAGCACCGAAGAGCTTGTCCAGTGCGTGTTTGGACTCTTTATTGCTGGGTCAACAAACTCAAGCACTGCCTTAGTCTTCAGCCTCCTGGTGATGGCTAAATTTCCACACATTCAAGGTACTTAAATGGCCAAAAGATCTGATTTCCTCTGCTATCCAACACAAAATTTTTCAAAGGTCACTTGCAGTAAATTCAACAAAACAGCAAAATATGCACTATTTCACTAATATAGTAATAGTGTTATGGTAAAAAACATGTAAAGAAAATATCAATGAACAATTGGAAGTTGCATGATAAAAAAAACAGCAAAGCTGTTCAGAGGCAGTAAGACTTACTCATAAAGATCATTGCAGAACAAAAAAGTATTTCTACACCTCTAAAGATGTCAGACGAGGAGGTTTGAATGGGGGTTAACTTTAGCCTTAGTTTCTAAGAAGAGAAAGATGATTTGACATACAATTTTTTATATTTTCATGCTCCTTTCCACTCAGATGAATCCCTAAGTGACTTACAAACAATTATTAATAATGGCATGATAGAACATAGTAGAAAATCACAAATACAGTACAGCATAAATCATATGAATACCGTATTTTTCGCACCATAGGGCGCACCGACCCCTCTCGCACTCCAGGCTTCAGGAAGCTATCCGCTAGCCGTGGGAGACCCAGCTCTCCCACGGCTAGCGGAGCGCTGCATTAATCCCGAAGCTTGGGGCGTGCGGAGCTCCGCACGCCCCAAGCTTCGGGATTAGCGCTCTGCTAGCTGTGTCTAGGCTGTGGATAGCAGCCGGCTTCCCGGAGCGTCAGGCGCCCTGAAAGCAGAGCGCCCGGTGCTTCGGGAACACATCCGCAGCATGGGGAGCCTTGCAGGAGTTCCCCGCAGGGCTCCCCACGCTGCAGATAGCAGCCTGCCGCCCGGCGCGAAGGGCGCCCTGAAGCAGAGCACCCCTCGCGCCGGGCAGACATCCGCAGCGTGCGGAGCTTTGCAGGAGTTCCCCACAGGGCTCCCCACGCTGCGGATAGCAGTCTGCCGCCCGGCGCGAGGGGCGCCCTGAAGCAGAGCACCCCTCGTGCCGGGCAGACATCCGCAGCGTGCGGAGCCTTGCAGGAGTTCCCCACAGGGCTCTCCACGCTGCGGATAGCAGCCTGCTGCCTGGCAGGTGGGGCCCACTGAAGCAGAGTGCCCCACGCGCCAGGCAGACATCAGCCAGCCCCACAAGCTCGGGGGACAGCAGGGAGGCGCAGCGCCACTATCCCACTGTTCCTCGACCTGGTTCGGTTTCCCTGACCTGCTTTTGGGGGGGAAATAAAGGGAAATTTCCCCCCCTTTATTTCCCCCCAAAAAAACTAGGTGCGTCCTATGGTCCGGTGCGTCCAATCGTGCGAAAAATACGGTAATTCACAAATATTCAGATGATGCTCCCTGCATTTTGGAAGAGAAATTGCTTGAGAAAATAGTACTGCGTCAGATGAAAAGCAGCTCCAGAGTTCTGGAAGTACATTTTCTGAATGCTTTCCATTGCAGCAAAAGTTCAACAGGAGATTGATGAGGTGGTAGGTGCCAACCGCATCCCTGGCATGGACGATTGGGTGAGGATGCCCTTCACAAATGCCGTTATCCATGAGACTCAACGATTTGAAAAAGGGAGCCTTGAGGGCTTCCCACGTGCAACAACGTGTCGTACAGAGTTCCGGGGCTACATCATCCCACAGGTATGATTCATGCATGGAATGATCAGTTTACTATGGGGAGGAAAAGGGAGGGATTTAGCATCACATGAAGGGCCTTGATCTGCCATAGTTCCAGGCAGTGTGGAGACAAGTCGTAGTAAGTTCCACCCACCTACTCCATTTCTGTGATTTTTCAGAATGCTATGCAATTATGTGAGACAGACTGCTTCAGCAATCACTGTCTTTCTGAAAAGAATGTCCTTTCTTATATGACTGTGAAACCAAAACAAATAATGCAATGTCTATCTTCTCCCTGAAGTCCACCACTGTGGTTCCAATGCTCACAACTGTGCACTATGACCCTCTCCAGTGGGAGACTCCAGAAAAGTTTAACCCTGGACATTTCTTGGATGAGAAGGGTCAGTTCCGGAAAAGAAATGCCTTCATGCCTTTTTCTGCAGGTGACTTGATTCGCATGTTGTGGGGTTGGGGCTGGTGGCCGGTGTGTGAGTAGGAGTGGGACGCTGGGAGAAAACTGATGGTTTTAGGACATGGGTAGGCAAACTAAGGCCCGGGGGCCCGATCTGGCCCAATCACCTTCTAAATCCGGCCCACAGATGGTCCGGGCATCAGCATTTTTTACATGAGTAGAATGTGTCCTTTTATTTAAAATGCATCTCTGGGTTATTTGTGAGGCATAGGAATTCGTTCATCCCCCCCTCCCCCGATATAGTCCTGCTCCCCACAAGGTCTGAGGGACAGTGAAAAAGTTTGCTGTTCTAGGAGATAAATAAATGCTGGAATTGGAGTGATGGAATGAAGGGCAAGGGTATTTCTCCTGTTTACCTAATATTTGCTTTGGAACTAATATGCATATGTGGAGCCATTGAGCAAGGGTTTCTACACACAAACTCACACAGATTTGCATAAAACTGATTTGGTTCTGCTTTTCAAATGAGAGCAATTTCACACACACAGACCCCAGAAATAGGTCACATGTTGTCTAAGTTCTTGGATTTATCTGTATGAAGAAGTCCCACACGTTTGCTGTCTTACACTGAGTTCTTTGGATCTTCTGTTGCCCTAATGACTCATTAAAAGGTAAAGGGACCCCTGACCATTAGGTCCAGTCATGGCCGACTCTGGGATTGTGGCTCTCATCTTGCCTGCTTACAGCTTCCGGGTCATGTGGCCAGCATGACTAAGCTGCTTCTGGTGAACTGGAGCAGCGCATGGAAACGCTGTTTACCTTCCCGCCAGAGAGGTACCTATTTATCTACTTGCACTTTGTGCTTTCAAACTGCTAGGTTGGCAGGAGCAGGGACCGAGCAACGGGAGCTCACCCCATCGCGGGGATTCGAAATGCCGACCTTTTGATCGGCAAGTCCTAGGCTCTGTGGTTTAACCCACAGCGCCACCCGAATCCCAATGACTCATTACCTCCAGGCTATTACCTGAAAAAGAATGTTGGTCTGGCTTAATTAGCTTTTAAAACATGCCTATTCCAGATTAGCATCAAGCAGGTCTTCCAAATCCTGCTGTACTTTGATGCTACATAACATGTCTGCAATGAAATGCCACCCACGAGTCAGAGAAGCAAAACAAACTGGAGACCAACAGTTCAAAAACCTACTTGCTGAACCACCTTGACCTTTCATGTACATAACAGTGTGCAAGCAGAGAGCTGTAGACACCAACTGAGAATTGGCCCTATTGCTGCCCTTGTTATGCTTGCTTTGGTTTTTGGTTTTTTAAAAAACCTCTTAAACTCTAGCATTTGCTGTGCACTATCTTGGTCTTTGGTTATTGATTGGCTCTGCCTTCTTTGTCTCTGCCAGGAAAACGGGCATGCCCAGGGGAAGCCCTGGCTCGGATGGAACTGTTCCTGTTCTTCGCTGTTCTGCTCCAGAACTTCACCTTCCAGCTGGTGGGAGATTTCAAAGAAATGGACGTAGCATCTTTTCATATGCAGTACAAAATGAAGAGCGCATGCGTACAAATGCAAGCCATTAGACGTTCTAAGTGATCCAGTGAGGTAAACTAAGCAGAAGGGATCAAGTCAGTGCCTCCAAAACTATTTGTAGTAAGTAGAATGGAAGCACTGAGAGATTTGAATCCAACAGTACTGAGGAAAACCAAATATTCCAAGCTTAGGTGGAACAGGCCATAGGAGCCGCCCCCCAGTAAAATATTTGAGGAGGCTGCCCTCCAAGTTGATAGATATTACCATTCAAATGGGGTGCATATGCCGCATCTTGCGATCAATTATGCAGGGCAGGACTTACACCCCCCCCCCCATATTTTATTAAAGTTAGCACCCCTGGACAAGGCAGAAATTGAACAGGCTAATCCCGATATTCTCAGACATCAGCTCCCATCATCCCAGCTAGTAGTTGCTAGCAGGTTGCATGGGTGATAATGTGTTTGCTATCCTCACTTTTCAATGCCACACATTGCCCATTATTCAATGCCAATTATTCACAGTAAACAGAACAGAAGTAAAACAAGGCTCCAAAAATGAATGGAATGTCAAGTGATCATACCTTTACAAGTGTGTGTGAAGCAGATACTGCAAAACAGTTTGTTGTTTAGTCGTGTCCAACTCTTTGTGACCCCATGGACCAGAGCACGCCAGGCACTCCTGTCATCCACTGCCTCCTGCAGTTTGGTCAAACTCATGCTGGTAGCTTCGAGAACACTGTCCAACCATCTCGTCCTCTGTCGTCCCCTTCTCCTTGTGCCCTCAATCTCTCCCAACATCAGGGTCTTTTCCAGGGAGTCTTCTCTTCTCATGAGGTGGCCAAAGTATTGGAGCCTCAGCTTCACGACCTGTCCTTCCAGTGAGCACTCAGGGCTGATTTCCTTCAGAATGGATAGGTTTGATCTTCTTGCAGTCCATGGGACTCAAAACAGTAAATTACCCGAATTAAGGCTATGACAGTAATTTTGAAATATAATAAGGAGCCTAACTAAATGAAATACTATGTCAATATATTTTGTTTTTGTTTTACAGAAGGTATCTTTAGGAAAATAATAAATTTAGTTTTGCCTGAAAAACTAAAAAATAAAGCAGTAGTTATTATTATTATTATTATTACATTTCTACATGCAGCAAAAACATGCAATAATATCCGTTTCTTTGGGGGGATTAAGAAATTTTAAAGATTGAAATTAAATTCTAATCCAATCTGTAAATTCGTGAAGAAATCCATTTTTCAGTCTACCAAAAATAAATTGCCTTCAGAAATATATATATATTTCAGATACTTTTTTTAGCATCAAGAGAAAAGAAAATGCAGCTGTGTTGATTCTTTTATTGCTTAAAGCAGCCTTGGGGAGGAAAAGTCCAACTGATTTTGGTGTTCTAATGTTAATATTGCAGACTGAATTACTATTACAGGCAAGAAATATTGTTAGTACCTTGGTATCTACATTAATTACAGAATTAGCTTATAATTTGCCCAGCTGGCTTGGTCTTTACCAGGTTTGGAAATAACAGAGATATGAGCATCCTACCATACAGATGGCAAAGAAGAGTGGGAATATAATTTCAATCAGTCAATAAAAAAACTTTATGAGGGGAGTGCATAAAGTTTCCACTCTGTTCTACATGCCACACCAAGTTTTTAAAACTCCCATAAGGATGCCTTCCAGTTATTTAAGGGTAAACTGTGTTAAGATAAATTATAGAACAAAATTTGAGAAAGAGGGAAAGGATTTGCTGAAACAGCTAATTGAATTAGAATACAAAAAAGGGAGGTGTGAGGAAGTCGAGGAAATAAGTAAATGAGAGATAAAGATATGCAAATATCGGATCTGTTCTTTTTTCTTTTTAAAATGTTTTTGTTTTTTCTCTTTTTACTGATCTGCTGTATTGTTCTTTTATTGTTTTTTTTATTTTTTTATTTTTGAAGTATTGTAATTTCTTTATTGTTTGCTTTTTCTTTTCTTTTCTGTAATAGTTAAACTTTAATAAATATCATTAAAAAAAAAGGATGCCTTCCAGTTAAATATTTTCCTAAACTAAAAAGCCAAAATCGAAGTGTTAAAAGATGGGCTCCTGTCAGTAAGAGTTTTCATTTTCCTTCCGGCTGGAGAATGTTGAAGGTTTTCACTGTGTCAGATGTGTAGTGGTTTCAGAAATCTGGAAAAAGAGCTCTCAATGTTGTTTTTTATTACAACAAAAGTTCAACAGTAGATCGAAGAGGTGGGAGGTGCCAACCATGTCCCTGGCATGGAAGATAGGGTGAGGATGCCCTGTACCAATGCTGTTGTCCATGAGGTTCAACAATATGAAGAAGAGAGCCTTGAGAGCTTACCACAGGACACAATGTGCTGTACAGAATTCCAGGGTTACATTATCCCCCAGGTGTGTTTCACACATGGATCGATCAGATTACTACAGAGAGGGAAATTGGAAGACTTATCATCACCTGAATGGCCTTGATCTCCCAAAGTCCCAGACAGTGTGGATACAATATATGGTGATTCTCCACTTCAACCCCATTCATGGTGATTTTTCAGAATGTTGTGCAACGACTTGTTTTTATGCTAGAGAACCAGTTTTAGAAATCACTTTCTGACAAAAGAGACAGTGATTTCTTTCTTTATGAAAGAAAGCTGTTTCCTATTATATTTATGTGTACTGTAATCTTCATCTTCTCCCTGAAGGGAGCTGCTCACAACTTTGCACTTTGACTCTCACCATTGGGAGACTCCAAAAAAGTTTAACCCGGTCATTTCTTGGAGGAGAAGGGTCAATTCCAAAAATAGAAAATAAATGCCTTCATGCCTTTTTCTGCAGGTGACCTGATGGGCCCAGGTCCGATTGGAGTTGGTGGCCTATGTGTGGGTGGGATTGGGGCGTTGGGAGAAATCTGGTGGTTATAGGACAGGCATAGGCAAACGTGGCCCCCCAGTGTTTTGGGACTACAACTCCCATCATCCCTAGTTAAGAGGACCAGTGGTGAGGGATGAAGGGAGTTGTAGTTCCAAAAAATCTGGAGGGCCGAGTTTGCCTATGCCTGTTCTAGGAGATAAATAAGTGCCATTAAACTAGCTCTTCCAGTCCCTCACACTCACACTTCAGCTCAAAATTTGTTAATTGGTACACGTGTCTCAAGAAATCCACACATATCTACACATGAGCTTTAAGCATTCTTGCAAGGAGGAAATCTTTTATGTGGAGCAACCGTGTCCCATCCTGGACAAGTATCTGCACTCTGAGAGGCTTCCAACACATATAAAAACATAATAAAACTATACAAGTCTGCTTTCAGATGCCTTCTAAAGATTGTAAAGTTACATCTCCATGACCCAGGGGCTGCATAACTCCATACCCCCCAACTTTTCTCTGATGAAAATAGGGACATCCTAAAGACTCTCCCTGGAAAATAGGGAAACTTGGAGGGTCTGTAAGGACTGTCTATCTTGATATATTTTCTTGTCATCATAGGCTTTTTAGAATTGTGCTTTTGTCTCTGGGTCATGTTGTCATGCCACACAACTGTTCCAATTCATTTTTTTTAAAAGTAAAATGCTGTACTTTCTGTCTTTACTTCCTGCCTTTAAAAATTACTTTTAATGCTATCGCCCACCCTCAAAAGGAATATGTCTATTCTCTTGACTGATTATTCTTACACAACTGGGTTGCCACAAGGACTTGTGCTTAGCTACCAAGAATGTGAGAGATAATAATATAGAAGATGCCCAGATCAGCATGTTTACTTGCTTAGGGTCAGGGGTGGGGTAGCAGCAGAAGAATGTGGAGAGAAGGAAGTCGCCTTTTGGGCTTTTTGCTCAAAATATGCTTCTTGTCTCCCTCACCTCCATTCGCCGAAACAATGCATGAAAAGATGTGCCTAATGAAGTTTGAATTACTTGAAAGGGTTTCTCACTGCAGGCATGGAAGAACTAACAGAGCACATTTCTACCTGTTACTTAATGCTATAGATGCCAATAAAAACTTTTCTGCAGCTGAATTTGAATACCTTTGAGGGGAAGACCCCTTGAAGGAGAGGAATGTTGAACTTTCTTCTGCTTCCTCTGGCTTGGATTAAATTTCAATTTGATTTAAATTTCACAGCAAGAGAAAAGTTCTTCCCCTACCCATCTGTTGTTCATGGATGATGTTGTTCTATTTCAGGGTGGTCCAAATTTTGATTGCAAGTGGGCTGCTAGATTACTTCAACACAGCACCTATGGGTCACTCATTGCCATGCTGCACAGCAGGCGCGAGTGAGCCCAAAATTTGACAACCCCCACCAAACTTCATGCTGCCTAAGCCTGGTGCTAGGCTTTGGGAAGGACAAGGCGTGAGGCTCTGGCAGCATTCTAGAGCCCCCTCACTTCCTTTTCAAAGCTGGAAAAGCACTAACTAGGCTTTGTGATGGAGACAGGAGGACTCTGGGACCCTGTCAGAGCCAGCCTTCATGCCTCCTTCCTAAAGCCCAGGGCCTTGCTTACCTGACTTTGGGAAGGAATTTGAGCGCTGGGGGAGGGGGCATCAAATGTTGCCAAAGGCCACCAAAAAGGACCTTGAGGGCTACATGTGACCCTAGGGCTGTGTGTTGGACCATAGCGTTTTGCTAAGTTTGGTTACATGTTTTGTTGAGATAGCAACATAACACACAATAAGATTACTCAGGAGTTTTTCCACAAAGAAAGCTTAGCCCTAATTTTTAATTGATATGAAAATGTTCTAGAGGCAGGCATGACAATAAGTATTTCTCAAATATATTAACTTACTACAAAAATATTCTGTTTCCTTCATCCATATCCTATGTCCAAACTAGAGGATGCATCAGGTAAGAAACTTGTGACTGAACGTGACTGAAAATGAAGGATGAACGCACCAAATATTGACAATGTTTTCAATAGCAGATATCGATTGCACATCGGTTATTTGTACCATGCAGTCTAAATTAATGCTTCTTTTCACAAGGGTGATTGCTTCACTATCTGTGTTGTAACACACTTCCTGCTCATCCAGACTGGCAAGCTCAATGTGACTTTCAGGTCGGCTTGTTCATTGGCCATGAAAGCTCTCCCAATTTATTCAGTCTTTGTATGATTTGCTGCACTACATTTGACAAAGGTAGATAAGGCAGTGGAGAGTTATATATTTCCTTTCAGGGTGGGTGTGTGGCTCACTTGATTTCAGTCAAAACTTGGTGGCATATTCAGAATTTATTTGCTGTGAAGTAGAGCAATTACTTCTAGATGCTGGTTGAAATCAGGAGATGCCAGCTCAGATCTGACTAGGAATCTACTCACCGAGGGGTCTGGCCTACCATCCTTACCAGCATTAGGATGGCCATTGATGGATAAAAATGTGAGGTTGTCCGTGATGGGAAGATGGTGGTGTTTGAACATGGATATTATGGTTTAATAATATTATTTCATGGCTGCGTTAAAGAAAATGTACATTGTTGTCCGTAACATGTAATTCTGTACCCAACCTTGATGTTGAAGACATAGAAATTAACCTATTTTCAGCCCAGGTCTAGAGCTTATGTTGATGATTAACCCACCTTTCCTAGTGGAACACATACTGGAAATAAAAGAACTAAGATTATTTGGAGAAGGTTGGAGTTGGAGTTGGGGTTTGGCTGGGGCTCTAATAAGCAGCTGTGTTTTCGCCTTGTCTTTCTTTAGTAGTTTCCTGGATATATTTGACCAAAAGAAGAGCCTTAGAGGAAGATGGAAGTGGCTGTAACAGGAGCTCTGTTCCTTCTCTGGGTTCTCTTCATCTTCATTTTCTATTCCTTAAAAATGTACAAGGAGAAAAGCCAGCTACCTCCAGGCCCCACTCCCTGGTTCTTCCTGGGGAACCTGCTGCAGAAAGATGTCATGCCTCTGAACAAAAACTATTCAAAGGTAAAGCCGTTTCTCATTGCGGTTTCTCTCTGTTCCCTTGTCCCTGTGGCACGGCATAAACAACCATTGTCTGGAATGAAGCAATGTGTAGAGGAGGGACAGAAGGTTAATTGTTCCCTGGCTTGCTTATATACTTTTCCATTCTTCCTTATAATAAAGGCATGCTTTGAAGGGGCCCAGATTTCTGCTTCCTTTCTCTTTCCTTATTTTTATTTGTATTGTTTATTACTTGATTTTACTAGGTTTTGTTTACTGTTGGCATGTGTCTATTTTGCATGCTCTTTAGAGCTTCCCTGAATCAACTTAAGATCCCTCCAGACAATTGGTTTATTCAGCATTCATTCTGATTTGCTTCCACAAAGCTTAAACAGAAGTTACCATAAAAAATAATGTCAAAAATTTGGGGGCGTCTTATACTTGTATACATCTTCCCCCATTTCCTTAAATGGGAGTCCCCCAAAATAGGGGGCGTCTTATACATGGGGGGCATCTTATAGACAGAAAAATACTATAATTCACATTTATATATATATCACATTTGTTTTGATTTGCTTACAGGCCAGTTCTATGATAATGAGCATTCATTCATTCTTCATTCATTCTGGTTAGCTTGCAGGTTGCTTATAGTTATTTATTCACCACATGCTTTTCAATACATTTCCCCATTACTTTCCAACAAGCATTTTTTAAGTCCATTTTTTTAAAAAGTGGATTTGTTGCACTAGGATTATGTTAACTGCATAGACCCAAGATTTTATCTTGCAATAATAATGACAGTTTGGAGGCACCTAACTGAAGAGAACATTAAATGAAATAGCAATATTCATTTAGAAAAAGCACAGCAGCAGCAGCAGTAATATACATTAGATTTGTACTTCATTTCATTTCATTTATTTATTAAATTTCTATACTGCTCATCATCTGAGGATCACAGGGTGGTTTCCAACATGGAATTTTGAAACCATTAAGTTGCAGGCTAGCTGTATTCGGCTGTATGTGTAAACACACCCAGTCAAAGGGTAGTGTAGGCACATTGCCAAGCCCTGTCCCTTCCACTGCATGATACCTATAACATGTGAAAAGCTCTCCACTACTCATGGAGACTCTTAAAGAATTTAAAACCCTGATTGTGGTTGGCAGGTCACATGGGAGTAAATAATTGTACTGTAATCCATAACAGTATTGTACTGTAATCCTCATAATTGTTAGAAGATCACTTAAGGCAGTTGTAACCAAATGTGAGGGACGCAGGTGGCGCTGTGGTCTAAACCACTGAGCCTAGGGTTTGCCGATCAGAAGGTAGGTGGTTCGAATCCCCACAACGGGGTGGGCTCCTGTTGTTCGGTCCCAGCTCCTGCCCACCTAGCAGTTCGAAAGCACACCAGTGCAAGTAGATAAATAAGTACCGCTCCAGTGAGAAGGTAAACGGCGTTTCGGTGTGCTGCTCTGGTTCGCCAGAAGTGGCTTAGTCATGCTGGCCACATGACCCGGAAGCTGTCTGTGGACCAACGACCACTCCCTCAGCGTATAGAGCGAGATGAGCACCGCAACCCCAGAGTTGTCCGCTACTGCACCTAATGGTCAGGGGTACCTTTACCTTTAACCAAATGTGATAAATAACAAGCTGAAGCCGAACCAGGAAGCATGTCAAGAAGCATGCCCCCGTGTTCATTGATTGGCCTGGGCATAATTATATGGTTATGCTTTAGAGATATGAAGCAGTGGTTGATCATACTGAAATGTATGATGTGATACCTATTGCAGTGTCATACCTGTTAAAGGGGCAGCTAAATTTCTTTTCTTCACGTGCCTGTCTTGCAAAGTGAATCAAATACCTGATGAAGTTGGTGGGGCTGAACATAAGATTTATTTCACAAGATTCTCTTTCTTTTATGGAGGCAGTTCAAAATGTGGTTTCGCCTCATTTAGGAACAGCCTTCTAGCAGCCCATTCTCTAAGGAGCCATCCAGGTGTCCTTTTTATTATGCATTCATGCTTATTTGTACTCATGATGACATTGGAGTCATCATACACAATCCGATTTCCAGTACTGTTTGTACTTGCAAAAGTTCTGAAGTGGACACATTGTTTTGTTCCATTCAGTGCACATCCCATAGCTTCCTGTTCAAATCCTATAGCTTGTTATAGCCCAAATGTTCAGGTGCGTGTTGCTTTTGTTGCACCACAGTATATACAATGTATGGATGTAAATTTTATGAAATAAACAAATGTACCTGTCAGGGTCTGGACTGAGGAGGAATGGTAGGAGCCACCCCCCCCCGAACCTTCCCGAGAACAGGAGGACAGTATAGATTTAGAACAGTGGTCTGCAGAAGGACATAGTTCAGAGACTGCAGAGGGGAAATGCTGGGGAATATTGGGAGAGGAACAGCAGGAAGAAGAAACACCGGGGGAGAGACAGCCAACAGACTCAGAATCTTTGGAAAGCATTCCTGAGCCCCTCTCTCCCAGGACTAGGCATGCATTGAGAGTACTAGAACAAAAAGCTCAGAGGCAGAAAGCCCATATCAGCTGGCGCAGGGATGATGTAGGATAAGAAAGATGGAGGTGGTTGGAATTTACTTGGAGTAATGCCATTATTTAATAGGGACTACATTCCTTTCTCTCTGTGTGTGAATACTGAATAAATTACATGGTAAGGCCTCTTCTTGTTTATCTGCTTTTTTGGCTGCCACTGGGGGGAGGGATAGGATTCCCTGAATCTTGACATTATCCCTCCAGATGGCAATAATGTAATAACACTGAGGAAGTATTGGGGAACAACTAATAAAGCTGAATTCTGCCACTAATGTGCAGTTACTGCATCAGCAACATGTTGCAGCATATGCCTGCAAAACCCCGCACAAAACAAGTTGCAGGTGCCCTAAATAACACTTTCTTTGTGCCTTCAGCTGGTTGAGAAATACGGCCCTATATTCACAATCTGGATGGGACCCAAACCTATGGTCGTGCTTTGTGGATTTGATGTAGTAAAAGACGCTCTGGTGGATCATGCTGAAGCGTTTGGTGGGCGTATTAACAGCCCCATCATTGATCGAGTGACCAAAGGCCACGGTAGGCTATTTCTTTTTACTTTTTATGTATAGTTTAGCTCTACTTTGATTTGTAATGCAGTCCCCCAAAATGTGCATGAAAATTAGCATCATGTATAGGAAAGAAAGAAAAGAAAGACAAACACTATCAAGCAAGGCATTATTTTTTTCTGTGGCTTGCTTCTCCAAAGAACCATTTTTGAAAATCAATTCCCCCCAAAGAAGCTGCTTTTTTTGATCCAGGGAAGCTGTCCCTTACGCAATCACTTAAGAAAATAAATAAACATCAACCATTTATTGAGTCTGCAAACTGAAAATAGCAACAGGATACGTTGCTACCTCTCTCCAGTGCCAATAAAATGTCATTCTGAACATGGGTGACCTGATTTCACCTTCCCACCCCAACTGCAGCTAACAGTGTGGGCTACAGGCAGGCAAGGGGGTGATGCCATGTCTCTTACCATCCGTTATTTACTTTGTTATGTGGCACTGGACATACCTATTTATGCAACCAAAGAAACAAAAATCCCTTACACAACAAGGGACTGGGCTCTTGGGAGCAACAATTAGTTGCCGGATTGTAACTACAAATGGGGATATAATTTTAAGGTGGAAAGCACCAGAACTACCTTTTCATGTAGAAACTTCCTGCTGGTTCCTGTTGGGTCAAGAACTGACAGAATGACCTTCACCCCTTTTTCCCCCCAGGGATAATTAACTCTAGTGACATAGAATGGAGAGAGCTGCGCAGATTCACGGTTATGACACTGAGAGACTTTGGAATGGGGAAGAGATCCATGTCTGAGAGGGTGCAGGAGGAGGCTGTGTGTCTGGTGGAAGCATTGGCAGCCACAAAAGGTAATCTAGCTCATTAATAAATAAAACTGATAAAGCACTATCCCAGGGCAAGGAGAGGATATTTATTAAATTGAATATAGGAATGGGCACTTATAGTATGTTAGCTTTTGACATAGTTAGAATATGTGACTGTTAGGCTCAGTGGCAGCAGAGAGGCAAGCTTTTCCCATTTGTCCTTTCAACTCTCTCCACGCTCATGTGAACACCAACTCATGTGTTGTACTTCCACCGTAATATTTTCCACTAATCCAGTAATGCCTATGAGAGAGAATCTACCTACACTTCTTAGGGGTGCACACTGTGTGCAAATTGTTTCAGTGAAAGTTGTTGGGCTTATTTTTATTTAGTGTCAACATGGCCTTGTGGGCCACCTGAAACTCTGTTGCAGGCAATGCTAGCAGAATCAGCATCAGATAAGTTAATTAAGTGGAATGTTACAGCAAAGAAATGAAGGGGGGTTTGATTATTTGGACTGTGGATGGGGTAGGTGGCGGTGGTGGGGAGAGAAGGAAACCCAGTGCCTCTTTTTTCTGCCTCTCACCTCCCAAAAATTATGTTTAATTGCAGTTTTAAAATAAAAATTAACACAGCCCCCCCCTAATTGATTTAGGACTGGATACAATTTGAGTGTTGCCCAGGTTGCCCTGAATATTGTGTCGGAGCCAATTTGTGGACCCAGATACGGCCTCACAGCAAGTCGGTGTCAGGGGTACAGCTGCGCACTTTACTACTACTTTTAATTTCTTTAACATTTGGTTCTTGGGACTGATGGAAATGCAATCTACCAGGCTCAAGCTGTTTAAACAGTTTTTAGACTTAATTTTGTATTGGGGTTTGAAGATGGTGGGCTCCACTTTCATCAGGCCTTGCTAACTGTCTTCGGTTCCTCCTACAGGACAGGGCTTTGATCCGACAACTAGAATCACATCCGCTGTTTCCAATGTGATCTCATCAGTCATCTTTGGGACTCGCTTTGACTACGCAGACAAGACCTTCCTAAAGCACCAACACATTATAGAAAATGAAGTTGGCCTTTTTCGTACTATCTTGGGACTGGTAGGTTGTTCCTTCTGAGTTGCAAACATTTTCCTCACTATCAGGAAAAGGAAAAACAAAACCTAGCTTGTTGGAGTATGAATGATGGCACGAAGGGATCAGAACTGTGTGCTTGCCTAACTATCAGATGAAAATAATGTTCTGAAAATGTCTTCCACAGGGTTGAGATGGAAATTAACACAACCACAAAGTTCCAATGATTTCAGGGGAGAAACTGGACCCTTGAGCAGGGCAGGCAGCAGAAAAGTTGGAGGACTTAACTGGGTTGTTCACCAATAGCAGCAGATCTCCCTTTCCTTTCCTGCCCCCACCCCTTTTACTTACCCATTGCTCCCCCCCCCATTCGCCTGGCCACCATTTCCCTCTGGATGCAGTATAATTGTAAACATTGCAAGGGCACATTTGTACATCTATAGAGGCATAGGACGCCCTCTGCCACTCTTAGCACCTGAGGAAGTCTGCAGGAAAGGAAAAAATAATTTTTTTCAGGTAGTTGGAGCCTGAGTCATTTAGGGCTTTAAAAACTAATATTAACACATTGAATTGGGCCAAGAGACAAATTGGCAACGTGTGCAGCTTTTTTAAAACAGAGGTTATGTGAAACTTAAACAGAACCCGAACCAGTAATCTGGATTTTGGACCAGTTGACATTTCTGAGTCATCTTCAAGGGAAGCCCCATCATCCCCAGCTCTTAGGAATGAGGTAAAATGAACCAGAAGCTCAGCAGTTCCTGCTGGATTTCGAAAATAAGTAATTAAAAACAACAACTGCTTCATTACTTTTCAGCCAGAATCTTTGTGGCATACTATATAAAGATGGATTTCCAATATTTAAGGCTGGATGTGTCATCTTCATTTCAGCTGTACTCTGCTGTCCCTAAAATATTGGACTACTTTCCTGGAAGGCACCAAAAGATTTTTTCTGATTGTGATGAGTTGTGTGCTTTCTTCCGTGAGAATGTGAAAGTACACATGCAGACGCTGGATCCTCAGAACATCCGTGACTATATTGATTGTTTCCTTATCAAGTCTGAGAAGGTATGTGGGTCAAAAAATGTGTTTGCACTGGCATGGGTGCCCAGTTATGTCCTAGTCCATGTGGGGAAGGGATACCAGGCCAACCAGAGTGCCCCTCTGTCTTTGCCTCCTCCCCATGCAACTTCTCTCGGCCACTCCTTGCAAGGCATTGTGAATTATTATCATTATTCATTAGGCTGAGGTATCCTGTGCCCAGTTTTAAAGTCTATGCTTAATGTTGCACAAAACAATGCAAGTGCTTACGATAAAAATAAAATTGGTTCACTCAGTTTACAGTCTATATGAGTACCATGGACAGCTACTTTGCCCAAACCAAAATACATAACCAGTTACTCTTTTTTTTACTGCCATCACTCCTATAATTTCTGATCCCATATATTTTCAGATATACAGTGGTACCTTGGGTTACAGACGCTTAAAGTTACAGATGCTTCAGGTTACAAACTAAAAAATAGTACCTCGGGTTAAGAACTTTGCTTCAGGATGAGAGCAGTAATCGCGCGGTGGCAGCGCAGCAGCAGCGGGAGGCCCCATTAGCTAAAGTGGTGCTTCAGGTTAAGAACAGTTTCAGGTTAAGAACGGACCTCCAGAACGAATTAAGTTCTTAACCAGAGGTACCACTGTATATAATCTTGGTTAGCTCTAACATTCCAGTAATCAAACAACACAACGTTTGTAATGCAATGATATGCAAGTGCTTTTCTTTATATTTCAAAAGTAATTCTATTTTAAATACATGTGATTGGATTAAACACCTCTTGGGGTGAGTGCAGGATTTCACCCATGATGCTCATTCGAACAGGCTAAGCTGTCTCCATTTTGCCATCTTTCTTTATAGTCAATTTTCTCTCCCCCCCCCCCTTTCCCTCTGCCTCATAGGAACAAAGGTCTGCTAGTGACACCTTCAGAACCGAAAACCTTGTCATGACAGTGTTTGGACTTTTTTTGGCTGGGACAGGAACCACAAGCTTTGCCTTGATCTCTGGCCTCATGGTGATGGCTAAGCTGCCACATATTCAAGGTATTCAGATACCCCAGAGAAGTTTAAAGTGGAAGGGTTTTGAGGGCTCCCTGGTGTCTTCAAATGGCACTTATGCCCAGGGGTAGGAACATTGCCAGAAGAGATGGGGCCTCAGAATTCTGGAAGCACATTTTCCAAATGATATTTGTTACAGGAGAAGTCCAGCAGGAGATCAACAAGATGGTAAGGCACAGAGGAATGAGTGGAAATCACTCAAGAGGAGAATTTGTGTTTGCATGAGTTTTCATGATGTCGGAGAGTGCCCAAGTTTTTCACTCTGTCAGATGAGAAGCAGAATCTGAATCCAGGAAATACATCTCTTGAGTCTTTTTCATTACAGCAAAAGTCCAACAGGAAATTGATGAGGTGATGAGTGCCACCCGTGCCCCTAGCATGGAAGATCGTGTGAGGATGCCTTTCACCAATGCAGTTATCCATGAGATTCTACGATACCCACCATCAATTAATGAGACCATTCCCCGTACAACGTCTTGTGATACCAAATTCAGGGGGTTCACCTTCCCTAAGGTATGATGGCCCAGCATTTTGCCATGATAATTGTGGAGAAGAAATGGTGCAGTTTTAGGAACTGATTGTATGAATGGCCCTGGACTGCCCTCATGGAGGCAGGGATGAGATCAGTAGTGGAGATCAGTAGTGGAGATCAGTAGTGATTTTGTTGGCCTAAGCAAATGAGCTGAAGGAACTAGTGATAGAGGAGAATATTGTTTGTTCGGTTCACATTTTAAAATGAACCAGCGGAATTAGTCTTTCACAGAGCTATGCATACAAAATGTATCTTTTATGGGGAAAATGTGTACTAAAATCAATGGTTTAGTGGGAAAATGCACACAGAAGCACAGAAGAAAGCACACAAAAATATATTTTAGATTGAGAATGGGTACATAAATGTGTATTTTAGGGGAAAGTGCATACAAAAAGATGTAGAATATAAATGCTAGTGTTTGGTGAGGTTTTAAAACAGAAATTGTCTGATGGGATGGAGCAGAATTATGACTGAATGCTGGTGGAAATGTCACAGAACAGAACTATAATGATCCCTCTGCCCCCGAAAGAAGCTGATAGATGCAGCCAGCTGTTTATGCTCCAATTTCATAATTTTTTAAAAAGGAATTCTACTGGTCATATTGATTGGAATGGAATGTAAGGCAGTGTGTACTTGAGGACTAATACAGGAGTGGAACAGAATAAATCCGCTCATCCCTAGTGGAATCCCATTCTTCTAAGTTAGCATCCCCATTTTATCATTTTATCATAGTATGGCTATTTCCTAGATAGTCATGAATTGAGACCAAAAATGTAAATCTGCCATTTTCTATCCCTGAAGGGCACAGCTGTTGCTCCAATGTTCACAACTGTGCACCGTGACCCTCTCCAGTGGGAGACTCCAGAACAGTTCAATCCTGGACATTTCTTGGATGAGAAAGGCCAGTTCAAGAAGAAAGATGCCTTAATAGCCTTTTCGGCAGGTAATTATATGAGCCTGTGGTAACTTATGTGCAAACAATGCCATTTCCATTTTCTTTCAAGAGACAGTGTAAGGAAAGAGATATGGCTGCACTGTGGTCTAAACTACTGAGCCTCTTGTGGTTCCCAATCAGAAGTCGGCGGTTTGAATCCCCGCGGCGGGGTGAGCTCCCACTGCTCGGTCCCAGCTCCTGCCAACTTAGTAGTTCGAAAGCACACCATTGCAAGTAGATAGATAGGTACCGCTGTGGCGGGAAGGTAAATGACATTTCTGTGCACTGCTCTGGTTTTGCCAGAAGTGGCTTAGTCATGCTGGCCACATGACCCAGGAAAACTGTATGCAGGCATATGCCAGCTCCCTCGGCCTGTAAAGTAAGATGAGCGCTACAACCCTAGAGTTGTCCGTGACTGGATTTAACTGTCGGGTCCTTTGCCTTTACCTTTACAAAGGACCAGCCTTTTATTCTTCTGTACAATATCTCTGGAAAGGAAGTGAAACAACATCATTTCCATTGATGCTGGGATTGTTTTGAACTGTCAACAGACCCCATGTTTTGTAATTTCCCTGAAGGATTACATGGGACTCTGTTGTAAGCTGATGGCATGCACCACTTTTTAAAAGGAGGCAGTACCCTCTGTCCAGCTTCTAATAGGCTTCTTCTCACAAAGCACTGTGATTTGAAGTAAAATGAGAGACCTATAAAGTCATTCCCTGGTTGGACATGCAAGTCTTGTAATTATATTTCCCTCCCTGGTATTTTCTGTGAGTAGGGGATGGCACAAAAACATATGATATTGTTTGAAAAAAATTAAAGTACATCTGGGTCAGGAGTCACTGTGCGTGCAGTGTGGGGCTAGAAAAGGATAAATAAACTGGAATCTTTGGAAAACATGAAGTTAAATCCCTCCCATTCTTTGGTTGGAGAACTGCATCAGAAAATCTGTAGAAGTGAAAATTTTGAAGATTGGTTGTGTTTCTGTTCTCATATGGTTTCAGAAAGGGTGCATTTGATAGACTGAACTTTAAATGTGAACTGAATCTCATGTTTCCCCATCTCTATGTCAGGCCAATCATAATATTATTAGTCTTAGTCTTACTCTTAGTTTTAGTCTTGATTTTAGTATTCCTCACCTTTTCCCATAATGTGACTCAATATATTATACTCTAGCTGCAGTGCATTTTTGGGGCTGCATTAGTATTCCCAGTCCCCAAACCAACATTGCATGAATTCACTAGGGGTGTATCTGCACACAGGAAATATAAAGCTATAAATAAGTCAGAAATTAAATTGTTATATGATTTAATTGCATAGAAAAGGATTTTTGCTCTCCACCACCATCTGGTGTTGCATGTTTATAACACATTCAAAACCTTATTTTTTTGACTAATGGAGCTGAGTCCTAGGTTTCCTGCGCACTGTGTAGATTTTTGGGTTACTGGTTAGCTGTGCCTTCTTTTTCTTTGCCAGGGAAGCGGGCATGCGTTGGGGAAGCCTTGGCGCGAATGGAGCTCTTCCTGTTCTTCAGTACTCTGCTCCAGAACTTCACCTTCCAGCTGGTTGGAGCTGCAAAAGATATGGATTTAGCCTCTTTGTTTACGGAGTTCAGAGCTAAAAATGTCTCTCCTCTAATGAAAGCCACCAGACGTTCAATGTGATCTTGTGACAAAAGATAAGCAGAAAGAATGTGGTCAGTGGCTCCCAGAATATTTGTAGTAGGTAGAACAGGAGTACTGCGAGGTGCCTTCCTTCACTCATTCAACACCTCTCAGTTTCACATAAGGGTAATAGCCCTAGATATCAGGTATTAAAAGTTTTCTTAGCATGGCAAACGAGAAGAGCCTTTGACCTTTCAATCCCTAATGTCCAGTCAACTGTTCATGGGCTCATTAGCACTTAATAAAATGTTCCACATCATCAACTATTGCAGTGTGTGTATGTGTTTTTTAATTCCCCCCTCATATACTGTTATAAACATTTGCTCTCTTCTGCAGATTATATTGAGGGGTTTTTTTGTTCTCTCAAGTATACATGGTTTCTTGATTTCAGTTCAACTACAAGTAGGGCTGGGCAATATCTGGCTTTCAACATCGCAAAATATCCTCAGGTAAATATTGCAATATACCGATATATCACAATGTCTGAAATCAGGATGGAGCTATGTAGAGGCATTGGCTGGCTTCATGGTTCCCCCCCCCCCCATTGTGATTTTGCATGGCACGCGTGCGCACACACATCATGATTCACAATATATTGCCAGGTCAAAAATTATGAAACCGACAGCACAATATAGATTTTAAACTGGATGCTATATTAATATATCGCCCAACTACTAATAGGGATGAAAGTGGATTTTATTTTCATTTTCTCTTTTTTTAATGATCATGCCCGGATTGGAACACAAGCATTCAAATCAGATTGCATGTCTATAGACCTTTCTGAGGATGATGATTTTTATTCACCCCACCCCCACTCCTTCATTTTAACACGGCAGTCTGTGGGCTTTCTGTCAATTTCCCCCTTTCTTCTTAAAAACTATTTCCAGCCACTTGAAGCAGCTGGAAAGCACAGTGTTTGCTGTGTTCATTGAAATGTTTTAACTAAAAAAGCCCCTGGAAGTGGCAATGCGTTGCTGACTAATTCTATGTAGTGCCCCCCCCCAAATACCACAAAAAGAGCCTAAGTCCCAAGCACTCACTGTCCAAATTGTGCTCACTGTGTGAGGGGGAAGCTTGCCTTGCCAGTTCAAAGCCCCTTGCAGAGATGTCACTGTGACATAATATTAAACTGCAAAGAACTCATGATGATAAGGATCAGTAGGCTGAGTCACCTCTGCAAGGCAAGTCAAATAGGTGGTGATTTTGCTGCCAAAACTAGTGAAGTGAGCACAGCGCCATGCTTTTGAAGGTGAAGGAGCAGTAGGTGAAGGGGCAATGTTGGTCCAGAAGAATTGTAGGTTTTTCTTTCCATTTGTCAGAAGTGTTGGTCAGATTGCAAAAGTCACAGATCCTTTAGAAGCCTGAATCCCACCTCTCTAAGGGCAAAACTAGATGATGTGCCAATTGCAGAAATGCAATCAGATTCCTCATCTTATCCTCCAGATAACCCTGGAGAAGCCTAAACAGCTTCTGAAAAAGGTAGATGACAAACGTTGTAGATACTTCCAAAACCAGAAATTCCACCTTTCTGAACTTGCATCTATTTTGTGTTTTGTCAGAAGCAAATGTAGAGGTTATGATTAAAATGTCCTGAATTGAAGGTGAGAACTCTCTTGTGTTTTTCATAGTAGGGTAGTAGAGGGAATTTCAGCAGGTGAAGGTTTTCTCACTTGTGTCAAACTGGATTCTTCTTCTGCACAAGAATTCTGGCACTGCCTTATGTTGCATCTGGTCATGGTACTGTCAGAGTGATGGGTCAGATTACCCAGTAATTTCTTGTGGTGTTCCAGGAAGCAGAAAGATTACCCCAGAATGGATTACCCCACTGTACCGTCTTTCTAGCTTACAATACTCAAGGCAGTATACAAGCTGAAGAAACAAAGAATGTACATCTTATAACAATCTAATGCAATACAAAAATGTGATAATAAAACATAACATATCCATTTCACCTCCTGGGCATGTTTATGACCACATGCTGTGGTAATTCAGCAAGCTTTGGAAAGCGTTCTCCCTCCCTGGTGTCAGTGGCAGATCTTGGGGTCTCAAATTCCAGGGGCCAAAAATTTGGCACTCCAGCCTCTTGAGCTCCATTATAAATAAAAGCTGTGGCATCTCGGAAGCTCTGTGCCCAGTGTCACCAAACCCATTGCACTTCCTTAAATCTGCTTCCGCTGGTATGTTCACCTGACATGCACACTGTAAGGGTTCCAAGCGATTGCACGAGAGCAAGCAGGCAATTACCTGCCTACTTGGTAGTAAAGCCTTGCTTTAGCTGCTAAAATAAACTTTATCTGTCCAGAGCGCCACTCTCCCGTGGCTGGCTCATTCACTGGAAGAATCCGTGAGTGGGCGGTTCTTAAACTTTCCCCAGCAAAGTAATTTCCTGACCCCCAGTCTACGCCTCCCCTCTCGGCACGGAAGCTTACTGCGCAAGGAAGGCATGGGTAACGGAGGACTCCACTCCTCCCTGCTTTGCCAAGGCAAGGTGTCTTGGCACTGCCTCGCCTCCTCCGAGCCCTGCAACTCCTCTCCACTGGAGGTGTGGTCACTCTCCTCTGTTGAAGAGGAGCTGCTTCCCACGATCCTTGGAGGCTCTCTATAATCCATGCGGCTTTTCCTCTCTCCCTCCTGTACCGATGGCAGTTCCCTGACACACACCCTCAGCCATTTTTCACCTCAATGAGCAAGCCAAGTCTAAAGGCACTCCAAGGACCCACCCCTCAAAGGCAGAGTCCATGGAAGGTGAATAAAGAGTGTCCTCAACCCAATAGTGCCTCAGACACTGCAGAAACCTTTTCTTAAATATTCTCACTTACCTGGGCTAAATGCCAATTGCGCCAAATTAAGGAAACACTTCTCCAGTCCCACAGTGTGAAGTCAGTGGGGGGGAAAACACCATTGCAGAAAGATCAGGGCAGCTAGATGCCCAGCAAGAAAAAAGATAAATCGCTAATCGAGTCTCTTGGCTTATTGCCAGACCCGTACATGGGGCAATGCAGCTAAGAAAGCCTTACTTGAGATGCATAGCAGTCAGCAGGTGAGAGCCACATCTATGAATTACAAACTGATCAGTAGGTATGTCAATACACTAAACTCCTGTATAAAAATGAGCAGGAACATAAAGTCACAAAAATGGAAACTGCACTAAAGGTCTGTCCAGCTCAGTATTGCTGACTTCAACTGACACCAGAAAAGAAAATGTTTTCCCTGGCTGACTTCACAATAAATGTGCATCAGTGCACAGCCTCCATGCACGACATCTCACATTTCCAAGGGTTAGGGGGTTAACTCGGAGTTCAGGTCAGAGTGACGTTCTTTTAATGAGTAACTAGCTCTTGCTAATAATTAAAAATCACATGGAAAAGAATAAAAACAGGGTTGGAATGTTAGAGATATTTCAGAGACAGGTTTGGCTGGGTCTCCAGCTGACGGCATTCCTTCCTTCCTGTCTTTCTTAAGCCTTTTCTTGGATTTCTGGCCTAAAGAAGAACTCAGTGAAAGATGGAGGTGGTTGGGGCAGGAGCTCTGCTCCTTCTCTACCTGTTCTTCGCTGTACTCTTCTCCTCCTTCAAAATGTACAAGAAGAAAAGCCAGCTACCCCCAGGACCCACTCCCTGGCTCTTGCTGGGAAATCTCCTGCAGAAAGATGTCCTGCCTGTCTACAAGTTCTATACAAAGGTGAGTTTCCCTGTCCATAAATGTCAATAGGATTTTGCCTAGAATAGCAGGACAGAGAGAGGAGGACACAAATTTAATTTCTTCCTTGTCTGGTCTGTGTATATCTGCTTGAGTCTGCTGCTTTGAGAAGCCTTCAGTTAACAGAATGGAGCTTATGATAGGAAAGTTCCTATCCTTTTTGTCTTTTCCCATGCTAGAAGGCTGTAGAGAGTATGGGGATCCATATGAACCAACCTGGGCCATGTGATCTGAGGCCCTTCTTTTGTGCCTTCTCTGTGAGAACTCCATAGGGTGACAACATGAGAATGGGCCTTTGCTGTGGTGGCTCACCATTTGTGCAATGCTCTATCCAAGGAAGCTCACCTGGGGCTTTCATTACATATCTTGAGGCACCAGGCAAAAACATTCATTGTCACCCAGGCCTTTGCCTAATTAAGCCATCTATACCTTTTGAACTTGGGTGGGGGGATATTGTTTCTGTTGTTATTATGCTATGTATGTATGTGTTTTTAAATTAATATTAATAATAATATGATGATGATATAATCCTCAGAATAAGAGCACTATAGAAATCTAAAAAGTAAAAAATAATGAATGAATGAATGAATGAATGAATAACAGCCATGAATTTTGATGGAGGGTAAAGCTACACTTGATGGCCATATTATAGCTTGAGGAAATCTGTCTTGGTGGAACTGAGTGCCTACTACCAACTTTAACTGGTGTCCCAGCTGTGTCTCTATCTTATCAGCTGTTAAAACTGTCCATCATTACATCTAGCAGTCATTAATTCCAAACTCTGTGCTGTGTCAAAGAAGTACAGTCATACCTTGGATGTCGAATGGAATCCTTTCCAGAAGTCCATTAGACTTCCAAAACGTTCGGAGATCAAAGCACGACTTCTGATTGGCTGCAGGAAGCCCCATCAGAAATTCGCCTTCCAAAAATAGTTCACAAACTGAAACTGTCACTTCCAGGTTTGTGGTGTTTGGGAGCCAAAACTTTTGAGAATTAAGCTGTTCGAAAACCAAGGTATGACTGTATTTCCTTGTGTTTCTCTTGAATTTCCCACCATAGAGCATCACTGGGTGACTGGCCAGGAAAGAGATGGGAAAGGGAGCAAAGTCTCTCTCTCCGCTTCCTGCACACCATGACACTGTTACACACTTCTGTCTTGTCTCCTTTTACTCAACCTTTTCCTAAAAAAAGAAAGATTGATCCAGATGTTGTGCCCTTTCCACACAGAGGAGCTGCTTGATCATTTTAGTTTTCCTTTTGGGGACTTTCCCCCCACCAGCTCTACAATATCTCCTTTTGACATTAGTCAACCAGAACTGTGCACAGCATTCCAGATTGAATCACACCATAGAGTTGCACAGGAGAAGTTTTTGCAAGCTTTTGTGAATCTTCCCCACTGCCCTAAGATTGCCATGATGCCAGCTGAGAGGTGGGTCAATATATTTTGTGAGAAAAAGCCTGGCAGGCCAAGTTTGGCCCAGGGAACACAGTTTCTCCACCCCTGCCCTGAGGTATCTGTCCAAAGGAAGCATTGACCAACGAACCTTGCTTGTCTTTGATTCTACTTTCAGTTCATTGATAAATATGGCCCCATCTTTACTGTCTGGATCGGGCCAAAGCCCATCGTTGTGATTTGTGGATATGAAACAATGAAAGATGCTTTTGTGAATCATGCTGAAGAATTTGGTGGGCGTCCTGCAATGCCCTTCATAGACAGAGCGAACAACTATCGAGGTAAGGGGTGTATTGCATTTCTGTGCTTATTTTTGGATTACCTGTGTTAACCTAGGCCCTGCCACACTTCCCTGTCTATTATGCTCAGCAGTTATGCCATGTTTCAGGTACACAAGTAGAGCAGCCATGCTGGATCAAAATGGATGATATCATGCCATGTTTGTGTCTTCTGTATCAGCTGCTTAGATCTTTGTGAACATGTTTGTAGCTTTAGGTTCGATGAATGGTGTGGTGTTTGCCCTCCTAGGTGTGTGACATCATACTGGCTTCACAAGGAAAGGGTTAACTAAGTGTAAAATGATTAACCAATAGGAACCCAAGGGAAGGAGTTAGAGTTAGAGTTGTTAAGAAGTCAGTCTGGAGTTAGAGAAGAGAGAGGGAGGATAAGTCTGTGGGTTGGGATAGTCTGATGTGAGAGAGTGAGAGAATCTGTTAAGAGGAGTCAGTCAAATAGTTGAGATAATCAGTCAGAAGGGATTAAGAAGGTATAGGCCGGTAAAGAAACTAAGGTTAAGAAACTGACAAGAAAATTATCTGAGAAACCATAAACTTGTTAATGCTTATAAAATAAACTTGCTTATTTGGTTTAATTTTAACAACTGTCTGGACTCAGTGTGTACCTGAGAGTAATGGGTTGGTGGCAGCGGGGAAGCAAGCACAGTGGTGGCACAGGGATCAATAGACTGTAAAACATCCGGGGACCCTGTGTGATCGCCAGAAATAATAATAATAATAATAATAATAATAATAATAATAATAATAATAATAATAATAAATATTTTATTTATACCCCGCCCTCCCCAGCCAAGGCCGGGCTCAGAGCGGCTTACAAGCAATAATAAAAACAAGAAGAATGATTACAACTTAAAAACAAAAATAAAATACAACATTAAAATAATGGAGCATTAAAATATTAAAATGTAGCCTCATTGCAAGAGGAGAAGGAAAAGAAAAAAGAAAGAGAGGGAGGGAGAAATGGAGAACTTGGCATTGTGAAAAGAGTAACAGAACAACAGCCATGAAGCCAAACAAAAAACAAAAAACCAACTGATAGCACAAGATGTTTTGGCAAACCAGTGCTTGAGTGTGTGAAAAAGTGACCTGTGTGAAGAAGTGCTGATATAGCATTGGCGCAAGTTGCTCCTGCCCCCCCTATTCCGGATAGATTATCAGAGGGAAATTTTGTGGGGAAGTCCAGCTCCATGCTCATAGCTCAGTTGGTAGAGAATGAGACTCAACCTCAGGGTCGTGGGTTTGAGCCCCACATCAGGCAAAAGGTTCTTGCATTGCAGGGATTGGACTAGAAGACCCTCGTGGTCCCTTCCATCTCTACAATTCTGTGGTTCTTTTAATGTTGTATAATCTCAGTGCAAGCGAACCGCAAACAAATCAGGCTGAATGCTGAATAATCCAGTTGTCTGGAACCACCCCTGTTTCCAATTACAAATGGGAATATAGCCTGAAGGAGGAAGGCACCATCTCTCATATTGAAACTTCCTGCTGGTTTCTGCACATTGAGCTCTCCACCTGTTTCCTTTCAGGAATGGTCAACAGAAATGAGGCAAAATGGAGAGAGGTGCGCAGGTTCACATTATCCACCCTGCGGGAATTTGGGATGGGAAAGAAAACAATGTCTGAGAGGATACAAGAGGAAGCCCTTTGCCTGGTGGAAGAATTGGTGGCCACACAAGGTACTCTTGGGCCATACGTCTTCCAAAGAAAATTCTGCCATCCTTCAATGCAGGAAGTGGGGTTTTATTTTGTGATTGTTGTTGGTGATTGTAATTTGTCTCTTCTTACTTCAGACCTCTCCGATTTTAATTCTCTCTTTAAATATTGGGCAAGCTTTATATTCTTCTTGGGGGTGGTGGTTCTATGATTAATTTGTTTTTAAAGCTAAGTGTCAGGGGTCTGCCTCCAAGGGAGAGGGGAGAGACAGGAATGTACAGACAGCCTCCTCCTTTGTTGAGCAGCTGCACCTCGTCAGTCTGGTGAAAGCGAGACTTTAGGAGAAATGGACGACGAGAGAAAGGGGGGGGGGAGGATGCAAAGGCTCAGTCAGGCTGAGATGAGCCACGACACCTGTCAGGGACTCAGGAGCAGAGGCACAGGAAAGGGAGGAAATAGAGAGCGAGGGGGAGGAATCCGAAGGAAATGTTAGCGATGACAGCGGTCCGAGGTCTCTGAGTCTTTCCAGCGAATCGGAAGATTCACAGAAAGGGGCTCCCATGGTCAGAGCAAGGGGGGTGCCGAGGGGGACACCCCAGGAAGAAGGGGCCAGAGGGGACTCAGAGAGCAGCAGTTGGAAATCAGGACCAGCTTCCCCACCAGAGCGCAGTAGGGGGGAGGAGTCCCAGGTATCGGGATCAGGCGGCTCACCGCCAGCGGGAGGACATGAGTCAGGATTGGCCACGCCTCCATCGGGGAGCGAGGAAACGGTCAAGAGGAAGGTTGAAGGCTGGGCGTGCGCGCCAAGTTCAAATGTACAGGAGGGCGGCGCAGTTGGCAGCCCGGATAGGGAGCCAGGTCCCAAAGCCCGCCGAAAAGAGGGGGAGGAGTCAGGGGGGTCAGCGTCAGCGTCAGAAGAGTCCAGAAAGGAGGAGACCCCGGGGGGGCAGAAGGACCCAGAGGAGAAACTAGAGACGGAAGAGGTGGAGTAAGGTTAGAGTCTTAAGTTGGTGTACAAGGGGTGGAGACTCAGATGGAGCTTCGCCGGTCTAGCCCCTAGACGTAGAGCTGGGCGCTGCGGCTTGAAAATGGAAACTGTACTTCAATAAAGACTTTTGTACATTACTACCGGCTAGCGTTGGTCCTCTGTGAGCTGGGACCTGGAGCCAGCTCTGACAACACTGCTTCCAGGGAGTTGGACGTGCCTCTTCCATTGCATAGTTTTCGCCAGGGAATTACACGTAAGGAAAAGAGGCGGAAATGGGGTTCTCCCGGGCTTATATACTGGAGGGCAAACAGGAAGAAGGCACTTCCGGAATCTGCTGGTGATTGAGGCAGACATGGATTTTGGACCTCTGCACTGTACATAGTTTTTGCGCTCAATAAAACTTATAAAACCCTCCCAAAACTAACCCACCTATTACAAACCCTTCCAGTTTGCATCCCCCAAACCCAACTCCGCAGATGGCAGGGAAAACTACACTCCTTTATCTTCTCACACAAAAACCCAAGAATAAGCCCCAAATACCTGCACCTCCCCACCTCAGAAGGAGGACGGGGAATCCCCAACATAGAAGGATATTATACTGCCAACCAAATACGCCATATAATCCCATATATACTAGATGATGAGACAAAACTATGGATACACCTAGAGAGGGACACAACTGAAAATACCTGCACCACAGCATACCCTCTCCTCCCGAACAAACTAAGGAAAATTCCCATGGCATGGAAAACAGTAATAGGCAAACTATCCCCAACCCCATCCCCACTAATTCCCTAGGCTTCCCACCCATTATTCCACCACGCAGCACAAAACCTCCAGATTAAAACCTGGCAAACCAAAGGCCTATATCACCTAATAGACTTCTACGAAAATAACAAACTTTATCAACACAAGAAATACAAGATAAACTAGAAGACACCCAAATGCCCTGGTTAACGCATCACCCATTACATGCCTTCTTAAACAATCCAGCAGTAAAATCAGCAGCAACTAGGCCACTGACAACCTTTGAAAACCTCCTTTTAACAACAAAGGGACACGGCAGAGAAATGGTATCCGCAGTATACAAAATACTACTACAAAATCCCACGAATTCCCTAGACGCAATCAAAAAACAATGGGAGGATGACATAAGCTATGAGATTAACCCCACTCAATGGACCAAAATGTGGACTATACCCCCCTTTAAATGCATATCAACGAAAAGAAAAGAACTCACTCTGAAACTCACCTACAGGTGGTACCTAACACCAAGAAAACTAGCACTAATACGCCGAGGAATCTCACCAAAATGCTGGAGAGGGTGCACCTCCACAGGCACATACCTCCACATGTGGTGGGAGTGCCCCCAAATCCAACCATTCTGGACAACAACTGTACGAGAAATAAGTAAAATAACCAAGCAAGTATTAGAAATCACCCCAGAATTGGCTTTACTAAACACCTTCCAAGACAATAATGCCCACTTACAACACAAAGAACTCATAACACACCTACTTTCAGCAGCCAGAAGCATCATAGCCAGACACTGGAGAGACCTGTCAGGAGTAGGCATGGACCAATGGTACCAAATAGTATGGGAAACAGCCCTACTAGAAAAATTAACCAATAAACTGAAACTGACACGGGGACAAATAGAAGAAGACGCCTTTACGGCTCCCCTTTATCACATACACAGCCCAACAAGACAACGACAATAATCCACCAACAGCATACAAATCAATATGGCTAACCTGATCCAAAACACCCACCCACCCCACTCACACATGAAAACAAAGACCACCACAGCCAACCACAAATGAATAACCACACCCTAGGCCAACCCCAACCTCTCTCACCACCAAAGGAACACAAGCGAACAGCAAAGAACCTGCACAAGCAATGCTGACACCAAACCCTACATATAGTAAGTGAAATAGAAACATTGCCACCCGACCCCACTCTCACCCATTGGCTGAGGGAGGCGGCGTACAGCTTTTGGGTCATGTGGCCAGCATGACTAAGCTACTTCCCACGAACCAGAGCAGCGCACGGAAACACCATTTACCTTCCCGCTGGAGCAGTACCTATTTATCTACTTACACTTTGACGTGCTTTCGAACTGCTAGGTTGGCAGGAACAAGGACCGAGTGTGGCGATCACACAGGGTCCCCGGACGTTTCACCATCTATTGATCCCTCTGCCACCACTTTATTTCTTGCTGCCACCACCCAGGCCCTACCTAGTAAAATACTGAGTCCAGTCAGGGTTAAATTGGAACATAAACTTCTGTTTATTTATTGCAGTTTAACAAGTGTGTGGTTTCATAAACGGTCTCAGTCAATTACAATCATGGGGTGCCTATCCAGACCTATAACTTCTGCTGCCTGCTCTCACTCACTAAACCACCTCTCAGATTTTTACCTGCCTTCCTAGCTCCTAACTGTTCCTGACTCAGCTTTTTTCGCTACACTAACTGATGGATCCTGATAGACTTCGCTAACTGATGGATCCTGATAGATTCCGACAAGCCTTGCGGAACCCTGCTCCTCCTGGCGACTCATTAGATGACCTTGTTGAGGACTGGAATAACCGGCTCTTGGCAGCCATTGATGAGATCATGCCTAAGCGCCCTCTGCGACCCCGTCGAAACCGGGCCCCTTGGTTTACTGAGGAGCTCCGGAAAATGAAGCGGGATCTCAGACAGCTAGAGCGAGTATGGCGACGGACTCGTGACGGAGCCTCAAGAACATCTTATAGGACGCTTATGAAAGCCTATGAGATGGCTATGAAAGCTGCTAAGAAATCTTACTTTGCAGCTTCCATTGCATCCGCTAGCTCTCGCCCGGCACAACTTTTTAGAATAATTAGGTCAATAACGTCCTTAGGAGGACAAACAAATTTAAGCACAAATTCGACCCACAGCTGTGAGGCATTCGCAAGCTTTTTTGCGGAGAAAGTCCTGTTGCTCCGCCGTGACCTCCCTGCCAATTTAGATACAGTGACTGAACTGGAGGCCCCTCGACTGACTTCAGGTCCAGTGTTGGACCATTTCGATTGGATACTCCCTACTGATGTGGATAGATTCCTCCAAGTTGGTAGGCCCACCACCTGCCTCCTTGATCCGTGCCCGTCTTGGCTGATTAGGGAGTGTCCAGATGTTGCGCGGACCCCCCTGGTTGAAATTATCAATTTGTCCCTTGACACGGGGACATTCCCAGGGGAACTGAAGGAAGCAGTGGTGTGTCCACTCTTAAAGAAAACTTCATTAGATCCCTTAGACCTATCCAATTACCGCCCAGTTTCAAATCTTGCATACCTGGGTAAGGTAATTGAGAGAGCGGTTGCTGAACAGCTTGGTAGGTTTCTGGAGGAAACATCGGCATTAGATCCATTTCAGTCCAGTTTCTGTCCTGGTTTTGGGACGGAGACGGCTCTGGTTGCCCTAACAGATGATCTCCGTAGACAACTGGATCGAGGCGGGTCAGGACTGCTGATCCTTTTAGATTTGTCAGCAGCCTTTGACATGGTCGATCATGATCTTCTGGACCACCGCCTCGCAGATGTGGGGATACAGGGCATAGCCCGTAACTGGTTGTGCTCTTTTATCTCTGGTCGGGGACAGAGGGTGGCACTAGGGAGGGAAATGTCATCGCGCCACTCCTTGGTGTGTGGAGTGCCGCAGGGCGCAATTCTCTCCCCGATGCTTTTTAACATCTTTATGTGCCCCCTTGCCCAGATTATCCGGAGCTTTGGGCTGGGCTGTCACCAATATGCTGATGACACTCAGCTCTAACTGCTGATGGATGGCCACACCGACTCGGCCCTGAACACACTGACCAGATGCTTGGAAGCTGTGGCTGGATGGTTTCGTGGGAGGCGATTGAAACTAAATCCTTCGAAGACAGAGGTCCTATGGCTAGGTCAGGATGGCATGGGGATGAGGGAGCAACTCCCTTTTCTTGCGGGGGCCCAATTAGTGCCATTGCCTTCCGTTAAGAGTTTGGGTGTAATCCTTGATGCCTCCCTTTCCATGGAGGCGCAAGTTACAGCAACAGCCAAGGCGACATTTTTCCACCTTCGCCGGATCAAGCAGTTGGTCCCTTACCTTTCCCACCCCGACCTGGCCACAATGATCCATGCGACGGTCATCTCCAGGCTTGACTACTGTAATTCGCTCTACGCGTGGCTGCCCTTGAAGCTGTCCCAGAAACTCCAGCGGGTACAGAATGCTGCAGCGAGGCTCCTCACGGGGTCTTTGCCATGGGAGCATATTCACCCAGTGCTTTTCAAGCTGCACTGGCTCCCGGTGGAGTACAGGGTCAGATTTAAGGTGCTGCTTTTGACCTTTAAAGCCCTTCACGGCTTAGGACCCTCGTACCTATGGGACCGCCTCTCCTGGTATGCCCCATGGAGAGCCTCAAGGTCCATAAATAACAACACCCTAGTGGTCCCAGGCCCTAAGGAAGTTAGATTGGCTTCAACCAGAGCCAGGGCCTTTTCAACACTGGCTCCGGCCTGGTGGAACGCTCTGCCTCATGAGACCAGAGCCCTGCAGGATCTGATTTCTTTCCGCAAGGCCTGTAAGACAGAGTTGTTCCGCCTGGCCTTTGGCTTGGAGCCAATTTGATTCCCTCCCTCCCTCTCTTTCTCTTTTCTTTTCCTTCTCCTCCTGCAATGAGGCTACATTTTAATATTTTAATGTTCCATTATTTTAATGTTGTATTTTATTTTTGTTTTTAAGTTGCAATCATTCATCTTGTTTTATTATTGCTTGTAAGCCGCTCTGAGCCCGGCCTTGGCTGGGGAGGGCGGGGTATAAATAAAAAATTATTATTATTATTATTATTATTATTATTATTATTATTATTATTATACACTAACTCAACCTACCTACAGACTCTATCCCAATTCACTCTCACTCCAACCAGCCACCCAACTCCCATCGAACTCCCCCTTCGCCTCTCCCAGAGCTGATTTTATAGTCCCTCTGACTCCACCCCCCTGGGTTCTGATTAGGTAACCTGTTTAACTATTTCACCTCCAGCACTCTCATATGTTAACGTCATACCGAGCAACGGGAGCTCACCCCATTGCTGGGATTCAAACCGCGAACCTTCTGATCAGCAAGCCCTAGGCTCTGTGGTTTAGACCACAGTGCCACCTATGTCCCTTAAATTCCAGAGAGATATCAAAAGGAAAATATATCAGTTTTGCCATAAAGGCAAAAAAAGCGCCTCAGAGTGGCTGGGACAACCCAGTCAGATGGAAGGAGTATATTATTATTATTATTATTATTATTATTATTACTACTACTACTACTACTACTAGTAGTAGTAGTAATAATAATTATTATTATTACTAGTAGTAATAATAATATTAGCGGGTGGTGCTGTGCGTTAAACCACAGAGCCTAGGACTTGCCGATCAGAAGGTTGGCGGTTCGAATCCCCGAGACAGGGTGAGCTCCCGTTGCTCGGTCCCTGCTCCTGCCAACCAAACGGTTCGAAAGCACCTCAAAGTGCAAGTAGGTAAATAGGTACCGCTCTGGCGGGAAGGTAAACGGCGTTTCCGTGTGCTGCTGTGGTTCGCCAGAAGCGGCTTAGTCATGCTGGCCACATGACCCGGAAGCTTGTCGCCGGCTCCCTTGGCCAATAAAGCGAGATGAGTGCCGCAACCCCAGAGTTGGCCACGACTGGACCTAATGGTCAGGGGTCCCTTTACCTTTACCTTACTGCTACTACTACTACTACTACTACTACTACTACTACCAACTTGCCAAGCCCCACTCACCATGTCTTGTTTTTCTTGCAGGGCAGGCCTTTGACCCAAGAAGAAGCATCACATGTGCTGTTTCAAATGTCCTCTCTTCAGTTGTTTTTGGGAATCGGTTTGACTACAAAGATCCGGTGCTGCTGGAGAACCTGCGTATTGTGCAGGACTTCATGGGCTACCTCCGTACTTTATCAATGCAGGCATGTTGTTCCTTCTGCATGCTGAACCTGGGGGTCTTTCTTCCATCTCTGTGTTTCTTTCTGCTGATAACTATTTCTGCACTCAAACAGGCATGCTTCCTCAAATTTACTTATGTCACCAGTAGGGATGTAAAATGTGGTTCAATTCCTCTCAGTGTGATCTGTTACAGGTCTTTCTCCCACATAACAAACTGCAATCCAAATCAGTTCTTCACCCCAGTGGCATGTCTTTATGCAAATAATGCCAAAAATATCATCACATTTTTGTTAAAGTTGTAAGTTTAGATAAAATGCCATGTTTGAATGCTGTAACCTAAAGGAAAAACGTTGCACTCTGACAAAAGCATCAGAGAAGGCTCCTATTTTTCCACTGGAGTGAGATAAGTGACCTGATGACTCATTTCTGGATACAAGAGTGGCAGAGCTCTCACAGCAGGAAGCTGAAACTTGAAAAGTCTCTGTGTGTGCTTGTTGGACATGACTACTATTACTACTAGTAGCAGAAGAAGCAGCAACAGCAGCAGTAGCAGAGAAGTTCCAAAAGCCACATTAATTTAATAGCCTCTGAATGAGAGAGAGGCAAATACAGTTTATCTCATTTCTCATTTATCTCATTTATGATTGCAGTTTATCTTATTTCCTCATTTCCCCATTGCTTCTGTTCCAGATTTATAATTTACTCCCAGGAATAATGGCTTACCTACCTGGACAGCACAAGAAGATATTAGCAGACTGTGCAAAAATGAAGGCCTTCATTCGTGAGAGGGTGGAGTCCCACAGGAGGACACTGGATCCTCAGAATCTCCGTGACTATATTGATTGCTTCCTTATCAGGTCAGAGAAGGTAGGGAGATCCACACCTTTCTTTCCCTACATTTCTGAGATGCCTTCATTTGTAGTTAATTTGAAACTGTCCCTCATTGTTGTTGCACTCCCACATTCTGAACCATTGTCCCTCTCTTGGCTTTGGTGGCTGCTAAAGTCCATCTCCAAACTAATCTCAGATGGAAACATCTGTCCTCCAGTATATTGAGACATCAACCCAGGCAGCAGAAATGCAGCTGACCAAAATGAAATCATACATGAGATTGTGGCCTGAAATCCCCCTCCCCCACCACGCTGGTTCTCAATGGTGTCTTTATATTCAACAATATCTTTATATTGCAATAAGCCATGTACATCTTGTGTTAGAAGTTAACACAGTTCATTCCATTTATAGCCTTGAGAAGACAAGGTCATGACAGACCAGACCACCAAGGTTATTGTGTGGAATAGGATGAGATGTTTCAATTTCTCCACCCTCCTTTCCCTTCTGCCTTGTTTACAGAAACAAACCAATCCTGAGAATATCTACAGCACCGAAGAGCTTGTCCAGTGCGTGTTTGGACTCTTTATTGCTGGGTCAACAAACTCAAGCACTGCCTTAGTCTTCAGCCTCCTGGTGATGGCTAAATTTCCACACATTCAAGGTACTTAAATGGCCAAAAGATCTGATTTGCTCTGCTATCCAACACAAAATTTTTCAAAGGTCACTTGCAGTAAATTCAACAAAACAGCAAAATATGCACTATTTCACTAATATAGTAATAGTGTTATGGTAAAAAACATGTAAAGAAAATATCAATGAACAATTGGAAGTTGCATGATAAAAAAAACAGCAAAGCTGTTCAGAGGCAGTAAGACTTACTCATAAAGATCATTGCAGAACAAAAAAGTATTTCTACACCTCTAAAGATGTCAGACGAGGAGGTTTGAATGGGGGTTAACTTTAGCCTTAGTTTCTAAGAAGAGAAAGATGATTTGACATACAATTTTTTATATTTTCATGCTCCTTTCCACTCAGATGAATCCCTAAGTGACTTACAAACAATTATTAATAATGGCATGATAGAACATAGTAGAAAATCACAAATACAGTACAGCATAAATCATATGAATACCGTATTTTTCGCACCATAGGGCGCACCGACCCCTCTCGCACTCCAGGCTTCAGGAAGCTATCCGCTAGCCGTGGGAGACCCAGCTCTCCCACGGCTAGCGGAGCGCTGCATTAATCCCGAAGCTTGGGGCGTGCGGAGCTCCGCACGCCCCAAGCTTCGGGATTAGCGCTCTGCTAGCTGTGTCTAGGCTGTGGATAGCAGCCGGCTTCCCGGAGCGTCAGGCGCCCTGAAAGCAGAGCGCCCGGTGCTTCGGGAACACATCCGCAGCATGGGGAGCCTTGCAGGAGTTCCCCGCAGGGCTCCCCACGCTGCAGATAGCAGCCTGCCGCCCGGCGCGAAGGGCGCCCTGAAGCAGAGCACCCCTCGCGCCGGGCAGACATCCGCAGCGTGCGGAGCTTTGCAGGAGTTCCCCACAGAGCTCCCCACGCTGCGGATAGCAGTCTGCCGCTCGGCGCGAGGGGCGCCCTGAAGCAGAGCACCCCTCGTGCCGGGCAGACATCCGCAGCGTGCGGAGCCTTGCAGGAGTTCCCCACAGGGCTCTCCACGCTGCGGATAGCAGCCTGCTGCCTGGCAGGTGGGGCCCACTGAAGCAGAGTGCCCCACGCGCCAGGCAGACATCAGCCAGCCCCACAAGCTCGGGGGACAGCAGGGAGGCGCAGCGCCACTATCCCACTGTTCCTCGACCTGGTTCGGTTTCCCTGACCTGCTTTTGGGGGGGAAATAAAGGGAAATTTCCCCCCCTTTATTTCCCCCCCAAAAAACTAGGTGCGTCCTATGGTCCGGTGCGTCCAATCGTGCGAAAAATACGGTAATTCACAAATATTCAGATGATGCTCCCTGCATTTTGGAAGAGAAATTGCTTGAGAAAATAGTACTGCGTCAGATGAAAAGCAGCTCCAGAGTTCTGGAAGTACATTTTCTGAATGCTTTCCATTGCAGCAAAAGTTCAACAGGAGATTGATGAGGTGGTAGGTGCCAACCGCATCCCTGGCATGGACGATTGGGTGAGGATGCCCTTCACAAATGCCGTTATCCATGAGACTCAACGATTTGAAAAAGGGAGCCTTGAGGGCTTCCCACGTGCAACAACGTGTCGTACAGAGTTCCGGGGCTACATCATCCCACAGGTATGATTCATGCATGGAATGATCAGTTTACTATGGGGAGGAAAAGGGAGGGATTTAGCATCACATGAAGGGCCTTGATCTGCCATAGTTCCAGGCAGTGTGGAGACAAGTCGTAGTAAGTTCCACCCACCTACTCCATTTCTGTGATTTTTCAGAATGCTATGCAATTATGTGAGACAGACTGCTTCAGCAATCACTGTCTTTCTGAAAAGAATGTCCTTTCTTATATGACTGTGAAACCAAAACAAATAATGCAATGTCTATCTTCTCCCTGAAGTCCACCACTGTGGTTCCAATGCTCACAACTGTGCACTATGACCCTCTCCAGTGGGAGACTCCAGAAAAGTTTAACCCTGGACATTTCTTGGATGAGAAGGGTCAGTTCCGGAAAAGAAATGCCTTCATGCCTTTTTCTGCAGGTGACTTGATTCGCATGTTGTGGGGTTGGGGCTGGTGGCCGGTGTGTGAGTAGGAGTGGGACGCTGGGAGAAAACTGATGGTTTTAGGACATGGGTAGGCAAACTAAGGCCCGGGGGCCCGATCTGGCCCAATCACCTTCTAAATCCGGCCCACAGATGGTCCGGGCATCAGCATTTTTTACATGAGTAGAATGTGTCCTTTTATTTAAAATGCATCTCTGGGTTATTTGTGAGGCATAGGAATTCGTTCATCCCCCCCTCCCCCGATATAGTCCTGCTCCCCACAAGGTCTGAGGGACAGTGAAAAAGTTTGCTGTTCTAGGAGATAAATAAATGCTGGAATTGGAGTGATGGAATGAAGGGCAAGGGTATTTCTCCTGTTTACCTAATATTTGCTTTGGAACTAATATGCATATGTGGAGCCATTGAGCAAGGGTTTCTACACACAAACTCACACAGATTTGCATAAAACTGATTTGGTTCTGCTTTTCAAATGAGAGCAATTTCACACACACAGACCCCAGAAATAGGTCACATGTTGTCTAAGTTCTTGGATTTATCTGTATGAAGAAGTCCCACACGTTTGCTGTCTTACACTGAGTTCTTTGGATCTTCTGTTGCCCTAATGACTCATTAAAAGGTAAAGGGACCCCTGACCATTAGGTCCAGTCATGGCCGACTCTGGGATTGTGGCTCTCATCTTGCCTGCTTACAGCTTCCGGGTCATGTGGCCAGCATGACTAAGCTGCTTCTGGTGAACTGGAGCAGCGCATGGAAACGCTGTTTACCTTCCCGCCAGAGAGGTACCTATTTATCTACTTGCACTTTGTGCTTTCAAACTGCTAGGTTGGCAGGAGCAGGGACCGAGCAACGGGAGCTCACCCCATCGCGGGGATTCGAAATGCCGACCTTTTGATCGGCAAGTCCTAGGCTCTGTGGTTTAACCCACAGCGCCACCCGAATCCCAATGACTCATTACCTCCAGGCTATTACCTGAAAAAGAATGTTGGTCTGGCTTAATTAGCTTTTAAAACATGCCTATTCCAGATTAGCATCAAGCAGGTCTTCCAAATCCTGCTGTACTTTGATGCTACATAACATGTCTGCAATGAAATGCCACCCACGAGTCAGAGAAGCAAAACAAACTGGAGACCAACAGTTCAAAAACCTACTTGCTGAACCACCTTGACCTTTCATGTACATAACAGTGTGCAAGCAGAGAGCTGTAGACACCAACTGAGAATTGGCCCTATTGCTGCCCTTGTTATGCTTGCTTTGGTTTTTGGTTTTTTAAAAAACCTCTTAAACTCTAGCATTTGCTGTGCACTATCTTGGTCTTTGGTTATTGATTGGCTCTGCCTTCTTTGTCTCTGCCAGGAAAACGGGCATGCCCAGGGGAAGCCCTGGCTCGGATGGAACTGTTCCTGTTCTTCGCTGTTCTGCTCCAGAACTTCACCTTCCAGCTGGTGGGAGATTTCAAAGAAATGGACGTAGCATCTTTTCATATGCAGTACAAAATGAAGAGCGCATGCGTACAAATGCAAGCCATTAGACGTTCTAAGTGATCCAGTGAGGTAAACTAAGCAGAAGGGATCAAGTCAGTGCCTCCAAAACTATTTGTAGTAAGTAGAATGGAAGCACTGAGAGATTTGAATCCAACAGTACTGAGGAAAACCAAATATTCCAAGCTTAGGTGGAACAGGCCATAGGAGCCGCCCCCCAGTAAAATATTTGAGGAGGCTGCCCTCCAAGTTGATAGATATTACCATTCAAATGGGGTGCATATGCCGCATCTTGCGATCAATTATGCAGGGCAGGACTTACACCCCCCCCCCATATTTTATTAAAGTTAGCACCCCTGGACAAGGCAGAAATTGAACAGGCTAATCCCGATATTCTCAGACATCAGCTCCCATCATCCCAGCTAGTAGTTGCTAGCAGGTTGCATGGGTGATAATGTGTTTGCTATCCTCACTTTTCAATGCCACACATTGCCCATTATTCAATGCCAATTATTCACAGTAAACAGAACAGAAGTAAAACAAGGCTCCAAAAATGAATGGAATGTCAAGTGATAATACCTTTACAAGTGTGTGTGAAGCAGATACTGCAAAACAGTTTGTTGTTTAGTCGTGTCCAACTCTTTGTGACCCCATGGACCAGAGCACGCCAGGCACTCCTGTCATCCACTGCCTCCTGCAGTTTGGTCAAACTCATGCTGGTAGCTTCGAGAACACTGTCCAACCATCTCACCCTCTGTCGTCCCCTTCTCCTTGTGCCCTCAATCTCTCCCAACATCAGGGTCTTTTCCAGGGAGTCTTCTCTTCTCATGAGGTGGCCAAAGTATTGGAGCCTCAGCTTCACGACCTGTCCTTCCAGTGAGCACTCAGGGCTGATTTCCTTCAGAATGGATAGGTTTGATCTTCTTGCAGTCCATGGGACTCAAAACAGTAAATTACCCGAATTAAGGCTATGACAGTAATTTTGAAATATAATAAGGAGCCTAACTAAATGAAATACTATGTCAATATATTTTGTTTTTGTTTTACAGAAGGTATCTTTAGGAAAATAATAAATTTAGTTTTGCCTGAAAAACTAAAAAATAAAGCAGTAGTTATTATTATTATTATTATTACATTTCTACATGCAGCAAAAACATGCAATAATATCCGTTTCTTTGGGGGGATTAAGAAATTTTAAAGATTGAAATTAAATTCTAATCCAATCTGTAAATTCGTGAAGAAATCCATTTTTCAGTCTACCAAAAATAAATTGCCTTCAGAAATATATATATATTTCAGATACTTTTTTTAGCATCAAGAGAAAAGAAAATGCAGCTGTGTTGATTCTTTTATTGCTTAAAGCAGCCTTGGGGAGGAAAAGTCCAACTGATTTTGGTGTTCTAATGTTAATATTGCAGACTGAATTACTATTACAGGCAAGAAATATTGTTAGTACCTTGGTATCTACATTAATTACAGAATTAGCTTATAATTTGCCCAGCTGGCTTGGTCTTTACCAGGTTTGGAAATAACAGAGATATGAGCATCCTACCATACAGATGGCAAAGAAGAGTGGGAATATAATTTCAATCAGTCAATAAAAAAACTTTATGAGGGGAGTGCATAAAGTTTCCACTCTGTTCTACATGCCACACCAAGTTTTTAAAACTCCCATAAGGATGCCTTCCAGTTATTTAAGGGTAAACTGTGTTAAGATAAATTATAGAACAAAATTTGAGAAAGAGGGAAAGGATTTGCTGAAACAGCTAATTGAATTAGAATACAAAAAAGGGAGGTGTGAGGAAGTCGAGGAAATAAGTAAATGAGAGATAAAGATATGCAAATATCGGATCTGTTCTTTTTTCTTTTTAAAATGTTTTTGTTTTTTCTCTTTTTACTGATCTGCTGTATTGTTCTTTTATTGTATTTTTTATTTTTTTATTTTTGAAGTATTGTAATTTCTTTATTGTTTGCTTTTTCTTTTCTTTTCTGTAATAGTTAAACTTTAATAAATATCATTAAAAAAAAAGGATGCCTTCCAGTTAAATATTTTCCTAAACTAAAAAGCCAAAATCGAAGTGTTAAAAGATGGGCTCCTGTCAGTAAGAGTTTTCATTTTCCTTCCGGCTGGAGAATGTTGAAGGTTTTCACTGTGTCAGATGTGTAGTGGTTTCAGAAATCTGGAAAAAGAGCTCTCAATGTTGTTTTTTATTACAACAAAAGTTCAACAGTAGATCGAAGAGGTGGGAGGTGCCAACCATGTCCCTGGCATGGAAGATAGGGTGAGGATGCCCTGTACCAATGCTGTTGTCCATGAGGTTCAACAATATGAAGAAGAGAGCCTTGAGAGCTTACCACAGGACACAATGTGCTGTACAGAATTCCAGGGTTACATTATCCCCCAGGTGTGTTTCACACATGGATCGATCAGATTACTACAGAGAGGGAAATTGGAAGACTTATCATCACCTGAATGGCCTTGATCTCCCAAAGTCCCAGACAGTGTGGATACAATATATGGTGATTCTCCACTTCAACCCCATTCATGGTGATTTTTCAGAATGTTGTGCAACGACTTGTTTTTATGCTAGAGAACCAGTTTTAGAAATCACTTTCTGACAAAAGAGACAGTGATTTCTTTCTTTATGAAAGAAAGCTGTTTCCTATTATATTTATGTGTACTGTAATCTTCATCTTCTCCCTGAAGGGAGCTGCTCACAACTTTGCACTTTGACTCTCACCATTGGGAGACTCCAAAAAAGTTTAACCCGGTCATTTCTTGGAGGAGAAGGGTCAATTCCAAAAATAGAAAATAAATGCCTTCATGCCTTTTTCTGCAGGTGACCTGATGGGCCCAGGTCCGATTGGAGTTGGTGGCCTATGTGTGGGTGGGATTGGGGCGTTGGGAGAAATCTGGTGGTTATAGGACAGGCATAGGCAAACGTGGCCCCCCAGTGTTTTGGGACTACAACTCCCATCATCCCTAGTTAAGAGGACCAGTGGTGAGGGATGAAGGGAGTTGTAGTTCCAAAAAATCTGGAGGGCCGAGTTTGCCTATGCCTGTTCTAGGAGATAAATAAGTGCCATTAAACTAGCTCTTCCAGTCCCTCACACTCACACTTCAGCTCAAAATTTGTTAATTGGTACACGTGTCTCAAGAAATCCACACATATCTACACATGAGCTTTAAGCATTCTTGCAAGGAGGAAATCTTTTATGTGGAGCAACCGTGTCCCATCCTGGACAAGTATCTGCACTCTGAGAGGCTTCCAACACATATAAAAACATAATAAAACTATACAAGTCTGCTTTCAGATACCTTCTAAAGATTGTAAAGTTACATCTCCATGACCCAGGGGCTGCATAACTCCATACCCCCCAACTTTTCTCTGATGAAAATAGGGACATCCTAAAGACTCTCCCTGGAAAATAGGGAAACTTGGAGGGTCTGTAAGGACTGTCTATCTTGATATATTTTCTTGTCATCATAGGCTTTTTAGAATTGTGCTTTTGTCTCTGGGTCATGTTGTCATGCCACACAACTGTTCCAATTCATTTTTTTTAAAAGTAAAATGCTGTACTTTCTGTCTTTACTTCCTGCCTTTAAAAATTACTTTTAATGCTATCGCCCACCCTCAAAAGGAATATGTCTATTCTCTTGACTGATTATTCTTACACAACTGGGTTGCCACAAGGACTTGTGCTTAGCTACCAAGAATGTGAGAGATAATAATATAGAAGATGCCCAGATCAGCATGTTTACTTGCTTAGGGTCAGGGGTGGGGTAGCAGCAGAAGAATGTGGAGAGAAGGAAGTCGCCTTTTGGGCTTTTTGCTCAAAATATGCTTCTTGTCTCCCTCACCTCCATTCGCCGAAACAATGCATGAAAAGATGTGCCTAATGAAGTTTGAATTACTTGAAAGGGTTTCTCACTGCAGGCATGGAAGAACTAACAGAGCACATTTCTACCTGTTACTTAATGCTATAGATGCCAATAAAAACTTTTCTGCAGCTGAATTTGAATACCTTTGAGGGGAAGACCCCTTGAAGGAGAGGAATGTTGAACTTTCTTCTGCTTCCTCTGGCTTGGATTAAATTTCAATTTGATTTAAATTTCACAGCAAGAGAAAAGTTCTTCCCCTACCCATCTGTTGTTCATGGATGATGTTGTTCTATTTCAGGGTGGTCCAAATTTTGATTGCAAGTGGGCTGCTAGATTACTTCAACACAGCACCTATGGGTCACTCATTGCCATGCTGCACAGCAGGCGCGAGTGAGCCCAAAATTTGACAACCCCCACCAAACTTCATGCTGCCTAAGCCTGGTGCTAGGCTTTGGGAAGGACAAGGCGTGAGGCTCTGGCAGCATTCTAGAGCCCCCTCACTTCCTTTTCAAAGCTGGAAAGCACTAACTAGGCTTTGTGATGGAGACAGGAGGACTCTGGGACCCTGTCAGAGCCAGCCTTCATGCCTCCTTCCTAAAGCCCAGGGCCTTGCTTACCTGACTTTGGGAAGGAATTTGAGCGCTGGGGGAGGGGGCATCAAATGTTGCCAAAGGCCACCAAAAAGGACCTTGAGGGCTACATGTGACCCTAGGGCTGTGTGTTGGACCATAGCGTTTTGCTAAGTTTGGTTACATGTTTTGTTGAGATAGCAACATAACACACAATAAGATTACTCAGGAGTTTTTCCACAAAGAAAGCTTAGCCCTAATTTTTAATTGATATGAAAATGTTCTAGAGGCAGGCATGACAATAAGTATTTCTCAAATATATTAACTTACTACAAAAATATTCTGTTTCCTTCATCCATATCCTATGTCCAAACTAGAGGATGCATCAGGTAAGAAACTTGTGACTGAACGTGACTGAAAATGAAGGATGAACGCACCAAATATTGACAATGTTTTCAATAGCAGATATCGATTGCACATCGGTTATTTGTACCATGCAGTCTAAATTAATGCTTCTTTTCACAAGGGTGATTGCTTCACTATCTGTGTTGTAACACACTTCCTGCTCATCCAGACTGGCAAGCTCAATGTGACTTTCAGGTCGGCTTGTTCATTGGCCATGAAAGCTCTCCCAATTTATTCAGTCTTTGTATGATTTGCTGCACTACATTTGACAAAGGTAGATAAGGCAGTGGAGAGTTATATATTTCCTTTCAGGGTGGGTGTGTGGCTCACTTGATTTCAGTCAAAACTTGGTGGCATATTCAGAATTTATTTGCTGTGAAGTAGAGCAATTACTTCTAGATGCTGGTTGAAATCAGGAGATGCCAGCTCAGATCTGACTAGGAATCTACTCACCGAGGGGTCTGGCCTACCATCCTTACCAGCATTAGGATGGCCATTGATGGATAAAAATGTGAGGTTGTCCGTGATGGGAAGATGGTGGTGTTTGAACATGGATATTATGGTTTAATAATATTATTTCATGGCTGCGTTAAAGAAAATGTACATTGTTGTCCGTAACATGTAATTCTGTACCCAACCTTGATGTTGAAGACATAGAAATTAACCTATTTTCAGCCCAGGTCTAGAGCTTATGTTGATGATTAACCCACCTTTCCTAGTGGAACACATACTGGAAATAAAAGAACTAAGATTATTTGGAGAAGGTTGGAGTTGGAGTTGGGGTTTGGCTGGGGCTCTAATAAGCAGCTGTGTTTTCGCCTTGTCTTTCTTTAGTAGTTTCCTGGATATATTTGACCAAAAGAAGAGCCTTAGAGGAAGATGGAAGTGGCTGTAACAGGAGCTCTGTTCCTTCTCTGGGTTCTCTTCATCTTCATTTTCTATTCCTTAAAAATGTACAAGGAGAAAAGCCAGCTACCTCCAGGCCCCACTCCCTGGTTCTTCCTGGGGAACCTGCTGCAGAAAGATGTCATGCCTCTGAACAAAAACTATTCAAAGGTAAAGCCGTTTCTCATTGCGGTTTCTCTCTGTTCCCTTGTCCCTGTGGCACGGCATAAACAACCATTGTCTGGAATGAAGCAATGTGTAGAGGAGGGACAGAAGGTTAATTGTTCCCTGGCTTGCTTATATACTTTTCCATTCTTCCTTATAATAAAGGCATGCTTTGAAGGGGCCCAGATTTCTGCTTCCTTTCTCTTTCCTTATTTTTATTTGTATTGTTTATTACTTGATTTTACTAGGTTTTGTTTACTGTTGGCATGTGTCTATTTTGCATGCTCTTTAGAGCTTCCCTGAATCAACTTAAGATCCCTCCAGACAATTGGTTTATTCAGCATTCATTCTGATTTGCTTCCACAAAGCTTAAACAGAAGTTACCATAAAAAATAATGTCAAAAATTTGGGGGCGTCTTATACTTGTATACATCTTCCCCCATTTCCTTAAATGGGAGTCCCCCAAAATCACATTTGTTTTGATTTGCTTACAGGCCAGTTCTATGATAATGAGCATTCATTCATTCTTCATTCATTCTGGTTAGCTTGCAGGTTGCTTATAGTTATTTATTCACCACATGCTTTTCAATACATTTCCCCATTACTTTCCAACAAGCATTTTTTAAGTCCATTTTTTTAAAAAGTGGATTTGTTGCACTAGGATTATGTTAACTGCATAGACCCAAGATTTTATCTTGCAATAATAATGACAGTTTGGAGGCACCTAACTGAAGAGAACATTAAATGAAATAGCAATATTCATTTAGAAAAAGCACAGCAGCAGCAGCAGTAATATACATTAGATTTGTACTTCATTTCATTTCATTTATTTATTAAATTTCTATACTGCTCATCATCTGAGGATCACAGGGTGGTTTCCAACATGGAATTTTGAAACCATTAAGTTGCAGGCTAGCTGTATTCGGCTGTATGTGTAAACACACCCAGTCAAAGGGTAGTGTAGGCACATTGCCAAGCCCTGTCCCTTCCACTGCATGATACCTATAACATGTGAAAAGCTCTCCACTACTCATGGAGACTCTTAAAGAATTTAAAACCCTGATTGTGGTTGGCAGGTCACATGGGAGTAAATAATTGTACTGTAATCCATAACAGTATTGTACTGTAATCCTCATAATTGTTAGAAGATCACTTAAGGCAGTTGTAACCAAATGTGAGGGACGCAGGTGGCGCTGTGGTCTAAACCACTGAGCCTAGGGTTTGCCGATCAGAAGGTAGGTGGTTCGAATCCCCACAACGGGGTGGGCTCCTGTTGTTCGGTCCCAGCTCCTGCCCACCTAGCAGTTCGAAAGCACACCAGTGCAAGTAGATAAATAAGTACCGCTCCAGTGAGAAGGTAAACGGCGTTTCGGTGTGCTGCTCTGGTTCGCCAGAAGTGGCTTAGTCATGCTGGCCACATGACCCGGAAGCTGTCTGTGGACCAACGACCACTCCCTCAGCGTATAGAGCGAGATGAGCACCGCAACCCCAGAGTTGTCCGCTACTGCACCTAATGGTCAGGGGTACCTTTACCTTTAACCAAATGTGATAAATAACAAGCTGAAGCCGAACCAGGAAGCATGTCAAGAAGCATGCCCCCGTGTTCATTGATTGGCCTGGGCATAATTATATGGTTATGCTTTAGAGATATGAAGCAGTGGTTGATCATACTGAAATGTATGATGTGATACCTATTGCAGTGTCATACCTGTTAAAGGGGCAGCTAAATTTCTTTTCTTCACGTGCCTGTCTTGCAAAGTGAATCAAATACCTGATGAAGTTGGTGGGGCTGAACATAAGATTTATTTCACAAGATTCTCTTTCTTTTATGGAGGCAGTTCAAAATGTGGTTTCGCCTCATTTAGGAACAGCCTTCTAGCAGCCCATTCTCTAAGGAGCCATCCAGGTGTCCTTTTTATTATGCATTCATGCTTATTTGTACTCATGATGACATTGGAGTCATCATACACAATCCGATTTCCAGTACTGTTTGTACTTGCAAAAGTTCTGAAGTGGACACATTGTTTTGTTCCATTCAGTGCACATCCCATAGCTTCCTGTTCAAATCCTATAGCTTGTTATAGCCCAAATGTTCAGGTGCGTGTTGCTTTTGTTGCACCACAGTATATACAATGTATGGATGTAAATTTTATGAAATAAACAAATGTACCTGTCAGGGTCTGGACTGAGGAGGAATGGTAGGAGCCACCCCCCCCCCCCGAACCTTCCCGAGAACAGGAGGACAGTATAGATTTAGAACAGTGGTCTGCAGAAGGACATAGTTCAGAGACTGCAGAGGGGAAATGCTGGGGAATATTGGGAGAGGAACAGCAGGAAGAAGAAACACCGGGGGAGAGACAGCCAACAGACTCAGAATCTTTGGAAAGCATTCCTGAGCCCCTCTCTCCCAGGACTAGGCATGCATTGAGAGTACTAGAACAAAAAGCTCAGAGGCAGAAAGCCCATATCAGCTGGCGCAGGGATGATGTAGGATAAGAAAGATGGAGGTGGTTGGAATTTACTTGGAGTAATGCCATTATTTAATAGGGACTACATTCCTTTCTCTCTGTGTGTGAATACTGAATAAATTACATGGTAAGGCCTCTTCTTGTTTATCTGCTTTTTTGGCTGCCACTGGGGGGGAGGGATAGGATTCCCTGAATCTTGACATTATCCCTCCAGATGGCAATAATGTAATAACACTGAGGAAGTATTGGGGAACAACTAATAAAGCTGAATTCTGCCACTAATGTGCAGTTACTGCATCAGCAACATGTTGCAGCATATGCCTGCAAAACCCCGCACAAAACAAGTTGCAGGTGCCCTAAATAACACTTTCTTTGTGCCTTCAGCTGGTTGAGAAATACGGCCCTATATTCACAATCTGGATGGGACCCAAACCTATGGTCGTGCTTTGTGGATTTGATGTAGTAAAAGACGCTCTGGTGGATCATGCTGAAGCGTTTGGTGGGCGTATTAACAGCCCCATCATTGATCGAGTGACCAAAGGCCACGGTAGGCTATTTCTTCTTACTTTTTATGTATAGTTTAGCTCTACTTTGATTTGTAATGCAGTCCCCCAAAATGTGCATGATAATTAGCATCATGTATAGGAAAGAAAGAAAAGAAAGACAAACACTATCAAGCAAGGCATTATTTTTTTCTGTGGCTTGCTTCTCCAAAGAACCATTTTTGAAAATCAATTCCCCCCAAAGAAGCTGCTTTTTTTGATCCAGGGAAGCTGTCCCTTATGCAATCACTTAAGAAAATAAATAAACATCAACCATTTATTGAGTCTGCAAACTGAAAATAGCAACAGGATACGTTGCTACCTCTCTCCAGTGCCAATAAAATGTCATTCTGAACATGGGTGACCTGATTTCACCTTCCCACCCCAACTGCAGCTAACAGTGTGGGCTACAGGCAGGCAAGGGGGTGATGCCATGTCTCTTACCATCCGTTATTTACTTTGTTATGTGGCACTGGACATACCTATTTATGCAACCAAAGAAACAAAAATCCCTTACACAACAAGGGACTGGGCTCTTGGGAGCAACAATTAGTTGCCGGATTGTAACTACAAATGGGGATATAATTTTAAGGTGGAAAGCACCAGAACTACCTTTTCATGTAGAAACTTCCTGCTGGTTCCTGTTGGGTCAAGAACTGACAGAATGACCTTCACCCCTTTTTTCCCCCAGGGATAATTAACTCTAGTGACATAGAATGGAGAGAGCTGCGCAGATTCACGGTTATGACACTGAGAGACTTTGGAATGGGGAAGAGATCCATGTCTGAGAGGGTGCAGGAGGAGGCTGTGTGTCTGGTGGAAGCATTGGCAGCCACAAAAGGTAATCTAGCTCATTAAAAAATAAAACTGATAAAGCACTATCCCAGGGCAAGGAGAGGATATTTATTAAATTGAATATAGGAATGGGCACTTATAGTATGTTAGCTTTTGACATTGTTAGAATATGTGGCTGTTAGGCTCAGTGGCAGCAGAGAGGCAAGCTTTTCCCATTTGTCCTTTCAACTCTCTCCACGCTCATGTGAACACCAACTCATGTGTTGTACTTCCACCGTAATATTTTCCACTAATCCAGTAATGCCTATGAGAGAGAATCTACCTACACTTCTTAGGGGTGCACACTGTGTGCAAATTGTTTCAGTGAAAGTTGTTGGGCTTATTTTTATTTAGTGTCAACATGGCCTTGTGGGCCACCTGAAACTCTGTTGCAGGCAATGCTAGCAGAATCAGCATCAGATAAGTTAATTAAGTGGAATGTTACAGCAAAGAAATGAAGGGGGGTTTGATTATTTGGACTGTGGATGGGGTAGGTGGCGGTGGTGGGGAGAGAAGGAAACCCAGTGCCTCTTTTTTCTGCCTCTCACCTCCCAAAAATTATGTTTAATTGCAGTTTTAAAATAAAAATTAACACCGCCCCCCCTAATTGATTTAGGACTGGATACAATTTGAGTGTTGCCCAGGTTGCCCTGAATATTGTGTCGGAGCCAATTTGTGGACCCAGATTCAGGCCTCACATCAGGTCGGTGTCAGGGATACAGCTGCGCACTTTACTACTACTTTTAATTTCTTAAACATTTGGTTCTTGGCACTGATGGAAATGCAATCTACCAGGCTCAAGCTGTTTAAACAGTTTTTAGACTTAATTTTGTATTGGGGTTTGAAGATGGTGGGCTCCACTTTCATCAGGCCTTGCTAACTGTCTTCGGTTCCTCCTACAGGACAGGGCTTTGATCCGACAACTAGAATCACATCCGCTGTTTCCAATGTGATCTCATCAGTCATCTTTGGGACTCGCTTTGACTACGCAGACAAGACCTTCCTAAAGCACCAGCGCATTATAGAAAATGAAGTTGGCCTTTTTCGTACTATCTTGGGACTGGTAGGTTGTTCCTTCTGAGTTGCAAACATTTTCCTCACTATCAGGAAAAGGAAAAACAAATCCTAGCTTGTTGGAGTATGAATGATGGCACGAAGGGATCAGAACTGTGTGCCTGCCTAACTATCAGATGAAAATAATGTTCTGAAAATGTCTTCCACAGGGTTGAGATGGAAATTAACACAACCACAAAGTTCCAATGATTTCAGGGGAGAAACTGGACCCTTGAGCAGGGCAGGCAGCAGAAAAGTTGGAAGACTTACCTGGGCTGTTCACCAATAGCAGCAGATCTCCCTTTCCTTTCCTGACCCCACCACTTTTACTTTCCCATTGCTCCCCCCCCCCCCCATTCGCCTGGCCACCATTTCCCTCTGGATGCAGTATAACTGTAAACATTGCAAGGGCACATTTGTACATCTATAGAGGCATAGGACGCCCTCTGCCACTCTTAGCACCTGAGGAAGTCTGCAGGAAAGGAAAAAATAATTTTTTTCAGGTAGTTGGAGCCTGAGTCATTTAGGGCTTTGTTGTTGTTTAGTCATTTAGTTGTGTCCGACTCTTTGTGACCCCATGGACCAGAGCACGCCAGGCACTCCTGTCTTCCACTGCCTCCCGCAGTTTGGTCAGGCTCATGTTTGTAGCTTCGAGAACACTATCCAACCATCTCATCCTCTGTCGTCCCCTTCTCCTAGTGCCCTCCATCTTTCCCAACACCAGGGTCTTTTCCAGGGAGTCTTCTCTTCTCATGAGGTGGCCAAAGTATTGGAGCCTCAACTTCATGATCTGTCCTTCCAGTGAGCACTCAGGTCTGATTTCCTTAAGAATGGATACGTTTGATCTTCTTGCAGTCCATGGGACTCTCAAGAGTCTCCTCCAGCACCATAATTCAAAAGCATCAATTCTTCGGCGATCAGCCTTCTTTATGGTCCAGCTCTCACTTCCATACATCACTACTGGGAAAACCATGGCTTTAACTATATGGACCTTTGTTGGTAAGGTGATGTCTCTACTTTTTAAGATGTTGTCTAGATTTGCCATCGCCTTTCTCCCAAGGAGCAGGCGTCTTTTAATTTCGTGACTGCTGTCACCATCTGCAGTGATCATGGAGCCCAAGAAAGTAAAATCTCTCACTGCCTCCATTTCTTCCCCTTCTATTTGCCAGGAGGTGATGGGACCAGTGGCCATGATCTTTCTTTTTTTGATGTTGAGCTTCAGACCATATTTTGCGCTCTCCTCTTTCACCCTCATTAAAAGGTTCTTTAATTCCTCCTCACTTTCTGCCATCAAGGTTGTGTCATCTGCATATCTGAGGTTGTTGATATTTCTTCCGGCGATCTTAATTCCGGCTTGGGATTCATCTAGCCCAGCCTTTCGCATGATGAATTCTGCATATAAGTTAAATAAGCAGGGGGACAATATACAGCCTTGTCGTACTCCTTTCCCAATTTTGAACCAATCAGTTGTTCCATATCCAGTTCTAACTGTAGCTTCTTGTCCCACATAGAGATTTCTCAGGAGACAGATGAGGTGATCAGGCACTCCCATTTCTTTAAGAACTTGCCATAGTTTGCTGTGGTCGACACAGTCAAAGGCTTTTGCATAGTCAATGAAGCAGAAGTAGATGTCTTTCTGGAACTCTCTAGCTTTCTCCATAATCCAGCGCATGTTTGCAATTTGGTCTCTGGTTCCTCTGCCTCTTCTAAATCCAGCTTGCACTTCTGGGAGTTCTCGGTCCACATACTGCTTAAGCCTGCCTTGTAGAATTTTAAGCATAACCTTGCTAGCGTGTGAAATGAGTGCAATTGTGCGGTAGTTGGAGCATTCTTTGGCACTTCCCTTCTTTGGGATTGGGATGTAGACTGATCTTCTCCAATCCTCTGGCCACTGCTGAGTTTTCCAAATTTGCTGGCATATTGAGTGTAGCACCTTAACAGCATCATCTTTTAAAATTTTAAATAATTCAGCTGGAATATCATCACTTCCACTGGCCTTGTTATTAGCGATGCTTTCTAAGGCCCATTTGACTTCACTTTCCAGGATGTCTGGCTCAAGGTCAGCAACCACACTACCTGGGGTATACGAGACATCAATTTCTTTCTGGTATAGTTCCTCTGTGTATTCTTGCCACCTCTTCTTGATGTCTTCTGCTTCTGTTAGGTCCTTTCCACTTTTGTCTTTTATTATGGAAATCTTTGTACAAAATGTTCCTTTCATATCTCCAATTTTCTTGAACAGATCTCTGGTTTTTCCCATTCTATTGTTTTCCTCTATTTCTTTGCATTGCTCGTTTAAGAAGGCCTTCTTGTCTCTCCTTGCTATTTTTTGGAAATCTGCATTCAATTTCCTGTATCTTTCACTATCTCCCTCGCATTTTGCTTGCCTTCTCTCCCCCGCTATTTGTAAGGCCTCGTTGGACAGCCACTTTGCTTTCTTGCATTTCCTTTTCATTGGGATGGTTTTAGTTGCTGCCTCTTGTATAATGTTACGAGCCTCCATCCATAGTTCTTCAGGCACTCTGTCCACCAAATCTAAATCCTTAAACCTGTTCCTCACTTCCACTGTGTATTCATAAGGGATTTGACTTAGATTGTATCTTACCGGCCCAGTGGTTTTTCCTACTTTCTTCAGTTTAAGCTTGAATTTTGCTATAAGAAGCTGATGATCTGAGCCACAGTCAGCTCCAGGTCTTGTTTTTGCTGACTGTATAGAGCTTCTCCATCTTTGGCTGCAGAGAATATAATCAATCTGATTTCGATGCTGCCCATCTGGTGATGTCCATGTGTAGAGTCGTCTCTTGTGTTGTTGGAAAAGAGTGTTTGTGATGACCAGCTTGTTCTCTTGACAGAACTCTATTAGCCTTTGCCCTGCTTCGTTTTGAACTCCAAGGCCAAACTTGCCAGTTGTTCCTTTTATCTCTTGACTCCCTACTTTAGCATTCCAATCCCCTATTATGAGCAGAACATCCTTCTTTGGTGTCACTTCTATAAGGTCTTGTAAGTCTTCATAGAATTGGTCAATTTCAGTTTCTTCAGCACCAGTAGTTGGTGCATAAACTTGGATTACTGTGATGTTAAAAGGTCTGCCTTGGATTCGTATCGAGATCATTCTATCATTTTTGAGATTGCATCCCAGTACAGCTTTCGCCACTCTTTTGTTGACTATGAGGGCCACTCCATTTCTTTTACGGGTTTCTTGCCCACAGCAGTAGATATGATAGTCATCCGAACTGAATTCGCCCATTCCCGTCCATTTTAGTTCACTGATGCCCAGGATGTCAATATTTATTCTTGCCATCTCATTTTTGACCACATCCAACTTACCAAGGTTCATGGTTCTTACATTCCAGGTTCCTATGCAATATTTTTCTTTACAGCATTGGACTTTCCTTTCACTTCCATGCATATCCGCAACTGAGCGTCCTTTCGGCTTTGGCCCAGCCGCTTCATCAGCTCTGGATCTACTTGTACTTCTCCTCCGCTCTTCCCCAGTAGCATGTTGGACACCTTCCGACCTGAGGGGCTCATCTTCCAGCGTCATAACATTTATATGCCTGTTGTCTTTGTCCATGGAGTTTTCTTGGCAGGGATACTGGAGTGGCTTGCCAGTTCCTGCTCCAGGTGGATCACGTTTGGTCAAAACTCTCCACTATGACCTGTCCATCTTGGGTGGCCCTGCACGGCATAGCTCATAGCTTCTCTGAGTTATTCAAGCCCCTTCGCCACGGCAAGGCAGTGATCCATGAAGGAGATTTAGGGCTTTAAAAACTAATATTAACACATTGAATTGGGCCAAGAAACAAATTGGCAACGTGTGCAGCTTTTTTAAAACAGAGGTTATGTGAAACTTAAACAGAACCCGAACCAGTAATCTGGATTTTGGACCAGTTGACATTTCTGAGTCATCTTCAAGGGAAGCCCCATCATCCCTAGCCTTTAGGAATGAGGTAAAATGAACCAGAAGCTCAGCAGTTCCTGCTGGATTTCCAAAATAAGTAATTAAAAACAACAACTGCTTTATCACTTTTCAGCCAGAATCTTTGTGGCATACTATAAAAAGATGGATTCGCAATATTTAAGGCTGGATGTGTCATCTTCATTTCAGCTGTACTCTGCTGTCCCTAAAATATTGGACTACTTTCCTGGAAGACACCAAAAGATTTTTTCTGATTGTGATGAGTTGTGTGCTTTCGTCCGTGAGAATGTGAAAGTACACATGCAGACGCTGGATCCTCAGAACATCCGTGACTATATTGATTGTTTCCTTATCAAGTCTGAGAAGGTATGTGGGTCAAAAAATGTGTTTGCACTGGCATGGGTGCCCAGTTATGTCCTAGTCCATGTGGGGAAGGGATACCAGGCCAACCAGAGTGCCCCTCTGTCTTTGCCTCCTCCCCATGCAACTTCTCTCGGCCACTCCTTGCAAGGCATTGTGAATTATTATCATTATTCATTAGGCTGAGGTATCCTGTGCCCAGTTTTAAAGTCTATGCTTAATGTTGCACAAAACAATGCAAGTGCTTACGATAAAAATAAAATTGGTTCACTCAGTTTACAGTCTATATGAGTACCATGGACAGCTACTTTGCCCAAACCAAAATACATAACCAGTTACTCTTTTTTTTACTGCCATCACTCCTATAATTTCTGATCCCATATATTTTCAGATATACAGTCGTACCTTGGGTTACAGACGCTTAAAGTTACAGATGCTTCAGGTTACAAACTAAAAAATAGTACCTCGGGTTAAGAACTTTGCTTCAGGATGAGAGCAGTAATCGCGCGGTGGCAGCGCAGCAGCAGTGGGAGGCCCCATTAGCTAAAGTGGTGCTTCAGGTTAAGAACAGTTTCAGGTTAAGAACGGACCTCCAGAACGAATTAAGTTCTTAACCAGAGGTACCACTGTATATAATCTTGGTTAGCTCTAACATTCCAGTAATCAAACAACACAACGTTTGTAATGCAATGATATGCAAGTGCTTTTCTTTATATTTCAAAAGTAATTCTATTTTAAATACATGTGATTGGATTAAACACCTCTTGGGGTGAGTGCAGGATTTCACCCATGATGCTCATTCGAACAGGCTAAGCTGTCTCCTTTTTGCCATCTTTCTTTATAGTGAAATTTTCTCTCCCCCCCCCCTTTCCCTCTGCCTCATAGGAACAAAGGTCTGCTAGTGACACCTTCAGGACCGAAAACCTTGTCATGACAGTGTTTGGACTTTTTGTGGCTGGGACAGGAACCACAAGCTTTGCCTTGATCTCTGGCCTCATGGTGATGGCTAAGCTGCCACATATTCAAGGTATTCAGATACCCCAGAGAAGTTTAAAGTGGAAGGGTTTTGAGGGCTCCCTGGTGTCTTCAAATGGCACTTATGCCCAGGGGTAGGAACATTGCCAGAAGAGATGGGGCCTCAGAATTCTGGAAGCACATTTTCCAAATGATATTTGTTACAGGAGAAGTCCAGCAGGAGATCGACAAGATGGTAAGGCACAGAGGAATGAGTGGAAATCACTCAAGAGGAGAATTTGTGTTTGCATGAGTTTTCATGATGTCGGAGAGTGCCCAAGTTTTTCACTCTGTCAGATGAGAAGCAGAATCTGAATCCAGGAAATACATCTCTTGAGTCTTTTTCATTACAGCAAAAGTCCAACAGGAAATTGATGAGGTGATGAGTGCCACCCGTGCCCCTAGCATGGAAGATCGTGTGAGGATGCCTTTCACCAATGCAGTTATCCATGAGATTCTACGATACCCACCATCAATTAATGAGACCATTCCCCGTACAATGTCTTGTGATACAAAATTCAGGGGGTTCACCTTCCCTAAGGTATGATGGCCCAGCATTTTGCCATGATAATTGTGGAGAAGAAATGGAGCAGTTCTAGGAACTGATTGTATAAATGGTCCTGGACTGCCCTCATGGTGGCAGGGATGAGAACAGTAGTGGAGATCAGTAGTGGAGATCAGTAGTGATTTTGTTGGCCTAAGCAAATGAGCTGAAGGAACTAGTAATAGAGGAGAATTTTGTTTGTTCGATTCACATTTTAAAATGAACCAACGGAATTAGTCTTTCACAGAGCTATGCATACAAAATGCATCTTTTATGGGGAAAATGTGTACTAAAATCAATGGTTTAGTGGGAAAATGCACAAAGAAACACACATAAATATATTTTAGATTGAGAATGGGTACATAAATGTATATTTTAGGGGAAAGTGCATACAAAAAGATGTAGAATATAAATGCTAGTGTTTGGTGAGGTTTTAAAACAGAAATTGTCTGATGGGATGGAGCAGAATTATGACTGAATGCTGGTGGAACTGTCACAGAACAGAACTATAATGATCCCTCTGCCCCCCAAAGGAGCTGATAGATGCAGCCAGCTGTTTATGCTCCAATTTCATAATTTTTTAAAAAGGAATTCTACTGGTCATATTGATTGGAATGGAATGTAAGGCACATTCCTCTGACCCAGGCAGAATTCCAACATATGCCACAGCGTAGGCACCGGCAGATATTCCTTGTCGACCTCCCCGCTGCGCCACTCTGCTGATATGCAGGCGAGGTCTCAGCGTTTCTTCTCAGATGTGTGAGAGGAACACACCGTTCTTCCTCTCTCCCCTTTGGTGTCCCCCAGGGAGGGGAAAAAAGCAGACAGAAATCTATTTACATCCTTTATTTCTGTCTCTTATATCAGTACAGAGAAACATGTCTGCACTCAACAACAGTAAGAAGAAACTCCACCCATGTACTTCCAGTACGGGTCATATGACACACACACTGAGCTAACATCCGGTGCTCAGTACTGAATGGACTGCCCCTTTGTTCCCATGGCAACAGTCACAAACATCCTGTCTGGCTTTCCAGCCACAAGCAGCTGACTGAGCTGCTAGAGCCTTTGCTTGCTGCAGCATTGGTGCTTTATGGTAACAGTGTGTACTTGAGGACTAATACAGGAGTGGAACAGAATAAATCCGCTCATCCCTAGTGGAATCCCATTCTTCTAAGTTAGCATCCCCATTTTATCATTTTATCATAGTATGGCTATTTCCTAGATAGTCATGAATTGAGACCAAAAATGTAAACCTGCCATTTTCTATCCCTGAAGGGCACTGCTGTTGCTCCAATGTTCACAACTGTGCACCGTGACCCTCTCCAGTGGGAGACTCCCAAACAGTTCAATCCTGGACATTTCTTGGATGTGAAAGGCCAGTTCAAGAAGAAAGATGCCTTTATAGCCTTTTCGGCAGGTAACTATATGAGCCTGTGGTAACTTCTGTGCATACAATGCCATTTCCATTTTCTTTCAAGAGACAGTGTAAGGAAAGAGATATGGCTGCGCTGTGGTCTAAACCACTGAGCCTCTTGTGGTTCCCAATCAGAAGTCGGCGGTTTGAATCCCCGCGGCTGGGTGAGCTCCCATTGCTCGGTCCCAGCTCCTGCCAACCTAGCAGTTCGAAAGCACACCAGTGCAAGTAGATAGATAGGTACCGCTGTGGCGGGAAGGTAAATGGCATTTCTGTGCACTGCTCTGGTTTCGCCAGAAGTGGCTTAGTCATGCTGGCCACATGACCCAGGAAAACTGTATGCAGGCATATGCCAGCTCCCTCGGCCTGTAAAGTAAGATGAGCGCTACAACCCTAGAGTTGTCCGTGACTGGATTTAACTGTCGGGTCCTTTGCCTTTACCTTTACAAAGGACCAGCCTTTTATTCTTCTGTACAATATCTCTGGAAAGGAAGTGAAACAACATCATTTCCATTGATGCTGGGATTGTTTTGAACTGTCAACAGACCCCATGTTTTGCAATTTCCCTGAAGGATTACATGGGACCCTGTTGTAAGCTGATGGCATGCACCACTTTTTACACGGAGGCAGTACCCTCCGTCCAGCTTCTAATAGGCTTCTTCTCACAAAGCACTGTGATTTGAAGTAAAATGAGAGACCTATAAAGTCATTCCCTGGTTGGACATGCAAGTCTTGTAATTATATTTCCCTCCCTGGTATTTTCTGTGAGTAGGGGATGGCAGAAAAACATGTGATATTGTTTGAAAAAAATTAAAGTACATCTGGGTCAGGAGTCACTGTGCGTGCAGTGTGGGGCTAGAAAAGGGTAAATAAACTGGAATCTTTGGAAAACATGAAGTTAAATTCCTCCCATTCTGTGGTTGGAGAACTGCATCAGAAAATCTGTACAAGTGAAAATTTTGAAGATTGGTTGTGTTTCCGTTCTCATATGGTTTCAGAAAGGGTGCATTTGATAGACTGAACTTTAAATGGGAACTGAATCTCATGTTTCCCCATCTCTATGTCAGGCCATTCATAATATTATTAGTCTTAGTCTTACTCTTAGTTTTAGTCTTGACTTTAGTATTCCTCACCTTTTCCCATAATGTGACTCAATATATTATACTCTAGCTGCAGTACATTTTTGGGGGTGCATTAGTATTTCCAGTCCCCAAACCAACATTGCATGAATTCACTAGGGGTGGAACTGCACACAGGAAATATAAAGCTATAAATAAGTCAGAAATTAAATTGTTACAGTGGTGCCTCGCAAGACGAAATTAATTCGTTCCACGAATTTTTTCATCTAGCGAATTTTTCGTCTTGCGAATCACGGTTTCCCATAGGAATGCATTGAAAATCAATTAATGCGTTCCTATGGTCAAAAAAAGTCCAAACAAAGCCAAATTTGGTACAACAAGAGTTTATTAAGTGCTCTTTAAAGTCACACATACTGTAAAGAGCATTTCAAAAATTTAAGGAACAATAAATTAAGTTTCTAAACATGACAGAAAAACATTTAAAAATCAACAAAGTGTACAGTACATTTTCTAAGACTCTGGGGGACAACTCGAAGAAGGTTCCTCTTCCACTCTTTGCTTCTTGCTGAAGAACCTGTCCATGGTCTGCTGCTTCATCCACCTTTTCAGCACCTCCCTGAAAGGCGACATGACCCTCGTATCAAAAGTGTTCGCAAGGTCATGTGCCACGTGCTTGTCAGGGTGGTGCCGCTGTGCAAAGGCCTGCACATCCTTCCACTTCAGGCAAATGTCCCTCAGTTCTTTGGAGGACAGCCGTTCCTCAGTTGCTTCCTCCTCTTCCAGTGAGGCCTGCTCCTGCGCAGCCTCTGCCTGCAGTTCGACCAGCTCCTGGGTGGTCAGCTCGTGGTCTTGCTCCTCCACCAGCTCACTGATGTCCTCCTCTGTGACCTCCAGGCCCATGGTCCTCCCCAAGGCAACAATGTCCTGCACCACTGTTGACTCTGTTGCATCAGAGTCACTTGGTGCCACACAGTCCGGCCACAGGCTGCGCCAAGCGCAATTCAAATTTCTCTGGCTGATCCCGTCCCAGGCCCTGGTGATCATCTTCAAGCAGGTGACGATGTCGAAGTGGTCTTTCCAGAATTCCCGCAGGGTGATGGTGGTGCAACCAGTCACCTCGAAGCATCGCCTGAAAAGCTCCCCCAGCCCCTCCCCAACTGTTGCAAACCCCTCCCCAACTGTTCCCCCAGCCCCTCCCCAACTGTTGCAAACCCCTCCCCAACTGTTTCCCCAGCCACCCACCACAGAGAAATTCAAATCCAGATTTTTTTTTAAAAAAACAGCAGAGTGGCCCAATGGTCACAGAAAATCATAAAAATGCAGGAAAAAAACCACAAGCTTCCAGATTCTTGCAAACCCCTCCCCAACACCAAGTCCTTGAATTCCAAACACCCCAACCCAAAATCCAAAACCCCCAAAAAAAGTTTTAAAAGCTTAACTTACCAAATGGCTGCAAAAGAAGTTTTGGAAAAGCTTCAAAAATCACCAAAGTCTTTAAAAACCTCAAAAAAGGCTACTATGTACACTGCGTTCTATGAGTTGCTCCTCGAAGTCAAGTCAGAACTGTATTAACGGTGTTAAGAAAAAGGAAACAAACTTGCAAGGCGTTTTCATCTTGCGAAGCAAGCCCATAGGGAAATTCGTCTTGCGAAGCAGCTCAAAAAACGGAAAACCCTTTCGTCTAGCGAGTTTTTCGTCTTGCGAGGCATTCGTCTTGCAGGGCACCACTGTATATTATTTAATTACATAGAAAAGGATTTTTGCTCTCCACCACCATCTGGTGTTGCATGTTTATAACACATTCAAAACATAATTTTTTTGACTAATGGAGCTGAGTCCTAGGTTTCCTGCGCACTGTGTAGATTTTTGGGTTACTGGTTAGCTGTGTCTTCTTTTTCTTTGCCAGGGAAGCGGGCATGCGTTGGGGAAGCCTTGGTGCGAATGGAGCTCTTCCTGTTCTTCAGTACTCTGCTCCAGAACTTCACCTTCCAGCTGGTTGGAGCTGCAAAAGATATGGATTTAGCCTCTTTGTTTACGGAGTTCAGAGCTAAAAATGTCTGTCCTCTGATGAAAGCCACCAGACGTTCAGTGTGATCTTGTGACAAAAGATAAGCAGAAAGAATGTGGTCAGTGGCTCCCAGAATATTTGTAGTAGGTAGAACAGGAGTACTGTGAGGTGCCTTCCTTCACTCATTCAACACCTCTCAGTTTCACATAAGGGTAATAGCCCTAGATATCAGGTATTAAAAGTTTTCTTAGCATGGCAAACGAGAAGAGCCTTTGACCTTTCAATCCCTAATGTCCAGTCAACTGTTCATGGGCTCATTAGCACTTAATAAAATGTTCCACATCATCAACTATTGCAGTGTGTGTATGTGTTTTTTAATTCCCCCCTCATATACTGTTATAAACATTTGCTCTCTTCTGCAGATTATATTGAGGGGTTTTTTTGTTCTCTCAAGTATACATGGTTTCTTGATTTCAGTTCAACTACAAGTAGGGCTGGGCAATATCTGGCTTTCAACATCGCAAAATATCCTCAGGTAAATATTGCAATATACCGATATATCACAATGTCTGAAATCAGGATGGAGCTATGTAGAGGCATTGGCTGGCTTAATGGTCCCCCCCCCCCATTGTGATTTTGCATGGCACACGTGCGCACACACATCATGATTCACAATATATTACCAGGTCAAAAATTATGAAACCGACAGCACAATATAGATTTTAAACTGGTTTTGGATGCTATATTAATATATCGCCCAACTACTAATAGGGATGAAAGTGGATTTCATTTTCATTTTCTCTTTTTTTTAATGATCATGCCCGGATTGGAACACAAGCATTCAAATCAGATTTCATGTCTATAGACCTTTCTGAGGATGATGATTTTTATTCACCCCACCCCCACCCCTTCATTTTAACAAGGCAGTCTGTGGACTTTCTGTCAATTTCCCCCTTTCTTCTTAAAAACTATTTCCAGCCACTTGAAGCAGCTAGAAAGCACCGTGTTTGCTGTGTTCATTGAAATGTTTTAAGTAAAAAAGCCCCTGGAAGTGGCAATGCATTGCTGCTGGCCACATTTTCCTGACTAATTCTATGTATACCACAAAAAGAGCCTAAGTCCCAAGCACTCACTGTCCAAATTGTGCTCACTGTGTGAGGGGGAAGCTTGCCTTGCCAGTTCAAAGCCCCTTGCAGAGATGTCACTGTGACATAATATTAAACTGCAAAGAACTCATGATGATAAGGATCAGTAGGCTGAGTCACCTCTGCAAAGCAAGTCAAATAGGTGGCGATTTTGCTGCCAAAACTAGTAAAGTGAGCACAGCGCCATGCTTTTGAAGGTGAAGGAGCAGTAGGTGAAGGGGCAGTGTTGGTCCAGAAGAATTGTAGGTTTTTCTTTCCATTTGTCGGAAGTGTTGGTCAGATTGCAAAAGTCACAGATCCTTTAGAAGCCTGAATCCCACCTCTCTAAGGGCAAAACTAGATGATGTGCCAATTGCAGAAATGCAATCAGATTCCTCATCTTATCCTCCAGATAACCCTGGAGAAGCCTAAACAGCCTCTGAAAAAGATAGATGACAAAGGTGGTAGATACTTCCAAAACCAGAAATTCCACCTTTCTGAACTTGTATCTATTTTGTGTTTTGTCAGAAGCAAATGTAGAGGTTATGATTAAAATGTCCTGAATTGAAGGCGAGAACTCTTTTTTGTTTTTCATAGTAGGGTAGTAGAGGGAAATTCAGCAGGTGAAGGTTTTCTCACTTGTGTCAAACTGGATTCTTCTTCTGCACAAGAATTCTGGTGCTGCCTTATGTTGCATCTGGTCATGGTACTGTCAGAGTGATGGGTCAGATTACCCAGTAATTTCTTGTGGTGTTCCAGGAAGCAGAAAGATTACCCTAGAATGGATTACCCCACTGTACCGTCTTTCTAGCTTACAATACTCAAGGCAGTATACAAGCTGAAGAAACAAAGAATGTACACCTTATAACAATCTAATGCAATACAAAAATGTGATAATAAAACATAACATATCCATCCCACCTCCTGGGCATGTTTATGACCACATGCTGTGGTAATTCAGCAAGGTTTGGAAAGCGTTCTCCCTCCCTGGTGTCAGTGGCAGATCTTGGGGTCTCAAATTCCAGGGGCCAAAAATTTGGCACTCCAGCCTCTTGAGCTCCATTATAAATAAAAGCTGTGGCATCTCGGAAGCTCTGTGCCCAGTGTCACCAAACCCATTGCACTTCCTTAAATCTGCTTCCGCTGGTATGTTCACCTGACATGCACACTGTAAGGGTTCCAAGCGATTGCACGAGAGCAAGCAGGCAATTACCTGCCTACTTGGTAGTAAAGCCTTGCTTTAGCTGCTAAAATAAACTTTATCTGTCCAGAGCGCCACTCTCCCATGGCTGGCTCATTCACTGGAAGAATCCGTGAGTGGGCGGTTCTTAAACTTTCCCCAGCAAAGTAATTTCCTGACCCCCAGTCTACGCCTCCCCTCTCGGCACGGAAGCTTACTGCGCAAGGAAGGCATGGGTAACGGAGGACTCCACTCCTCCCTGCTTTGCCAAGGCAAGGTGTCTTGGCACTGCCTCGCCTCCTCCGAGCCCTGCAACTCCTCTCCACTGGAGGTGTGGTCACTCTCCTCTGTTGAAGAGGAGCTGCTTCCCACGATCCTTGGAGGCTCTCTATAATCCATTCGGCTTTTCCTCTCTCCCTCCTGAACCGATGGCAGTTCCCTGACACACACCCTCAGCCATTTTTCACCTCAATGAGCAAGCCAAGTCTAAAGGCACTCCAAGGACCCACCCCTCAAAGGCAGAGTCCATGGAAGGTGAATAAAGAGTGTCCTCAACCCAATAGTGCCTCAGACACTGCAGAAACCTTTTCTTAAATATTCTCACTTACCTGGGCTAAATGCCAATTGCACCAAATTAAGGAAACACTTCTCCAGTCCCACAGTGTGAAGTCAGTGGGGGGGGGAAAACACCATTGCAGAAAGATCAGGGCAGCTAGATGCCCAGCAAGAAAAAAGATAAATCGCTAATCGAGTCTCTTGGCTTATGGCCACTCCCCGTACATGGGGCAATGCAGCTAAGAAAGCCTTACTTGAGATGCATAGCAGTCAGCAGGTGAGAGCCACATCTATGAAGCACAAACTGATCAGTAGGTATGTCAATACACTAAACTCCTGTATAAAAATGAGCAGGAACATAAAGTCACAAAAATGGAAACTGCACTAAAGGTCTGTCCAGCTCAGTATTGCTGACTTCAACTGACACCAGAAAAGAAAATGTTTTCCCTGGCTGACTTCACAATAAATGTGCATCAGTGCACAGCCTCCATGCACGACATCTCACATTTCCAAGGGTTAGGGGGTTAACTCGGAGTTCAGGTCAGAGTGACATTCTTTTAATGAGTAACTAGCTCTTGCTAATAATTAAAAATCACATGGAAAAGAATAAAAACAGGGTTGGAATGTTAGAGATATTTCAGAGACAGGTTTGGCTGGGTCTCCAGCTGACGGCATTCCTTCCTTCCTGTCTTTCTTAAGCCTTTTCTTGGATTTCTGGCCTAAAGAAGAACTCAGTGAAAGATGGAGGTGGTTGGGGCAGGAGCTCTGCTCCTTCTCTACCTGTTCTTCACTGTACTCTTCTCCTCCTTCAAAATGTACAAGAAGAAAAGCCAGCTACCCCCAGGACCCACTCCCTGGCTCTTGCTGGGAAATCTCCTGCAGAAAGATGTCCTGCCTGTCTACAAGTTCTATACAAAGGTGAGTTTCCCTGTCCATAAATGTCAATAGGATTTTGCCTAGAATAGCAGGACAGAGAGAGGAGGACACAAATTTAATTTCTTCCTTGTCTGGTCTGTGTATATCTGCTTGAGTCTGCTGCTTTGAGAAGCCTTCAGTTAACAGAATGGAGCTTATGATAGGAAAGTTCCTATCCTTTTTGTCTTTTCCCATGCTAGAAGGCTGTAGAGAGTATGGGGATCCATATGAACCAACCTGGGCCATGTGATCTGAGGCCCTTCTTTTGTGCCTTCTCTGTGAGAACTCCATAGGGTGACAACATGAGAATGGGCCTTTGCTGTGGTGGCTCACCATTTGTGCAATGCTCTATCCAAGGAAGCTCACCTGGGGCTTTCATTACATATCTTGAGGCACCAGGCAAAAACATTCATTGTCACCCAGGCCTTTGCCTAATTAAGCCATCTATACCTTTTGAACTTGGGTGGGGGGATATTGTTTCTGTTGTTATTATGCTATGTATGTATGTGTTTTTAAATTAATATTAATAATAATATGATGATGATATAATCCTCAGAATAAGAGCACTATAGAAATCTAAAAAGTAAAAAATAATGAATGAATGAATGAATGAATGAATAACAGCCATGAATTTTGATGGAGGGTAAAGCTACACTTGATGGCCATATTATAGCTTGAGGAAATCTGTCTTGGTGGAACTGAGTGCCTACTACCAACTTTAACTGGTGTCCCAGCTGTGTCTCTATCTTATCAGCTGTTAAAACTGTCCATCATTACATCTAGCAGTCATTAATTCCAAACTCTGTGCTGTGTCAAAGAAGTACAGTCATACCTTGGATGTCGAATGGAATCCTTTCCAGAAGTCCATTAGACTTCCAAAACGTTCGGAGATCAAAGCACGACTTCTGATTGGCTGCAGGAAGCCCCATCAGAAATTCGCCTTCCAAAAATAGTTCACAAACTGAAACTGTCACTTCCAGGTTTGTGGTGTTTGGGAGCCAAAACTTTTGAGAATTAAGCTGTTCGAAAACCAAGGTATGACTGTATTTCCTTGTGTTTCTCTTGAATTTCCCACCATAGAGCATCACTGGGTGACTGGCCAGGAAAGAGATGGGAAAGGGAGCAAAGTCTCTCTCTCCGCTTCCTGCACACCATGACACTGTTACACACTTCTGTCTTGTCTCCTTTTACTCAACCTTTTCCTAAAAAAAGAAAGATTGATCCAGATGTTGTGCCCTTTCCACACAGAGGAGCTGCTTGATCATTTTAGTTTTCCTTTTGGGGACTTTCCCCCCACCAGCTCTACAATATCTCCTTTTGACATTAGTCAACCAGAACTGTGCACAGCATTCCAGATTGAATCACACCATAGAGTTGCACAGGAGAAGTTTTTGCAAGCTTTTGTGAATCTTCCCCACTGCCCTAAGATTGCCATGATGCCAGCTGAGAGGTGGGTCAATATATTTTGTGAGAAAAAGCCTGGCAGGCCAAGTTTGGCCCAGGGAACACAGTTTCTCCACCCCTGCCCTGAGGTATCTGTCCAAAGGAAGCATTGACCAACGAACCTTGCTTGTCTTTGATTCTACTTTCAGCTCATTGATAAATATGGCCCCATCTTTACTGTCTGGATCGGGCCAAAGCCCATCGTTGTGATTTGTGGATATGAAACAATGAAAGATGCTTTTGTGAATCATGCTGAAGAATTTGGTGGGCGTCCTGCAATGCCCTTCATAGACAGAGCGAACAACTATCGAGGTAAGGGGTGTATTGCATTTCTGTGCTTATTTTTGGATTACCTGTGTTAACCTAGGCCCTGCCACACTTCCCTGTCTATTATGCTCAGCAGTTATGCCATGTTTCAGGTACACAAGTAGAGCAGCCATGCTGGATCAAAATGGATGACATCATGCCATGTTTGTGTCTTCTGTATCAGCTGCTTGGATCTTTGTGAACATGTTTGTAGCTTTAGGTTCGATGAATGGTGTGGTGTTTGCCCTCCTAGGTGTGTGACATCATACTGGCTTCATAAGGAAAGGGTTAACTAAGTGTAAAATGATTAACCAATAGGAACCCAAGGGAAGGAGTTAGAGTTAGAGTTGTTAAGAAGTCAGTCTGGAGTTAGAGAAGAGAGAGGGAGCATAAGTCTGTGGGTTGGGATAGTCTGATGTGAGAGAGTGAGAGAATCTGTTAAGAGGAGTCAGTCAAATAGTTGAGATAATCAGTCAGAAGGGATTAAGAAGGTATAGGCCGGTAAAGAAACTAAGGTTAAGAAACTGACAAGAAAATTATCTGAGAAACCATAAACTTGTTAATGCTTATAAAATAAACTTGCTTATTTGGTTTAATTTTAACAACTGTCTGGACTCAGTGTGTACCTGAGAGTAATGGGTTGGTGGCAGCGGGGAAGCAAGCACAGTGGTGGCACAGGGATCAATAGACTGTAAAACATCCGGGGACCCTGTGTGATCGCCAGAAATAATAATAATAATAATAATAATAATAATAATAATAATAATAATAATAATAATAATGATGATGATGATGATGATTACAACTTAAAAAACAAAAATAAAATACAACATTAAAATAATGGAGCATTAAAATATTAAAATGTAGCCTCATTGCAGGAGGAGAAGGAAAAGAAAAAAGAAAGAGAGGAAGGGAGAAATGGAGAACTTGGCATTGTGAAAAGAGTAACAGAACAACAGCCATGAAGCCAAACAAAAAACAAAAAACCAACTGATAGCACAAGATGTTTTGGCAAACCAGTGCTTGAGTGTGTGAAAAAGTGACCTGTGTGAAGAAGTGCTGATATAGCATTGGCGCAAGTTGCTCCTGCCCCCCCTATTCTGGATAGATCCAGCTCCATGATAGTCCAGCTCCATGCTCATAGCTCAGTTGGTAGAGAATGAGACTCAACCTCAGGGTCGTGGGTTTGAGCCCCACATCAGGCAAAAGGTTCTTGCATTGCAGGGGATTGGACTAGAAGACCCTCGTGGTCCCTTCCATCTCTACAATTCTGTGGTTCTTTTAATGTTGTATAATCTCAGTGCAAGCGAACCGCAAACAAATCAGGCTGAATGCTGAATAATCCAGTTGTCTGGAACCACCACGTTTGCAATTACAAATGGAAATATAGCCTGAAGGAGGAAGGCACCATCTCTCATATTGAAACTTCCTGCTGGTTTCTGCACATTGAGCTCTCCACCTGTTTCCTTTCAGGACTGGTCAACAGAAATGAGGCAAAATGGAGAGAGGTGCGCAGGTTCACATTATCCACCCTGCGGGAATTTGGGATGGGAAAGAAAACAATGTCTGAGAGGATACAAGAGGAAGCCCTTTGCCTGGTGGAAGAATTGGTGGCCACACAAGGTACTCTTGAGCCATACGTCTTCCAAAGAAAATTCTGCCATCCTTCAATGCAGGAAGTGGGGTTTTATTTTGTGATTGTTGTTGGTGATTGTAATTTGTCTCTTCTTACTTCAGACCTCTCCGATTTAAATTTTCTCTTTAAATATTGGGCAAGCTTTATATTCTTCTTGGGGGTGGTGGTTCTATAATTAATTTGTTTTTAAAGCTAAGTGTCAGGGGTCTGCCTCCAAGGGAGAGGGGAGAGACAGGAATGTACAGACAGCCTCCTCCTTTGTTGAGCAGCTGCACCTCGTCAGTCTGGTGAAAGCGAGACTTTAGGAGAAATGGATGACGAGAGAAAGGGGGGGGGGGGAGGATGCAAAGGCTCAGTCAGGCTGAGATGAGCCATGACACCGCTTCCAGGGAGTTGGACGTGCCTCTTCCATTGCATAGTTTTCGCCAGGGAATTACACGTAAGGAAAAGAGGCGGAAATGGGGTTCTCCCGGGCTTATATACTGGAGGGCAAACAGGAAGAAGGCACTTCCGGAATCTGCTGGTGATTGAGGCAGACATGGATTTTGGACCTCTGCACTGTACATAGTTTTTGCGCTCAATAAAACTTATAAAACCCTCCCAAAACTAACCCACCTATTACAAACCCTTCCAGTTTGCATCCCCCAAACCCAACTCCGCAGATGGCAGGGAAAACTACACTCCTTTATCTTCTCACACAAAAACCCAAGAATAAGCCCCAAATACCTGCACCTCCCCACCTCAGAAGGAGGACGGGGAATCCCCAACATAGAAGGATATTATACTGCCAACCAAATACGCCATATAATCCCATATATACTAGAAGATGAGACAAAACTATGGATACACCTAGAGAGGGACACAACTGAAAATACCTGCACCACAGCATACCCTCTCCTCCCGAACAAACTAAGGAAAATTCCCATGGCATGGAAAACAGTAATAGGCAAACTATCCCCAACCCCATCCCCACTAATTCCCTAGGCTTCCCACCCATTATTCCACCACGCAGCACAAAACCTCCAGATTAAAACCTGGCAAACCAAAGGCCTATATCACCTAATAGACTTCTACGAAAATAACAAACTTTATCAACACAAGAAATACAAGATAAACTAGAAGACACCCAAATGCCCTGGTTAACGCATCACCAATTACATGCCTTCTTAAACAATCCAGCAGTAAAATCAGCAGCAACTAGGCCACTGACAACCTTTGAAAACCTCCTTTTAACAACAAAGGGACACGGCAGAGAAATGGTATCCGCAGTATACAAAATACTACTACAAAATCCCACGAATTCCCTAGACGCAATCAAAAAACAATGGGAGGATGACATAAGCTATGAGATTAACCCCACTCAATGGACCAAAATGTGGACTATACCCCCCTTTAAATGCATATCAACGAAAAGAAAAGAACTCACTCTGAAACTCACCTACAGGTGGTACCTAACACCAAGAAAACTAGCACTAATACGCCGAGGAATCTCACCAAAATGCTGGAGAGGGTGCACCTCCACAGGCACATACCTCCACATGTGGTGGGAGTGCCCCCAAATCCAACCATTCTGGACAACAACTGTACGAGAAATAAGTAAAATAACCAAGCAAGTATTAGAAATCACCCCAGAATTGGCTTTACTAAACATCTTCCAAGACAATAATGCCCACTTACACCACAAAGAACTCATAACCCACCTACTTTCAGCAGCCAGAAGCATCATAGCCAGACACTGGAGAGACCTGTCAGGAGTAGGCATGGACCAATGGTACCAAATAGTATGGGAAACAGCCCTACTAGAAAAATTAACCAATAAACTGAAACTGACACGGGGACAAATAGAAGAAGACGCCTTTACGGCTCCCCTTTATCACATACACAGCCCAACAAGACAACGACAATAATCCACCAACAGCATACAAATCAATATGGCTAACCTGATCCAAAACACCCACCCACCCCACTCACACATGAAAACAAAGACCACCACAGCCAACCACAAATGAATAACCACACCCTAGGCCAACCCCAACCTCTCTCACCACCAAAGGAACACAAGCGAACAGCAAAGAACCTGCACAAGCAATGCTGACACCAAACCCTACATATAGTAAGTGAAATAGAAACATTGCCACCCGACCCCACTCTCACCCATTGGCTGAGGGAGGCGGCGTACAGCTTTTGGGTCATGTGGCCAGCATGACTAAGCTACTTCCCGCGAACCAGAGCAGCGCACGGAAACACCGTTTACCTTCCCGCTGGAGCAGTACCTATTTATCTACTTACACTTTGACGTGCTTTCGAACTGCTAGGTTGGCAGAAACAGGGACCGAGTGTGGCGATCACACAGGGTCCCCGGACGTTTCACCATCTATTGATCCCTCTGCCACCACTTTATTTCTTGCTGCCACCACCCAGGCCCTACCTAGTAAAATACTGAGTCCAGTCAGGGTTAAATTGGAACATAAACTTCTGTTTATTTATTGCAGTTTAACAAGTGTGTGGTTTCATAAACGGTCTCAGTCAATTACAATCATGGGGTGCCTATCCAGACCTATAACTTCTGCTGCCTGCTCTCACTCACTAAACCACCTCTCAGATTTTTACCTGCCTTCCTAGCTCCTAACTGTTCCTGACTCAGCTTTTTTCGCTACACTAACTGATGGATCCTGATAGATTTCGCTAACTGATGGATCCTGATAGATTCCGACAAGCCTTGCGGAACCCTGCTCCTCCTGGCGACTCATTAGATGACCTTGTTGAGGACTGGAATAACCGGCTCTTGGCAGCCATTGATGAGATCACGCCTAAGCGCCCTCTGCGACCCCGTCGAAACTGGGCCCCTTGGTTTACTGAGGAGCTCCGGAAAATGAAGCGGGATCTCAGACAGCTAGAGCGAGTATGGCGACGGACTCGTGACGGAGCCTCAAGAACATCTTATAGGACGCTTATGAAAGCCTATGAGATGGCTATGAAAGCTGCTAAGAAATCTTACTTTGAAGCTTCCATTGCATCCGCTAGCTCTCGCCCGGCACAACTTTTTAGAATAATTAGGTCAATAACGTCCTTAGGAGGACAAACAAATTTAAGCACAAATTCGACCCACAGCTGTGAGGCATTTGCAAGCTTTTTTGCGGAGAAAGTCCTGTTGCTCCGCCGTGACCTCCCTGCCAATTTAGATACAGTGACTGAACTGGAGGCCCCTCGACTGACTTCAGGTCCAGTGTTGGACCATTTCGATTGGATACTCCCTACTGATGTGGATAGATTCCTCCAAGTTGGTAGGCCCACCACCTGCCTCCTTGATCCGTGCCCGTCTTGGCTGATTAGGGAGTGTCCAGATGTTGCGCGGACCCCCCTGGTTGAAATTATCAATTTGTCCCTTGACACGGGGACATTCCCAGGGGAACTGAAGGAAGCAGTGGTGTGTCCACTCTTAAAGAAAACTTCATTAGATCCCTTAGACCTATCCAATTACCGCCCAGTTTCAAATCTTGCATACCTGGGTAAGGTAATTGAGAGAGCGGTTGCTGAACAGCTTGGTAGGTTTCTGGAGGAAACATCGGCATTAGATCCATTTCAGTCCAGTTTCTGTCCTGGTTTTGGGACGGAGACGGCTCTGGTTGCCCTAACAGATGATCTCCGTAGACAACTGGATCGAGGCGGGTCAGGACTGCTGATCCTTTTAGATTTGTCAGCAGCCTTTGACATGGTCGATCATGATCTTCTGGACCACCGCCTCGCAGATGTGGGGATACAGGGCATAGCCCGTAACTGGTTGTGCTCTTTTATCTCTGGTCGGGGACAGAGGGTGGCACTAGGGAGGGAAATGTCATCGCGCCACTCCTTGGTGTGTGGAGTGCCGCAGGGCGCAATTCTCTCCCCGATGCTTTTTAACATCTTTATGTGCCCCCTTGCCCAGATTATCCGGAGATTTGGGGTGGGCTGTCACCAATATGCTGATGACACTCAGCTCTAACTGCTGATGGATGGCCACAGCGACTCGGCCCTGAACACACTGACCAGATGCTTGGAAGCTGTGGCTGGATGGTTTCGTGGGAGGCGATTGAAACTAAATCCTTCGAAGACAGAGGTCCTATGGCTAGGTCAGGATGGCATGGGGATGAGGGAGCAACTCCCTTTTCTTGCGGGGGCCCAATTAGTGCCATTGCCTTCCGTTAAGAGTTTGGGTGTAATCCTTGACGCCTCCCTTTCCATGGAGGCGCAAGTTGCAGCAACAGCCAAGGCGACATTTTTCCACCTTCGCCGGATCAAGCAGTTGGTCCCTTACCTTTCCCACCCCGACCTGGCCACAGTGATCCATGCGACGGTCATCTCCAGGCTTGACTACTATAATTCGCTCTACGCGGGGCTGCCCTTGAAGCTGTCCCAGAAACTCCAGCGGGTACAGAATGCTGCAGCGAGGCTCCTCACGGGGTCTTTGCCATGGGAGCATATTCAGCCAGTGCTTTTCAAGGCTCCCGGTGGAGTACAGGGTCAGATTTAAGGTGCTGCTTTTGACCTATAAAGCCCTTCACGGCCTAGGACCCTTGTACCTATGGGACCGCCTCTCCTGGTATGCCCCATGGAGAGCCTCAAGGTCCATAAATAACAACACCCTAGTGGTCCCAGGCCCTAAGGAAGTTAGATTGGCTTCAACCAGAGCCAGGGCCTTTTCAACACTGGCTCCGGCCTGGTGGAACGCTCTGCCTCATGAGACCAGGGCCCTGCAGGATCTGATTTCTTTCCGCAAGGCCTGTAAGACAGAGTTGTTCCTCCTGGCCTTTGGCTTGGAGCCAATTTGATTCCCTCCCTCCCTCCCTCTCTTTCTCTTTTCTTTTCCTTCTCCTCCTGCAATGAGGCTACATTTTAATATTTTAATGTTCCATTATTTTAATGTTGTATTTTATTTTTGTTTTTAAGTTGTAACCATTCATCTTGTTTTATTATTGCTTGTAAGCCGCTCTGAGCCCAGCCTTGGCTGGGGAGGGCGGGGTATAAATAAAAAAATATTATTATTATTATTATTATTATTATTATTATTATTATTATTATTATACACTAACTCAACCTACCTACAGACTCTATCCCAATTCACTCTCACTCCAACCAGCCACCCAACTCCCATCGAACTCCCCCTTCGCCTCTCCCAGAGCTGATTTTATAGTCCCTCTGACTCCACCCCCCTGGGTTCTGATTAGGTAACCTGTTTAACTATTTCACCTCCAGCACTCTCATATGTTAACGTCATACCGAGCAACGGGAGCTCACCCCATTGCTGGGATTCAAACCGCGAACCTTCTGATCAGCAAGCCCTAGGCTCTGTGGTTTAGACCACAGTGCCACCTATGTCCCTTAAATTCCAGAGAGATGTCAAAAGGAAAATATATCAGTTTTGCCATAAAGGCAAAAAAAGCGCCTCAGAGTGGCTGGGACAACCCAGTCAGATGGAAGGGGTATATTATTATTATTATTATTATTATTATTACTACTACTAGTAGTAGTAGTAGTAATAGTAATAATAATAATAATTATTACTACTAGTAATAATAATATTAGCGGGTGGTGCTGTGCGTTATACCACAGAGCCTAGGACTTGCCGATCAGAAGGTTGGCGGTTCGAATCCCCGAGACGGGGTGAGCTCCCGTTGCTCGGTCCCTGCTCCTGCCAACCAAACAGTTCGAAAGCACCTCAAAGTGCAAGTAGGTAAATAGGTACCGCTCTGGCGGGAAGGTAAACGGCGTTTCCGTGCACTGCTGTGGTTCGCCAGAAGCGGCTTAGTCATGCTGGCCACATGACCCGGAAGCTTGTCGCCGGCTCCCTTGGCCAATAAAGTGAGATGAGTGCCGCAACCCCAGAGTCGGCCACGACTGGACCTAATGGTCAGGGGTCCCTTTACCTTTACCTTACTACTACTACTACTACTACTACTACTACTACTACCAACTTGCCAAGCCCCACTCACCATGTCTTGTTTTTCTTGCAGGGCAGGCCTTTGACCCAAGAAGAAGCATCACATGTGCTGTTTCAAATGTCCTCTCTTCAGTTGTCTTTGGGAATCGGTTTGACTACAAAGATCCGGTGCTGCTGGAGAACCTGCGTATTGTGCAGGACTTCATGGGCTACCTCCGTACTTTATCAATGCAGGCATGTTGTTCCTTCTGCATGCTGAACCTGGGGGTCTTTCTTCCACCTCTGTATTTCTTTCTGCTGATAACTATTTCTGCACTCAAACAGGCATGCTTCCTCAAATTTACTTATGTCACCAGTAGGGATGTAAAATGTGGTTCAATTCATCTCAGTGTGATCTGTTACAGGTCTTTCTCCCACATAACAAACTGCAATCCAAATCAGTTCTTCACCCCAGTGGCATGTCTTTATGCAAATAATGCCAAAAATATCATCACATTTTTGTTAAAGTTGTAAGTTTAGATAAAATGCCATGTTTGAATGCTGTAACCTTAAGGGAAAACGTTGCACTCTGACAAAAGCATCAGAGAAGGCTCCTATTTTTCCACTGGAGTGAGATAAGTGACCTGATGACTCATTTCTGGATACAAGAGTGGCAGAGCTCTCACAGCAGGAAGCTGAAACTTGAAAAGTCTCTGTGTGTGCTTGTTGGACATGACTACTACTACTAGTAGTAGCAGTAGAAGCAGCAACAGCAGCAGTAGCAGAGAAGTTCCAAAAGCCACATTAATTTAATAGCCTCTGAATGAGAGAGAGGCAAATACAGTTTATCTCATTTCTCATTTATCTCATTTATGATTGCAGTTTATCTTATTTCCTCATTTCCCCATTGCTTCTGTTCCAGATTTATAATTTACTCCCAGGAATAATGGCTTACCTACCTGGACAGCACAGGAAGATATTAGCAGACTGTGCAAAAATGAAGGCCTTCATTCGTGAGAGGGTGGAGTCCCACAGGAGGACACTGGATCCTCAGAATCTCCGTGACTATATTGATTGCTTCCTTATCAGGTCAGAGAAGGTAGGGAGATCCACACCTTTCTTTCCCTACATTTCTGAGATGCCTTCATTTGTAGTTAATTTGAAACTGTCCCTCATTGTTGTTGCACTCCCACATTCTGAACCATTGTCCCTCTCTTGGCTTTAGTGGCTGCTAAAGTCCATCTCCAAACTAATCTCAGATGGAAACATCTGTCCTCCAGTATATTGAGACATCAACCCAGGCAGCAGAAATGCAGCTGACCAAAATGAAATCATACATGAGATTGTGGTCTGAAATCCCCCTCCCCCACCACGCTGGTTCTCAATGGTGTCTTTATATTCAACAATATCTTTATATTGCAATAAGCCATGTACATCTTGTGTTAGAAGTTAACACTGTTCATTCCATTTATAGCCTTGAGAAGACAAGGTCATGACAGACCAGACCACCAAGGTTATTGTGTGGAATAGGATGAGATGTTTCAATTTCTCCACCCTCCTTTCCCTTCTGCCTTGTTTACAGAAACAAACCAATCCTGAGAATATCTACAGCACCGAAGAGCTTGTCCAGTGCGTGTTTGGACTCTTTATTGCTGGGTCAACAAACTCAAGCACTGCCTTAGTCTTCAGCCTCCTGGTGATGGCTAAATTTCCACACATTCAAGGTACTTAAATGGCCAAAAGATCTGATTTGCTCTGCTATCCAGCACAAAATTTTTCAAAGGTCACTTGCAGTAAATTCAACGAAACAGCAAAATATGGACTATTTCACTAATATAGTAATAGTGATATGGTAAAAAACAAGTAAAGAAAATATCAATGAACAATTGGAAGTTGCATGATAAAAAAAACAGCAAAGCTGTTCAGAGGCAGTAAGACTTACTCATAAAGATCATTGCAGAACAAAAAAGTATTTCTACACCTCTAAAGATGTCAGACGAGGAGGTTTGAATGGGGGTTAACTTTAGCCTTAGTTTCTAAGAAGAGAAAGATGATTTGACATACAATTTTTTATATTTTCATGCTGCTTTCCACTCAGATGAATCCCAAAGTGACTTACAAACAATTAGTAATAATGGCATGATAGAACATAGTAGAAAATCACAAATACAGCATAAATCATGTGAATAATTCACAAATATTCAGATGATGCTCCCTGCATTTTGGAAGAGAAATTGCTTGAGAAAATATTACTGTGTCAGATGAAAAGCAGCTCCAGAGTTCTGGAAGTACATTTTCTGAATGCTTTCCATTGCAGCAAAAGTTCAACAGGAGATTGATGAGGTGGTAGGTGCCAACCGCATCCCTGGCATGGACGATTGGGTGAGGATGCCCTTCACAAATGCCGTTATCCATGAGACTCAACGATTTGAAAAAGGGAGCCTTGAGGGCTTCCCACGTGCAACAACGTGTCGTACAGAGTTCCGGGGCTACATCATTCCACAGGTATGATTCACGCATGGAATGATCAGTTTACTATGGGGAGGAAAAGGGAGGGATTTAGCATCACATGAAGGGCCTTGATCTGCCATAGTTCCAGGCAGTGTGGAGACAAGTCGTAATAAGTTCCCCCCATCTACTCCATTTCTGGTGATTTTTCAGAATGCTGTGCAATTATGTGAGACAGACTGATTCAGCAATCACTGTCTTTCTGAAAAGAATGTCCTTTCTTATATGACTGTGAAACCAAAACAAATAATGCAATGTCTATCTTCTCCCTGAAGTCCACCACTGTGGTTCCAATGCTCACAACTGTGCACTATGACCCTCTCCAGTGGGAGACTCCAGAAAAGTTTAACCCTGGACATTTCTTGGATGAGAAGGGTCAGTTCCGGAAAAGAAATGCCTTCATGCCTTTTTCTGCAGGTGACTTGATTCACATGTTGTGGGGTTGGGGCTGGTGGCCGGTGTGTGAGTAGGAGTGGGACAAAACTGATGGTTTTAGGACATGGGTAGGCAAACTAAGGCCCGGGGGCCCGATCTGGCCCAATCACCTTCTAAATCCGGCCCACAGATGGTCCGGGCATCAGCATTTTTTACATGAGTAGAATGTGTCCTTTTATTTAAAATGCATCTCTGGGTTATTTGTGAGGCATAGGAATTCGTTCATCCCCCCCTCCCCCGATATAGTCCTGCTCCCCACAAGGTCTGAGGGACAGTGAAAAAGTTTGCTGTTCTAGGAGATAAATAAATGCTGGAATTGGAGTGATGGAATGAAGGGCAAGGGTATTTCTCCTGTTTACCTAATATTTGCTTTGGAGCTAATATGCATATGTGGAGCCATTGAGCAAGGGTTTCTACACACAAACTCACACAGATTTGCATAAAACTGATTTGGTTCTGCTTTTCAAATGAGAGCAATTTCACACACACAGACCCCAGAAATAGGTCACATGTTGTCTAAGTTCTTGGATTTATCTGTATGAAGAGGTCCCACACATTTGCTGTCTTACACTGAGTTCCTTGGATCTTCTGTTGCCCTAATGACTCATTAAAAGGTAAAGGGACCCCTGACCATTAGGTCCAGTCATGGCCGACTCTGGGATTGTGGCTCTCATCTTGCCTGCGTACAGCTTCCGGGTCATGTGGCCAGCATGACTAAGCTGCTTCTGGTGAACTGGAGCAGCGCATGGAAACGCTGTTTACCTTCCCGCCAGAGAGGTACCTATTTATCTACTTGCACTTTGTGCTTTCAAACTGCTAGGTTGGCAGGAGCAGGGACCGAGCAACGGGAGCTCACCCCATCGCGGGGATTCGAAATGCCGACCTTTTGATCGGCAAGTCCTAGGCTCTGTGGTTTAACCCACAGCGCCACCCGAATCCCAATGACTCATTACCTCCAGGCTATTACCTGAAAAAGAATGTTGGTCTGGCTTAATTAGCTTTTAAAACATGCCTATTCCAGATTAGCATCAAGCAGGTCTTCCAAATCCTGCTGTACTTTGATGCTACATAATATGTCTACAATGAAATGCCACCCACGAGTCAGAGAAGCAAAACAAACTGGAGACCAACAGTTCAAAAACCTACTTGCTGAACCACCTTGACCTTTCATGTACATAACAGTGTGCAAGCAGAGAGCTGTAGACACCAACTGAGAATTGGCCCTATTGCTGCCCTTGTTATGCTTGCTTTGGTTTTTTGTTTTTTTAAAAACCTCTTAAACTCTAGCATTTGCTGTGCACTATCTTGGTCTTTGGTTATTGATTGGCTCTGCCTTCTTTGTCTCTGCCAGGAAAACGGGCATGCCCAGGGGAAGCCCTGGCTCGGATGGAACTGTTCCTGTTCTTCGCTGTTCTGCTCCAGAACTTCACCTTCCAGCTGGTGGGAGATTTCAAAGAAATGGACGTAACATCTTTTCATATGCAGTACAAAATGAAGAGCGCATGCGTACAAATGCAAGCCATTAGACGTTCTAAGTGATCCAGTGAGGTAAACTAAGCAGAAGGGATCAAGTCAGTGCCTCCAAAACTATTTGTAGTAAGTAGAATGGAAGCACTGAGAGATTTGAATCCAACAGTACTGAGGAAAACCAGATATTCCAAGCTTAGGTGGAACATGCCATAGGAGCCCCCCCCCCAGTAAAATATTTGAGGAGGCTGCCCTCCAAGTTGATAGATATTACCATTCAAATGGGGTGCATATGCCGCATCTTGTGATCAATTATGCAGGGCAGGACTTACACCCCCCCCCCATATTTTATTAAAGTTAGCACCCCTGGACAAGGCAGAAATTGAACAGGCTAATCCAGATATTCTCAGACATCAGCTCCCATCATCCAAGCTAGTAGTTGCTAGCAGGTTGCATGGATGATAATGTGTTGCTATCCTCACTTTTCAATGCCACACATTGCCCATTATTCAATGCCAATTATTCACAGTAAACAGAACAGAAGTAAAACAAGGCTCCAAAAATGAATGGAATGTCAAGTGATAATACCTTTACAAGTGTGTGTGAAGCAGATACTGCAAAACAGTTTGTTGCACTTTGACTCTCACCATTGGGAGACTCAAAAAAAGTTTAACCCGGTCATTTCTTGGTGGAGAAGGGCCAGTTCTAAAAAAAATAAAATAAAAAATAAATGCCTTCATGCCTTTTTCTGCAGGTGACCTGATGGGCCCAGGTCCGATTGGAGTTGGTGGCCTATGTGTGGGTGGGATTGGGACGCTGGGAGAAATCTGGTGGTTCTAGGACAGGCATAGGCAAACGTGGCCCTCCAGTGTTTTGGGACTACAACTCCCATCATCCCTAGTTAAGAGGACCAGTGGTGAGGGATGAAGGGTGTTGTAGTTCCAAAAAATCTGGAGGGCCGAGTTTGCCTATGCCTGTTCTAGGAGATAGATAAGTGCCATTAAACTAGCTCTTCCAGTCCCTCACACTCACACTTCAGCTCAAAATTTGTTAATTGTTACACGTGTCTCAAGAAATC